>NC_090444.1:1263809518-1264409518 GCF_031143425.1 Pleurodeles waltl | reverse complement strand
CACTGCAATTGACACTGCCGCCACAAGCACTACTGCCAAGGACACTGCCGCCACAAGCACCGCTGCCAAAGACACCGCCGCCACAAGCACCGCTGCCACAAGCACCGCTGCCAAGGACACCGCCGCCACAAGCACCGCAGGCCCATGAGCGCCAAAAGCTCTGACGCTACTGAGGCCGCCACAAGCAGGATGAAGCACTCTGGGCACAAAGCCCCCTCCAGAACCAGTGGAGATTTACATCCACTACCTCGGTCCCTGGCAGGATGAAGCACTCTGGGCACAGAGCCCCCTCCAGAACCAGTGGAGACAGGCATCCACTACATCTGTCCTTGGCAGGATGAAGCACTCTGGGCACAAAGCCCCCTCCAGAACCAGTGAGATTTACATCCACTACCTCTGTCCTTGGCGGGATGAAGCACTTTGGGTACAAAGCCCCCTCCAGTACCAGTGGAGCCAGGCATCCACTACCTCTGTCCTTGGCAGGATGAAGCACTCTGGGCACAGAGCCCCCTCCAGAACCAGTGGAGATTTACATCCACTACCTTTGTCCTTGGCAGGATGAAGCACTTTGGGCACAAAGCCCCCTCCAGAACCAGTGGAGACAGGCATCCACTACCTCTGTCCTTGGCAGGATGAAGCACTCTGGGTACAAAGCCCCCTCCAGAACCAGTGGAGATTTACATCCACTACCTCTGTCCTTGGCAGGATGAAGCACTCTGGGCACAAAGCCCCCTCCAGAACCAGTAGAGACAGGCATCCACTACCTATGTCCTTGGCAGGTTTAAGCACTCTGGGCACAAAGCCCCCTCCAGAACCAGTGGAAACTGTTATCCACTTGATAGACTGTGGCTTTGCACTCCCCAGGATTGAACAGTGGGCAAACCACCCACTGTAGAGACTTGAGAGACTGTGGCTTTGCACTCCCCAGGATTGAACAGGGGGGAAACTACCCACTGTAGAGACTTGTGAGACTGTAGCTTTGCACTCCCTAGGATTGAACAGTGGGCATGTGGCCCCCTCGTGGATTTGGCGTCGTGCACTCATCCGGCTGAGGTGCCCCCCTTCCCTTCCCCTTGAGGTGCCTGTTTTATTTCTATCTGATGCCCCTGCAGTGTTCTCTCAGTCATGTTCGGGTACCTTGTGTGGGCCTCGCCCATGCAGTGTGGGCCACGTGTTCCACAGACTTAAATGGAGCAATACCTGGACTTCTATTCTTAGTGTATATATTTGTAAATAGTGTATATATATTTTTGCGTACTGGATTTTAATAGATTACAATGGTTACACTCATTTCCTTTTGTCTTTGCATTCTTCCGGGGGGGGTTTGGGGGGTGTAACTGTGATATATCAATATGTATTAGTGTGTGTGTTGTCGTGGGTGAGGGTGGGGGTGTTGCGTGTTGCGTGTGTGTGTCCCTGTTTTTTCCCTCCCCTGTGTCATAGGTGTAGTACTCACGGTGGTCTTCGCCGCCGGCGTTCGTGTTCCTGGTAGAGGAGCAAGAAGATGAAAGCTTGGAAAATGTGAAGCTTTGGTTCCATGGCTTCCTGGTTCCTCGTGGAGTGTGTAGAGGTGAGCGTTTTCCCTTTAAAGACCTGTTTCCGCCGTGTTTTTGTTTGCAGTGAATCCGCCCCGGAAAAGGTTGCAGATTGGTAGGTTGTAATACTGTGGGCGGTACATTGTCTTCCGCCTGTCTGTTTGCGGTGACCGCCAAGCTGTTTGTTTGTACCACCGTGGCGGTCGGAGTGTTAAAGTGGCTGTCTGTGTTGGCGGTTTCCGCCACAGTCGTAATTCCATTTTTTTTACTGCCACTTTAACACCGACCGTCAGGGTTGTAATTACC
Source organism: Pleurodeles waltl (assembly GCF_031143425.1). Classification (NCBI taxonomy): domain Eukaryota; kingdom Metazoa; phylum Chordata; class Amphibia; order Caudata; family Salamandridae; genus Pleurodeles; species Pleurodeles waltl. The sequence continues at coordinate 1,264,407,677 of NC_090444.1, read as the reverse complement.
ACCTAAGTCTCTTCCCAATAATGATATTGGGCTGGAATCACAAACAACAAAACTTTGAGAGTCTCTAAAATGTCCAATCTTCAAAAGAATTGGTTCTGTAAGGGCGTTAACCAAATGTTTATTTGCAACACCTACTATCTGCACTGTCCTTTCCTAAATGTCTGGAATATCTATTGTTCTTATCGTTGAGCGTGTCGCTTCTGTGTCAACCAAAAAATTCACCTCATGACCATGTACCTCACCCTGCATATACAAACCTCTCTGATCCACTTCTAATGATGCAGCCATCATATAATCCTTCTCATCTGAACTATCCAATGGCCATTTAGCGTTTATTTCATTCACACTTTGTAAGGGAAATTATTCAACTGTTTTTGCACTTTTGTTTTTACTCTGATTCATGACCACTTGCGAAAGCATAACCTGTTGCTGTTCCATTTGGCTCTGTATCATTTGAACCTGTCTCGGTATGTGCATTTGCTGTACAGGCACCATTTGCACCTGTGGCTGCATTTGTTGTATTTGTGGCATTTGTAAATGTTGTACCTGTGGTTGTACATTTTGCATTTGTTGCACCAGCTGTAAAGGCTGAAAACCTCGCATATTATTCACATTACTCTGAAAAATTAGATTTTGACCTCCCATTCTAGGTTCTCTCATGCCCTGAAATGAATTGACACCATTTGTTTGCTGAACCATTACTCCCTGACTCAACATTGGACACTGTCTTTTCCAATGTCCCAGCAATCCACAAATATGACAAGGTAACACTTTTCGCCTTTGCTGTTCATCTTGCATCACCACTGAACTCAAATCTACATTTCTGTTGACTACTGGAACCATCATTCCACCTCGACCTCTACCTTGACCTTGACTCAGAAACAAACCATTTCCTTGTGGCAGTTGTTGAAAATGTCCTTGCAACCCTGTCTGTGCAGCCTTAATCTGCATCACCATTTCTTTCTCTTTCAGCTTTTTCTGCTTCAACTCAAATTCATTACTACAGTATTTAGCATACTGCAAAACGTCATCAATCGGCTTTGCTTGCCAGCAGATCAAATGATTCTTGATCTTTTGACTTCTGGTTTCAACCCGTCAACAAATTGAACACCAAATGATTCATGTTCTCCTTTTCAATCGTTTCTACACCATTAAATTGTTTGAATGCCTTCAACAATCTTTCAAAATACGCATAAACTGATTCCTTCCCTTCCTGCGTTGTTCAATCTATGCGCTGCCAATCAACATTTTTGGGCGAAATTCTCATTTTCAGAAACTCAATGACTTTATGGTAATGTTTCATTAGGAGGTGGTGCACCTGTTTTTAAATCTCTTTGCTGTTCACTCGTCGGCCAATCGACACTTCTTTTGCATTCAATCCACAAATCTATTGGAACCACAATGTCAAAACATGTATTCAAGCCTTCCCACAGCCACTTCGAAAGTTTCACAAACCTATCTGTCTGCTGGTACCACTCCATTGGTTCTCTCTCAGTCTTGGGTAATCATTTGTAAAACTTACACTATCGCTTCTATTCCACGGTACAAGTATAAAATTCCCTCCTGTCATTTCTTTCATTGGTAAAAATTTTACTGCATCCCTGTCTGTGTCACGTCATCTTTCTTTGGTCTTTCTCTTTATCTGTCCCATTTACTCTCCCATTTGTCCAATGCCCTCCAAACCTCCACTTTCTCAAGTAATTCTTTAAGATGTGTTCTCATTCCTGCAGATCTCGTGTTAATAAAGTCTTCTTCCTCCAAATATAATCTATAACTTCTTTTCAGTGTTTTCATTTTTGTCAAATCAATGTCATAATCGTCTGCTACATCTTGTAACTGTTGATAAACTCTGTTTGCTCCCTTTGTAATGACTTTACATAGATATATCAATTGCCATTCAGTATAGGATTCAAGTCTGTTCACCACCATGGCCCCTTCTAAAAGTTCACTCCCTCCCATGTTTAATCTCACCTTGTTTATTCTTTCTTACTCTTCATCTTTTCTCTCTTGTTTTTTTGAATTGTTTAAATCTTCCAGACATTCTGTGATTTCTTGTGCAGACAAGCCTTTCAATGATACTCCATTGGATTGTGCACCTGCTCCTCGTTCTTGCCCTGAACTCGTACTTTGTTGCGGAGCTATTGTTCCCAAATCATCAACAGGTGACAAATCTATTAAAGAATTTGTCTCATTTAAACTTGGTCCTTGTCTATTCTGCACATTTATCAATGAATTATCTCCACTATTTTCCACACGAACATATAATGGAGTTACCGGACTCATAGTAATAGGTGCAGTAATTGCATCTGGATTAATCAGTGTTCCAACTCTCTGCGTCTGTCCTGCACCCATGCTCTGCATCTGTGCAATCTGTATATGTACAGGTTCTCTCAAATTCATCCCTTGGCGACCTTGTGACAACACTAGATTAGTAGTTGTTTTCAGTGTCTGAGCCTCTGGCTGTATCTCAGGAATGTTAATTTCAAATTGTTGTCTGTTACTCAATGAATCATTAAAACTACTCTGCATCTGAACTCTCTCATTGCCCAGCATACTCTTTGCTGATTCTGAAGTCAATGGTGCAGTAGGAATTGTACTACTAATTCCACTCCCATTTGATCTGTTATCATTCTCCTGTCTCATATTTGGTGCAGGATATGTTTCTAAAACATGAGTAATTATCTCACCTTCCTCCATTTCATCATCATTAAACATATCTTGTTTCGGCTCCCTCGTGTTCTGTTCTTTGACGTCTAGTGAACCCTTCTTCTTTTTCTTTCCATCTTTTGTTTCAATCTCATCCTCCTTTGTTCTTGCAGGAAATGATCTGACCCCATGTAACATATCTACTCCCCAACCTTTCTGCTCCTCATCCCATACAGCTTCAGATAACATTTTTTTTACCCTTCTCATTTTCTTTTCAAATTTTAAAGCCTGTTGCTGTTTTGCTACCAGCCCCCATATTGCTAATGCTTCAGACTTTGCTGGCCTTGGTGAAGGTTTTAAGCTGTACATTTTTTAGCTCAAATTATCCACAACCCTTAAATTAAATGTACCATATTCTGGGAAAGCCAAACAACCTTCTTTCTTGACCCAATGTTTCATCCAAAGACATGCCGCTGCACCTCTCTCCTCAAACACGATATATGCTGGATTATTCTGTGGCGGACAAATCTCACCTTCGAGTGCCGGAATGTATTCATCAGCCATCAACGCACTTCTCAAAGCTTTGAAAATGTTCATTTCTGACTGAATTTATTTAAGCCTGATGTCTACAACAAAACATTTGTTCTTAAACTCAATTAAACAAAGCAGATACAGACAATAAACTAAGGATAAAGGCAGAATAATCAATCAAAAGTGACTATGATCCTACAATTCTCTTCGACCCCCTCACCTTCCAATTGCGTTACCCTATTGTCGGACTGATTGACGAACCCGCACACGACTCCTTTCTGCTAATCAACCAATCCCAGCATGGCACCAACTATGTCACACCCACACATTCACCCCCTTACACTGAGACGCTGACAAAGTCTGTCGTACAAATATTTCACAACCCACACACAAAATCAATGCAATGTTAATTTGCGAGCTACCTTAAAAATAAGAAAACAAATTCTCTCATTTACTACAGGTAGGGTAACAGAAACGCTTCAGAGCCTTCCAAAGTAACCTTCAGCTTTCGTCTACTTCTTTTTCACAGGTCCCACAATGATGAACAAAATTCAACCTGCAAACTTCACTTCTCTACTGTTCCTTGGATTATTTTCAAGTGCACTTAGTACTCACCAAGTCTTCAGTATAATTCCATTCACACCAATTTCTCACAAACTCGACTTACCAATCACGAGTGATTGGTCTACTAAATGAATGAATTACAACATATACCAAGTGTCTCTCTACACTTATCAATATAGCCCGGAGTCCCAGACCTCTCTCCTTAGGTCTGTCATCAACAACCATGTGGATGATTTTTTCCTGCATCAAGTGCCATAGTCAAATGAAGAACGCCGCTTCCCTACTCTCATACCTATAGGAGTACACTCACTCCATCTATTCAACTAATTTGAGTATCTCTACTCCTCTAGACTCATATTCAACACAATCATCTGTCTGCAAGTTAACTAAAGCTGTGCAAGCGCAAACACACTTCATTCAAATATGACCAAACATGGTCAAGAACATACCCTTCAACCTAGGGGGTCTCCAAGAACCGGGGAAAGTCACTTAAGGCAACTAGCAACTCATCATGTTAAGTCCGTCTAACAATTTTGGAAAAAGTAAAGAAAAGAAAGAACAAACCAACAATTTTAGCGCACTCAAACCTCACGACTTCATTATGACATAATCAAAACAATGACGTAACCGTAATCTGCTACCAAAACTGCTGCAGCGTCACAGAATCCTAGCTATTATTTACACTGAATAGTGGATTCTGTGCTAGAGGACGATGGATTGAAGCGACATAGGTTTGAGGGGATGTCATCAATGAGCGATGTGAGCATCAACAAAGGTCAATAACAATTAATAATATTAAACTCCAATTAATAACCACACAAGTTTAATAAGAAGAATTCATGGATTTATTTCCCTATCATTAACAATGCTAATGTCACGAAAACAACTCTCAAACACAAATGATAAGCATATAAGATGAATAACAGTTGATTAAAGTGTCTTATATATCTCAATTTGATAAAAACTATTAAAGAAAATATCTCCAAAAGAATCACACTTATTAGTGATACAAAAACCGGTAATAATGGCAAAGTATGCATTAGTTCAGCATTAAATGATTTCAAGGTAAGTCATGAGCATTTCAAAATTAGTTCCCTCACTAACCACAAATTAGCATCAACATGTTGGGCTTTATGTGAAAAGAGTTTAGTAACACAAATTTAGAAAAACTCTTTAACTCAGTTAATGGTAAAAAATAAATTGATAATATGCTGCAATTAAGTCATAGGTTGCAGCTGGTACCTGGAAAGCAAAATAGACACATTTTACATTACAATGACATACATTAAGTAAAAGTATAAACAGCAAATAGCTTACTTCAGCCAGGGGACACCATCAGAAGATTTGGGCCTAGCGACAGCTACACCCTCTCAAGTCTGCAATCTCTCATCTGCTCTAGTCTCCAACCTCAACTCTCCAAATTATTTCTCCTCATCTGCTTCATCTGCCCTAGAGAATTCTACCCAAGTTATTATACTAAATCCTAATAAGATTATGATTGGTCAGTCTACGGGGCGGTTTAGTTTTAGACAATTAACAACTACATTCATGGCCTAAAACACAACAAATCTACACTAACTATAACATTTTCTTCAAAAGTAGAGTTTCCTCTTCTGTCTCATCTGTAGCTCCATTGTTTCATCGTCTTTCGAATATCTTGTCTCAGGAAGAAACTTTTACAGTTTCATCTCACTTCCATCCTCGAGGGAAGACCAGATATTAGTAACATTCTCAAACAATAGGACATTTCAACTTATGCAATGCTTGGTTAAAACATGACCTTGTAAGACATAACACTGCAACCCACTAGGGGTAGCTGTGAGCACATCTACACAAACTTTGAAGACACTTTTATTTAAGCTTTGAATTATGGAAAATAACCACAGCATCTAGTTAGAATTTTGCTCAGCTAAGAACAGAAAATGAAAATTTTCAAAGGTCAGTCGTTTCACACGTTAATTCATTACACATTTTAGTATGAAAATCATTAATAAACATATTAGAAAATTGACGCTCTCACAATATACTGTGAATTATGTTGTTTTCAAGTGCCCCTTCAGGAACCTTTCAGTTTCAAATCTAAGTAAAAACTTGTAGATGTTGACAAAACTTCTGCAGCTTTGAAATATTTTAAAATATGTGAAGATCATCAATGCAACTACCATGACTAAGGGGGTAGGGCCAACGACCGCGGGAGCACCGCCAACAGGCTGGCGGTGCTCCCATGGGCATTCTGACCGCGGCGGTACAGCCGCGGTCAGAAACGGGAAACCGGCGGTGTCCCGCCGGTTTCCCGCTGCCCAAGGGAATCCTCCATGGCGGCGCTGCAAGCAGCGCCGCCATGGGGATTCCGACCCCCTTACCGCCAGCCTGGTTCTGGCGGTTTTGACCGCCAGAACCTGGCTGGCGGTAACGGGTGTCGTGGGGCCCCTGGGGGCCCCTGCAGTGCCCATGCCAATGGCATGGGCACTGCAGGGGCCCCCTAACAGGGCCCCACCAAGATTTTCAGTGTCTGCCAAGCAGACACTGAAAATCGCGACGGGTGCAACTGCACCCGTCGCACCCCTTCCACTCCGCCGGCTCCATTCGGAGCCGGCATCCTCATGGGAGGGGGTTTCCCGCTGGGCTGGCGGGCGGCCTTCTGGCGGTCGCCCGCCAGCCCAGCGGGAAACTCAGAATTACCGCGGCGGTCTTTTGACCGCGCAGCGGTATTCTGCCGGCAGGACTTTGGCGGGCGGCCTCCGCCGCCCGTCAAAGTCAGAATGACCCCCTAAATCCCTTAAGTTTTATAATATTCAACTACACTTATATTTTCATGGTAGAGCTGGAGCCATACAACTGATTTCAACTGATATTAGTATTATTTGTGAGTGTTTTTTAATGTAAGCACAGTGGGCCTCATTACGACTTTGGCGATCTTTTTGGAAGAGCGCCGTGGTGGTGGCCGCCAAAAGAACGCCATGTTGGCGGACATCTTACTGCTGTATTAAGAGCCACACAGTGAAGATCTCCAAAATACAGCCAAAAATCTGAGACCACCAGGACACTGAAGGGAGGGAAAGATAAGGTTCCACCATCAGCACTGCCAGCCCAACAACTTTCCACCCACCACATTACGAGCCACAAATCACCAAAGCGGTCCTTCAATGACGGAAAACCATTGGTGGAGTGAACCGCTGCGTTCAAAACCACACTTCAGGAAGAATACCACACCACATTGGACAGTTTAGAAAACCCCACACCTGCCAGCTACTCTGATGATTACAGCTACCATGACCCCACTCATCACCTGTTTGTCACTATATGCACTATAGATTGCTTGATCAAATATCCCCTGTTTGCCCAATAAACACTATTGATCACTGCATATGTGTCTTTATTCGAACATTTACAATTGTTTTGTCATTGTTGTGGATATGCCTCCCTAAACCAACAGGCAGTGTAATGGACAGCAGAAGGAGGTATCCTCTGCAGGAGATACAGTACGACAGATATGTCCCAGGGCAGATGTAAGGATGTCACTAGTCCAGGCGCATACTAGAGTGAAATCACTCATCTAACCTGCAAAAGAGCCCATGACACAGAGTAACATGGGGATAGAAGGCATTGTGCCACACAAAGCACATATGCAGGACACAGTTGTCAAGCCCAGTGTAGATAGCCACCAAAGCAGGGCATTACAAATGACATTTCTATATCTCCAGTCACAGGAAATATATGACAATACACTGTAACTGCCATCTGTCATGTGCAAAACTCCATTCTGTATACTTTTACAAATGGCTAATAAGTATGAATGCCTCAAGCCATAGGTAGCAGAGGCATTGATTTATAGAACACAGTCAGTGGGTGGGATAACATGAGGAATGGAGAATGCAGGACACATAGCTCAACACAGGTCTGTCCACAGGAGATGCAAAACTAGCAACTTGCAGTGAGTACATATGTTAGATAAGATACATGCCAACTCAGCACCTTACATTCAAGCACTCACCTCCACCAACACACACATAGGGATAGGAACACATTACAACACCACTGATGAAACTAATCAGGAGGTCCATTGTCAGCAATCAATGTAGATACACATCACTTGCAAATATAGTCAGCATACCTGGATGTCACTGAAGTATTGATTGTTAAGCTCAGACCTTGAGTCAGCTGCACCGTCCTCATCTGCCTCCTCATCACTATCCATGTCTGCATCTCCAGCCACTGGTCCAACTGCCTCCTCATCATCAGCTAGCAATGGTATCTGATGTCTCAGGGCAAGACTGTGGAGCATGCAGCGGGCAACTATGATCTGGCACAACTTTTGAGGACTGTAGAGGAGGGCACCTCTAGAGGCATCAAGGCACCTGAACCTGGCTTTCAGAAGGCCAAATATCCATTCAATTACATGCCTCGTCCTGAAGTGGGCCTCCTTGAAATGGAGTTCCCCTTCTGTGACAGGGTACCTCACTGGTGTCAACAGCCAGGGAAGGTTGGGATAGCCAAAGTCACCTGTGTGAATAAAGTAGGACCTGTTAAAATGCAGGTATAGGAACAGGGAAGAATCTGATGACAGGTGCCATCCAAATGCATACATACCAATGAGACAAGCCCTCTCTCTAGGTAGTTGTGCCATCATGTGTGGGAGTCCGCTGTTCCTCAGAATGTAAGAGTCATGCACAGATCGTGGAAACTTGGCTGTCACCTGTGTGATGTACTGGTCTGCCGGACACACCACCTGGACATTGATCGGCTGGTAGTTTTTCCTGTTCCTGTACACCTGTTCATTGGAACTGGGAGGGACCAAGGCCATATCGGTGCCATCTATGGACCCTATCACATGAGGGATGTGTCCCACATCTTATAAGTCTGCCTTCACATAGGTCAAATCTCCACATTGGGGGAACCTGATGTAGCTGTCCATGTGTTTCAATAGAGCACACAGTACGTTCTTCAACACAACCCTGAAAATAGGCTATGACATCCCTGCTGTCAAGCCCACTGTATTCTAAAAGGACCCAGTGGCAAAAAAGTGTAGCACTGACAGGACTTGTACTGTGGGAGGGATGGCATAGGGATTGCTTATGGCAGGTAAGAGATCAGGCTCCAACTGGGTGCATAGATCCATGAGGGTCTGTCGATTCAGATGATAGGTCTGGATGATATGCCTGTCCTCCATGGTTTCAAGGTCAACTAGTGGGCGGTACATAGGTGCATGTCTCAATCTCCTCATGGGAAGGTATCTAGGATAGAGAGTAGAAAAGGTATTGAGTGGTGAGTAATTCACACATGTAAGCAGTACATTTTATCATCGGACAAACCAAACACTGTAGACATGCCTCGCACTGCTGACGCATATCATTATGGGCAAGTTGAAGTGTCACAGTGACATCCATGTCACATAATTGGCTAAAGTATGATGGTACAACACAGGCCTAGTCCGCACTTTGCACGTAAATGTGTATGACACACTTATTTAAGGACTCGAAGGCATGATATGTGCACAATATGGCATCTACCTGGCCTGTTGCACAGGACAGTTAGAAGTGACCTAAGTCAGCCGGTGTATGTCGTCATGACTGTAGGCGGTCTCAACCGCCATGCAACTTCTCATTGGATAACATTACTGCCTCTGGGGGATTGGGGCCAATGGTGATCTCCGCCGGCGGTGACGGTCCTGTACGCGGCGGCCGTGACAGACATTTTCTGCAGCCTTGCTCACTTGACTCATGACACTCTTGTAAGTAAGACCGCCATGAGCTGAACTGCTGTGTCCTGTCTCTGGGAGCCACCATGTCACATCCTGAAGGTGATAGGGCCCCAGTCTTCACCAAAGAAGAGCTGGTGAAGCTCATGGATGGTGTCCTACTCCTGTATGGACAACTGTATGGGGCACCAGAGGAACGGGTTAGCCCAATGCCATTGTCATGTGTAATAGGATTGTGTGTGATGGTGTAAGGGGTAAGTGTACTGGGGAGGGAGTACATGCATGCAGGGAACATAGAGCAGAGGCATGTGAGCCAAGAAGGAAGGTATGTGTGTGCACTTGGTGAGGCAGATGTGCATTGTCCACTGCTGTTGGTATGGGGCTTGTGTACCTGACTTTCTCCTTCTGTGTGTGTCATCCATGCAGGTGAACGACCATCAGAAAAAAGGGATCTGGCATGCCATCGCCAAGCAAGTGTGCCAAGCTGAATTGTGCATAGCTTGTGTGGAGATGTGTAATGGTGGTGTCGTGTACCCTTGTGTGGTTGTTGTGTGTGTGTGTCCGTGCGTGTGGTGATGGCTGTCATATGCGTTGTGTGTGGTGTTACTGTGTTGTGACATCTGCTTCGTTGTATGCCAGTGTGAATGTGTTACTTGGTTGTCTGGTTTTGTTGTGTGTTGTTGTCAGTAAGTGTAGTCATGCGGAGTTGTACAATGACATTGCTTGGCATAGCGTGTGTAGTTGTGGTTGTTTTATTGTTGTGTGTATCAGTGCTGTTGTGGATGGCTGTGTGAGACAGTAGTGGTGCTTTGTATGGCACGTGTGTGTTGGGTGAGTTGTGTGTAGTATGGGTGTGCGTGTGTTTAGTATATGTTGGAAAAAGGGTTATTGGTAAGGGCAGGTAGGTACCTATACTTAGCAATAGGCCACTAACCTCCACTAAGGTCCAGTTAGGTCTCAGTAAATTAACCCCAGCTCAACCCTTGGTAGCTTGGCAACGAGCGTCAAGGCTTAACTTAGGAGACAGAGTGTAAAGCATCCAAATATCACAAAACAGTAATTAAATAAAACACAGGAAACAGGTTAAAAATCCAAAACCAATTTATAAAAATAGATTATATTTTTAAATTGACACCAAAACAAATAAAATCGGATAAGGGGAACCGGAGATATGAATTTTTAAATAATTTATATTTTTTTTGCACCGAGAAACAAAAAGCGCCAATCGGGTCATCTGGTTGCACCTCGACTGGGGCAAAGTCAAAGTTTAAGGCCAACCGCGATGGAGCCCTGCTCGGCTACAGGCCGCGGGAGGCCTCGGTTAAAAGTTTACCTTCACACTTAGGTGGTCATTCCAACCTCGGCGGTAAAAGGTGCTTACTGCCGTTCAGAAGACCGCCATGACACCGCCGCGGCCGCGGTAAACCGCCACGGTCATTCTGACCCACAACAGGCAAACCGCCAAAAAACAGACATCCACAAAAGTCCGCCACACGAAAGGGCAGCGAGAAACTGGCGATGACCAAACCTCCACCGTCACGCCAACAGAAATACGCCCACACTATCACGACACACGAATCCACGCAGAGGTCTTTCAACCGCGGTATTCCATTGGCGGTACACACCGCCGCGCTCAAAATACACACACACTTACAAAATACAACCACATTGGACAATTCAAAATACACACACCTGAGACACATACACACACCACTCCCACACACCCAATTAAATATAAAATACACACCCACATCACCCACAAACCTCCACTCCTAGAGATTCGTGAACACGCACCGAGAAAAGACATCCGAGCACCCAGACGCCCAATTCACTGTCACCCAGCAATATTTGCACGCACTTCACACAACACAACAATACACATCACCACACTTAGCACCACACAATCCACCCTACACATCACCCACACGAACCCATGGCACCGCAAAGACACCCCAGGTTCTCTGATGATGAACTCAGGGTCATGGTGGAGGAAATTGTATGAGTAGAGCCACAGCTGTTCGGGGCACAGGTGCAGCACACCACCATTGCCAGGAAGAATGGAGCTATGGAGCAGAATAGTGGACAGGGTCAACGCTGTGGGACAGCACCCAAGAAATCGGGACGACATCAGGAAGAGGTGGAACGACCTACAGGGGAAGGTGCGTTCCATGGTATCCAGGCACAACATCGCAGTGCAGAAGACTGGACCCCCACCTCCTCCCCCAGAATTTACAACATGGGAGGAGCAAGTCTTGAACATCCTGCATCCTGAGGGCCTCGCAGGAGTAGGCGGAGGAATGGACTCTGGTAAGGCAAATCTTAACTACTTCTTCCCCCCACCCCACCTGCATGCCAACTCATACCCCCACCCTCACTCCCATCACATCCTACTCCTTGCAACTGTCTCACCATCACAACCCACCCATCCCAACACCTTGCCCTGCATGCGTCCACAAAGCATGGACACCCATCACCTAAGCATGCCCACTGCACATACACATACAACCCCCCCCAACCACATTCACAACAGCCCCCGCAAAGGAATGCCAGCACTGGGGTACACGGGCACCCACCCATTGCACGCTATGACACACACAAAAGCAATAACCATACTTTTATACCCCTGCAGGACCCGAACGCCACGTCACCGCGCAGGAGGGTCCACAAATGTCCACTCCACCCCCAGAAGAGGCCCACAGTGAGGACAGGAGCTCTGTCTCCCTGGATCTAGATGACCAGCCCGGTCCATCGGGGACCTCGGGACAGTCGGTTCCCCTCACACAGCCACAGGCCACAGTAGACCTTCCCCCCTCTGGGAACACCAGCACAGCACTCACCAAGCGGGCCCATACCTCTGTCCCCAGGACACGTCAATCAGCGGTGTGTCCACCACTACAGGGAACCCAGGCTAACCCACCACCCCAACAACAACAGGGACCTGGGGGCAGTGGTAGTGGGCACACGGTCCAGGGGACAGAGGCCCAGGGAAACAGGGGAACTGGGAGGGCTGCTGTGCGACAGGGGAACCCACTCTCCACAAGGCCCTCTCCTCCATCATGGGAGCATACCACCGCTCCCAGGAGACGATGGCGACGGTCCTGGCCAGGTTTCAGGAGATCCAGCTTCTGCAGGAGCAACAGTATATGGGGTTCAGGGAGGAACTAAGAAACATCAGTTCCGCCATGGGTACCATCGTAGTGGCCCTGAATGAGGTAGTCACGACATTGCGGGACACTGTGGCACCTCAAAGGGCCCCTGACACTAGCATGCACCAAGAACTGCCTATCACCTCCGCCGACGCTAGTGGACAGGAGGCCCCAACACAAGACCAACAGGCCACCAGAACCCCACCCCCTGCAGAAGGAGAACCACCCCGCAAGCGGGCCCTGAGATCCAGGAAGAAGACAGAGTAAGATGTCAAGACCCCCGCCAGCAAAGGATACCGCCCTGATTGTCATCCCACTGTCCCACATTGTCACCCTGTCCAACCTTAAACTGCCCCAGCTCCACTTCCCACAGGCATTTGGACAATGAACCTGTGAAACTGATAGTCTGGACTCTGCCATGGACAATCCTCCACCATCACCCCTCACGGATTTGCAACCACCCATCCAATTTAGAGCACTTGAATAAAAACACTTATTGCACAAAACAATCTGGAGTCTGGCTGTGATTTAGAACAAATGTATTAGACATGACGTGCCAAAATGTTCATTCACATTGTGATGCTAACAAACCGCTGTCACACAGCTGTAGTCCATGGGGAAACAAAGCAGATGTCACGCTCCAGCTGGGCACACAGTTCCTGTATAGTGGCTCGGTCAAGCCTGTATGTCAGTATGACATGTCGTTCCTCCATTGTCGACAGGTCCACCAGCGGTCTGTACACGGGAAGATTCCTCCATCTCCTCGCATGTCCCAGCGGACGGTGCCTATGAAGGACAATAGCGAGCACAGAGTCAAGCAACCCACAGGTACGTAACCACAGCTTGCACATAACACGATTCCCAATGCATTGAATGGCATGTATGAGTGTTGGTGCATGGCCTAGGTATGTGTGACGCAGTTGGTAATTAGGCCATGTGGGCCCTTGAAATGGCGGCTGCCTGACCTGTGAAGTGCGACAGTGGGATGTGAGGTCAATGCGCTGGCGTGGCACACCGCGGCGGTAGGCGGTCGAAATCCCCGGGGCTAAGCCGCATTGGTTAACATTGAACCCTATGGGTTTCAGGAGCCAATGACGATGTGCGCCAGTGGTCGCGGTACGCACCGCCGCGGTACGCACCACTGCGGGCGTGACCGCCATTTTCTATCTGCTTAATCACTCAATACCTGATCTTCGACAGGAGAGGACCTACACTGCATGTGCTGCTGTGACCTCGGTCTGGAAGAGACAAAGGCTCATGCGACTGGGGAAAGGGCCCCTGCCTTCACTGCGGAGGAGTTGGAGAAACTTGTGGATGGGGTCCTCCCCCAGTATGCGCTACTCTACTGTCCTCCAGACCAACAGGTAAGTACACTGGGACCATGCTTAGTGGGCAATGCCTGGGTTGAGTGGGGTGGATGAAAGATGGTGGGGAGGGGAGCGATTGAGGCATGCATCAAATGACAGATGAGAGCATGTGCCACATGGCAAGGGTGGGGATGGGGGGCCACTCACATCGAGCATGCAGAAGGTGATAACAATTTTTCTCTCCCTGTACATGTCACATAGGTCAGCGCCCACCAGAAAGTCGCGATTTGGTGTGTCATCGCCAAGGACGTCCGGACCCGGGGGGTCCACAACAGATGGGGCACCCACTGCCGGAAGAGGTGGGAGGACATCCGACGCTGGAGCAGGAAGACGGCAGAGGCTCAGCTGGGGATGGCCTCCCAACGTAGAAGGGGTGCCAGTCGTCATTTGACCCCTCTGATGTCCCGGATCCTGTCGGTGGCCACCCCGATTTGGATGGGCGCGTGAGGACATCACAGCAGACACAAGGGGGTGAGTACAAATACATTCTGCTGACTTTGCGCGCATTGGAGGTGTCTGGGTGGGGGAGGAGGGCTGTGGGTATCCCTAGGCCAGGGCGATTTCTGTAGGCTAGGCCCCTCCGTAAGGCATGGCCCTGTGCCCCCGCCCCCCACCTCTGTAGGGTGCCAAGTACAGGTATCCATGGCCCTGTGTCATCTATGAGTGCAGTTGTCGTCCATAGGCTTGTAGGCCATGTCCCACGGATTGTGTAGTGGACCCCAAGTGCGCGGCGTGGTGCAGGGGGCTTCTGTGTCTGTCTTGTCCGCCAACGGTAGCGGTAATCCATGCACTCAACATGTCTTTATTTCTCCTCCCCCCCTTTTTTCTGGTCTTCCTGTTCATGTGTGCATTAGCATCATCAGGCGGAGGAGAAGTGGCATCAGAGCACGAGGGAGCTGCATCTCACATGGCCATGGTGGGCCATGCAACTGACTCGGATTTCACCAGTGAGACGGAGGGCGAGGGGAGCTCCACAGCGGGGACTCGTGCTGATGTCAGTGACAGCGACTCGTCCTCTGAAGGGAGGTCCCTTGTGGTGGCGGCAACATCCGTGCCCCCCGCAACAACAGGTACAGCCGCCACCCAGCGCACCAGCACCGCCCTCCCAGCAGCCCCTCAGCATTTGCCCCGTGCCCGCTCACCCAGGAAGGTGGGCATCTCCTTCGCCCCAAGCACCTCAGGCCCTGCCCCTGTCACCCCTGCTGCCCTCAGTGAGGAGGTCATTGACCTCCTAAGGACCATCATTGTTGGGCAGTCTACCCTTTTGAATGCCATCCAGGGTGTACAAAGAGAGGTGCACCTGAGTAATGCATACCTGGAGGGCATTCATTCGGGTCAGGCTGCCCATCAGCGATCGTTCAATGCTCTGGCCTCAGCACTGACGGCAGCAATTGTCCCTGTCTCTAGCCTCCCCCCTCCAACTTCCTCCACCCAGACCCAATCCCCTGTACCTTTGCCTATCCCAGACACACCTACAGACCAGCCTGCACACACCTCACCACCCAAGGGAAGCTCATCCAGACATAAGCACCACACATCACACAAGCATTCACACAAGCAATATCCACATGCAGACATACCAACAGCCACTGCCTCCACTGTGTCCCCCTCCTCCTCGTCTCCCTCCTCCCTCCCGTTGACGTCTCCACTCACACTTGCATGCACAACATCTTCAGCCACTACGTCCATCACCAGCTCACCCACCAGAACACTCCGCACACGTGCAGTCACCACCCCCACCACCATTTACACGTCCCCTGTGACCTCTCCAAGTGTGTCTGTCACCCCCTCTTCCAAACTACACAAACGCAGGCAGCCACCCACCCAACAGCCATCCACCTCACGACAGCCTCCAGCCCAAGCACCTGCACCCAAAGACACCAGACTTCACACTCCTACAACCACATCCTCTTCCTCCACTCCCATACCCACTACATCTACCCGTCCCTCTCTTTCCAAATTGCTTTTCTTTTCCAAACTTGACCTCTCTCCTACAACTACCCCACACCGTCCATCTCATAAGACTCCAATCAGCACCTCAGCCACCACAAAACCAGGACCTGTGAAGACTGTTGTCCATGGACTGTGGAGTCCCCCACCCTCAAGGGCATCCAGTTCAGCTAAGAGCCAAGGCACGGCCAGCCCACCACCGGAAAAGCATCCTAAGATTGCCAGTGCCCAGCGCGACCGACCAAAGACCCCAGGGACAAAAATCCCTACATTGGCTCCGGCAGGAAGTCGGGTGGCATCTGGCACAACGCGAAAGGTGGGAAAGGGCCACAAGCGTGCAGGGAAAGGTGGGAAGGGCAGCACGCCCGACAAGTCCGGCAGCAGGCCAGCTGGCCAGGAGGGCCCCACCAGCCCCATCCCAGGTGTGCAGGAGGACACACACAGGCCCGGTACTGCAGCCCAGGAGGGCCCCGCAAGCCACGTCCCAGGTGGGCAGGAGGACACCCACAGGCCGAGAACTGCAGCCCAGGAGGGCCCCGCAAGCCACCAGACAGATGGGCAGGATGGCTCTGCCAGCCACATGTCAGGTGGCAAGTGACATCCATGCCTGGGCCGGATCCGCTGACCAGGACACTCATCTCAAGCACCGCTACGCTGGGCACTGCCGTCTCAAGCACCGCTGAACAGGGCCCTTCATCTCAAGCACCGCTCCGCTGGGCACCGCCGTCTCAAGCACCACTGAACAGGGCCCTTCATCTCAAGCACCGTTCCGCTGGGCACCGCCGTCTCAAGCACCGCTGAACAGGGCCCTTCATCTCAAGCACCGCTCCGCTGGGCACCGCCGTCTCAAGCACCGCTGAACAGGGCCCTTCATCTCAAGCACTGCTCCGCTGGGCACCGCCATCTCAAGCACCGCTGAACAGGGCACCACCGTCTCAAGCACTGCTCCGCTGGGCACCGCCGTCTCAAGCACCGCTGAACAGGGCACCGCCGTCTCAAGCACCGCTGAACAGGGCCCTTCATCTCAAGCACTGCTCCGCTGGGCACCGCCATCTCAAGCACCGCTGAACAGGGCACCACCGTCTCAAGCACTGCTCCGCTGGGCACCGCTGTCTCAAGCACCGCTGAACAGGGCACCGCCGTCTCAAGCACCGCTGAACAGGGCCCTTCATCTCAAGCACTGCACCGCTGGGCACCGCCATCTCAAGCACCGCTGAACAGGGCCCTTCATCTCAAGCACTGCTCCGCTGGGCACCGCCGTCTCAAGCACCGCTGAACAGGGCACCGCTGTCTCAAGCACCGCTGAACAGGGCACCGCCGTCTCAAGCACCGCTGAACAGGGCACCGCCGTCTCAAGCACCGCTGAACAGGGCACCGCCGTCTCAAGCACTGCTGAACAGGGAACCGCCGTCTCAAGCACCGCTGAACAGGGCACCGCCGTCTCAAGCACCGCTGAACAGGGCACCGCCGTCTCAAGCACTGCTCCGCTGGGCACCGCCGTCTCAAGCACCGCTGAACAGGGCACCGCCGTCTCAAGCACTGCTGAACAGGGCACCGCCGTCTCAAGCACCGCTGAACAGGGCACCGCCGTCTCAAGCACCGCTGAACAGGGCACTGCCGTCTCAAGCACCGCTGAACTGGGCCCTTCATCTCAAGCACCGCTGAACTGGGCCCTTCATCTCAAGCACTGCTCCGCTGGGCACCGCCGTCTCAAGCACCGCTGAACTGGGCCCTTCATCTCAAGCACCGCTGAACTGGGCCCTTCATCTCAAGCACCGCTGGCCCATTGGCGGAAGGGGCAGGCCCGCATCTGTGTCGGGCAGGGCTGCACGAAGCACTCTGGGCACTAGTCCTCCTCCAGTACCAGTGGAGACTGTTATCCACTTGAGAGACTGTGGCTTTGCACTCCCCAGGATGGCACAGTGGGCAACCCACCCACTCTAGAGACTTGAGAGACTGTGGCTTTGCACTCCCCAGGATGGCACAGTGGGAAACCCACCCACTGTAGAGACTTGTGAGACTGTGGCTTTGCACTCCCCAGGATGGCACAGTGGCCATGGAGGCCCCTCGTGGATCTGGCGTCGTGGACTCATCTGGCTGAGGTGCCCCCCCTTCCCTTCCCCCTGAGGTGCCTGTAGTTTTCCTATCTGATGCCCCTGCAGTGTTCTCTCCTTTGGAGGCAGGTATCCTGTGTGGGCTTTGCCCATGTGTTTTGGCCCAGTGGCCCACGAACAATGGCTGATAGACATATCGGACTGGACAATTTATGTATATAAAGTTATAGATGTGTGATATATTTTATACTCAGTCTTACAATATAATTCTATATTTATAATCATTTCCTTTTGCCTTTGCATTCTTCCGGGGGGTTTGGGGGTGTAACTGTGATGTGTTGCTATGCATTGATGTGTGTGTTGTAGTGGTTGAGGGTGAGGGTGGGTGTGTCGCATATGTGTGTCCCCGTAATTTTTTGCCTCCCCCTCCCCTGTGTCGTAGGTGCAGTACTCACCGTTGTCTTCTGCGCCGGCGTTCGTGCTCCTGGTAGAGGAGCAGGAAGACAATGGCTGGTAGGATGTGTAGTTCGGGTTCCATGCTGTCCAGATTCCTCGTGGGGTGTATGGAGGCGAGCGTTTTCCATTTGAAATGGCTGTTTCCGCCGTGTTTTTATCGGCGGGGCTACCGCCCCGGAAAAGGTGGCGGATTGGTGGGTTGTGATAGGGTGGGCGGTACATTGTCTCCCGCCTGTCTGTTGGCGGTGACCGCCGCGCTGTTTGTTTGTCCCGCCATGGGGGGCGGTGTGTTAAAGTGGCGGTCTCTGTTGGCGGTTTCCGCCAGGATCAGAATTGCACTTTTTTTACCGCCAGCCTGTTGGCGGTTTGACCGCCGCTTTAACACCGACAGACAGGGTTGGAATGACCCCTTAGTCTCTTTTTTGAAGATTTTCTTCAGCGGGACGAACCTGCCAGTCCAATTCGACCTCCTTGAGCCCTTCTCCGGATACGCGATGCTGGAATCCTCGGTGGAGATTTTTACCTTCGGACTTAGGGGGTCATTCTGACCCTGGCGGTAGACTACCGCCAGGCCAACGACCGCAGATGCACCGCCAACAGGCTGGCGGTGCATCCATGGGCATTCTGACCGCGGCGGTACCGCCGCGGTCAGAAACGGAAAACCGGCGGTGTCCCACCGGTTTCCCGCTGCCCTGGGGAATCCTCCATGGCGGCGCTGCAGGCAGCGCCGCCATGGGGATTCCAACCCCCTTACCGCCAGCCTGGCTCTGGCGGTTTTGACCGCCAGAACCTGGCTGGCGGTAACGGGTGTTGCGGGGCCCCTGGGGGCCCCTTCAGTGCCCATGCCACTGGCATGGGCACTGCAGGGGCCCCCTAACAGGGCCCCACCAAGGTTTTCAGTGTCTGCCAAGCAGACATTGAAAATCGCGACGGGTGCAACTGCACCCGTCGCACCCCTTCCACTCCGCCGGTTCCATTCGGAGCCGGCATCCTCATGGAAGGGGGTTTCCCGCTGGGCTGGCGGGTGGCCTTCTGGCGGTCGCTCTCCAGCCCAGCGGGAAACTCAGAATTACCGCGGCGGTCTTCTGACCGTGCAGCGGTATTCTGACGGCGGGACTTTGGCGGGCGGCCTCTGCCGCCCGCCAAAGTCAGAATGACCCCCTTAGTCTCTTTTTCGAGGTGAAAATCCTTCGACCGGGGTAAACCTGGATCTTGATCCGATGTCCCTGGAGCCCTTCCCGGATACACTGGCTGGAAGGTCCCGGTCAACTTTTTACCTTCGGACTTAGGGGTTATTAAAACTTTGGAGGAGGTGTTAATCCGTCCCAAAAGTGACGGTAAAGTGGCAGATATACCACCAGCCTTATTATGAGTCCATTATATCCTATGGAACTCGTAATACGGCTGGTGGTATATCCGTCACTTTACCGTCACTTTTGGGACGGATTAACACCTCCTCCAAAGTTGTAATAACCCCCTCAGTCTCTTTTTCCGAGATTTTCTTTACCGGGACGAACCAGCAAATCAGGCCGGGTCACGGTTGAGGCAAGCCGGCTAGAGTTGCCGCGGCGGGTTGGTCCCTCTATGGAGCTTTTTTACAAAAGTTCTCCAAACTTCTGGGTTTTCTCCCAGATGTCCTTTTAAGGTTCTTTTGGGGTCCACAGCTCACCCCAATGGTCCAGAAGTTCTGAGGTGGCCCTTGGGGGGTGCAGACTACAACTCCCAGAATGCACCTGGTGCAAACTCCTTTTTGGCCACTGGCCAGTGGCCAACTGGTTGATTTCTTCAGGAGTTGGTGCATGGGACTTTGGTTAGCAATTTTTCACCTGTAGCAAACAGGGAGTCCCTCCTTGAACCAGTGGAAGCCAGGCAAAGTCCTTCTTGTGGTGAAGCCCAAGTGTGCAGCTGATGCAGTCCTTCTGAGTGCAGGTTCCAGGTGCAGGCCAGGGGTCCAGCATGGCAGTCCTTCTTCTCCTTTGGTTCTTCCTTGTTGGAATCTGATGGGGATCTGAGGTGTGGGTGCAGGTCTGCCAGTTTTATCCTTGCTCCTGGGTGAAAAGCAGGGGGGTCCTGGTTCTCCAATCAGGTGCAGGGTCCTTCCCCCTGTGATGACCACTTCCTGGGAAGTGTGGCAAAAATCAATCCCAGGAGGCAACATCCTCCAAAAATCCATCATGGCTGAATCTGATTTTTGGAGGTTACATCTGGCTGAGCCCACCCACTGGTGTGGCTAAAAAGCATAAACACACCCCTCTCCTGCCCTCTCCTAATCTAATCAAGGGGGCACCTAGTTGTCTGGGGTTGCAGGATGTGGGGGTGTTGCTGGTTGCTCCAAATGTCCTTCTCTGCCTTTGAAGACCAGTTTGGCAGCCCTCCCCCTTCCTGCCTCACCATCTGCTGAGGGGAGATTCCTTCCCACAGGCACATTTCTTTGTGTGAAGCCAGGCCACTTCACACCTCATCAAGGCAGCCCGGCCAAGCTGCTAGAGGCTGGCCAATCAGGGCACAGCAGCAAAAACAATGCAGGGCTGAAATTGGCAACTTTTCAGGTAAAGTTTAAAACTCTTTACCTGAACAAGTTATATTAAATCCCACAACTAGAAGTTGTGGGATTTATTATAACAATTAATTTGATACCAAACTCTTGGTATGCATCATTTAAGGAGACTTTAAAAATGAAAATAAAGTCTCCCCATTCTAGCCTATGAAGGCCATTTACTACAATGAGGGAAAAACGAATTTGGCTGTTTTTACCTCACCAGGGCTTATAAAACTATTTTTATAAAGTCCCTGCTTATAGTTACATGGCACCCAGCCCTAGGGGCACATAGGGCACACCTTAGGGGTGACTTATATGTAAAAATAAGGTAGTTTAAGACTTTGGAACTACTTTTAATTCCAAAGTCGAATTTGCATATAACTTTAATTTAAAAGCAGCCAGCAAGGCAGGCCTGCCTTTAAAATGACACTGGGCACCTCAGCAGTGCACCTCTGGGTGCACTACCTATGCTGTGGTCCCTAAACCTACATGCCATACCATATACCAGGGACTTATAGGTAGGTTAACTTAGCCAATTATAATTGGCCTAATTTGCATATCCATTTTACACAGAGCACAGGCCCTGGGACTGGTTAGCAGTACCCAGGGCACCAACAGAGTCAGGAAAACACCAGAAAAAGTGGAAAATGGGGGCAAAAAGTTAGGGGGCCTCTGCAATCAGCCCTGTTTTCTCACAGTATAGGTGTGTGCATATGGGTGTGTGTGTATGTGCATACGGGTGTGTGTCTGTGGGTGTGTGTGTATGTGTGTACGGGTAAGTGGTTACATGTGTGTCTCCGTCACCTGCTGTCCCAGATGTGTATGTTGTGTGTGCGTGTTTAGTTTGGGTTTACCCTCCAGTGTGAGGTAGGCATGTGTACTCAGGGTTGTTGTCTTCGTCACTGGTTTCGGAGTCGTTGTGTGAGCAGGAGCAGTGGGGGGACTTCCAGTTCAGGTTCCATGGTGGTTCTAGTCAGGTATGTGTCCCTGAAGGTAAGAGTCTCCTTTTATAGAGTTGGTTTCCACCAGGGTTTTCATGGTGGTGCGACTTCGGCAGAAACCTTGGTGGTGTGCAGACTCGTAATATGTACGCAGAATCATGGTCCCCGCCGGCCTGAAGGTGCCTACCTCCATCCATGGCGGCATGTCTGCACTGGCGGTACTGGTGGTTGTTTGGTTGTGTTCTGTTTGGAAGACAGCCATGCTCATAATTTGGTAGTCTTCACCACCAGGCCGTTTGAGGTACAACCACCGCCATTAACATGGCAGTCCTGGGACTGCCAAACTCGTAATGACCCCCAAAATGTGTGATGGAAGTATTCAATGTTGTCATTTGTTGTGTCAGACTGGTATCAATAGTGCATTCCTGAGCAGTACCCTGGAAGGGTACTCCCATTTCATGAATCAGAATCTGCACAATTTACCCTTATATATCAGAGTTAGGAAGAGGTGGCAATAATAACCCGTCTTCTCTATATCCCTAACCCTAATCTTGATCCTGAACAGAACTCTACCTTAAACCAAGTCTAACTACTAGTTCCATGGATACTTTGTGGGTGGCTTGGCTGAAGGCAATGCTCTGTCCCTGATAACATTTAGTAAGAAGTACAATCTGATACTGCAACTACAGAGATGTCAGATCCTGCAGAACACAGCTGATTCTCACACCCAGGAGTTTTTGCGAACAGGTTGACTAGATAAAAGACATGGCTATTTGAAAAGGCTTTGGAGGAGGGAGCACGGTGGAGTAGCCACAACAGCCATACCTCCTGCTCAGAAATCACTGCCTAGTGCTCTGTATGATCAGTGTGAGTTGTGCACAATCATGATATAATACATGAGGTAATTTGTGGTGTCATTGATGGTGTAATTTCTGATATTACCTATGACATTGCCTGTGCACCATAGAACAGTATGTTGGGGGCATTCATGTTTGAATGGTTCATTATAACTATTAAACTTCAGTAGGTTCTAGGTTTTTAGTTTTATAACATACATTATTTTTTATGTGAGGAAAAGACTAGAACCTTCCCTTTTTTTCAATTTCTTAATATTGTTAACGTTTGGCCCCTACTCAAATTATACACTGTCTGTCCTCTCACACTGAAATGCAGGTGGAGCTTTGAGTTAATCAAGGCAGAGACTACTCTGTCTCCACCATGGTTAACCCCCTCCAAAGGGCCTGGGGAGTAAGGACCTTCTGAGAAAAGACCACATGTGCGCCCACCCAATTTGGAGAGGCAGAAATTTAGTAGTTTTATACTGTTTCTTACCAAAAAGAAACATATGTTCCTAGTCCCACTTTTTTCTAACTGCTGGAAAAGATTAGGTTAGAAAGGTTTTGGGCCTAGGGGGCAGACTACAATCCTTTGCCATGTAGGGGTGTTACCTTCAGTCTTGAAACTATTTTTTCTTTTTGAGGTGTAATGAATTGCAGTGTTTTAAGCATGTTCTGACTCATGGATTGCAAGTCCATTTTTATAAATCTAATTTTAAACTGATGTTTTCTAAAATCGTATTTCACTATTACATCAGATTTTGGACTCTAAATAGGAAATCATTTTAGATTATTTCTAGCATTTCCTAAGAGGAGATGTGTCATAAATATTTTAATCACACTAGGCCTGCCTTTGGAAAAACTATCCTCAACTTTCATAGTGAATGTAACTTTTAGGCCTTCAGTCACTGTGAGGGGACCTATTTCAAATAAACAGTGTGACATTTTCATATCTATATGTGAGGTACCCTATTTTGTAGGCTTACAAGTTACACTTTAGGTGTCATGTTAAATACATATATATAAAGAGGCTTCTTTACACGGCAAAAGCATATATCTTTCCAAGCCAAACCAAGCCAAAAAACAGTTATGCTCCTTGCAGCTATATTTTGTCATATTTGTGGGTGTTGTAAATACACACAGCGACCCACATATGAAATTTAATTTCCCATTTAGACCTCAGTGAAATTTTAATTATGTTGGAGTATTCAGAATAATGTGGGTAATTTTGAGTTATTCTTTTGATGTGAAATTACTGAAAATTGTGTGATTATGACTGTTCATGTAATTTGAAGTAATGTGGGGCAAAATGCCTACCCAGGAGCACAGGGACAGAGCGAAAGAGGCTACTTATTGCTGCTGTTTATGCAAAGTCCATCTTCGAGGTCATTGTGAATGCAAGGGTGCATTTTGCTCAGAGAAAATATGAATAAATACAGAGTTACACTTCTTGCATAATTCTGAATAATCTTACATACTCTTGCTGTAATTTCATGCAATTAAGGTGCAGTAAATTATGTGAATTATGCCAACCTCTACTCTTATGCCACAGATGCAATTTCTGCACCATCTACCACTGCCTTACATACAAATTAAATACACCAATTGAGAAAAGCAAGTTTCACTAAAATCTTTGGAGGGGCGGGACATGTGCATTATGACACTGAATAACAGATTCCTAAGACAAGTCATGAAGAGGGTCCAGGCTAAGGTTAAAGATCAGGGGTGACAATGCAGGAAAGGCGAGTTTCTTCCACATTGCAGCAGTGTCTATAGATTGTATAGAAAAGTCATCCTTTTCACCCTGATCACCCCCATTTTTGGACTAATGCTGGAGGTTATTGACTCCAAAAGTGTAATTGGCTCTACTACCCAGGCCCAGAGCCAGTTCTCTATCCTCAAAAAGTATATCCTTATTGTTATAATTTTAATTGGTCAGGACAGATTTTCTTTAAGTCCCTAGGATATGGTAGGATACGTACGTTTAGAGATCCCAATGGTCTTAATACACTTATGTGTGTACTGTAGTGTCTGATGTCATTTAAAGCCAGGCATGCCTCGCAGGCTTGTTTTAAAACAAAACAGTGTCTAAATTTGACGTTGGAATTGAAAGCACTTCCAAAGCCCAAAACTAACTTTTTATTAGTTATAGGTCACCTCTAAGATCAACCTTAGTTGCTCCCAGGGTAGGGTGCATAGGTCTAAAAAGCAGGGACAATATAAACATTGTTTTAAATGCCCTGGTAGAAAAAAAAGCCATAGTCACTTTTCCTGATGATAGTGCTGCTATTCCCATAGCCTAACATGGGGAGGACTTTAATAAATTGAATAAAGTCTGTTTTTAGACTGGGGCGAGCTAGAAATATTCAAAGTATTAAATTATTAAATACACTAAATCCAACAACCTTTCTGTGTTAAATTTAATATAGCTATTGCAGAACAATACTTTTAGCACTTACTATCATGTAGGTGCCTAAATCAGGAGTCCCTTCTGCTCGGATAGCCTTTGATAGCCTGAGCCAAGCTGCTCTCTTAGTAAGTATGAAGAGGACTGGGGTTGCAACAATATAGCAATTTGGTGTGAGGAAATTTCTTTCCTCGAGAATCCAGGAAGAGGAAGGAGATTGATTGGGTAGATAAGCTTGAGTTCACAGTTAGGAACCTCTATGGAAAATATATGTCAGAGGACACAGACCTCCCCCACATCTTTGATCTTTAGCCACCTGGGAGCCCCCACAATTAGATTTAGTGGAATGCTGGAAGGTGAGTATAGTCAGTTGTTAGCCACACCTCTGGTTTGGGTTATACAGACACACAGCAACAAGAGTTTTCCCCCATTTAGATTTTTGGGTGAATGATGCATTCTGGGCTAAAAGGTTGCTGCACTTCACAGGAAGTGGCCATACTAGAGGGAGGTAGCTTAATTCCTATTGGTCAGGGTGCCCCATTCCCTCAAACATAGAAATGTAGAATAAATAGGGCAGCTTTGCAGAGCTTACTAGATATCTGCCTTGAAAAGAGAAGAAGGACAACCCTGCTGGACGCCTGGACTGCACCATAGAGAGAATTGTTCTCTGAAAGACTGCATATTCTGCGCATAATGGGCTCCACAAGCAAAGAACCTTGCCTAGCTCCAAAAGAAAAGTAATGGACTCCCTGATCAGCAACAAGCATAAAAGAGCTGAGGACATTGCCTACTTAGACAAAGGAAAGGGTATCCCCTCTGACCAGGTGCAATTGGATATTTTTCCTGGACTCTGAAAGGGCAATGTAGGAGGTTGAGTCCAAACCCCCAAGAGACGTCCCAGAGCCGTTGAACCCTTGGCCAGTGCTAAAGAACACTAATTTCCCAAAAGCAACAAAGAAACAGAAACATCTGGAAACAGAAACTTTCTGCAAAGTTTTGCAGAAAAGCTCAAGGAGAAGACCAACCTGACATTGATAGTGAAGCCAACGATGTTGACTCATCAGCTGGACTGAGCATGCAGGTTAATCTTGCTGAAAAATTCAGGAGAACCAGAAAAACTTCTAAGTCTAAAGGTAGAGAAGAAGATTGGGATCTTATTTTAGAAGCAAGCCGCCATCAACAACAAACTTCTCAGCCAAAAATGCTCTGTGGTATATCTCGCCATTGACCTCAAGGGCCTGACTCCCACCTTTTTCCCATGTTGCAGCAGGCTGCAGTTGTTGACTCAAACTTCTGATACAATCAACCCAAGGACCTCCTGACAAGCCTGTCAATGAGACAAAAGAGCCAAGAAAATTTCTAGGTCAGAGGTAAAACTTTAAGTGTAACCTAGTGCACAGCCTAGCTGGTGGACAGTCCATCATGGTTGACCTAAAACTTTGACTTTGTTCTGGGAGCACACCCTCTAGTGGTCATGAGGGGTGGTTTAGGCTTTTGGGCAATATAAAGTACATTTTTGTAATTTAATCTTTAGAAATTCATATCTCTGATTCCCTAAATGGATTTTTTGTTGTTTTGGAGTTGTTTTTAAAGATAAAGGTATTTCCTAGTTTTGTAAACTGGTCTTCGATTTTTATTGTGTTGTGTCTTTCACTTATTTACTGTTTTGGCGTGTTAAATGCTTCATACATGCCTATTTCCTAAATCCTGACTGCTCGTTTTCCAGGCTACTAAGGGTTGAGTAAGGTTTAGTTTGCTAAGACTTGATTGGACCTATCAGTGATTGTGGTTTTATTACTAGCTAAGGATGAGTACCTATGCCTACTAATAACCCACTTTCCTACAGATGGCAGCACAGCTAAATTACGTTTGCAAATTAAAGTGTTGTGATGAAAGTTCTTCAAAGAAAAGTGGCAACAGGGGATATTATAAATGCACTGATACTTTGAGTAAAGATGCATAACCTTCATTGACAGTTTAATGCTATAATACTGTGCAATGTTCTGCTGCTCTTCTTTCCTAAGCTGTCACATCTTCCTCCTCATGGTTTATTTAACTTTCTTTTTTCACACCTTTACATATCTTTTTTTCTATATCTGTTACCCAAATTAACATTGTCCTCTTTAACATTATTTACAAACCATTTAGTTACCTGATCATTTGAGATTTGTATCAGTCTGTAATGAATTGCACAATAATTTGTTAGTCCTCTAGGGTCTGTTCTTCTATATTGTTGCTTAAAATATTCCAGTGCCTGGAGATGTTTATAGCAGTCACAATTTTCAAAATAGTGTTTAAAAGGTTTGCATGTCTTATGGAGGATTTAAAGTCACACTGTGGCCCTCATTATGACCTTGGCGGGCGGCGGACTCCCGCCGCGGTCATTATGAGATCCCCGTGGTCTGGCGGGCGGAAACCTGGTTGGAGCCGGCGGTGTTGCGGCTGTGCGAAGGGTGCAGTTGCACCCGTCGCGCTTTTCACTGTCTGCCATGCAGACAGTAAAAAACTGCATGGGGCCCTGTCAGGGGGCCCCTGCACTGCCCATGCCAGTGCATGGGCCCCCAGGGGCCCCGCGACTCCCCGTACCGCCAGCCTTTTCCTGGGAAAAGGCAGGCGGTCGGGGACTCGTAATGCTCTGGGCAGCGCTGCAAGCAGCGCTGCCCAGGCAGATTATCACCGCCGGGGCATATGTGGCGGGAATCCGCCGGCCTCGGCGGTGCGACCGCAGCGCTTCCACTGCGGTCATAATTCCTGGGATTGCACCGCCAGCCTGTTGGCGGTGCAATCGCCACAACAGCCCTGGCGGTCTTTGACGGCCAGGGTTGTAATGACCCCCTATATCTGTATTTAGACACCTCTAGATAGGAAGTCAACAATAATTGTTCAAAGTATAAAAAGACATGTGATTGGAATCCAAACAGGATACTTATGATCCATTTCACATTCTGTGGAATTTAAGCATCTGTGCTGCTCACCATAGGGAATTCTACAAGATAGTAAATCATAAAAGCAGTAAAAGGCAGACTAAAGCATCAAATTCAGCATGGGAATAGCCGCACTACTATGCTGATGTCTGTCACCATCCTTGTAATTGTCCCATCATGGACTAGCAGCCATCCGGGATAACCCATAGTGGAAAAAGGTTGTTTGGCAAACCACAACCCTGCCATTCTCCTACCATTGTCTGGCAGGAATATACGACAAAACACAGATAAAGAAGTGGTCTGGCAGTCCCCTGGTGTGATTTACTACCAACAAAGTGTTTAGTGCACATAATGTGATGCAGGTCACTCAAATGTGTGTTGCATCGTGTTCAGATGAGGGGCCACCAACCTCCTATTAAATATTCACTCACAATGTAATGCAGATGGTGTACGTGGTGGAACTAGAGGCAAACTTTATTGTACACAATCCCATACCAACCCAGGAAGCAGGTACTCCTGATGAATAACCACCTCCAGCCTTTTTAGATTATCCTAGTTAACTCTGTAAATTGTACCCCATTAGACAAAGCAGAATAACTGGATGCTTACAAATTTGTTGTTGATGTTACAATCCGCGAGGCGGTGTTGCAGTGTTCCTAGAACCACTCTGAAGAGTTGTGCAACCTCTTGTTCTCACTCTAGCTCCTTCTGGCTCAGACCCTGCAGCAGGCATTCAATTGATTCCTGCTTTCCAACTTTCCAGTTCACCTTACTTAGCAACACCAGTCAAACTGCTTTAACAGCTGGAGCAGTCCTAACTGATGTGCATATTTTCCAAAAACCCTCACCTCTTTCAACAGAGGCGGAGCAAGACAAGGCGAGCAGGCAGTGGAGAATCGTGCAGACCAAGCGAGATCCCATGGCACAGGCCTGAGGTCTGTTGGCTGGGGGTCAGTTACGGCAAGCGAAGATCACAGTTTGGGGAGGCTGAGCCTGTGGCCCTCGAGCAACAGCTATAGCGGATGTTCTTGTACTAGGGAAGTGGGACCTTTTGCTCTGGGAAGGGTGCAGTAAGGGCTGCAGTAGGTCGTGGTCAGTTTCAGGTGAGGGGGATGTATTGTTTTCAACACTAACACTGCTTGCTCTGCTTACACTGTTCTCACAGCCTTTATCACCTCCCTGGCACAGAGCAGTGTACCACAGCACCCTGAAGTCCGCCACAGCGCCGGTGCTTGTGCCCACTTTGCTGCTCTTTGCTGTTATTCTTCTGTCCCCCACCCTCCAATGGTGTAGCGCTTCTAGTGTCCCAGTGTCTCCCTGTCTGACTTAACCTGACCTGTGTCGAGCTGCACACTTGTGCACTACTTGGCATTCATTGCCACGGTTAGCAGACTGACCTGACCTCTCAAAAGACAAAAGACCAGTTACAATGACAAAACCACATCGCTAGTGAAAGTCTAAACATACAAATATTCAAATTCTAAACAAGCACTTGGGGGACAACAGCAACTACAATAAGAAGCTGCAAGAAAATTAATACAACAAAGGTACAGTAAAGCACAGTAAAGTAAACAATAACAAATAGCAACAAACAAAAGTGCAAGGGGGTGGGGACTTGAAGCCTATAGCCAACAAGAGAAAACTTAAAAGGGGCCCACACAGTTCGTTAATTTCAGCGCACTTCAGGAGGGCCCAAACCCTTCAGGGAACTACAGGTGTGCCTCAGGGGGACGCCCATGTTCTCAGCATTCCAGTAGCAAATCTCAGCAAACTCCAGTGTCCCGCCACTGCCCAGCCATCACCCAGTGACCCTCCACTGCGCAGATCTGTAGAATCCACAGGCCCCTCAGTCTCTAAACCTCCCTAAGTGTCCCCCAAGGCCCTCAGGAACAAGAACAAGGGCTTTTCCAACACCAGTGCATGCTCGTGCCCCTCTCCTGCTCAGACCAGGCAGGACCGCCCATTAAATGGGAGGTGTGGCAGTGCACCGTGCCCAGAAAAGCAGTTTTGTTTTTTCATTAACTCTGTTTGTGTACTCAAGGGCTCCCCCAGGGCACCTTGACCTCAAGGACACCTCAAACTAAGCATCCAAATTGGCACTTCAGTTTGGCGACCAGCTTCACGGTGTGTCGCTGCACACACAACAACAAGAGATTTCCCCCATTTTGATTTTTGGGTGAATGATGTATTCTTGTCTAAAAGGTTGCCGCACTTCACAGGAAGTGGCCATACTAGAGGGAGGTAGCTTAATTCCTATTGGTCAGGGTGCCCAAATCCCTCAAACATAGAAATGTAGATTAAATAGGCAGGTTTGCAGAGCTCACCATATATCTGCCTTGAAATGAAGAAGATAAGAAGGACAGCCCTGCTGGAGGCCTGGACTGCACCATAGAGAGGATCGTACTCTGAAAGACTGCATATTCTGTGCATAATGGGCTCCACAAGGAAAGAACCTGGCCTAACTCCAAAAGAAAAGTAGTGGACTCCCTGATCAGCAACAAGCATAAAAGAGCTGAAGACCTCACCTGCTAAGACAAAGGAAAGGGTATCCCCTCTGACCAGGTGCAATTGTATTTTTCCTGGACACTGCAAGGGCACTGTAGGAGGTTGAGTCCAAACCCCCAAGAGACGTCCCAGAGACGTTGAACCCTTGGCCAGTGCTACAGAACACTTATTTCCCAATAGCAACCAAGAAACAGAAACATCTGGAAACAGAAACTTTCTGCAATGTTTTTCAGAAAAGCTCAAGGAGAAGGCCAACCTGACATTGACAGTGAAGCTGACGATGTTGACTCATCAGCTGGACTGAGCATGCAGGTAATCTTGCTGAAAAATTCAAGAGAACCAGAAAAAACTTCTAAGTCTAAAGATAGAGAAGAAGACTGGGATCTATCTTTAGAAGCAAGCTGCCATCAACAACAAACTTCTCAGCCACAAT
Source organism: Pleurodeles waltl (assembly GCF_031143425.1). Lineage (NCBI taxonomy): Eukaryota > Metazoa > Chordata > Amphibia > Caudata > Salamandridae > Pleurodeles > Pleurodeles waltl. Next base: position 1,264,376,680 of record NC_090444.1, on the reverse strand, counting down.
TGCTCTGTGGTTCATCTCACCATTGACCTCAAGGGCCTGACTCCCACCTTTTTCCCATGTTGTAGCAGGCTGCAGTTGTTGACTCAAACTTCTGATCCAATCACCACAAGGACCTGCTGACAAGCCTGTCAATGAGACAAAAGAGCCAAGAAAATTTCGAGGTCCGAGGTAAAACTTTAACTGGAACCTAGTGCACAGCCTAGCTGGTGGACAGTCCATCATGTTTGACCTAAAACTTTGACTTTGTTCTGGGAGCACACCCTCTAGTGGTCATGAGGGGTGGTTTAGGCTTCTGGGCAATATAAAGTACATTTTTTTAAACTTAATCTTTAGAAATTCATATCTCTGATTCCCTAAATGGAATTTTTGTTGTTTTGGAGTTGTTTTTAAAGATAAAGGTATTTCCTATTTTTGTAAACTGGTCTTCAATTTTTATTGTGTTGTGTCTTTTACTTATTTACTGTTTTGGCAGTGTTAAATGCTTCATAAATGCCTATTTCCTAAAGCCTGACTGCTCGTTTTCCAGGCTACTAAGGGTTGAGTAAGGTTTAGTTTGCTAAGACTTGATTGGACCTATCAGTGATTGTGGTATTATTACTAGCTAAGGATGAATACCTATGCCTACTAATGACCCACTTTCCTATAGATGGCAGCACAGCTAAATTAAGTTTACAAATTAAAGTGTTGTGATTAAAGTTCTTCAAAGAAAAGTGGCAACAGGGGATATTATAAATGCACAGATACTTTGAGTAGTGATGCATAACCTTCATTGACAGTTTAATGCTATAATACTGTGCGATGTTCTGCTGCTCGTCTTTACTAAGCTGTCACATCTTCCTCCTCATGGTTTATTTAACTTTATTTTTTCACACCTTTACATATCTTTTTTTCTATATCTGTTACCCAAATTAATATTGTCCACATTAACATTACATACAAACCATTAAATTACCTGATCATTTGAGATTTTTATCAGTCTGTAATGAATTGCACAATAATTTGTTAGTCCTCTTGGATCTGTTCTTCTATCTTGTTGCTTATAATATTCCAATGCCTGGAGATGTTTATAGCAGTCACAATTTTCAAAATAGTGTTTAAAAGGTTTGCATGTCTGATGGAGGATGTAAATTCACACTATATATGTATTTAGACACCTCTAGATAGGAAGTCAACAATAATTTTTCAAAATATAAAAAGACATGTGATTGTAATCCAAACAGGATACTTATGATCCATTTCACATTCTGTAATATTTAAGCATCTGTGCTGCTAACCATAGGGAATTCTACAAGATAGGAAATCATAAAAGCAGTAAAAGGCAGACTAAAGCATCAAATTCAGCATGGCAGTAGCTGCACTCCTATGCAGATGTCTGCCACCATCCTTGTAATTGTCCCATCATGGCCTAGCAGCCATCCAGGAACACCCATTGTGGAAAAAGGTTGTTTGGTAAACCTCAACCCTGCCATTCTCCTACCATTGTCTGGCAGGAATATATGACAGAACACAGATAAAGAGGTGGTCTGGCAGTCCCCTGGTGTGATTTGCTACCAACAAAGTGTTTAGTGCACATAATGTAATGCAGGTAATTCAAATGTGTGTTGCATCATGTTCAGATGAAGGGCCACCAACCTCCTATTCAATATTCACTCACAATGTAATGCAGATGGTGTATGTGGTGGAACTAGAAGCAAACTTTGTTGTACACAATCCCATACCAACCCAGGAAGGAGGTGCTCCTGATGAATATCCACCTCCAGCCTTTTTAGATTATCCTAGTTACCTCTGTAAATTGTACCCCATTAGACAAATCAGAATGACTGGATTCTTACAAATTTGTTGTTGATGTTACAATCCATGAGGCATTGTTGCATTGTTCCTAGAACCACTCTGAAAAGTTGTGTAACCTCTTGTTCTCACTCTAGCTCCTTCTGGCTCAGACCCTACAACAGGCATTCAATTGATTCCTGCTTTCCAACTTTCCAGTGCACCTTACTTAGCAACACTAGTCAAACTGGTTTAACAGCTGGAATAGTCCTAACTGATGTGCATATTTTCAAAACACCCTCACCTCTTTCAACAGAGGTAGAGTAAGACAAGGCGAGCAGGCAGTGCAGAATCGTGCAGCCCAATCGAGATCCCATGGCACAGGCCTGAGGTCTGTGGGCTGGGGGTCAGTTACGGCAAGAGAAGAGCACAGTTTGGGGGAGGCTGAGCCTGTGGCCCTCAAGCAACAGCTATAGCGGCTGTTCTTGGACTAGGGAAGTGGTACCTTTGGCTCTGGGAAGGGTGCAGTAAGAGCTGCGGTAGGTCGTGGTCGGTCTCAGGTGAGGGGGGTGTATTGTTTTCACCACTAACACTGCTTGCACTGCTTACACTGTTCTCACAGCCTTTATCACCTCCCTGGAACAGAGCAGTGCACCACAGCCCCCTGAAGCCCGCCACAGCACCGGTGCTTGTGCCCACTTTGCTGCTCTTTGCTGTTATTCTTCTGTCCCCCACGCTCCAATGGTGTAGCGCTTCTAGTGTCCCAGTGTCTCCCTGCCGGACTTAACCTGACCTGTGTCGAGCTGCACACTTGTCCACTACTTGGCATTCATTGCCACGGTTAGCAGCCTGACCTCTCAAAAGACAAAAGACCAGCTACAATGACAAAACCACCATGCTAGTGAAAGTTTAAACATACAAATATTCAAATTCTAAACAAGCACTTGGGGGACAACAGCAACTACAATAAGAAGCTACAAGAAAATTAAAACAAAGGTACAGTAAAGCACAGTAAAGTAAACAATAACAAATAACAACAAACAAAAGTGCGAGTCGGTGGGGACTTGAAGCCTGTCAGAAGAGCCAACAAGAGAAAACTTAAAAGGAGCCCACGCAGTTCGTTAATTTCAGCGCACTTCAGGAGGGCCCAAACCTTCAGGGAACTACAGGTGTGCCTCAGGGGGGACGCACATGCTCTCAGAATTCCAGTAGCAAATCTCAGCAAACTCCAGTGTTCCTCCACTGCCCAGCCATCATCCAGTGACCCTCCACTGCGCAGATCTGTAGAATCCACAGGCCCCTCAGTCTCTAAGCCTCCCTAAGTCTCCCCTAAGGCCTTCAGGAACAGGAACAAGGGCTATTCCAACACCAGTGCATGCTTTTGCCCCTCTCCTGCTCAGACCAGGCAAGACCACCCATTGAACGGGAGGTGTGGCAGTGCACCGTGCCCAGAAAAGCAGTTTTGTTTTTTCATTAACCCTGTTTGTGTACTCGAGGGCTCCCCCTGGGCACCTTGACCTTAAGGACACCTCAAACTATGCATCGAAACTGGCACTTCAGTTTGGCGACTAGCCTCACGGTGTGTCGCTGCATGCCCCACTGTGTGCATGTGTACCTTTCTCGATCATCATTCAGAATTCTGCACATAAAGAGGGGAGTCACGGTGCAGTCTCAGAGCCTTTGAGGTATAAGATGCAAGCTCAAGGAAGAGCCGGTAGTCAAAAGGCTTCTCAGATCTGACAGCACAAGGTGACAATCTCACAGGGACTCAGGAGAATGAGAACATGAAATGCCACACTAATGTAACTGCAAGTGCACCAACGCCCTCACAAGAAGTCCAAAAGTCGAAAGGATATGCTGCTCTACCCCAGCAAAAGGGGACAGGGGAAAACCTGAGCACAACCCAACACTGAACAAGGCAGCAATCTGACTCCAACAGTAGGCATTTCCCCTCAGCTCCAGTCTAAGGTTAGGGATGGCAGTACACCAGCAAAGAGCAAGAACAATATCAGAGGTTACCTAGCATTGCATTCCAAGGAGGATCTAATCACACCAACTCGGGAACCTCCAAGCTCAGACCTAAACCCCTGTAGAGGGAGAAGTGCTGAGCCTTACAGCGTATTTCCATTCCATCCCATTTAGCCCAAAGATAAAAATTACAGGGAAAGAGATAAGTACAGCGGATATCTTGAGGAGGACATTGGTGACACCAGCATATACTACAAGGGGGAAGATGAAAGGTGAAGGGAATTCTTTAGCAACGGCACCCTCAGCTGAGGCCACAGAACATTCAAAGAAAGGAAACACACAAGACACCCCAGTGGAGCCAGAGATCCTAGAGGCACAGGATAACCAATCCTCACCCCAACGTCCAGCTTGGTTCACAGAAAGCACAAAAAAGCCAATACAAAAGGTACTCCAGCTTCGCCAGTTGCCGAAGAACTTCATGACACCCAATCACTGTGCAACCTAGCCATGATCACCCACCCAGCGCATGCTTGTGAAAAGGGAGATTTTGACCAGGGGAAGAAACAGGCAGGCATAGATGCACCTCAGGTACCGTTACTCACTGTAGACACCTTAGTGGAAGATGTCAACACAATCTTAAACAGTTAGTGAGGCAACAGTTGCTCGCTGCCCAGTTGGTGCTCAAGCACTCTATTTGATGCTAGGTTCTTCAACAAGACGAAGTCTCAAAAATCGAATATGACGTGGAGGAAGAATGCCTTCTCTCATCCCCAACCTCTGATACATTAATGAACATTAATATAGCACTAAACTCGATGGCCAAAGCAGCACTCCACCATGCAGACAAACTAGATGTCCAAATAAAGATACTACAGTCTGTGGCGTCATTAATCACAAGAATTGATGGCAAGCTGGACCATCTAATAACTAGAGCTCAAGAATCAGCTCAACTGACTCCTAGGCAAGACTAATGCGACTGTAGCCCAATTTTACAGGAATTACAATCTTTGCCCAAATTCATGAGTTCCTTGATCAAGGACTTGAAAAAGGAAATTGGGGGCCCAGTGTCCAGGAACCAGCCTTCTGTGCAACATAGCGTCAGATTCCCAGAACCCTTGCGAGGCACAAAAAGCAGGCTGGCCTCACCAAGGCCATTTCTAGAGGGCACAAGGCTGAAAGCTATGGGGCCAACCAACAGCCAGAACAACTTTCAACCAAACAAATCAACCACCAAATTTGGCACCCGCAGGCGTGGTCCACCAGGAGCATCAGCAGGGGCAAAAACAAGAGCGGGATTACACCACCATGATAGCCAAAGCCCCAAGCACTGGCTCTAACGCACAGGCCACGGGGCCATGCTCCTATCAAGAAGAAACAAGAAATAACTGAAAAAGCTGAACAAAACCAGCAAAACTATAAATTCAAATATTTTACACTGGCTTCAGGATGGCAGCAAGGACCCAAAGGGAAAAACTGACAGACCCACAATAGACCTAAATATTTCCGCCAAATGCAACCACAAAGATATCACCAATGTGGAGGCAGACACACCCACAACAGACACTTCTAATCTGAAATGCAAAGAAGTGCCTGGACTGCCTCACAAGCGAGCATTTGTTCCCAACAATATATACCTCTGCAAAAACCATACTATCAAGCTGCAACATGGCAAAAGCTCCCAACAAGTCCTATGTGAGGATGCAAACAGCAGCAAATCACTAAGAAATGAGTGGTGCAGAAGCAACAGCCCAATATCACATGGGGCACGGGAGTCTAGGAGGATGCCTTGGTACCAAACCATTGGCCTGGGGAAGCCCCATGACACCTGCCCCATACGACAGCCTTCTTAAGTCATTAACAGGTCTAGTTCCCTGGAACGGTATTGCAGCAATGGAGCTATTAGGCTGTCCCCAAACCAGCTGAACAACAGGACTTGGCGCAGCATAATGGCTAGGCATCTGTAAATGTCCATGACCTCAAGATCATATTATACCTTGAGTACACTTCGCAGGGGAAGTGGGACATTCTTCTCAGAGGTAATAATGTGAAAAGTTGTGCCAACATTCCAGAACTCAAAAACATCACTTCCACCGATATTGACGAAGTGGCCTTTCTCTCCCCAGAATTTGGTGAGATAAACGAGCATACTGAAATTACCTTCACCAACTCTGCCCCAATAAATGCCCTAAGTAGGAACAAAGCGCACCTAGAAAACTAAGGAATACAAGTTAGAGAAGCGGTTGTGTTGAAATACTGCTGTCTTCCTAACAGAGAAGCAAGATGGCTCAAATAAATCTCCAAGTCAAGGGAAGGAAAAAACTAAAAGCCACAGCCCATGACCAACTCTATCCTAAGGGGCACCAGAGAGGGACGCAGACCTCTACCAATCACAGAGGGAATCTATTAATAACAGCAAATAAAAAAGGGGGTGCTTGCCATTGCACCATGCAAGCACAGAAATCACCACACTGGGCATGAATTTGTGTCGGTCTCAGCTCGTGACCCTAGCACATAGCTATCCGCAAATGTCATCCAAGCAATAACTCCTTGCTTGAAAATCATCTCATGGAACATATGAGGTGTAAATGATTCTAATGCTAAGATGGTAGCCATCAGGGAACTAAAGAAATGCAACATTATCACCTTGCAGGAAACATGGGCTCTCCACTCATCTCCCTATCCCAACCTTTACAGCCTATGAATCACCAGCAGTAGCCTCACGGACAGGGGTCCACACCTCCAAAGGGGTATCAATCTATGCAAAAAATGACCTTGCAGCATCTGCCACTACCCTCTGTAAAGGGATTGGCGTCTACATCTTTCTCGAACTAGTGCTCGCAAAGTCCAGCAATGTAAGAACCTGGTTCAACCTTATTTAAGGGTGTATCTATCTCCTAACAAGAAGAGAGGCAGCAATTGTCACATTGCTCCCTTTTCTGAAAGATCTATCAGCTTTTCTCCCAGATGATATGTGGGTCGTGATGGATGGCTTTAATGGAAACCTTATGTCCACAGCACTGATTAGCTCATTTGTTGCCCTGGACGATCAAACTGGAGTCATACCCCCCACCAACAAGCAATTTTAAACAGGGAATCATCCTTGCTTCCTTCTTGATAAGCTAGGCCTGTGATCACTGGATGGGAGATTTAGAACAGACTCACGCATGCATACCTCTGCTTCAGAATGGCCACCCTTGACTACACCTGGGTGTTGCTGGCCTATTTCCGATGTATAAACATGTTTTTCATCACCCCACTGCCCATCCACCCTAAAACAAGACCCCTTGGCAACCAAGAAGAGCTTGAACCTGTCAAGAAAATAAAGTAGCCCATGGCAACTCACGACGAGCAAGGGGCAATGGTGGACCACGTCCTGGATATGACCTGCTGAGTAAGCGGGGAAATCATTACAATATATTTCTGGTAGTCCCTGGCCGACCAACCAAGGAAAGCTTTGCAGCTTGTGAGAGACAGAAAATGGCAAGTTATCGGTAAACACTAGTTCTGCAGCCAACATGAAACATCAAACACAGCTTTAAATAAAGTCCTGTGGAAGCTTACCAAGGACGGGGGGCTAATGAATGGCTACAGACCCGGGTTGCCACAATATGCCTAGAATATAGAAAAGCCCTCCATGCCCAAAGGAGGGAAGAGGATGCTCAGAAGTGGGTTGACCCGTATGAGGTAATAAAATCTAGGGATAAGAGGAAATTCTGTCAATGGGTCAAGAAATGTTCCAAATCAAACCACCAGGTGACTGTCACCAACATTGCCCCCGGGGAATGTGGATCCCTGGTGACCCATAGTCTGCCCAAACCACAAGAAAAGAGCCCCAAATGGCTTATGCCACTGCCTGGCGCAGACCCTCTAGACACATGACCAATAATAACCCTGGCCCAAGTAGCATCAGCCTTCAAGTCAGTGTGAGTAGGTGGTGCGCCGGGTCCAAGTGGCATCCCGGCTACAGTGCACAAATGGGCGTCATTTCGATGGGCCACAATAATAGTGCCTTTGTTCCAGGAATACCGATAAGGGGAAAACTTCCCTGAAACATTGAGGGGTTTATTTTTAGTCCCTGTGCACAAGAAAGGCTTGCGATCGTGCCCAGGGAATGTTGAAGGGAGGTGTTCCGCCAGTATACTAAAACAAGAATTCCAAGCCTGGGCAGAAGAAGGGAAGCTGGTCCCCTTGTCTCAAACCGGCTTTCAAAAGGGCTGCCACATAAAAGACAATCTCACCTGCATCTCCCATTTCAATAAAGCCGCAATAGCAGCCAAGGGAAAGGCCCTCTGTGCTGGGTTTATCAATTTCCAAACTGTTGGACCTGGACCTTTTTGCAGGGTCATCCCCCAAACTTTTTGCCTCCTTCCTCCTATTTTCCTGACCTGTTTTTGTTGCCTTTTGAACTCTGAGCACTTTATCACTGCTAACCAGTGCTAAAGTGCATAGGCTCTCTGCTTAAATTGTACTGTTAATTGGTTTATCCATGATTGGCAGATTTGATTTACTGGTAAGTCCCTAGTAAAGTGCACTAGAGGTGCCCAGGGCCTGTAAATCAAATGCTACTAGTGGGCCTGCAGCACTGATTGTGCCACCCACATAACTAGCACTGTAACCATGTCTCAGACCTTCCACTGCTGTGTCTGTGTGTGTAGTTTTAAGCTGTAAATTTGACTTGGCACGTGTCCCCACTTGCAGGACTAACCCTTCCCTTTTCCTACATGTAAGACACCCCTAAGGTAGGCCCAAGGTAGCCCCATTGGCAGGGTGCAGTGTATGGTTAAGGTAGGACATATACTATTGTGTTGTATATGTCCTGACAGTGAAATACTACCAAATTCAGTTTTCACTGTTGCAAGGACTATATCTCTCATAGGTTAACCTGGGAGCTGCCTTTAAACATGATTAAAGCGTAGCTTCCCTTTGGGAGCAGATAGACATGTGGAGTGTGGGGCCACTAAGCTCACAATTTGGAAATGCATCTTTTAGTAAAGTTGATTTTAAGATTTTGTGTTTGAAAATGCCACTTTTAGAAAGTGGACATTTTCTTGCTTGAAACATTTTTGTGACTCTGCCTGGTTGTGGATTCCCTTTCTGGGTTAGTTTGACAGTTGGGCTGTTTGCACCTCTCACTAGACAGTGACACAAAGGGGGCTGGGGTGTAGCCTGCATATTTTGATGAGCCATCTGTGCTAGGAGGGAGGGGAGGAGTGGTCACTTGCACCTGAAAGGACTGTGCTTGCCCTCACACAATGCAGACTCCAACCCCCTGGTGTGTGTCTGAGGCCTTGCCTGGGAAAGGCAGGATTTCACAATCAAGTGAGACTTTTCTTCGAAGTAAGCCTACTTCAAAGACCAAAATGGATATAATAAGCAGACCCAAAACCACAGACTTTAGACACTTCTTGGGGTAGACACTCTACCTCACAGACACTTCTGGACAAGAAACCTGCTGGTGAAGAATCCCTGAACCGGACCAGCCAAGAGGAACTGCATGGCTGCCCAAACGGCTCACTGGGACTGCTTTTCTGACAAGGACTGCTCCCTTGCTGTTGCCCTGCTGCCTTGCTGCCTTGCTGCTCCCTGGCTGTGCTGAGAAGTGCTCTCCAATGGCTTGGAAAGACCTTGCCTCCTGTTCCCTGAAGTCTCAGAACCAAAAAGACTTCACTCCTGCAACTGGACTCCTTGTGCGGTGCAATTTTTACACACAGCCTGCTAAAAACAACACACAGCCTGCCCCGCAGTGAGAAATTCACCACACGCTGAACTGGGACGACACAGCGTGACTTCGCAGGGAGAAGATCGATGCGGTGCTTGCATTGCGCCTGGAACTTCGACGCACGGGCCACCGGATCAACGCACAGCCGACCCGGGATGACGCAGCCTGACTTCCAGAGAGGAATCGACGCAGCGCCTGCCGTGCGGAATAAATTTCCACGCAACGCCCACTGGATTGACGCAGTGCTTGTGACTTCGCTCCGCAAGCCCAGGATTCCAAGCACAGTCCCTGGGGCACCAGAAACCCCCGCAACCCGAAGAGAAACCAGGTCAGTGCACTGGAAATCGACGCAAAGCCTTCCCTTACGTGGAAAATAACGTCACACGTCAGTGTGCGAAGGGGCGAAACCGACGCACACCTCCCCGTTTTCCACACATCGCCTCCTCTGTGATCCCTTGCAGAGATTTTCAACGCAAACCAGGTACTTTGTGCTTGCAAGAGACCTTTATTGTTTTTAAAAGACATTTATTTGTTTTTCAAAGACTTAAGACACCTTATATCACTTTTACAGTGATATCTCAACATCTACTTATTTCATTTTAATAGTTTTGACCTGCATCTTATCAGATAAATATTGTATATTTTTCTAAACACTGTGGGGGTCATTCTGACCCTGGCGGTCATTGACCGCCAGGGCCAACGACCGCGGAAGCACCGCCAACAGGCTGGCGGTGCTTCCTGGGCCATTCTGACCGCGGCGGTAAAGCCGCGGTCAGAAAAGGGGAACCGTCGGTTTCCCGTCGGTTTTCCCCTGGCCCAGGGAATCCTCCGTGGTGGCACTGCTTGCAGCGCCGCCATGGGGATTCCGACCCCCTTCCCGCCATCCTGTTCCTGGCGGTTCTTACCACCAGGAGCAGGATGGCGGGAACGGGTGTCGTGGGGCCCCTGGGGGCCCCTGCACTGCCCATGCCACTGGCATGGGCAGTGCAGGGGCCCCCTAACAGGGCCCCATAAAGATTTTCAGTGTCTTCTGTGCAGACACTGAAAATCACGACGGGTGCCACTGCACCCGTCGCACCCCTTCAACTCCGCCGGCTCCATTCGGAGCCGGCTTCATTGTTGAAGGGGCTTTCCCGCTGGGCCGGCAGGCGGCCTTCTGGCGGTCGCCCGCCGGCCCAGCGGGAAAGTCAGAATGACCACCGCGGTCATTTGACCGCGGTACGGTCTTTTGGCGGTTCCCGCCAGGCGGGCGGCTTCTGCCGCCCGCAGGGGTCGGAATGACCCCCTGTGTGTTGTATTTTTGTGGTGCTATATGGTGTTATTGTATGATTTATTGCACAAATACTTTACACATTTTCTTCTGAGTTAAGCCTGACTGCTCAGTGGCAAGCTACCAGAGGGTGGGCATAGGATAATTTGGATTGTGTGTGACTTACCCTGACTAGAGTAAGGGTCCTTCCTTGGACAGGGGGTAACCTGACTGCCAACCAAAGACCCCATTTCTAACACAAATCATATATTATAGTGTTTCGCTCCCAAAACTCTAGACGAAAGTCAACACTTGGGACATCCCTCAGAATTTATTAAAAGCATTTATCACCCTTTACTCTGGCACTTGGGTAAAGATAGGAGTCAGCACTGGATATGAAGTTTTGGCTTTGACCTCTCTGGCACATTTTAAATGCCTGTACTCACCAAGGCACGGTAGAAGCATGCCTTACAGGCGAATGTGCACAGTTGGCTGTCCGTTCTGGGAAGTTCATGAAAGCCGCAATTGCTCTTCTGTCCTCTCTGCAGCCACCGGAGACTGATCACGTGTAGAATTCTTTCTACTTAATTTGTCAGTGCAGAGAAAACATGCCATAAATCCCCCTCTATTCTACCAGAATATTAATAGACAGGTGTCAAACCTGGCATCCTTGGTGTGGTCTCCCCTGTCCTTTTTGCCTCTACTTCCAGGGTTTTGACTACATGCTGGGCTCTGTTTTTGCTGTTTTTGGTACTCGGGGCACTTTACAACTGCTGACCAGTGCTAAAGCAGAAGTGCTCCCTGTGTAAAATGCAAGTGTGAATGGCTTATTCATGATTGGCATATTTGAGTTACTAGTAAGTCCCTAGTAAAGTGCACTAGAGGTGCCTAGGGCCTGTAAATTAAATGCTACTAGTTGATCTGCCGCACTGGTTTTGCCACCCACATTAGTAGCCCTGTAAACATGGCTCACCAAAGTGCATTTTGCACGTCGCAAACGGCCCGATTCGCTGTTTGCGATGTGCAAAATGCTAAGTACAAGTAACCCCATATCACTTATTACGCCCTCAGTTAATTCTCTTGTTATATGCTTTATACTCTTGTTTATTGGTGTTGCTTTTTCCCCATGTATAGGGGTTTTAGATTGTAATGATTTGAACTAATTGTGCAATTACATAAATATCTATCTACCCACACCTCTTTCGTTAAGAAACATGAAGGCTTGCTTTACTGAAGTCAACCTATACCCTTTAAGTTTAACTTCAAATTAAGGGTGAAATCGCACCCCTCAAAGTCAAAACTATACAAAAACCAGGCTGACGAAATGTAAAAAGAACAAAAAGGGTTTTCAATTAGAGTAAGCCTGGCAAATTCTTAACCCACTTAATAAACAAAAACATATATATCCAAAATGCTCCGTGGCCTTTCTATTTTTTCCATCCCTAGTCTATTCACCATTCTAAGCATCAGTCAATTCTGTCTCAACTTTACGCAGCAAGCTAATGTCAGTTGATCATCAGCATCCCAATTTAAATATTCGCAGTGAATACTGTGACTGTCAGTAATGAAATAAGCTTGAATTAAGTCAGTGCAAATTACATTAAAAAATTCACAGAATTATCTTTCCATTATAGTCAATTTAAAATTGGGCACTCAAAATATTAGGACAAATACGGCTCAGTTAATTTTTTACTGTCAATGATGGTGCAATAGAAAATGATACGTTCAATTTCTTCCCTTTTCTCCAACCTGCATTCAAGCTTTTGCAGTTAAATATTATGTTTGAATGAGTGTTCTTCTGAGGACTGCAGTAAATTGCATTCTGTGTCTGCTGGGAATTCCAATGTATGACTTGCTTCAAAAGGTCAATTACACATGTAAAGATGCCGACAGCATCATGTTTAGACATTTCACCGAGATTCACGTGAGCCACGTTTATTAATACTACAGCTTTCAATTGAAGATGTATACAGCCTCGGCTTCTACGTAGGAGCTATAAAGTGGTAAGCATTGAGTGTTGCTAATGAATGGGGCTATTCTTATCAGTAATGTGTAGAAAATTGAGATAACTACAATTAAGACGGGCTCTAATAAGGAGGTGCAAAACTTGTTTAATAATTAGAGGAGCATATTCGTTTGAATGTCTGTGAGATTTGGGTGACATTGTATTAATCTTAAAAAGACTATTATGGTACAGAGCTGTTTCAATTAAAGCTGAATTAAGCGAACTTTCATTTATCTTAGTCCAAATATGATTTTGGACTAGGCTATATTAAGTCTTGCAAACTCGTCTTGTAATGAGAATGTATCGGTGCATAAAATGTTGCCATTATAGAAGTTTAATTAAGGAGCATTTTTGTAGTTAATTGAAATAAATTCTGACACATTAAAGCCATAAGTGCAAAGGACAAGTGCTGTGCAAAATTTCCGCGTTTCCTTTCACAACACTCTTTAGTAATATGTTCAGAAATATATGCTATTGAAAGACTTTACAGAGAAAAGGTCCGTGCTGAACGGTGGCCATGTGGGTAAATTAATTACGGAGAAAGTACTTTGACATTGGTCAAATGAAGAAAGGAAATCTTTATAGTTCAGCAAAGCCTGAGGGCTGCAACTAATGTACAATATCTCACTTAAAGTTTGTAATGTCCCACTGATTTTACTTTTCACTGCTGTACTATTTAGTATTTCCAATACTATTATACATCTCTTAAACTGTTATCTCACTTTGTGATCTTGCTTTTGCAAAATGCTCTTTAAATGCAGGTGGCGCTAACTGAAATAATTTAGAAATGGTATTCTCCGCAGCCCCACAATGTAAATCTTAAAGTATCAAACTGCATTTTTTAAAACCTTTTACCAAAAGCATCACTGATGAAAAGGGGTGGCTAGCTTCCGAAAACCTGTGAGCACTGATTCGGCTTAAAATCATTTATTTTTCAACTTTATGCTTCTAATAAGACAAAATAAAGAATATGGTACTAGAACTTTAATTGAGCTCATCTTTTCTTTCCAAGCATACTAAGAATATGAGCGTGCCATGCTTAAATTCAGAGAAGATCTAGAGCCAATGAAAACAATGCAAGTGACCAAAGGTGAGATTTAAATGTGAAAGAATGAAATCCTGGTGAGATTATATCCTAATTATATATACCTTAGTAAAATAGAGACATGATGTGCATATCAAAGACTGCAGATGCTTCATTCTAGAATATCCTTACTCTGCCCTCTAACTCTCCAGTAAACTTATGTACATTATCCTCCTTACTAGTACTACAGCTCATGCCGGCTGGCATGTAGGGCAGCACTAAAGTACTTTCACTTCTGTTTGTCTTGGGCAAGCTTATTTCCAGTGCCCCAGCTGTGGTTCAGGCTCTTCAGTTCTGCTTCTGCAGTTGGAATGCTATCCTCTCCATCATCCCATTATAAGGTGCAACCCACTGATCAGCTTGTGTGCGGGCTCAGGTCTTCAATTGACTGCTGTGAAGACTAGCTGCCGAAGATAGAGTTTAGAGCTATTTCTTGTTCTTTCCCTGATTTCCCTTGGTGTAATACCAATGTAAATCTTGGTGAAGAAAATCTTGTATCACTCCTAAGGTTGATGTAATCCTCATCAGGCAATTCCTGGAGACCGCCATATGATATGAAGAATATTCATATGTGTGAAGAATTTAAGATAAGATAATGGTTTTCTAGAGTGAGGAAGGAAATGGTAGTCTCAAAGTAAATTTCCAATAAAACAAAACTGCATCTTGCCAAGGAAGACTTTCCTCACTTTAATTAGTTTATCATTGCTGTTGGAAATGGCCTTTCTGCAGGGCCACCCCCAATCTTTTTGTCTTCCTTTTTCTCTTTTTCTGACCTAATGTTTGTGGGCTTTAGGACTCTGCTCAAAGTGCATATGCTCTCTCCCTAAAACATGGTGGCATTGGCTCATACCCAATTGGCATATTTAATTTACTTGTAAGTTCCTAGCAAAGTGCACTACAAGTGCCCAGGGCCTGAAAATTAAATACTACTAGTGGGCCTGCAGCACTGGTTGTGCCACCCACATAAGTAGCCCTTAACCATGTCTCAGGCCTGCCATTGCAAGGCCTGTGTGTGCAGTTTCACTGCCACTTTGACTTGGCATTTAAGAGTAATTGCCAAGCCTTAAACTCCGCTTTTTCTGCATATCAATCACCCCTAAGGTAGGCCCTAGGTAGCCCATAGGGCAGGGTGCTATGTAGGTAAAAGCCAGGACATGAACATAGGTGTTCTATATGTCTTGGTAGTATAAAACTACTAAATTACTGTGTTATTGCATGATTTATTGCACAGATATTTTACACATTGCCTTCTAAACTAATCCTGACTGCTCACTGCCAAGCTACCTGAGGGTGGGCACAGGATAATTTGGATTGTGTGTGACTTACCCTGACTAGAAAGAGGCTCCTTGCTTGGACAGGGGGTAACCTGACTGCCAACCAAAGACCCCATTTCTAACAATTGCATTTACCTAAATTTGACTGTGTCAGAAGATTACCCATTAAATCAAACTTCCACAGGAGCAGATGCCTTTTACTCAACTCCCTCCAACAGATGCGTGCTCAGACTTTAACTGATTATCTGAACCCTGCATCCGCTAGGGGGAAAGGGGAATGGGAGTGGAAAAAGAGAGACCGCCTCTTTAAAGGAAGGACCTGCAGTCGGGTGATAAGAGCATAGATAAGTACATTCCTACTGCACATTCAACTGTTCAGCCATTCACATTTACCCAATTCCATCGCTCTCCTAACCTGGGTGTTTTGAGAGACTAGCCTCTCTCTAAGAGAACAATGTTAATTTAATATCTTCTTTTCTCCAGGAGTCAGAGGTTTCCAAGGTTCTCTGGAGAACAGATCAAAAGTTCATAAATATACAAACTACTAATGTCTTTTACAGGAAACGAAAACTCCTTCTCAAAGTTCCATTTTCTCATTCACAGTCTCTTGGAATTAGTCTTAGCACTGAGGTTTGTCTCTAAGACTGACAAGTCTGCAAAGCAAAGCATTCTCGATTATTTATGTACATATATATATTGGCAAGTCTGGAAATCATACAAAAGGATTTCTTACTGCAGTTGCTTGAAGTTCTGTTAGGCCAAAGCAAATTCTCCTCAGAAAGCCGATACCCAGTTGTTGGAAGAAGGAAAAAATTCAGCTTCTTCAAAAGGGAAAAATTAGCTAGTGTGCACACCGTAACAAGAAAAACAATTAATTACTCAAAACTGGAAGAATTTTCTATGAAACGAAGCGCCTCAGGAACACTGCTCATTCTCCTCAGGATGACAGTTAAAGTGCAGGGATCCCAGAGATAAACAGCTGGAGGGAAGCTTCAGCATGAGACTAAATTAGAAACACTTGAGCACTGACCTCACAAGGCAGGTCACTATCTTGAGTGGCAGTTAAACCTGAAGAAGCTAGTTCTAAGAACAGCCTCCCCAAGAGCCACGAGTAGTGAAGACGCCGCTGCAACCAACGTGGGCACAAAGAAAAGGAGAATCGTTTTTGCTGAGGGAAGAACTGAACAAAGCTAGCAATAGTTTTCCTGACACTATGTTCTCATACAACCCAGAGAGAATTCACAACCTGGATCGAACTAGGTTAGTGGACAATTAGTTTAAAACATGAGCGAAGTAAAGTGAGAGCCTCCTGCCCAGTGTTCTAATAACATAAAAGGCCATGATGGTAAGGGTGATGTTCCTCCATTGTTAGCATAATTGTAGTGGCAGGGCAGATGGAGCCTAGGTGGTGGCTGCGGCAGAAGGGCCCTATTGCGCTCCACTCTCTGCCCACCAAAAATCCTACTTAATCCTCCCATGTCCCCCAACCAATGAACAGCTGGGCCCCCCGGACACCCCGAAGATTGGATAGGGAGAGACTGGTTTGGTGGGAGAGCCCCTTAGCCAATGCTCGGGTGTGGTGGAGAGAACGGGTTAAGGGTCTGAGGGCCTCATGCGGAGAGCTTGCTGTGGTGGAGATGGGGAAAGACTAGAGAGTTTCAGCAGTGGCATAGTGCTCCTCTATACCGGTGCCTCCCATGCAGGACTGCGTGGGCCAAATGGGCTGCCGGGCACTTACAGGAGACTCCTCCTGTCCATGGTGGCATCGAATATACATATACCTGAAGAGAAGGGCAGTTTAGGTAGCAATGTTGCAAGAAACACACCTGACTGGAGGGGAGGTGGAGTGACTGAAGAACAGATGGAGAGGCCATTTATATGCTACCTCATACTCAACATATGCCTCGGGGGCACTCAGGGCAGGGATGCCTTTCGAACTCTCCACTTCTGTTCTTATAAAGGTCTGACTCTTGAACAGAGAGGAATTGTTGGGAAGTATATATGCCCTCAGCCAGGAGCCAGTACCCTTCTTTCACTCACTTTCCACCTTGCTGGCCCCTTTGATTGCCGAGATATTTTGATGGGAGAGGATTTCAATTGTGTAGCCGATGTTGACCTTCACAGCTCCACAACCCTCCACCCCGGGGCTTTGGCACATAACATGGCAGCAAAGACTGGCTAACACACTGGGGTCTATCAGATCCCTGGATAACACACCATGAGTTGACACACAACTACTCTTATTACTCCCCCCTTTACTGTCCCCATACCAATAGATAAATTTGTGTGCTCGGATAGGCTCCATCAGTATATCACACATAGTGAATACCTGGGGTGCACTCTCTTGGATCATAATTCCCTACTATTGGGCTTTTGACCCATTGGGAAGAGATCTGAGGTCCCATGTGGCAGCTGAGTCCTCAGTTTTTAGGAGATACATGTTTCAGGGACATGCTATGAGAAACAATAATCAATTATTTAAACCTCAACAAAGGATCCGCATCCTTAGAGGGAGAATTCTGATCCCCTGAGAACAAAATGCAACACCCTAGGCCAAGATGAAGATGCAGAAGTAAGCCTCCGAGCAGCCAGCGAACAATATCACAGAGTATTAGAATACTTACGCTGCCACAATCACAAAAGTTATGTGAAGCCCCTATTCCACAGATGAGGGCATCACACAGGAGGATACTTTATTCTTCCAAGGATATTAATGACACTTTTTGTGAATATTACGAGACACCATACAACCATACCATAGCTCAGGATCTGCACGCACTGGCCTCCTTTTTGCAAGGTCTTCCCCTGAGAGTAATCCCCTGGGAATCTCATGAGACTTTGGGAGGCCTGGTATCAGTTCATGAAATGACTCACAATTAAAGAAAGGGTGGCTTGGTAAACACCAGGCCCAAACGGTCTGCCCGCTATAATTTTTGTGTCCACGCTGGCCCCAAGGTTGGATCTAATATAAGCAGACTCCTTAGCAAACAGGTCATTACCGGAGTCCACTTTGGATGCAAGTGTTGTTCCAGTCCCTAAGACGCAGGCTCATGGGGCTCCCACCTTAGCGTTTCACTGTTAAACTTGGATTTCAAAACCCTTTGTAAGGTGCTGGCCCTCCGATTGCTACCACATATGCCAGGTATGATCCCTGAAGATAAGAATGGCTTCATTCCTTCCCGCAATACATCCCTCAACGTACGGAGGCTTTACCAGGTCCTTTACCTCCAGGAGGTGGGACTTGCATTCAGGAGCAGGTTGGTAGACCTGAAGAAGGCCTTCGATTTTCTCAGATGGTACTTCCTTTTTTAAAGTGATGAGAAAAATGGGCTTGGGAGAGGGATGAGTATGATTGGTCAGGCTTCTGTATTCTAAACCCCAGCACGAGTTCAAACTGGTTCCAATATCCCCACGCAATACCAGATATTCTGTGGTACCAAAAAGACCTGTTTCCTGTCGCCTCTCCTCTTCACTCTGGCCATTGAGTCACTAGTGGAGCTCTTTAGCCAGGATGGGACTAGCACAGGAATAATGATAGAGGGTATGGAACAAATAGGCCCTCATTACGACCCTGGCGGTCGGTGGTAAAGCGGCGGTAAGACCGCAAACAGGCCGGCGGAAACATTTTTTAATTATGACCGTGACGGTTACTGCCGCGGTCATCCGCCACTTCACCATTCCGACCGTCATGGCGGTGAAGACCGCTGGGCTGGAGATTGCGCTCTCCAGCCCGGCGGTCATCACTAGACTGCCAACGGTATCAGGACCCTGCATACCGCCATGGATCTCGGGTGGTTGGGAACCGCCATGAGATCCATGGCAGTAGGCACTATCAGTGCCAGAGAATTCCTTCCCTGGCACTGATAGGGGTCTCCCCCACCCCCCGCTACCCCCACAAATCCACCCCCCACCCCCCCACACCCCTGCCACCCCCAAAGGTGGCACGACCCCCCTCCCCACCCCGACCACGAACATGCACATATACACACCCCTACACACACACCCCCAACATGCACATATACACACCCCTACACGCACACATAAACCTCGACAACACATACCCGCACACATACACACAGACATGCACACCGTCCGACCCGCACGCATTTGCCATACACACAACACCCCCGCACGCATACACTCACTCACTCACCCCCTCTACACTCCCACACGCACACCCCCATGCACGCACACAACACCCCCCACCCCCTTCCCTAACAGACGATCAACTTACCTTGTCCGTTGATCATCCGGGAGGGGACGGGATCCATTGGGGCAGCTCTCCCACCAGAACACCATCACCAGAACACCGCCACACCGAATCATGGGACGTCATTCAGTGGGCGGTGTTCTGTTGACGTGACGGCTCTCCATACGAAAAAGGACGGCGGACTGCCAGCGGTCATAATACGCAGCGTGTAAGACCACCACCTCTGGCGGTCTTCAGCACGGCGGTACCTCAGCGGTCTTGCGAAAAGACCACTGAGGTCGTAATGACCCCCATAATCTCCCTATATGCAGATGCGCTCCTGATTTACCTGGCTGATGGCCCAACAGGGGTGACAGCGGCTATACACCATCTGGACAAGTTTGCTGGGTTTTTTCAGGCCTTAGGGTTAACAAAGCCAAAACTTGCATATTTCTCTTATTGCCAGGCACAGAGCGCCCATGTGGGCTGCTAAGAGAACTAACTTGGTTCCCGGTTTAAATATTTTGGTATACAGATCTTCTATTCTCTGGAGGACCTCTGAGCTGGTAACCTGGGGAAGGCTATAAGAGCACTTAGGTCTTGAGTCCCCTTCTGGCGCTCCCGCAAACTACCATTTATGGCCTAACTTTCGGTCTCCAAGTTGGTCATGCTTCCTATGCTCCTCTATTATTTCATCACCCTTTTGACATTGGCATCCACTTCTTGGTTCCACCAGCTGGACTCCCTTTTGCGTGACTTGATATGGGATGGGGGTCGCAGCCGAGTCTTTTTGGAGGTGCTTTGTCATTCTCTGGAAGAAGGGGGTGTGGGAGCACCTGACTTTGAAGTGTATTTCCTGCTTGCTCATGCACAATGGATCTCACACAGGTTAGTGGAGTCAAGGATAGAGGAGCTGAGAGCAGATGATAGGACTTGGGACAAAACCCTGTTATTAGCGAAGCTCATCAAACCCAGCAGTGATGACACCTCAACTTGGTGTACTGTCAACGACAGCCTTCCACTGTTGAAGACAATGCATACTAATGTATGTCCCCACTCTGCCCCTGGCGAATATACCACATGGGGACCTTCTCACTTATTTCACAACTGGTCAGATGTCGACATGGTCAGATGCCAACCTCAAAAATGTGGTGGGAATTGCTTTCAGCTGGGCACCCTGCTGCCCCTAAAGCACTTGTTTGAGCAGAATGGTCTGCCAGTACATCAATTTCTGACCTACAAAGCATTGTCCATGGCCTCTCAGGACCTAAGGTCATCTGGACAAGATGAACCATGCACACATTTATTTTGGGAATCCCTAGTATCATTAGGGATGGTGTGACACCTGCTGAATTAGTTTTATAAAGCTCTTAATACAATAGTCCCACAAATCCCTTCTGATCTTGAGAAATCGTTAGGAAGCAGTCCTAGAAAGGGAATTCACAGCAGGGGAGTGGAAGTCAGTTTGGAGTTTCGGTCTCCAGAAGCATGCACCCAACTCAGTTATCTACACATGACCCACCTAACCCCCCACACACTGCAGGTGATATATGGTGGGGAATTTTACAGCTGCCCCTGATGCTAGTAGACAGATGTAGCTTTCTGTTATATAACATGGAGTTGCCACGGACTGCAGCCTTTTTTAAATGAAGTGATAAAGGCATTTAATTATACCCTAAACAGATCCCTACCCTGCAGTTTGGAGGCGTGTTTATTGGGTTTCTTCGCTACACCACCATGGAGGCTGAAGGACTCCTGGTTTCTAGATTTGATCTTGGTGTTGGGAATACGGCGCATAGTGATAGCATGGAAGTCCGCGTCAGGCCCAATGTTTAATGCCTGGAGGACTGATTTCACATTGTGGGGTGGAGCTGAGGAACGAGTCTTGCTGCGTGAAGATGCTAGAGGAGTGCATAGGTGTCTGCTGGCAGGGCTCTGGGTGGATATTCTTAACGCATGGGAGCATCCAGCAGCAGAACCCAAGGGATCAGTTGGGGGATGTTGGTTCAGATATAGGAGAGGTAGAAAGCATGTGATTAGGGATGTGAGGTTCATATCTCGATACCCAGGCCACAGGAAAGATGTTTCCTCACGCTGACTCCAGCTCTATCCCCCCAGATTGAAGCAGGTCTCGTTCCCTTCCCCATTTCCTGCTGTTCACCCTCTGCCCTCCGACCCATATTGTGTGGTCCTGACCCGTGCCTCTTACATGCTAGTCATACCTTGCGAGACTTCGCTACGGGGGCGCCCCTAGATGTTTGTGGGGCCACACGTGCATCCCTCTTCCACACCGAAGCTCCTTTTGTTACCTAATGACCCACCGGCCCCTGAGACAGATGTTACGTTCTTGCAAAGTTTGTCAAAGTTGAAGGTTTACTGGCTGCTCCCACATCTCGCCATTGCCTGTGAACCTCTGACTTACATACTGACCTAGAGAGTATGAGTAGCACTCATATAGGATGGGTCTAATACCGCAGGAATAATTATTGACACTATACCATTGTCTCACAATACTGATGCATAAACCCAAAGGAATAAACAGTGGCCTGGCTGTATGAGGTTGTCTAATATGTTAGCTTGGACAGAGATCAGTAACTGTTGTATTGACAGCTGCTGCCCAGAGGGATACAGTGACTTAAAATGTGATGTCTCTTTTACATTGTGTATGTTCTGTCCCTTTCCTTCGTCAGGCTTCAGCCCTCATATATTGATGCTGAATGTCCGCAATGTATTTAAAATGTCAGTAAACATGTTTTAAAAATTGTAGTGGCAGGGCAGGCTACATGAGATAATGTAATACAGTATGGGGTATCTTGCTAGTGCCTTTACTTCATGTCCAGACCAATGTTGTCTCTGTTCTTTAGGCTGTCTCTGTGTGCCAGTGTGTGTGATTGCATTTTGATTAACTTTAACGTAATGTACTTGTAAACATTTGCACTATGTATGCATTGAGTTCGGTGTTGTTTATGTCAAAATGAAAGGAGAATATTGTCAATATATCAACCACACATTTATTTATGTTTTATAATGCTGTTACTCCAACAGGCATACAAAGCGATCAGCCACATGTCTGTAGTTTATTACAGTGTGGTGTCAGGCTGAAATTCCACTGTTGATGACACCAAATTCTTAAAATGCTTACAGCCCTACCATTCTCCCCAACAGCTTCCCGCAATAATTTGTTTTTAAGGGAAGTAACCTGACCTAAATTTTGAAGGAAACTACCCACTAGTCGGAGCGACATGGTAATGTGTATGCACTTGCTCATCCATAAATGTTAGAGGTTAAAGCTGTTGATATTGTCTGCATTATGCCCAAATCACAAACATTTTTCTAGTCAAACGGAGGAAAAGGTGCATTTTCTGGGTGCACAAATAGTTAATTGAAATGTGCACCCAAACAAAATAGCATATATGTAGGCACATTAGACTTGGCATTTGCATATTTCCTAATACGAATTTTGATGTTGGGGGAAATACCAAAGTTGAGGCAGAGTGTCCCTCCTCAGAGGTATGCTCTAGAACTGTGGCTGGGGCACCTTACCTCATGAACTGGTGCAGTACTAGTGCTGGGGATGTTGAAGTGCAGTCAGTGAACAAAAGCGTACCCTATCAGCAATGCAGAGCCTGTACCCACTGCTCAACTCAGAGGTGGAGATGTACATCTGTTGAATCCAAGAACGTTGTGTTATCATTCTCCTTAAATATTCAGCTGATATACCTATTGAGCTTGGTAAAATTACCTTGGTCCTCACAGATCTAGGAATTCTCACAGATTGTGGTCAACATATTGATCACTCTTTGGACATAAAAGAAAGATGCACTGTCAGGGGTGTGGCATTTTATAAATTATCTATTTGTCTATGGGACAGAATCCCTCAGAAATCTACTTGTCCTGTTATCCTGTTAAAACTGTACTCACCTTTTTTGTCTCAGGCAGTGAGGTGACAAATTATGGCAGCATTCTAATTATATTAGAGCTCTGATAATATCTTCTCTGAATATGCCAGGGATTGTATTATATCTAGTTTGCAGATATTTCTGCAAATGTATCTACAGGGGCATGAATTAGACCGGAACCTGAAGTTCGAGTGTTGAAATGCCCAGAAAAAAGAAATTTACTCCAGATGATAGCAGGAGAAAATATGTTTCCAGGGTCGGTGAACAAGTGGGTGTAGGAAAGTGAGTTTGCACTGTGGAACATATTTTTATATGCATATATATATTTTCTCATGTGAAATGGAATTCTCAAAAATTTGCGTACAGTATACAGGCCTAATTCCGTAAACCCCTGGGAATTCCGGAAAATTCACAAATCTGCAGCATAGCAAGGACTCCTACCTGTGAGAGCACGTTTGTAATTTCTTTATGAACTGAGCCCCTATTTAGGTCTCATCTAATAGAATGCTTTGTCTGTTTAAACCTCTATCAGACAATACCACATACTGAGAGTGAGGCAAGAGTCCACACATTGCTTACCATTGGTATCTTTATTGGCACTCAATTCTTGCTTCCTAATTAATGGCTTGCTTTCACTTCTTGTGTTTGTCCCTCCCTTGAAGCATAGCCCATTTTCAATCCTTTTGATTGGCGGACTTCAATTGATCAAATTTAGGGAATTGCATTGTTTCTTTTTTATTAAACATTTTAATGAGAGTGCATGTGTTTTCTTGCTCCCTCTCTTATGCTCCTCACTCTCAAATAGCATCCCCCCAACTCACACAGGTTCTTCTCCTTCCCTTTAATTCTATTTTTTTGGGGGGGGACCTTATAGTTGCCATTTGCTGCTGGGCCACTCCTCCAAACTTCTTTGAAATCTTTTTTCATTTTTTGCAGGGCCCAGAAGTTGCTATTTGCTATTAGGCAGCTATGATTTCTAAAAGTGCTTTTACGCAAAAAAAAAAAAAACAATTTGTATCGACAACTTCAAGTGGCAGAACAAAGGGTAGCTATTGCACTTCCTATTTTGACTTAGAGATGCCAAGGAGGGCTTCTCCAATTCATTCACAGGACCATCCTGCAGTAGGAGGGAAAAACAGTTTTGCCTGGGTCATATGGGGGGAGAGCTCATCTAAATAGGGTAGTGGCTTAATAGGTTAAGACAAAAATACCTTACGGCAGTCTGGTTTTGCAACCTTGAAACAGGGACTCCTCACTACTTTCAAAGTATGGGAAAGAGTGATTTCCCAAAAATGGAGAAGTGTGAACTGTGGGAAAATAGTTAGTATTGAGTGGAAGATGTTTGCCAATCAATGGTTAATACGAAGGATAAATATAGTACCTCTATCACCACCTCCTAAGAACATTCCTGGACCCAGGAGAACTGCATCAGAAGGATCTGCTGGAAGAAAACTCTTCAGTCCTCATTCCTGGCTCCTGCTGCAAGAAGAGGACTTACACAAGGGCTCAAGTATACCTAATTACAGCAGCCACCCAGGGACTGTCAAATGACCCCAAGAAGGTCCAGCTAACCACTGACGACTGGACCCTGTAGGAGACCAGATTGGGGGAATACCTGGTACCTAGGAGCCTGCTCTGAGGAGTTGTGGATCTCACATTGACCAAGACAAACTTTCCCAGAACTTCGAAAAGTTAGGATTTAATCATTGTTTCTAACTCCAGAGGGCTGAGACAAGGTGCTCAAGGTTTCCAGACAGGTCGCACCTAAGGTGGACAGAAAATCCCCAAATTCTTGAGCTGAACACTGGTTCAGTGGAACCTCATGATGAAGGTATCAGCCCAGTGGATATGTGCCAGTCTCCACTGGAGGATTTTGAATTCCAAAAAAATGACTGTCTCCGAGGGCAAAGCTTTGGACTGGGACTACACAGCCAATATGTCCAACCTGGAAGTTGTCCTCCCTGGTTATAAACTCCAGGTTTGTTCTGATCAGAGATTTTGGCATCAAAAGTAACAGCTTCATCGGGGCACACCAATGACCTATCTGAAGTCAAGGAGCCTTTGAAACCAATAGCCTTGGACCTTGCCCCTCTAGAAGATTTTGACTTCCATAACATCTTTGTATTATGCATCTGTATCACCGGGTGATTTGTGGGCAGGGCCTTCCAAGATGTGGCATTCTATGAGTAAGTTATAAAAGGACAGTCTTAAAACTGATGACAAATAAATTCAATTTGTTTTAGTTTTAGTATAGGGCAAAATTACCAACTAGTGTTCTTGAAGCTCGTAGAAGACAAATAGCCACATCAGGGTGGAGTTAAGAGACACATTTGGAATATAATACAGAACATAAAATAGTTCCAAGCCTTCAAAATGGAAACAGTAGAATAATGTCATTGTTTGCTCTCTAGGTAAGAAAAATGGTTGCTACCCCAAGGATCTTTGAGGAATTTGAATGCCACCATCAATTGTGCCAGTGGCATGGTAGAAGCCATCTATTGGAGTGTGGTGCACTGACCACACAGAGCTTTGCAACAAATACAGGGACTCCTGAAGGCAAAACACTTTGCTATAAGCCAGTGCAATTTTCCTGGCTGCCCTGTTGGGAGTCTATGAAGCTATTCAGCTACCGAGTATTGAATCAGCTGGAGAAAGTCAGTAAAGTAGATTAGACATACTAAAAAAAGGAGCTGCAGCAATTAAGGAGAGAACCCACACATTGCCAGATCTCTACAAAACGTGCACTAACAAGTAGAAAAGGGGAGGGTCTTTTCAGCATCCTTAAACAATGGAAACAGGTAGAAGACACTTTGCTCAGGGGAAAAGATCACTTTGTGGTCAAAAGGAGACCCCAGGTTGTGGACTTCAAACTGACATTGATAAATATAGTTCATAAACACATAACTAGAAATAGTGAGGCCCCTCTTTCACTTACCACTTGAGTGATATGGTTACACCCACATTATCAATAAAATACACCCATTGATGATGGTGTTCAGAAAATGCTCATTGAGCAGTCCTTGAAAGGAGGTGGGGAACAATAATCAAAGTAGAACAACGTTAGACCTGTCATCCTTGAAATGGCCTCCCCTAACGTTTTGCCCTCTGACCTCCTGTTGTCTGACTTCATTTTTGCTGGCTTTTAGGTTTCTGGGCACTTGACCATTGCTGAGTAGTGCTAAAGAACAGGTGTTTTGTACTCTAAACCTTGCTTCTCCACAATTGGCATATTTAACTTACTTGTAAGCCCCTAGAAAAGTGCATTATATTTGACCAGGGCCTGTACAAGCTACCAGTGGACCTGCAGCACTGATTGTGCGACCCACGACAGTAGCCTTTCAAACATGTCCCAGGCCTGCCGCTTCAGGGCCTGTTTGAGCAGTTTTAAACTGTCACTTTTACCTGGCAAGTGTACCCAACCTTGGCAAGCCCAAACCCTCCTTTAAATTACATGTGAGTCACTTCTAAGGTGGCCATCCCCAAGGGCAGGGTGCAGTGTATTTTAAAAGTTGGACATGTACTTTTCAGTTTAACATGTCCAGATAGTGAACAAATCTTAAATTATTTTTTTTCACTATTGCAAGGCTTTTCTCTCCCACAGGAGAGCATTGAGGTTGCCTTAAAACTAGGCCTGGGTGCAGAACTCTGCACCACCGACAGAGTTTGCGGAATTTAGGCACTTAGGGGGTGATTCTCACCCTGGCGGGCGGCAGAGGCCGCCCGCCAGAGTTCCCCCACCAAAATACCGCTCCGCGGTCGAAAGACCGCTGAGGGTATTTTGGGATTTGCCCTGGGCTGGCGGGCGACCGCCAAAAGGCCGCCCGCCAGCCCAGGGCAAATCATCCTTCCCATGAGGACGCCGGCTCAGAATTGAGCCGGCGGAGTGGGAAGGTGCGACGGGTGCAGTGGCACCCATCGCGTATTTCAGTGTCTGCATAGCAGACACTGAAATACAAAGTGGGGTCCTCTTACGGGGGCCCCTGCAGTGCCCATGCCATTGGCATGGGCACTGCAGGGGCCCCCAGGGGCCCCGCGGCACCCCCTACCGCCATCCTGTTCCTGGCGGGAGACCCGCCAGGAACAGGATGGCGGTAGGGGGTGTCAGAATCCCCATGGTGGCAGAGCGCGCTTACGCGCCATGGAGGATTCACAAGGGCAGCGGAAAACCGGCGGGAGACCGCCGGTTTTCCGCATCTGACCGCGGCCGAACCGCCGCGGTCAGAATGCCCTGCGGGGCACCGCCGGCCTGTCGCCGGTGCTCCCGCCGACCCTGGCCCCGGCGGTGTCTGACCGCCGGGGTCAGAATGACCCCCTTAGTGCTACATGGAATAGCAGGGAGTTCCCGAATTCCGCACTCTGGTGCGGAGTGGAGTTTGAAAACCGTTGCAGATACTCCTGGGCTGCTAATGAGCGTGTGGTGCAAGACTTTGCATTCGCTGGCATGGCTTCCAGCCACACCGGCGGCCAAAACAGGGATGCTTATGAGTGAAAACTCACTATTTCTATCCAGCAGGTTCTGCCTAGTGTTTTGTCCATCTCGTGGTCACTTTCTACTTGGAATTCGAGGTGGAAGGATCACTCTCTTTGTCTCCTGGATGTACCTTTGGATAAGCACTTTGTTGTTGTTGAATCACACAAGTAAGTTTGAAAGCTATTTTATAAGGGTGTTGTTTGTTAGCTTGGACATGCACCAGTAATTTTTTGTACTATAGTTTGATATCTGTTTTTAAAATGTTATGATGTTGTGTGGGCTGGAGTTTAAGTACAGGCCTAGTTATTATTTATTTTGCATATCATTGATTTTTCACCTTTTGTTAAGGAAAATTGTTGCACAGCTCAGCACCTTTTTGTACATGTTTATAACATTTGCAATATTGTTTTAGTATGTGGCCTAGATTTCCAAAGGTCTATTTAGCCAGTAGGCCCAGCACTAGTAGTCATCAGTGCACAAAATAAATGTTTCAGTGGTATATGTTTTTAAAACTTCTTTTGAGGCAGGGGTGGCATTGGATTAAATATAAAATGTTGGCTATTGTTTGCATTTAATGTTTTGTTTGAAAAAAGTGTATTTTGGGGTAGGAATATTTGACAGCATAGGAGGATGTTATTTGACCATGTTTGTGGCTGGCAGTAATTTTGTGCATGCAGCCAGTGTACCTTTGCAATAGGCTTGCTTGTGTTCGTCTTTGTTTTCCTTGCTCCTTGTTGTTGTTGTTTGGCCATGTGGTTGGAAGTCATTTTGTGCATGCTGCCAGTGTTTCTTTCCCATAGGCTTGCAAGTGTTCTCTCTTTGCCATACCTCCTTTCTCCTTGTTGTTGTAGTTGATTATGTGGCTGGCAGTCATTGTGTGCATGAAACCAGTGTCCCTTTGCCATATGCTTTCATGTGTTCTTTGTTTCCCCGTTTGACTGGCTGGCAGACAATTTGCCCAGCCAACCAGTGCCCCTTGGCATAGGCTTGCATGTGTTCTTTGTTTGCCATGCCCCCTTGCTCCTTGTTGTTGTTGTTTGACCATGTGGCTAGCTGACAGCCATTTTGCCCATTCAGCCAGTGTCCCTTGCCATAGGCTTGCATGTGTTCTTTGTTCACCATGCCTCCTTGTTTACAGTTGTTGTTTGGTCATGACCATGTGGCTGGCAAACATTTTGTGCATGCAGCCAGTGTCCCTTTGCCATAGGCTTGCATGTTTTCATTGTTTGCCATGCCCTCTTGCTCCTTATTGTTGTTGTTTGATCATCTGGCTGGCTGACATTTTGCCCATCCTGCCAGTGCCCCTTGCCATAGGCTTGCATGTGCTCTTAGTTTGCCATGCCTCCTTGCTCCTTGTTGTTGGTGTTTGACCATGTGGCTGGTGGCCATTTTGTGCATGCAGCCAGTGTACTTTTGCCATAGGCTTGCTTCTTGTTCTTTGTTCTCCATGCCTCCTCCTTGATCCTTGATCCTTGTTGTTATTTGACCATGTGGCTGGCTTGCAGTCATTTTATGCATGCAGTGTGTCTTTGACAATGACTTACATACAAACATTGTTAATTATTGCTCATTTGTTTTTCAAGTTTCTATTTTTATTTATTTTTTCTATTTTAATTTTTAATTCTTTGTTTTAATTTCTTATCCATGTTGTATTTCATTTTTTTACATTTCTTTTTTATTAGAAATGTTGTATTTTACTTATTTATCTTTATGTTTTAATTTGTTAAGTTTTAAAATGTATTTATTTTTAATTGTTATATTTATTTTTTAGATACATCTTTTTTTTAATTGTAATTTCTCTTTAATTATATGTTTTGCCTTGATCCATCCATCCTCATCCATCCGATCCATTCCCCCATCCTTCCACCCAAGATACACAGCTGCACTACAGCATTCAGTTTCTTTAGGTATAATTTCATTTCCTTCAGGGCACCCTGGCTGTGGAGCACAGCAGAGAAATCAACAGCGTAATTCATTTTGTTATTATTCCATTTCCCCTGAACCACCTAGCCACCATTGGTTATTTAAAAGATTATTCCATTTACCCATGTACCTCTGTCTGACTACCCTAAGAGTCTCCCGTAAAACTGATGGAGATAAAGCAAAAAGCTGCCTGTTGTGCTGTCTGATTTGAAATGTAATGTTTTATAATGTGGTGGTTTGGTTTACCTTCACAATGTTTGATTAAATAGATGTATTACAAAAGTAACCAACAACACTAAGATTGCATTTCTCTGTACTATTTCAACCTGCAACAATGCCACATTTCTCTAACTACATGTTTTTCTTGCTTGGTTGTTTTTAAGTGCACAATAGAAAACACCCTACATCACCAGCAGTACTGCCAAAGAGAAGGCGTTACAGTTACTTTGGTCCACAGACACCAAACTTTTTTGCTTGTACATCTTAGTGCCACTGCTGACCTAGATTAAGATGGCCCCAAAGAAAGTTGCTCCCAAGAAAGTGGCCAGTGAGAAGAAGCAGCTTTCCACCAGTGGTGTGCCAACCACAACCTTTTTTCGAGAGACGTCTGCCTGCCACACTGGTCTCCAGGGAGGAACCTGGTAACAGCACTGCTGCATCAACGGCACCACCTAAACCCAAGCCCAAGACCATGTCTGTCATGTCTGTCAGTGAGGCAGCCACTGCAATCATGACGATGCCGAAGAGCAGTGATGTTGAAATGGATCTGTCCCTTTCGCAAAGTAGTATCCAATCATTTCAGGAAAGAGAGCAAAGTGGACAGCAGCTGCATCCAGATCACCCCGAAGTTGGAGCAGAACAGGAGGTCGAGCATCCTGCTGAAAAAGAACCTCTTCTTTTAGAATCAATGGCTCCCAGATCTCTAGCAGGAAAATGGGAAGATACTATTCCACCATCTTCTCCAAGCACCACTTCTGGTGACAATGATAGGGACATGGAGTGGTCCTGAGAAGAAAAAAAAAGGTCCAGAAAGCCATAGATTCATGAAAGGGGATGATGATTAGGAGGATGATGATGAGCCAGTCATAAGCCAGTGGAAGCTGCCAAAGAGGAATCTGACATAACTATCCAACCTGCTCTGAGGGATGGGGCACATGCAGCACCACCAGCTCCCATATTTGTAAGGCCTCAGGAGAGACCTGAACCAACCCATACCTCAATAGACATATGCACTGTAGAGAGGCAATCGATAAACCCACCTACATCCAATTCTTTTTCAGGCATTGGCAGTGGCTCAATAAGAAAGTACTCCTCCCAGTTTGGAACTTTTTTATGATTAGAAAATAGGAGGAGAACATTGCCATTTGCTCCATTTGCCGCACAAGTGTTCGACAAGGTAAACCAGATTAACATTATGGTACTGAAGGCCTATATGAAAAACATCATGCAATCCGTTGGAAGGAGCACCTTTAAAAAATAGCTCAACATGGTTGTGGTGGTGAAGGTGAGGAGAGCCAGGAAACATCATTTACAACTGGTCAAATCACAGTGGAAGGTGAGGATAAGAGGGCAACATTCTCATGCAAAGTAACCCAGTCCCCAGCAGTGCTTCACAATCACCCGCTTCAGTGACCTCACAATGGCACAGGAAGACTCAGTGTCAGATGGAGATACCACAACATATGGTGACTGCACAACGATGCACATTGAGTCTACCACCAATGCATCTCAAATGTCACCTGTCAGTGGCCGCACAAAAGAAGGAAATCTAGACTAAAATTACAGGGCATGTTTAGTCAGGAAGGGTCCTACCAATGTAACCACCCAACGGCATGTTTGTAGCTGGCAAAAATGTTAGTGCTGGACCTCCTCTCTTTTTATTTTGTGGAAAGAGTGGGAATCTTAGAGATTGTGGCAGCTGTCTGCCCAAATGGAAGGTTCCAAGCTGGACCCATTTTGCCAGAGTTGCTGTCCCAGTATGCATCACGCTGTGCTGCAATTAATTGGACAAGCTTCGCAGCAAAGCATTGTCCACACTATCCACCTAATGACAGACATGTGGACCAGTTGTCAGGCAACTGATTACATGTGCATCACTGCACAATGGAACTCTTTTTTGAGGGTAAAGCAAAAGCTATCTACAGGTCTTAACCCTGGAGACATTTTTAAGAGCGTTCGGCAGCATGCAAGATTAGCCATGTTCCCCATGGAGAAATCACACACAGCTGCAAACATCTTGAGGAATTTAATAGCAAGCTATCTGAATGCCTGTGACACAGAGGTCTTCGAGTTTTATTTGTTGCCATGGACAACGGCAGTAACATAGTCAAGGCCATAGCAGATGGTGGCTATTTCAGGGTCCTGTGTTTGGCGCACTGCATCAATCTGGTCGTGCAAGACTTCCTTAAAAAAGAAGACATAGTCAGCAACATACTGACCACCTAAAGATGCATGCACTCATTTCAGCCATTCTTTTAAAGCCGGGAAACAGTTGTGGATTATTCAGCGTGATAACAGAGTACCATTTAGGGCCCTGATACAGGAGGTGCCAACATTGGAACTCAACCTATTATATGTTGTAATGTCTGTTTGAGCAGACCAGACAGATTAATCACTATGTAATTCAAAGATGAGCTGATGCAATTGGGAAAGCTATCACCATGGGTGCAGACAAATGGGGCCTAGTTAAATGCCTCACACAGATGCTGCTCCCTTTTGAGAGTTTTCACAGGGGAAGTTAGCAAGGATGACAGTACGATGGACCAAGCCATCCAGTTATTGCATCTGCTACGGGAGCAGCTAAAGAAGGTGTCTGGAAGGGTTGCATTTGGGGGTGTAGTGCAAAGCTGCAAAATGACATCATCTTGTTCAAAGAGTCTATCTGTGCCAGCCTACTTGATCCATGCTAAAAAAAATATTTCCGCTATCATTCCTTGTTCTGAAGGGGATGTTTCACAATACAAGAGGTAGATTGTTGAGCAAGCAGGAGAACTGGAAGAATGGCTGGAACTTAGAGTCCCACTCCATAGTTCTGGGTGCCGCCCTCAACATCCAGTGCGTGCACTCCAGTCTCACATCTGCCAACCTCACCAACAAGAAAATCTTTGACAACAGCAACAGAAGAATCAGACCCAACCTCTGGATTGGCTTGGTTTCAAGTGGCAGGTCTTAAGTCCAGTGCAGAGGTGAAGGAAAAAACGGTTGAGCAGGTAGCAGCACCAATAACCATCCAGAGGATGTTTCAGGAGTGTCTGAATGACCCAAAAGAGGCGTATGTGGATCAATACCCATTGGTGTATTGGCGAGGGAATATGTGCCAATGGCCAGAGCTCAGCAGTCTGGCAATAAAGTTTCTGGCGTGTCCTGTAGCCATTGTGTCTGCTGAACGTGTGTTCAGTGCAGCTGGTGCAGTTGTTACAGTGAGAAGGACCAATCTGTCACCTCAAAATGTAAAGAGGTTGACCATGATCAAATTGAAACATCATTTTATACTACTTGATTACACCATTCCTGTAACACCACAGGAGGAGGAAGAGGATGACTGGTCAGCATCAAGTGTGTTACCTGACCAACTTCTGGGAGATTGACCAGGGTATGAGGGTGAACTCTAGTTCCCGGATTGAGTATGCCAGTGCCACCATAGAACCTTTTAATCATTTCTCATCCAGCTTCTTTTACTCTTTCTTTCTTTGCAAAAAAAAAAAAAACTAGTGCAACATTATGTTTGTGTCAGATTTATGCTGCCCCACCATTGATTTAATATTCACATATAAGCCTGGATTGGAATTGAACCCATATACAATTCAAGACATTGGAGACAATGCCTGCCTCCCTCACATGTCACTGCCTAACCTATTTTCTTTCATCACCTAGCAGGGCTGTCCTAGAAGATCAGTGATTAAAATACTGCCAGTGCCAATACCTAATTATAATGTGTGGATAAGATCAAACAGGAGATATTTTGTTCAACCACCGTGCTTTGATCGGAAGAGGTATCAACTAAGTAACTATTGCACCAATGAGTGTTGATATATAGATTGATTGTGGATTTGTGAGTAATAATTGATGTATGTGGTGGCTGCAGTGAGAGAGGGAGTGCAACAAATTTGTAAACTTGTTTTTGATGATTTGCAATGTTTGGGTTCTGATGGGTAATAATTTTTTCCTGAAAGTGGCTGGCCTTTCAAAAGTAATGAAATTTACCTGCAAGGTCTACTCCTTTTTTTGGTTCCTCATAACAAAACAGCCACTTTAGCTACCAAACCCAAATCTACCCAAAAAATAAATAATCCAGTTCTATTTCTCTGTTTGTTCTTCAACAGCAGTGCATTCACAGCTATATCTGGCTTGGTTTGGGGCTGGGATGAAGTTTCTTTGAATCTGGAGAAGGAAGATGGAAGGACTCAGTTTGGGATTACCTCAACAGCTAAAAAGGAGAAAGTTATCAACTTCAATGAGAACCTATGATCAAAGTGAAGACTCTGGTGCCTAGTACTCACTCATCTCTGTGAACTGGGAAGAGGCGAGTTGATCTAGAAATGCTGCTGAGTATGCGTTTGCATCATTGCTAGCTCAAACGTGAAACCCCTCTTATGCTCTTGCTCTGCCTCTGTGTCTTCTTGGTACACTCCTAACTCCTCATGAAGCTTAAATTCTTCTGTCCTTTTCCTTTACTCTCTAGTACATCTACTGTTTTTTTTCAATACACAAGCCTTATCCTAGTCCTCTCCTACACAAACAAAACTTGGAAAGCTCAAGACTCCAGCTTACCTATCAGACAGATTCAGACAGGCACAAGAGTGACAGACATTTCAAGAAGAATGAAGATGCATCACCCAATTTGACAATACAGTATCATTTTCCTTTTAACAATCATCTTTTTTAGAACTGGGTGGGTTACATTCAATCTTTCATATTTCAAAACTAGAAAACATAACACACTATCTAGGGTCTCTCTGGGGCCTCTCTGGGGCTGAAGGACTGTTCCCTATACATTTACTGAGATGTGTCATACTTACTTATTTTTTCATTTACTTCTACAACAGATTGATGATGGTGTGCTGCTCAGCACCCCAACAAATATTGTTGTAGTTTCATTTGTGTAGTTTTTGTCTTTGTCACACCTTTCCCCATATCCTGTTTCCCAACCATCCACTGAGCCCCTAACCCTCTTCCACCAGGCTGTGTAATTTATTGAGGTGTGAACTAATTTTACACCATAAACTAATCACACTCATGCTGGGCTGGATGTGGTGAAAGCAACATCAACTCACTACATGACCTTCTATAACCTGATCAATATTCCACACCGCCCCATCAACATCATCATTAATGCCTTGTGTGTGCATTCCGTAAATGCTGAACCTGGTCCAAACACTTTTGAGTCTGAGCCCTCTTCTCATGACTCTATGATTTCATTTCCTAAGTTTAGTTTTGTAGCTCCTCGTCATTGCTTAGAAGAAATTGATATTGCTAGATTTTATCATCATATAATATTCTTTGTTGTGAGTCTGATGCTGTCATTGTGGTAGTCTGGTCTCAGTCTTCCTGCAGGTAAGTCATATGACCCATTAACGTGCTGTTTTCTTTCAGTCTAATTGGCAGTGATGGATAACCCTCTAATTAATCCTGCAGTTGGAGTTTACATAGGTAGGAGTTGCACCTTCTGTCTTCCCTGTTAATGCACTAGCCTGCTACTACTACCCCTACCACCCCCCTTAAGATGACACCTTAGGAAAAACCCTGTAGTAAGAAGACTCCCTCACTTCAGCTATTCAGGTAAGAGAATAATAATAAATTGAAGTGATCTTGTTTAGTTAGTAATTAACTCCCAGTGAAGAAGATGTCTGTATGTGCTGGGTTTTTGTAGGCACAATAGGCAAGTGCACCCATCTCAATATATAGTTGCATTGGGCAATAGAGCAAGGACATAAGTTAATGTCATACCCTTATTTAGTAGATGAAAATAACAGGCTACAATAACAGGCAGCAGTGCAAACTAAAAGTCTAAAACACAAGACTTGAGATGCAAATGAAGTGAAACAAATTATCCTCTTTATTATTTACAAAGAGAAACCCCTCCCTCTCCACCCACAACATTCCTACCACTCACCGAACAAACAACCCCGTCCCCAAAAAGGCCCAGCAAAAAGTCAAACGTCCAGCCCTAATCCCTCCTCACACTCTCCACCCACAACAAGTCCCTTCCACCAAAACAAAAACATTAAAAAAGGGCTTAAAAGAGGGCACTGTCAATATGGGTCCGGAGCTGGTCCTGTCTCCCTACGTCACCCCTAAGATCCTATCTCCTTATAATTAAGTATGCAGCTGGTAGCATTGGGCATTTCATCCTCCACGTACACCATAAATACAAGGCCTCTCTTTTACCATTACTTCTTCAAGTTCATTGACAGCTTTTTCCCTGCAGACCTTACTATCAGTTATCTAATACAAAACAATAGGGGGTAACATTAGAGCCTCCTTGCACCATATTAGCATCATTGTTTTTTTACGCTAATGTGGCCCAATCAGGGCCAAATCTCTGCACCAAATTTATAAAGTGGCGCAATGCACCCATGGTGTCGTTAGGGAGGCACTAAGGGGTGCAAGAAAAGTGGCACTGCACTGGATGCAGCACCACTTTTGTTGTATCAGGCCCAAGCTGTTTTATAACTAACTAAGAAGCATGGAAACCTGTTGTTAGAAATGGGGTATTTGGTTGGCAGTCAGGTTCCTCCCTGTCCTAGCAAGGACCCTCACTCTCAATGACAAAAATTCAACATACACAAGTCAAAATATGAATTTTCAAAAGAATTACAATCTTACTCCATCAAAAACAATGGAAACGTTGATTTTGCACAAAGTACCTGGTTAGCATAAAAAATAAAGCTGCACGGGTGAGCGTGCATCAGAAAAGGCAGCTAAGCACTGATCCTTCCTCGCAAAGGAGGCCGTGCATCGTTTCTTCTCCAGTCGGGTCGATGAAATGTCATTATTCTGTTATCCTTTTTACTTGGTAACATATGTAAGATGTGTTTTACCTTTTCTCTGTCTGCTTGTTCCTTTGGAAATCTGATCTAAATTTGTACTTTTATGGCGATTGCCGAATAAAGTTCTTTGACTGACTGACTGACATGTCATTTTTCTCCCTCGCAAGAGAGGGATGCATCTATTTCTCGGACTTTGCACCTGGGATTGGCGTAGGGTTGGGATGACTTCGACGCCCAGAGATGATGCGTGAG
Source organism: Pleurodeles waltl (assembly GCF_031143425.1). Lineage (NCBI taxonomy): Eukaryota > Metazoa > Chordata > Amphibia > Caudata > Salamandridae > Pleurodeles > Pleurodeles waltl. The sequence continues at coordinate 1,264,339,891 of NC_090444.1, read as the reverse complement.
AAATCTGGTCACACGGTGTTCGAAAACCACGCTGCGTGGGGTTTGCGTCATTATCAGCAGCTGCAAGGGGATGTTGCTCATTGTTTCTCCAGCCACGATACATCGATCTATGAGCAGTGATGCAGGTAGAACATTGATTTCAGCCACAAAACTGGTGGCACGTCATTTATCAGCTGTGTTGCGTATGGTGCGTCAAACATTTCCCGCACAGAGTTCTCTGTGTGGATTTCAACTCTTGTTCTGCTAACTTCACCTTTCAATGGCCTGTGGACTGGATAGGGGACCACTTGGCAAGGCAGAAGTCTCAGCAGAGAGTCCAGGTGCTGGCAGAGGAAGTCTTTGATAGCCCTGAGACTTCAAAACAGGGGGCAAGCTCAGTTCAAGCCCTTGGAGATTCTTCTCAAGCAGGAATGCACAAGTAAATCCAGTCATTTCACCCTTTCACATGCAGAAGCCGCAACTGCAGCATAGCCCAACAAAGCACAGTCACAGCCAGGGGCAGCACTTCTCAGCTCTTTTCCTTGACAAAGGTTCCTCTTGAATCCAGAAGTGATCTAAATGTCTGGGATTTTGGGTCCAATAGCTATACCCCTTTCTGCCTTTGAAGTAGGCAAACTTCAAATGAAAGTCTCTGTTGTTTAGTAGAACCTGCCATGCCCAGGCCAAGCCCCAGAAACACACCAGGGGATTGGAGAGTGCATTGTGTGTGGGCAGGCACAGTCCATTCAGGTATAAGTGACCACTCCTATCTCCATTCTAGCACAGATGGCTCATTGGGATATGCAGGCTACACCCCAGCACCCTCATTCACTGTCTAGAGGGGATTCACAAACAGCCCAACTGTCAAACTGACCCAGACAGGCAGAGTCACAGCATGGTTAAAGCAAGAAAATGCCTACTTTCTGAAAGTGGCATTTTCAAACTAACAATCTAAATACTAGCTTCATCAACTGATGTATTTTAAATTGTGAAGTTCAGAGATGCCAAACTCAATTTTTCTGTTTGCTTTCAATGGGAATCTCTTCTTAAAAGCTATTTAAAGGCATCCCCCAAGTTTACATATGCAAGAGATAGACCTTGCAACAGTGAAAAACAAATTTAGCAGTATTTCACTGTTAGGACATGTAAAACTATTCAAGTACATGTCTACCTTTAACATACATTGCACCCTGCCCATGGGGCTACCTAGGGCCTACCTTAGGGGTGCCATACATGTATAAAAAGGGAACGTTTAGGCCTAGTTAGTGGGTACACTTGCCAAGTCGAATTGGCAGTTTAAAACTGCACATACAGACACTGCAGTGGCACGTCTGAGCCATGTTTACAGGGCTACTAATATGGGCAGTGCAACCAGTGCTGCAGGCCCACTAGTAGTATTTAATTTGCAGGCCCAGTTCACCTCTAGTGCACTTTACTAGGGCCTTACTAGTAAATCAAATATGCCAATCAGAACAAAAGTCAATCACAATATGATTTTACACAAGAGCACTTGCACTTTAGCACTTGTCAGCAGTGGTAAAGTGCCCAGAGTAGCAAAAACAGCAAAAACAGAGTCCAGCACACAGTCCAAACATGGGAAGCAGAGGCCAAAATAGAGAGGGGAGACCACGCCACGGATGACAGGTCTAACACCCGTAATGAAAGAAACCAATATGCAGACAGAGTGAAGGCAAACAGTTTCCATGTTACATGAGGTAACATGGAAAATAAAAATGGATGCATGTTGCAATATTGTAAATCAGGGAAAGCAAGCAATCATTTGTATTCATGTATATGCAATAAACGTTATTACATAAGTCTGCAGATCAACCTAATACTATTATATGTGAATTCTTAGTGACTCCAGTGGTTAATATTAATTCTTTTAAATACATCAGATATATAAATGAAGCTAAACCATACGTTGAATACAAATCCGTACATTGGTGCATAAATGTACATGCAAGACTTAAATACAGTGGAGCCTAAATTACACTGGTACAACAGTGATAGGAAATTCAATGTGCTGGTTAATCAAAGTTAGCTGGACTTTTATGCCCGCAATAATTATCTTTCATTTGGTAGGCTGAGCACAATTATGCAGAATGCCCACTATGTTTGTAACAAGCATTTTTGAAAAATGCAGCCTCACAAGTATTTTTACAAGATGGGCTCCTTAATTAGTTATCCTAGACTTCTGATGTAGTAGAACTACAGTGATGGACACGATATACAGAAAGGATATCAAGAATGATGTCCATGTCACGCCAATAGTTTGTCAGGACCTGAGATTCTGACATGTTCAATGGATTGTCTTTGGAATTCCGGGACTTTTTTTTCTTTCTGTTGTTTTCTTTGAAACACAGGAGAACAAAGCATGAATGAAAGATAGTCGCTATTCATCACAGGTGACATGGAATGTTGAATTTCTTAAGAAGATATTTTTGGATTATACACCCAAAATGCATTGGGGATTGTGGAGTTAAATCGCTGATTAAATTTCATGAATGATTGGATGAAATCCATGTTGTAAAACGTTTTGACTGTGGATAAAAGGTCAAAGCAAATGATCTGGTGGCCAAAGATGTGTTTAAGTAAAGTAAAGTGTAAATGCTGTGTCAAGAAATTAAGAGTCAGATTTACAAGAAACTAGCGCAGCGCTGTGCTGCGTGAAATTAGCAGCACCGTGCCAGTTTTGAAAAGCAAGAAGAGACTTTGCTTTTTCTGAACTTTTGATGCTGAATCCTGATATATTGCTGACCGTACTGATATCCTGTTGATGAAGACTGTCATAGCTTGCTGAACCATATTGAGGACAGGTATACCATGACTTTACTGATTGCTATGTCTATTTGCTTTTGTTTCTAGGTACCAACCGCTATTTTGATAGAGTCATAGTCAGATGTTTTCCAAATCTGTGTGACTAAATTGTTTTGCATGAAGCCCAGACATGCTATTCTAATCTGGTGTTAGTTAGGGTTCTTATGATGAAGTTCTCTACATGTAATAACAGTTGATGTCTTTTCTTGTATGTATGTAACATCGTTTGTGCAGTTATTCTTGCTATTAATTTGCACTGTAACAGTAGAATGTGTAGTTGCTCAAACTTTGATTAGATTGCGATTATTTCACCACTTTGGACAGCCAGTACTGTTTCTATATGTTCATCAATTGATTTTGAAATTGAGTTACGTGACAATAGCATTGTTAATATCGGGAAATAAACATTCTAACTTTTACATAAAGGTGTGGGTATTCATTGCCACGAGGTCATTATGAGTGGAAATTACTGACTCCTATTGATTAATGATGTTATTGATTGTTGATGTTATTGATCTGTATTGGTAAGGGATATATGGTGGGAAAACCTTGAAGTGAGTCAAAAGGTCCATCAGCCTATTCGTGTCTCCCTTGTAAGTTTACTTAATAAGTTCTGACGTGCTAACAACCTCACATTTCTTTATCACATAGATTGCATTCTTGCAATTTTTCAGTGATACTTGCACTGTCTGACAAGGGAAAAACAATGTTATCACCTGAAGTCCAGTGCAAAATATATATTTTACAGTGGTGCTCAGTTCAATTGTTGGAATTGTCAAAGAAAAACTGAATCAATGTTCATGACCTAAGGCAGTCTATCTTTACCTTATATAGCTGGTTATGAGGAAGTGAACATCACACGGTTTAATTCTCGTGGTCTATGTACTGCATGCCTTTGTTCCCACTGAGCAAACTTTTTTATTTAATTAAACTCAGACCAACCTTTTCTCGTCTGGTGTGCGTTTCTGAACTTGGAGCTAACCTACATGACCCACTAAATTGTTGAATGCAATTACAAGATTTTATTTTATTGCACTCAACATTGTTTGACATTTAATCAAGTAACAGTTATATACAGTTGTTCATGATGATTGACTGATGCATTTAACAGCATTGTGGTTTGCCTCAAATATATATTCAGCTCATCAAGTTCCCCCCACTTACACTTGGTTAGACAAATATTGGGAATTAAAACACTGTTTTATAAGGTGACTAATAATAGAGTTTTGATCATTATTTATCTTTACATACTTCATTTAAACACGTACATTTTGTGCTGCAGCTGTCAAAACAAACTGTCAATTCAATTATCTGTAATGTATATTAATCTTCATGTAATACAGTTTTGATGGATTTCCTCTGCGTTTTAATAAATAAAGCTCACACAGTCTCGATTTGCATTTCACCGACCCCCAAGGAATTACTAACCTGAACGCTTATATTTTAAAAAACTAAATATGGTATTGTTTCACAGTTTCTGCAATGCACTCCCATTTTTCATATACATATTTGAAGCAAACACTATGGTGAACATTATGTTTTGTGTTAACGCAGACAGGTCCTATTGGAGTGTTATCATTTTCAGCTCTTTCATACACAATCTGATGATACCGTGTTTGAGATGAACATGGCCGCTTTTGTGGGGATTTAGTGTTGTGGTGTAAGTAGCACAAAGGCTGAGGTAGAGGAATACGTATGTTTAGAGTCCTGCAGAAGGAAAAATTGCCTCAATTTTTCTAGGTATACATTTGTATGAAATTCAAAAGCTATAAAGTAGAGATCAAAAATGGACCCCTCCACTAGATATTTGTAGTTTCAAGGTTTCCATAGGAATCTGTTAAAATATTATAGATGGGTCTTCATGGAGTGCTTGATGTTTGTTGAACTGAATTAATGTCATTAGAGATGTTATATGTGAGATATTCAGTCAGCCATCAACTGTCATCAATGATGCAATTTTTTATGCCACCTGTGATGCCACTCATGACGCATTGAGTGGGAGCTCTGTTTGTGTAGTTAACCATACCTATTATATTTTAATGTTTTTTAGAATTTGTATTAGAACAATAATGATCATCCAACCAGACCATTTAAGAAACTTAAATTAACATGGATTACTATGAAATTTTATTACGGATCTATAGCAAGCCTTTATTACAGAGATTTGTATGCTTTACATTTAAAATATGTTTATTTGATTGATATGACACAACCAAAATGATCAATATTATGGATATATTTTTTGCAAGGACCGCAAACTCACAGCAAGCTTTAGTGTCCCATGTTGGCTTAATGGGGAAGTTCATGGCTCTGAAACTGGATCCACGGACCATGTGTACAGTTCAATGTGAATTCACAAACATGCAAATCCATGGCAGGATCCATAATTTTTGGAAAAGCAATTTTGAAAAAGCAGAGCCTAGTGTGAGTAGAGGCTCTGCAGTCAATCTTTATGCTCACTAGGAGTTGGCTTCATGTGGAGAAATGTAAAAGAACAAAGGTCCCTCAAGAGAAACAATGAACAGCAAATTACAATAGAAAAGAAACCAAATGGAGTCTATGTACAATTTACAAATGTAAATATGTAAAAGTAACCATGTTTATTTACTTTCTAAACAGTGTAGTGTGGAACACATGCATACAGGGAACGAACAAACATTGTACAAAGAAGTTGACACTCAAAGGCAATTCAATTGTTACACAAAACAACATAAGAACTACATCACATTACATCACTACTCGAGCTCATAACTATTTATTGAGAATAGGCAAAGAATATGGGCCTCATTATGAGTCTGGCGGTCTCTTGACTGCCAGATTCATGGTGCTGTACAGACCACCATCAAATGTGGCGGTCCGAATGCTACATTATGACCGTGGTGGTTGTGCTGCGGTCAGACCACCAGTACCGCCAGGATTAGTTGTCCCAGTGGTCTGGTGGTGGTGGCAGTCCTAATTCACCAGAGCAGTGCTGCAAGCAGCAGATTTTAAGCCTGGTCTTTAATTTTGTACTTGGGGAGTGGTGAATGCCTGTTTTTGGAGTGACTCTGAAGGGTACTTTTGTGCAGTGTTATTTCACTTTTTAGTTGTTTATTATATCTTTTTCTCAACGGCAGAAGTTTAGTTTTACCACTTTGCCTCTGCTTCCTGCTCCAGTGTTGGCAGTTATTTATCCTCATACTACTGTTTCTGATTTAAGCGTTGTGATAGCACCTACACTGAAAGAGTGCCAAGGGCAACCCCATCTGTGCCTGTCCACCCAAACACTGCCCAGGGCCACAATTCTTTGTCAAATTGCCTCTCATCAAGGACCAAACATCAGGTACTCGAAGGAAGAGCTACTGGCCCTTATTATTATAGATATGCACTTCCGTGATGGACCGTTTGATCTCAGCCTAGCCTAGAGTCAAAAAAGCTTTACCTGTAATCATTGTAGTTTTACTTTTAACTGTGACCTCAAAGTGTGCAATTGTTCATCTACTATATTGAATGAAAAAAGCACTTTATCCTGCTAGGAAAGTTGCAAAGGACAGGCAATCTTGTATGCTAGTCAATGCCCATTCTATGATTAAAAGAAAAATATTAAATAGCTGACCTCATCGAAAATCATCAGCCTGAGACTTAGTAGTTGCTGTTCCGTAGGGTTATTCTTTATTTAGCCTGGACCACGCACATAAATGTGGGGTGAGGCCTATGGGTCATCTACCGCACAATCTAGAGATGAAGTTTGAACACATTACAATATTAAAATGCAAAACAATTATGTTTCAATGTTTAATGTCTAATAATAGTACCTGCAATGGCATTTTAATCTATCGTCCCCCAAGGCCTAGAGCCAATATTTTGCAGTCACTATGTTCTCTTTTGGAAACCTGCTCCCACTTGTCGAATCATGTGATTCTTGGTGATTTTTATTTTTTGTTGGAAGCCCTTACAGTTAGAGAAACTGAACTTTTAATGGACTACATGTAAAACTTTGAACCTGGCCAAATGGTTCCTGTTGCCACCCACTCAGCTGGCCATATTCTTGATGGTATCTTTACTAATAACCCCATAATTTCAGTTTCTTCTGTCTTGCCACTGACATGGTCAGAATATAAAGCAGTTTTCTTTTACTATGGAGTTGTCGAGCAAGATTATATTAATAAACAAAACATCACGTATGATTAAATCCTGACCTTGGCATAAAATTGGTAGCAACAAATTGGGAGAAAACCTATTAAATACTCCACCTAACATGGTGGAAGATATAGATATAACAACTGCTAATTACTACACTTGGATTGATAATGCTGCCAAGCAACTAACACTGATAAAAAAGATACAAAAAATAGAGAGACAAACTATCTCCTTTTGGTATTCAGACGAACTGAGACTACAAAAATAAAAATACAGAAGATAAGAACTGATCTGGAGGAAAAAGTAGGAGAGAGACATATACAATGTATTACAGCATGTAAAGCTTTTATCATGTCTGAGAAATCTAATTATTTTTCAGACAGTTAATACTGCAACAAATTTGGTCAGAGAGCTTTTCAGTATGGTCAATTTTTTAATTAACATCAACAATAAAAATACCTCTGGCCATAATTAAGCCTTCTGTGATAAGTTGGCTGACTACTTGCAACATATGGTAAATGAGGTGCATGACCATTTGTCTCTACACTCACAAGGGAATGAATATGGACTCTTGACAGATGATTTTATCTATATCCAAGTAAATGTTACTGTATTTTCTCCTCTGTCAATAGAACTGGTAATTAAGATTATTCAAACCACTAAATCTGGGACTTCTAATGATCCTTGCCCGCCCAAAATCCTGAATCTAGTTTCAAGGTCAATCCCCATATATCTTATCACATTCCTAATTATCATCCTTAATTCTGGATACTTCCCTTCAACCTGGAAAAATATATCAATCATACCTTTAATAAAGAAACCCTGACTAAATCCTTTGGAAGTTAGTAGTTATCGCCCTAGCTCCCTGCTTCTGTTTCCTGCCAAAATACCTGAGAAACCTATGGACATAGAATTGTCTTCTTCCTTTGCTACTAACAAATTGCTCAATTCATCTCAGCATGGTTTTAAAGGTAATCACAGCATGGAATCTGCACTGATTGTAGCTACAGAGGATAGCAGAGAAATAACTGGCATTGGTGGCAAAGCTACCCTCATTCTTCTTGATTTTCATCAGCTTTTGACACCATCAATCATAAAGGACTGCTTGGTGAGTATTGGAAGCAGTGATTCCACCCTGACTATGTTTGGGTCTTTTCTAGTGGGCAGAGAGCAAACAGTCGCTCTCAGTATTTTTGATTCTCTCTCCCATTCGGGGACCCTCAGGGCTCAGCATTAAGTCCCACAGTGTTTAATGTTTATGTTACTCCCTTGGCAAAGTTAATACTTCCTTTTTGGTTCTCTATTATGTCTTATGCTGATGACACCCAAATAGTCATTTACATTTCCACTGACCTGCTTGAGACAGCCAAAGCTTCTGTAATTGTATGCAAACTCAACTCAGGGAAGACAAAGGTTCTTTTATTTGGTCACTACACCTCTTGCTGGTCTCTTATGTGGTGGCTGCAGGATCTAGGAAACTTGCCTTGTCCGGGTAGAAAAGTTCAAAATCTTGGAGTTTATTTTGACTGCAAGCTTACTTTTGCAGATGATATTAGCCAAGTCACTTCAACATGGTTTTAAAGGGAAATATTCCCCTTTATCATTTGAACTAAGTAATACAGTATGTGATGCCCTTCTACTATCTAGAACTGATTACTGTAATGCTTTCTATACGGGCTTACAACAGCAACCGCTGAATAAACTTCAAATCTTACGCAATGCTGCTGGCCGGCTGCTACTAAACATCCTCAAATATCAGTACAGTTCTCAGGCAATTGTTGACTTACATTGGCTGCTGGTAGAAAAAAGAGTCACCTTCGAGGGTCTATTTGTGGCTGAAAAAGCTTCGCATGACTCTCGACCAGATTATATAAAGTCAATGTCCAACTGGTTTGTTCCCAACAGAACACTACCCTCTGTCTTTTCCAAGAATGTAAGGCTCCCAATGTTTAAAATGTCTCTTTGAGTTGAGAAGAGCTTTTTATTGTCCACTGGAATGGCATGGAACAAGTTACCAATGCACTTAAACTCTCAGTCTAACTCGTTCCTCTTTAGGGAAGGGCTCAAATCTGGCTTTTTGCACATTACCTGGCCTATATGTTTCTCTCTAATTCTGACAGTCCGCTAGCACCAAGACACCTCTAGAAATTTGCACACCTTAGAAAGCTACATTTAAACTTAAAGTCTTCTGGAAACAAACAGCACTAGATGGGATGGCACACGACATGGATGCCAAAATTTTGGTAGCCTTTTATTCTTCATTGTTTTTGCAATGAACTGCCATTCCTGCCATTCCTAAAGATCCTGTACATTAATGTAATTGCTGGGGCTGTATTTCCCCCAGTTGCCCCTGCTGAGTTCTTTATGCACGAAATGCAAGTGACATACTTGCATGCATTTTTTCCATGGTGGAATAGTGAAAACATTCCATGCAATGGATTTTAGCGGGGATCTGGAACCCTCTGGGTCATTTGATATTAGCTCTTTTTCACTCTCTTGCTCTGCATTTCTTCTGTCCTCATTTTTTTGCCTACAAACCGATTCTGATGAACAAAATGTTTCCTGGAAAGAAACGCGCAGAATTAAATATAGGCCCTCATTTTGATACCGGCGGTAAAAACCATCTACCGCTGTGGCGCTGGCCGCCAAAAGACCGTCGCTGTGGCTACCAGCCGTCCACTGTATTATGGCCACATCTGGATTTCTGCCAGAAGGATGGCAGAAATCCAGCTGTGGCCATGCCAGCAGATGGCGGTAAGGTGGCGCTGCTGCCACCAGCAGTACCACACCAGTAGACCGCCGCCAGCCGTATTATGACCCATGATACAGCCTGGCGGTGTTCTGTTGGTAAACACAGCTGGTGGCAGCAGGGCCCTGCCCCGTCTCCTGCCAGAGGATCCCCTGCACACAGGTAAGTCGCATCTCCAACAGGTGAGGTGGGTGGATGGTGTTGTGTGTGTGTGTGGGGGGTATATGTGTGTGTGTTTCTATGTGCATGGATGTGGGTGTGTGTTGCGTGTTGAATGCGAGTGTGCATGTATGGAGGTGTGAGTGTGTATATGTTGTGTTTTGTGAATGCATGTGTGCGTGCATGTTTGAATGTGTGTGCGGGTCTGTTGGAGTAGATGTATGCATGCGTGGATGTTTGTGTGAAAAGGGTGTGTGTATGTGTGTCAAGGAGGGGGGCATGAATGTAGGGGGTGGGACCTTCGGATAGGCAGGGTGGGTGGGGAGAAACTGGAGAGGGATGGGGAGACCCCTAACAGTGACTGGGAAGGAAGTGCCTACCGCCATGGTTTTCGTGGCAGTAAGGAAGCCACGAAAACCATGCAGTAGGCGGGGTCATAATCCTGCAGGCGGTACAGTGATGGCCGCCAGACTGGAGATGCATATCTCCAGCCCGGCAGCTGTTACCACCATGGCAGTCGGTGTGGTAGCTTGTTGGCAGTAGTTTCCACCATATTACTGCCGACTGCCAGGGTCATAATGAGGGCCATAGTCTTCAGAAACCCAAGAACAATATGAACGTGGAGCAATATATGCTTAATAACCAATTAGACTTCTGCAGTTGTCTACAAGGTTTTAGTACCGAGTGTAAGCAGCACACCCTGGTTTTGTTATAGTGATCGAAGCATCTGTGAATTATAGACTTGCATTTACACATTAAAAGTCTCTTAAATCCTCTGTGAATCCTGACATACTTAAAAAATTAAAGTCTACCTTTGATTAGATAAAAAGCCTAGAGCAAAGAAAACGCATCCCCTGTAGAAAGTAGGACTCCACCTTTCATATAGACACCATTTGTGTTCAACTCTCTTGAGTAGAGTATTAGAAAATAGCCACATAAATATGTTGCAGCCACTTAGTCACTGAAATGAAGAAGAAGCCAGCTTACACAATGAACCTCCATTTCTCCACAAGAAGAGAACATAAGGAAAAGACTGTAGACATTCAATGGACTTGGAAAAAGCAAACTACATGAGAAAAGAGCAGCTTGCCTGGACTGGAAGTTTTTCAATCACCTGAGAGGGGAAAAGAAAGTGAATGCAAGGCAAGTTATTTACACATTGTGGCCCAGATTAAGTGAGGGCTAACTTTGCTGTTGCATTAAACAAGGCCGCATAAAAACCTGAGTCATATTTATTTGCTTGCATGGCTCAGCATGGCATAGTTAAGCTGGACTAATGCAAGTCACTTCCTTGCATTACTTTGCTCAGGGAAGGCATTCCATGGTTGGAGCATGAGTGTTGCCACACATCCACCCAAATCTGTTGGCACATTCACAGATTTAGTAGCACTTGTAAACCTAGGACTGTGTCAAAATGCTATGCCTTCCCAGGAGATTCATAATGAGGAGAAATTATCAAATGCAGTAAGTCATTTCTGTTGGTAGGTAAAGTGGTTACGTGGAGGAGAGCACCAGTATGATCTGTTTGCATGGGAATACTATCACGTTTTGTTGAGGGTAAAAGGAATCTTAACTTTTGTCACATCAAAATGAGTTCTAAAGTAGAATTATGTGGAATGGTTCTCATGAGGTGGCATTATGAATGAGAGCAGGTAACTTTTGATTCTGTAGAGGGAGTGAATTACAATATAAGTAATTTATGGGCACTAGGATCATAGTAACTGAGAGGACTGGGAACTTGATTGCATTGCTGAGTTCATATATAGTGAGCCCACCAAGAGAAACAGAAATACAGAGTATTAGACCTGTCAGCTTTAGGACGGTCTTTCCTCAAACGTTTTGCCTTACTCCTGTTTCAGCTGAATTAGTTTTTATTAGCCTTAGGACTCAGTGCAGTTCACCACTGCTAACCTGTGCTAAAGTGCTCATGCTTTTACCTTTGTCCATAATGACATTGACTTACACCCAAATGTACATGCAAATCCCTAGTAAAGTGGCCCTTAGTAAGGCAGTACTATATGTACCCTGGGCCTGTAAATTAAATGCTTCTAATGGGCCTGAGGCACTCATTGTGACCCTCACTTAAGCAGCACTTTAAATGATGTCTAAAGGCCTGCCAATGCAGCCTGAATGGCCATTTTAAGCTTCTATTTTGACCTGACAAAATAAACCTTTTGCCAACCCTAAATCCTACTTTGTAATACATGTGATCCACACGTAGAGGAGACCATAAACAGCCCAAAGGGCAGGGTGAAGTGTATTTAAAAGGTTTGGCATGCACTTTTAACTTTTACATGTTTTGGTAGTAAACAACCCTTACATTTGTTTTTCACTACTGCAGAGCCTGCCTCCCCCATAAGATAACATTAGGTTACCTTTTCACATTTAAAACATGCTAACTTTTAATTGGGAGTAGGTAGGAATGTCAAGTTTGATCTCTGAAGAATTGTAATTTAAAACCATCTTTAATAGTAAAGCTTGATTTTAAGTCACAGTGCTGAAAATTACTCTTCTAGAAAGTTGGCATTTTCTTGCCCTAACCTTTTGGTACCTGTAGCCTTTATCCTAGATCATATGACTAGATGTAGCTGGCAGTGGATCTTTGTATATTATTCCCAGTCAGTGAGACAAAGGGAGAATAGGTGTATGTAGAATGGAACATCTTTGACTTCAAGGAGGAGCGGAGCTGTCTCCTACTACACTTGCACATCACAAAGACTCTGTCTCAGCACACACACACACACAAAGGGTTACATACTAGTTTTTTTTGACCCCCAGACAGGCTGTGTCCAGGTAGGGAGGCAGAAAATTCCAAACACCTCGGTACGGGGAGGATTCTGGAGTCCTCTCCTCCTGCAAAGTGGGCACTAGGTATATATATATAGTGGACCTTCAGACCTGTGGAAGACTCAGAAGAAGGACTGTTGTGCTGTTCTACTGCAAGAAGGCTACTTTGCTGCCCTACTGCCTGAATGAGAAGGACCGGATTTCTACCTTCAACCCAGGACCATCAGAGTGACTCCAAGAGCAAGTTGTTTGGCTTCCTGATGAGAGCCTCAAAGGCCGAAAAGGCTCCAGCCATCTTGAACCCTGCACCTGGACTCTAGCTGCTGTGAGTCCTAACTTCTCAAATGATGCCCCTCCAGTCCTGGACCTTTGGAAGTGTGGCTAAAAAGTATTCGGCCGGCCTAGCTGTGGTTTTCAGCAGAACTGACAAAGAGTGATGCAACTACATGCAGCTCTACATCAGAACTACTGCTGAACGACACATCTCCAACGCAGGAACTCACATTGCAGTCCTTCAGCTTTTCATAGATATTCAGTGTAGGGGTGGGTAACTACCTGAGCATTTGATTAGCTTATTCAGCAATTGAACTTCCATTGCACTGACATCTTTCAAGTGTCACCAAAATTATATTTGAATCAGAATTAATTGCAAGTCTTTGTTGAAATGTAAGGCGCTCAAAATGTCAGTTGTGCATAAACATTTTTAGTGAAATAATGGCACATCACTGAAGTGCTAAGGATTTAAAGTCGACTTTCCAGATTTTAAGCAGGAAACCTTGAATGATTATTTAAAATAAAGTCCCTGCAAAATGAGAAAGGCAGTTACCTGTGGTGCAGAGAAACACTAGCCACACAATCTTACCACAAAATCTCTTCATTCATGATAGAGCAGAAAATAGTGTTTAGAATAAATTCTGTCCATCTACCCTCTGAGACATCTATTCACTTGGAAGAAAGCAGGTTTGTTTTTGTGATTCACCTTGGGTTACTGCATAGCAACTCAATATATAGCCATTTTAGGATATTCAATCATATCTTATACTTTTGCAGACACTGTACATTAGCACTCAGGTATATAATTTGCAAGTTCTATAAGTTCCCATGTTCATCATATAACCAAAGCTTTTAAACCTGAAAGTGCTTCAATAAATTGCAATCTATGTCACTAAACAGTAGGACCATATACACTTTCTAGATTTTTCCCATGACATTTTCAAATAAGCACCTATATCATTGATCAGTGGAGATGGAAACAATGCGGGTGAATGCTATAAAAGGGCATGTTTACTAGATAAAGATAAGACATTTTCAAACAGATTTAAGTTTCCTTTCAAAACAATTCACAGCAAAGGTTAAAGAAAACATGTGTCATGCACACAGTGGTTACGTTTTTTCTTTTAAAACAAAATTGTGTGTCCTCTCTTTTGTCTTAGGTAGAGCCCCAGCATGCACAGTCTGCCTCCTATGTCTACCAGTACCACTTGCTACTAATCTGGGAACAAGTACAGCACTCCTTGGTCAGTTTCAGTGTGCTCTGTGACAGTCCAGCGAGAAATAAAGGTGACCCTGCTTCCTCCTGCCACTCTTACCCTCACCATCCAAAGCCTGTCCCTTCCCAAGCCTATGAATATTTCCTAGCCATTCTTCTGAAGTCCCTTGTTAGACTTGGCATCATTGGCATGGTCTCCACTACCTTTTTGCCTCTACTTTCCAGGTTGTTTCTGTGTGCTGGACTCTGTTTTTGCAGTTTTTTTTGCTCTGGGCACTTTACCACTGCTGACCAGTGCTAAAGTGTAAGGGTTCCCTGTATATATTATATGTGTACATTGGCTTATCCATGATTGACATATTTGATTTACTAGTAGGTCCCTAGTAAAGTGCACTAGAAGTGCCCAGGGCCTGTAAGTCAAATGCTACTAGTGGGCCTGCAGCACTGGTTGTGCCATCCACATTAGTAGCCCAGCAAACATGCCTCAGACCTCCCACCGCAGAGTCTGTGAGTGCAGTTTTAAACTGCCAATTTGACTTGGCAAGTGTACCCACTAGCCAGGCCTAAACCTTCTTTTTCATACATGCAAGGCACCCCTAAGTTAGGCCCTAGGTAGCCCCATGGGCAGAGTGCATTGTATGTTATAGATGGGACATGTAGTTATGTGTTTTACATGTTCTGACAATGAATTACTGCCAAATTCGTTTTTCACTGTTGCAAGGACTATCTCTCTCATAGGTTAACATGGGAGCTGCCTTTAAATATGATTAAAGCACAGATTCCCTTTTAAGAGCAGATAGACATGTGGAGTTTGGGGTCTCTGAACTCGCAATTCAAAAATACATCTTTTGGTGAAGTTGTTTTTTAGATTGTGTGTTTGAAAATGCCACTTTTAGAAAGTAGGCATTTTCTTGCTTAAACCATTTTGTGACTCTGCCTGTTTGTGGATTGCCTGTCTGGGTCAGTTTTACAGTTGGGCTGTTTACACCTCTCCTCTAGACAGTGACACAAAGGGAGCTGGGGTGTAGCCTGCATATCGTGATGGGCCATCTGGGCTGAGGGGAGGAGACGAGTGGTCATTTATACCTGAAAGAGCTGTGACTGCCCACACACAATGCAGTCTCCAAATCCTTGGTGTGTGTATGGGACCTAGCTTGGGCAAGGCAGAAGCTTGAAAACAACAGAGACTTCTCTTGGAAGTAGGCCAACTTCAAAGGCAGAAAGGGTATAAGAAGAACATCCAAAACCCCTGAAAATTAGATAACTTTTGTAACCAAGAGGAACCTCTGCCAAGGAGAAAAACTGAGAAGCTGGAGGTGGAGTACTGCCCCTTTGCCTGTGATTGTGTTTTTGCTAGGTTGGCCTGCAGTAGCTTCTGCCTGAGAGATGACAAACACTGACTTTTGTGTGACTTTCCAAGGGCTTGAACTGAGCTTGCCTCCTGTTGTTGAAGTCTCAGAGACAACAAAGACTTCTCTCTGCCAGCACTTGGGCTTTCTACTGCGAGTCCTGCCTGCCAAGTGATGCCCTAACCTGTCTCTTGGCCCTTGAAAGGTGAGGCTGGTGGAAAAGGACAGAAATCCACGCAAAGACCGCCGTACGGAGAAACTTTTGATGCACCACCCACTTTGCGACTACTAAACAACATGCAATCAAGATCATGGCTAAAATCGATGGTGGGAGATCGATACAACGTGGCTGGAAAAACGACAGGCAACACTCACAGTGGCTGCTGTTAACGACGCAAGCCCCCACTCAGTGCAGTTTCTTAATTCCATGTGACCGCCTTTCAACGCACCAACGCTGGGTGTGGAAAATCAACGCAAAGCCTGCCTGGACACGAGGTTTCCACCAGGGATTGATGCACCGCTCTGTTCTGGGAGAGAAGAACCGACGCACGCCGACCCGACTGGAGGAGGAATGACACGCGATCTCGCTTGCGAGTGAGAAATCGATGCATGTCTAGCCTTTTTTGATGCACACTCGCCTGTGCGGCTTTATTTTGACGCTACCCAGGTACTTTTGTGCAATAACAGCGTTCTCACAGTTTTCTGAGGATTAAGACTCTCAGGCCTTATTATGACACTGGCGGTAAATCCTGCTTACCTCCACGCTGACGGCCGCCAACTTACCGCTGCGGTGGTGGAAATCTGTTCACAATATTATGACACACACACCAATCTGACAGAAGACAACCTCATACACAAATCCACCAGGCCAAAGGTTAGTTATAAACTGGCGATCCCAAAATACACATCGTTACGCCAACATAACAACGCCCATCATATTATGACCCACGAATCACCATGGTGGACATTCAACTGTGCTAAACCATTAGCAGTACATACCACTGCGCTAACAATGGACACCCACAAACAAAACAACACCACATTGGACAATGCATACCTAACACCCATACACACACCACTCCCACATACCTATACCACTATAAAACACACACCGACATTATCCACAACCCTTTACAAATACAAATCATTGACACAAGACTGACACCAAGTCCACTGCGACAACTAGACCTACACACCACTCACACTCACACACCCCTCACACACTCCACATCAAACACCCCATTCACATTAACCCAACACACCCTCACCAATAAACATCACACAACACCCATGGCACAAAAAAACACCCCGGTTTCACTGAGGAGGAGTTGAGGGTCATGGTGGAGGAAATTGTCAGCATAGAGCCACAGCTATTTGGAGCACAGGTACAGCAAATATCAAAAGCTAGGAAGATGGAGCTATGGTGGAGAATGATGGACAGGGTCAACGCTGTGGGACAGCACCCAAGAACAAGGGACGAGATCAGAAAGAGGTGGAACGACCTATGGGGGAAGGTACGTTCCATAGGAGCAAGACACCAGCTAGCTATACAGAGGACTGGGGGTGGACTCCCACCTCCTCCCCCACAACTCACAGCATGGGAGGAGCAAGTCGTGGCAATACTATATCCTTAGGGCCTGGCTGGAGTCACTGGAGGACTGGACTCTGGTAAGTCAACTTTCAATAATTATCACCCCCCATACCTGCATGCCATCACATGCCCTCACCCTCACTCCCATCACTCCACTCCATTCCATGCACTCCACCATCACATCACACTAATCCCAATGCCAAGCCCTGCATGCTGTACCAATGCTTGAATACCCCTCACAGCTCTGCACGGACACTCATAACTAAAGCATGCACAGCATAGGGAAACTAACAATCCCACATTACACCAACATATACAAGTAAAATCTGCCAGGGCAACACCAACCATAGAGGGG
The DNA here is from genome assembly GCF_031143425.1 of Pleurodeles waltl. Lineage (NCBI taxonomy): Eukaryota > Metazoa > Chordata > Amphibia > Caudata > Salamandridae > Pleurodeles > Pleurodeles waltl. The sequence continues at coordinate 1,264,322,494 of NC_090444.1, read as the reverse complement.
AAGCCAGGGATGTGCAATATGTCATACACATGAAGCATAATACATCATTTACATCCCCAGAGGTACCCCAGCCAATGTCACTGGAGAGGAGGTGCCATCCCTATCGAGTCCCCAAACAGAAGGGGCCCACAGAGATGACAGTAACTCTGGGCTTCAGGATCTGGATGATCTACCTGGCCCATCAGGGACAACTGGAAAGCTGGTCCCCCAACCCCAGTCACAGACCACCACAGAACCTCCCCCATCAAGAACCAACATCACAGCACCCCCCAAGCGTCTTGGAACCTCTGTCCCCAGGACGTGTCAATCAACAGTGTGTTCACCTGTACAGAGACCCCAGGCTACACCTCACACACAAGAAAATCAGGGACCTGGGGTTAGTAGCAGTGGGCACATGGTTCAGGGAACAGAGGCACAGGCCACCAGGGACACTGGGAGGACTGTTGTGCATCAGGGGGATGACAGGACCAGGGAACCGACTCTCCAGGAGGCGCTCTCCAAGATCCTGGGAGCATACCAACATTACCAGGACATGATGGGCCAGATCCTAGACAATGAGTAGGAGAACAGGGGGCTGCTGGAGGGACAGTATCAGGGGATCAGGGAGGACTTGCAGGCTATCAAAAACACCCTGATCTCCATAGCAGGGGTGCTGGCAAACATGGCCAACATCATGAGGGAGGCACTGTCACACAAGCAGGCCCCTGCCACTAGCCAGTCATCTGAACAGCAATCCACTTCCGCAGCCGCTAGTGGCCAGGAGGTCCCGCCACAGGACCAACAGGCCACCAGCAGCCCACCCCCTGCATAAGGTGAACCACCCCGCAAATGTTCCCTGCGATCCAGCCAGAAGCCAGAGATACATGGCAAGACCCCTGACAGGAAATGAGACTCTCCTGATTGTCCCCCTTGTGTCCCACTCAGTCACCTTGTCCACCTTGAATTGCCATTGCTCCCTTTGCTATGTCCCCATGGACAATGTACCTGTGCTACAAAGAGACTGGAACAATACCCTGGACTTTCATCCATTATCGCCCCATCCCATTGCACCTTTCCCTCTATATATTAGCACTACAATAAACACCTTTGGATAAAAATCAACTTTGAGTATTTCATATATTTCAAATATGTATTGATTGAAACAGCTACAACCATTGCAAATGAACTGTACATAGAATGTACATAGAATTAATGACCTTTAGCTGGCTGTTGTGATCACACCAGGGGAATTTGTCAAATCACCAACATCTGCAAAATGAATATCCAGAGGTAACAGTAAGCGGGCAAAGAATTGGGAAATACCAGCATACCAATGCCACACAGAATACAACCAAAGTCATGGAAATGTAAAGTTGCACTGCCTCACCTGTGTGTCATTGGAAGAAATGACAGATCACAGATGTTCTGTTGTCCACATCCTCATCCTCTGCCTCCTCATCCTCAATGTCCACAGGATCAACTGCTGCCACAGGGGCATCTCCAGTCTCCTCCTCATGCAGAAAAGTTACATGGCATCTGGGGCCCACGTTGTGCAACATGAAGCATGCCACTACTACCTGGCAGACCTTCTAGGGTGAGTAGCACAGGGATCCACCTGTCAGATGAAGGCACCGGAACCTGACCTTCAGTAGGCCAAAGGTCCTTTCAGTGATCCTTCTGGTCCACCCATGTGCCACATTACAATGTTCTTCTGCCCTTGTACTGGCATTCCTCACAGGGGTCAGCAGCCATGATAGGTTTGGGTAACCAGAGTCACCTGCAAATATTGAGGAACAACATTTACCCACACACTATCCTATACGCCAACACCATAGGCATACACCAACAAATACTGGGTGGAAACCATGGCACACCTATTAGCCACACCCTGTACCTCTGTATTTGTGCCATCACATTTGGAATGCTGCTATTCCTCAGGACACAGGCATCATGCACCGACTCAGGATACTTAGCATTGACGTGGGAGATGTACTGGTCTGCCAAGCACACCATCTGCACATTCATGGAATGGAAACTCTTACAATTCCTGAACACCTGTTTATTCTGGCGGGGGGACAAATGCAATATGTGTTCCGTCAATTGCACCAATTATATTGGGGATATGTCCCATTGCATAAAAACTGGCCTTCACAGTGGCCAAATCCTCAACCTGGGGGAATGCAACATAGCTGCCCATGTGTTTTATCAGGGCAGACAACACTCTTGTCAGCACTATTGAGGACATTGGCTGTAACAATCTTGCTGCCAAGCCCCCTGTCACTTGGTAAGAACCAGTTCCCAGGAAATGAAGAACTGATAGCATTTGCACAAGAGGGGGGATCCCAGTGGGGTGACGGATAGGAGATATCAAGTCAGGCTCCAATTGGGCACACAGCTCTGTGATTGTGGCCCTGTCAAGTCTATAGGTGAGGATAATATGTCTGTCCTCCAGTGTAGCCAAGTCCACCAGGGGTCTGTACACAGGGGTATGTCTCTATTTCCTATTTATCCGCAGCAGTAGGTAAATGAGGGACAAAAGAGTGAGGAGGCTGTCACAAACTGAACAATGGAGCCACAACAGCAGTGTGCAATCTGCAAACATGTAATGGGACAGTGTAATTTGTGAAGTATGTGCCTATTTATCCTGTGATGCAGCATTAATCCATAGGCCTGCCACCCCCTGAAATGGCGTTCGTCTGTCCTGTGTGGAGGGACAGGTGGAAGTGAGGTAATGCTGCTGACATTGTGCGCTGTGGCCGTAGGCAGTCGGGAACCGCCGTGCAATTTCTCATTGGTTATAATTGGGCCCTATGGTGTACAATGGCCAATGGTGATCTTCTATCATATTCCTCACTTGTTTCCTGACCTTTCATAGGAGAGGACCTTCACTGCATGTGCGGCTGTGACCTGTGTCTGGAACCTACCATGGCCTGTGTGACCGGGAAAAGGTCCCCAGCCTACACATCTGAGGAGTTGGAGCGACTGGTGGAAGGGGTCCTACCCCAGTACGGACTGCTGTATGTGTCTCCAGACCAACAGGTGTGTACACTGTGGGCACAATGCATGTGGCGTGAATGCATGCGTGTGTGTGAAGGCCTCATGCAAGGGGGGTGTGTGAATGTCCTCTTGGGGGTTTACACGTTGTGTGCTGGGCTTTGTGTGTGCCAATGTTGATGGAAACGGGTATGTTGGGCCATTTGTGTTACTGGATGGACTGTTTGTCTAATGGTGTTCTCCTGTCTGTATTACCTCTGCAGGTCAGCGCCCATCAAAGGAAGGGAATATGGAGTGCCATCGCCAAGGAGGTGCAGACCCTGGGGGTCTATGGCAGGCGGAGCACCCACTGTCGGAAACGGTGGGAGCACCTGAGAAGCTGGGCACGGAAGGCCGCAGAGGCCCAGCTGGGGATGGCTTCCCAAAGAGGAAGGGGTGCCTGTCGGACCCTTACCCCCCTGATGGCCCGCATACTGGCAGTGGCCTATCCTGAGGTGGATGGGTGCTTGAGGGCATCACAGCAGCCACAAGGCGGTGAGTATAGTGGCCATCATTAAGGCTCATGGCTGGAGGGGTGATATCCGGGTGGTGGTTGTGTGTCATTGGGTGTCCCTGGGCCAGGCCAGACATAGCAGTGTAGGTCCTCTGGTGGCTAAGGGTCTAAAGGGGAAATACTGCTTACCTAGCTTGTTTGTATTCACTACTGGTCAGGGCTGTGTGGGTCCCAGGTGTGCCCCTCCTAATTCCTTGTTGAGTAGCTATTTCACTGGTAGTACAATGCATAGTGCGTAGGCCTGTTCCCTGTGTGTGAGGGTGCTGTGTACGCCAACTGTGGTGTTGGTGCAGTCATTGACCCTGTGTATCCTTTGTCTCTATCCCCCCTTTCTTGTTTTGTCATCCTTTCTTTATGTGCATTAGCATCATCTGGCAGAGGAGTAGAGGCAGCGAGGACAGAAGGAGCTGCATCCCACAGGACCCTGGAGGCAGAGTCCACCGATGCTGAGGGCACCAGTGGGACAGAGGGTGAGGGGAGCACCACAGCAGGGACTGGAGGGGACAAAACAGACTCTGATACCTCCTCTGATGGGAACTCCTTGGTGGTGGTGGACACCTCTGTGACCACCGCAGCTGCAGGTACAGCCACCACCCCCGTACCAGCACCGCCCTCCCAGTAGCCCCTCAATGAGTTACCCGTGCCCTCTCACCCAGGAGGGTGGTAATCTCCTTCACCCCAGGCACCTCAGGCCCTGCCCCAGTGAGCCCTGCTGCCCTGAGTAAGGAGGCTATTGACCTCTTGAGATCCATCTCTGTAGGGCAGTCAACCATTGTGAATGCCATCCAGGGGCTGGCAGCCCAGATGCAGCAATCTAATGCATTCATGATGGATTGGCGGCCAAAACAGAGATTGAGGGCCTAACCCCCTCTCTAATGGCAGCCATTGTCCCTGTTTCAACCGTCCGCCCTCCAAACTTCCACTTCCCAGTCTCATTCTCCTCAATCCCAAGCACACAGCCAGACGAGCATGCACACAAGACAACACGCAAGAGTGTCACAGACAAGCACCACACTTTATCCCACAGGCACTCACACAAACACCATTCATTTGCAGACACAACAACATCCACTATTTCCACTGTCTCCCCTCCTCCTCCTCCTCCACATCCCACCCAGTTGCATCCACACTCACACCTGCATGCACTACATCATCATCCGCTACCAGCATCATCACCACACCAAGCAGAACACACACCTCACTGGCAGACACCTCCACAACGTCCATGCACACGTCCCTGTGTCTTCTCCCACTGTGTCAGTCCCCCTCTACTAAAGTACACCAACGCAAGCACTCAGACACCCGACAGTCATCCACCTCAAAACAGCATGCAGCCCAGGCACGTGCACCCAAATCCAGCAAAAACCTCCAACAACACCTCCCTCATCCTCCACTCCCATTACTCCTCCATCTTCCTGCCCCAAGGTCCCTAAAAAGCTTTTCCTTTCCCAGATTGACCTCTTCCCTGCGCCCCCATCCTGCACGTATGGGCAGGGTACCAAGGACACAGCCCAACCCCTCACCAAAACAGTCCACGGGCCCAGTGGTAGCAGCACCTACTTGTGGTGGTAAGGATTTCAGGCCACACATTCTGAAGGGGAAGGAGCCTGCACCAGCCACAAAGAAGGGGAAGGAGCCTGCACCAGCAGCTGTCATTGAGCCCCTTCTGCCAGCAGTGGTTGTGCAGCCATCAGAGAGGGCAGGGGCTGAGCAGTAGCCTCCCACAACCACCACCACAGTGCAGCCATCGGAGGGTGCAAGAGCTGAGCATGAGACTCCCACAACCACCACCACAGTGCAGCCATCAGAGGGTGCAGGGGCTGAGCAGGAGCCTCCCACAACCACAGTGCAGCCATCAGAGGGTGCAGGGGCTGAGCAGGAGCCTCCCACAACAACCACCTCAGTGCAGCCATCACCGCTGGTGGACGCCATATAGTCCAGCCTCCAAGGGCTGCTGTGTGGTCTGCCTCCTCCAGAACCAGTGGGGTATTCACCCACTCGAGAGACTGTGGCCTTGCACTCCCCAGGACAGAGCACAGAGCATGTTGCCCCCTCCAGAACCTGTGGGCAAGTCACCCACTCCAGAGACTGTGGCTTTGCACTCCCCAGCACAGAGCACAGGGCATGTTGCCCCCTCCAGAACCAGTGGGCAAGTCACCCACTCCAGAGACTGTGGCCTTGCACTCCCTAGAACCAGGCACAGGGCATGTTGCCCCCTCCAGAACCAGTGGGTAAGTCACCCACTCCAGAGACTGTGGCCTTGCACTCCCCAGGACCAAGTACAGGGCATGTTGCCCCATCCAGAACCAGTGGGTTGGTTTCCGCATCCGCGTGAGGTGCTTCCCCCTCCTCCTGAGGTGCCTGACTATTTGCCAATTGATGTCCCTGCAGTGTTTTCTCCATATTGGGGCAGGAATCGAGTGGGGCCTTGGACCCTGTGAACTATGGACTGGGCAGTGTCCCTTTTTTATACACGTGTACAGATCTGTTTAGTGTGTAAATCGGATTGTTGAATTTATTGTTGGACTGAATACAATCAATTTCGTAAATTCCTGTTGCCTTCGCATTATTCTGCAGATTTGCGTTATCAAATTGTTTTTGTAATGCATCTGGTTGTGTGTATGGTGTGTGTGTGTCGGGTGTGTGTTGTGCGTGTGTGTGCCATTCTCTTTTTCCTCCCCCCTCCCTTGGGTGCTAGGTGGCTGTACTCACCGTCGTCGTCTTCATTGGCATTGGTGTTCAAGGTGGAGCATAACATAGAAGCTCATTGGGAAAACTTGCAGTTCTGGTTCCTTGGTGGCTGTGTTCTTCCCTGTGTCTCCAATGGTGAGTCCTTTGACTTTTGTGCTCTGTTTCCTCCAGACTTTTTATGGCGTTGGTACGGCCCCGGAAAAGGTGGCAGTTTGCAGGGTCATAATAGGGTGGCCAGTACTTTGGCTTCTGCCTGGCTGTTGGCGGCTACCGCAGTGGTGCCTGTTGTTTCCACCCTGGTGTTCAGTGTGGTACCTTGGCTGTCTATCTGAGATATCACTGCTATGGTCATAATTTGGCAGTAGTTACCTCCAGCCTGTTGGCGGTATTACTGCCACTTTATCACCGACTGCCAGGTTCGTAAGGAGGGCCTTATTCTTTTTAAAATTCATATATTGACTTGTGTATGTTGGATTTTTGTTGTTTTGGTCTTGTTTTGTTTAGATAAATGCTACCTATTTTTCTAAACCTGTGTTGTTTCATTTTGTAGTGTTTCTACTGGGTTACTTTGTGTGTTGGTACAAATATTTTACACCTTGCTTCTGAAGTTAAGGCTGCCTGTTCATGCCAAGCTACTAAGGGGGTGAGTGGGGTGATTCTCCTTTACTCTGCTTAGAGAGAAGGTACTTGCTTGGACAGGGTGTAACCTGACTGCCAGCCAAATAATTAATTTCTAACATCCCTCTATAGACATGGCACCACGTTTCTCAGACTAGTGTTGTCCCCCACTAGTTAATCTCCCCTTCTGAAGTTTGCAGCCCAGAAAGACAGTTGTTTTTATCAGAGCACACATGCGTGGACTGAAATGGAACTGCTGGCTGCAGACTGGTTTTGGGTCTCTGTCGGTCATGAAGTTCCATTAGGTTCCTTGTATAAACACCCCATAGAGCATCCCACCCCACTTAGAGGCAATCTGACATCTTTAGCATATGTCCAAGCATGGCCTAACTTAGGGGCAGGTCACACAGTGACTTTAATTTGGACTGCTTCCTGTGTGACAGTGTAAGTGTCTGGGGAAGCAGAAAAAAAGGCCAGTGGAGACTACCGGCAAACACTGGCACAATTTAACTATCGTATGTATGGCTTCTCACAAAGATTGTGAAGGCATCACAAAATCTGTTATTGTGTTGGATTCTGGTCAATTACTATGCTTACACTTGGAAATAAAAACATCCTCTTGTGCTCAAAGGAGAATTGGGAAAGATCTCACTATAAAAGACATGTATGTTATTTTATTGCAGCTCTGCAAAGTTGCATGCAATAAAATATATAGTATCAATGCCATTAAGCAGCAGGTCAGAGTTTAGAACAATGAAGCTCATAAGTATTGTAGTATTGGCACACAACACTCCATGTTTACTGTAGTGATTGCAAGGCAAATGTTTAATTTTACATGCCAATTTTCTTATTGTATGACTACACCCTAGGGGACAGATCTATCAAAGGTATTGCATTGCGCTTGAGCAATGCAAGAGTACTCAGGGTGGTGCAAATCTAGAATCAGACTTTCTGGCCATGCAAGGTCACCTTGCATGGTTGTGCGTGGCTTGGTAAGTCTGGAGTAACGCAAGTAAGTGCAGGTCGCAGCCTTCCATTATTCTGCCCCAGGAAAGCGCCCATGGGTGGAGTAAGGGTGTTCCCACACATCCACCCGTAGATTTTGGCAAGTTTCCACATTTGCCATGAGTGGTAGACCTGGGAATGCAATTTACAAAAATGCAAATGAGACATTTTGAGGTCACCAGAAAGATTCCTCAATTCTGGAAGACAGTATGTACCTTGACATTAACTTGCACTAATCAAAGTAGGACTTTAGACCAAACCACTTGAAACGCAATTAAGAAATTTGAAAGGCATGGCCTCTCTCCACCCCCCACCCTCTTCCCAGTGTCATGCTTCATCATCGGCCAACCTACCACACCACTGTAATCTTTAGTGGCATGTGAGTTTCACCATTTAAATAATTGGGAGCCTATACGGATGAGGTTGGGGTAGGACCCACACAAGATGCAAAGATGAAATATCCCAGGAACCCTCCCTAAAAGATTCCTTTATTTGATTATCAGGGTGACAGCATGATGAAAAAGATTATGGAGCTATGTTTGGGACTCATTACTCCAACATCAGGTTGACAAGTTTCAGCCAATTGGCCCCAAGGGTTGTGTGACTTTCTTTAGGACTAGGGATCTCTATTACTTAGATTCTTAAATCATACCTCTTGCAGTTCAAGCACGAACACATGCGCACAATACCCATTGGTATAAGTCTTTTTCTCCTGCAAATTGGACCTGCGTTTAGCCAGCGTGTAATTGAAGAGGTCATTGTGGTAAACTAGGGAACACCTCATAGAGGAGGTAAATGAGCTTGTCCTTGTAGGCAGTCACACATTGGTCAAGGTTAAACCCTGTAGATTCACCTATTATGGCATGTAGTCTCCCTACGACCTGGGAATGCGTCAAAATGTTCTGCCTTCCCAAGGCAGGTGTAACAAGGAGAAATATCTTTCAAAGAATGTTTCAAAGAATTGATTTTGTGAAGGAAGGTGTCACTTCCTGCACAAAAACAATCCTGCAAAAAAACAATTTTACCTGCAAAGCAAGCACCCTTGTACCAGGGTGCATGGCTAGTGCTTCTTTGCAAGGAGAGGACAGAAATGCACTGTATAATGTTACCTATGGTGCATTCCTGCCCCCTCCCTGTCCCACAACGCAGTGGGGCAAGGTGCCTTGCTGTGCTGTCTTGTGACATTTTGAGAAATCTGCCCCTAAATTTCCTTTTAATAATTTGCCTAGCAATTGTTTTCATTTACACATGAATTTATGTGAGATTTTGTATTTAGTTTTCCGTGATATCTGTATGTTGTCTTGTTAATCAAGAACGTGAACACATTAAACATACTTTAGTTTAAGAATTAGAGTTAGAGTCATAAATTGTACACATTGGATGAAAAAACTCGGACTACCTCGGATTTAAACCTCTCTGAGACAGAATCACAGCAAGAAAACTTTACCTTTGTGAGGTCTGAGTAAGTTATATGAATATCATTTGGTCTCTTAATCTAGACAGAGCAGCAAACCAATTAGATTTTCATTTTAGTGCTGTGCATTTTGATATTATATGACAGAAAGGTGTTTTCCTATCCAATATTACATGAAGCGTTGCGAAGCATTCAATCCATAGCAAGAACTACAAGCGAAATAATAGAAAACAGAAATTGGGAAGAAAGTAGATGATTGGGCGCCGTCCTCGTAATTCTAGATCAGAAATGATAAACTGTTTACAGAAGTCGAGTAGTCATGGACGATAGAACTTTCACGGCTTCTCCTGCATATAATATTCGCATCTGCATTATGAATTTTAAGCACATCCACTCTCCATGTGTAGGAGATGAAATGTGAAATGCAAAAAAACAAAAATGTCAGCTAAAAATATACACTCTAGGTCTGAATCACAGAGGAAGACTTAGGGCCATATTTATACTCCGTTTGCGCCGAAATTGCGTCGTTTTTTTTGACGCAATTTCGACGCAAAACTAACGCCAACTAACGCCATATTTATACTATGGCGTTAGAGGCGAATAGCGCCAAAGTTCCCGGAATGTGCGTCATTTTTTAGCGTGAACCCCTTCCTTGCGTTAATGATATGCAAGGGAGGCGTTCCCGTCTAAAAAATGACTCCCAGGCCTTTACGTGGTATTTATACTCCCGGGCAAAAGAGACGCCCGGGAGTTGGCGTGGCAAAAAACGGCGCATTTGCGCCACTTTTTAACACCTGCTCAGGGCAGGCGTTAAGGGGCCTGTGGGCTCAAAATGAGCCCACAGGTGCCCTCCATGCCCCCAGGGACCCCCCCTGCCACCCTTGCCCACCCCAGGAGGACCCCCAAGGATGGAGGGACCCACCCCAGGGACATTCAGGTAAGTTCAGGTAAGTATAATTTTTTTATTTTTTTATTTTGTTTTGGTGGCATAGGGGGGCCTGATTTGTGCCCCCCTACATGCCACTATGCCCAATGACCATGCCCAGGGGACAGAAGTCCCCTGGGCATGGCCATTGGGCAAGGGGGCATGACTCCTATCTTTACAATGATAGGAGTCATGTTGATGGGGGATGGGCGTCGTTAAAAAATGGCGCAAGTCGGGTTAAGACGATTTTTTCGACGTAACCTGACTTGCCCCATTTTAAGACGCCCATGCGCCATTTTCCCCCTACGCCGGCGCTGTCTGGTCTACGTGGTTTTTTCCCACGCAAACCAGGCAGCGCCGGTCTGATTGCGCCGTCTAACGCCATTCCATAAATACGGCGCCCGCATGGCGCTTCAGAATGGCGTTAGACGGCGCAAAACTTTTTGACGCTAAACTGCGTTAGCGCAGTTTAGCGTCAAAAAGTATAAATATGGGCCTTACTATTTTGTGTAAATGTACGTTTTTTTTGTTATTCTCGAACCACGAGTTAACAGTAGGTTTACACTGCGGAGAATCCGCAGTCGGGCAGGGAACTCCACACATAAAAAGATTGGTCAATCCATACTTGTTCAGAGTTCTCCGCTCGATTGAGGATTCTCCGCAGGTGTAAACGTACCATTAACTTAGTTTGCGAATACCAAAAAAAGCATACACTTACATAAAAGTGTACATTTACTTTTTTGAATGAGGTCCTCCGTGTAAAAATTATAAATGTAAGGTTCCCATCATCTCTAAAAAAAGTAAAGCCATGAACTTGTTGCTCCACCCACAGATTATGGGGTAGGTTAATAACACAGCGAGTTACGTAAGCAAAGCTATATTTGAGGTATATCCACGCGGCTTTAGTGCTGGTGGCCCTGTGAGACAATCTTTTTGGCGCCCCTCACCTAACTACCACCTGGCAAAAATACCCATCTTTTTCAAATACATTTCTTTGTTTTAAAGTGCTGGTAAAGGCTAGCTTTATCATTCCACTCAGCTGTTCACATAAAATACAGATCTGTTCCTTGCAGCAGGCATATGGACCCTCTGCATCACTTTAAGGCGAGTCAAAACTGCCTAAACACATCGCCAAACTCTCACTCCAGCAGGAACATTGATCACAGACATTGTCTCGACATTTTTATTGCTGCCTAAAAGCAGGGCGCACAAGGATCTCTGGCAGGCGCCTTTGTACTGTAAGTTATTGCTAAACACAGCGCGTCCCGCACCACCAGGTCAGTGCCCAGTGCGGCCGCACCAGTCGCACTGCCCTAAAGCCGGCACTGGGTATATCCTTTCACTGGTAAAGTTTGGTGAAGAACACCCATTGCAGTACTCATGTAATCTTCTATTTGCCTTTAGTTACCCATTCTGTCACACATATGTCATCCATCATAGTGATGAAGCAGAGTGGTGATATATCATGCCTCGGGTTCCCTTTTAACTCATGTACTTTGTCCTGCTTCTGATGTTTGTCCAATATATTAAAATGCAAATGATCAGCAGTGGGCGAGGCAAACTGTGAAAGAGTGCATGGTTAAGTCCAGAGTACAGAGAAAGTGATTTCTGAGTTTCTGGTTGCAATTGTGGCATTCGCGCAGTGCTCAGTTATGATGTTTCAATATAAACTGATTTTGGATTTTATATTAGGCTGCTTCCAGAAAGAGCACTGTTGTTTCACATATATTAGGTTTGCCAGAGTCGAATGTGCCTCTCCAATTACTCCTTCTTGTTCATGACCCCATTTACGACCACTTATTTGCTGGTTGTACTGTAGTGGCAGAAACTTGGTTTTCTAGGAAAAAGTTTAGCGGGTCACGGGCAGCTGAAGTGATCATGAAAGTATTATTGGAGTTTAGTGGGAGGATTTCGTTGAAGACGATGAACCGCATTGAGGCTGCTAGAAATATCAGGTCTTTTTGGAAGGCATAAATGCAAAATCAGTGTCTTCCAACACTTGTATTGTCGTTTTTGGTTGGAGGTTTTGTAGGCTAGGTTCTTGGCAAAGAAAACAATGTGAGCTCAGTCCAGAAGTGATACAGATAGAGTGACAGGTAAGGTTGGACAAGTTCAGATATGTTTCAGGATCTTTGCTTTGCTGTGGGACAATGGTGTAACAAGGCACGAGATGCTGACCATCATTGACAGTTCTTAAAAGATGTCTGCTATGGTTTTCATCGCAGTGTCTTCCACTAAGTGGAAATCATCTCAGTAGAAGGTCTTCATGGAGATGGAGAAGGTAAATGAAAACGTCCGCGTTTTGGAGTCAACTGCTTGCTGGCCAAGCCGGTAGTACGTGACATGTAAAACGATTAATTGTTTTTCAGTAAGTGGAAACAGCATAATGGGACCTCTAATGTGACCTGGCGTTGGCTGTTACTAGATTTAGTAGAACTATGATGCTCATAGGATGAGTAAGGTGTACCCTCTTCATCTGCTCAGCTACTCGATAGGCTGAATACTTTACTCATGCAATAACTAATACATGGATGATGTGGGAGGTAGTTGTGGTAATTCAGGTTTCTGCAAGAAAGAATGAAACACGATTATAAAAGGTAATCATTTGTGTAATTCAAGCTGTGTGCTGAACTGATTAGAGAGCATTGATCAGCGTAAGTGTCTGGTGGATATATATGCTATAAATGGTGAATAAGGGATGGTTTGGGGTGCATTAATGCAGTGATGTAATGCTAGGACTGTGCTTTGTGCACATGCAAACAATGAATGTGATGTGATATGCCTGGATGGCAAGATGTGCCTTACGCAGATAAAATATAAGGGTTCTGGCCTTTTAGCTGTTAAAGGCCACAAAAAGCCCAAGAAAGACACCCCTCTTTTCCCCACTTTTAAATGGGGACAAGAGGCTGAAGATTCCATGGAGCCTTCATATGGTATTATGGAAAGGGCACATTAACAAATGCTCATCATGAATCATCTGACTGCCCTCCTACTGCTTGGTACGTGCAGTTGTGGTTACTGAACTTGGTCCTCAGCGCTTTAGGCTTCGGTAAGCTGTTAGAGACAGGACAGCACAGGTGCAGACTATAGAAGGTAGGATCCTCAGCTTTCTTTAGAGAATCTTCCGTGAGGAGTCCAGAAAGTGTAACCTGAAAAAATCTTGATTAATTCAGATTATGAATCATTACATAATTTGAATCTTGCTTGTGTTTGAGGCAAACTATTACACCCCACTGCTCTTCGAAAAAGCTTGGTCACTGAAATAAAACTTATGTATGTGGTACCAGACATGACATAAAACAGATAGTGGTACTATAGACAACAAGTTTTTCTGCCAATCCTAGCTTATAATAACATAACAGATAAATGTTCTCCTATAGATACCTGTTTTATATATTTCGAAATTGCTTTTGGCAGTATACATTCAAGCTAACGTTGGCACAAATGTGCACCCTAGAAATCTTGGAAAACTGTTAAGAGTGAAAAAGTGTACCAGAGCCTTCACCAAGGAACTTTGGGTGCACCTTAACGCTGGGGATGTTATTTTAATTACTAAATAAATACATACAGAGAGGGGACTGGAATAGAGCAATGAGCCTGCACGCGTAATTTAAATTGTACATTTCAGATATAGTAAGGCCATACAAAAATCAAAAAGCCTGCCCTTGGAAGCTAGGTGACATCTCAACACTGATACTCTAGTAAGCAGATGACTTATTATTGTTTACTACAATTAACATAGCGCTGCAGCACTTACTAAGTGAGGAAAATACTGCACTGATAACTTTATAGTGATGAAATTAGCTAAATCAAAGCTTGCTGTATTTGACAAGTACGCTAACAGATGAAAATCAACATATTAATAGAATAACAACCAATATATACTAAGGCATTATTTTTCATGACAGAAATAATCGCGAAGCCCTTGTATTGATGTCAAATCAATAGCCAACTTTGATTATGCTTATTACTGTAAAACTCATGAAGAACCTCTATCGTCTTTCTTTTATGCCATTGCTGTACATCATTAAGGTGAAGAGCCTGATATGAAGTTTGATCGATGCATGCAGTTTGCCAAAACCTTCAACCGTCCGCAGCCATGGGTGTATATCCATCTCATTTAGATTATGGTGGTTTGAGAAACAAAATCCGTCATCCATCATCTGCCACATACTGTGGTACACCCTAATCCCAATACTCTGTCCTCTATATTTGGAGTATAATTTCCACTAACTGAAACATTGCGGTTTATCCTCCACACCACTGCTGGAGGAAAACGAACATGAGTATCCAAACCCTGCCCACAAAACCCATATGACCTACTCAATGAACGTTTTCCTGGAACTACAAGCAATGAGAATCTATCCGGAGTGGTGGATGAACAACAGTACAGTTCACAACGAAATAGAATATGAGTACAGCTGTTCAAACCTTTAGTAATGCACTATTTTAGCTGCCAAATTTACTAAAGCTGATCTCCATCACTTTACCCTGTCTGCCCACATTCTTCACACTACATACCCAAATAAAACGTCACTTAACACAATTTTACTACCCCGCTCTCAACCTCAATTAGGTAAGGTGCTGCACAGGTTTGAAAAATACACATGGTCAAGCAAGCTCATGATGCTAACACATGATACTTTGGCCCTCATTTTGACCTGAGCGGTCCTTTTGTAAGACCACCGAGGTTCCGCTGGGCCGAAGACCGCCAGTGTTGGCAGTCTTCCGCCAACCATATTATGACTGGTGGCAACCCTCTGCCCTTTTTTGGATGGAGAGCCGCCAGCAGCCATACTGGCGGTGTAGTGGAGGCTGCTCCTCCGTCACTGCCACGTCATCAGAACACCGTCCCCCGAATTACGTTCCAGTGTTCAGCGTGGCGGTGTTCTGGTGACGGGGTGCTGGCGGCGGAGCAGCCCCCATGGAACCCGTTCCCTCCCAGAGGACCACCAAGGCAGGTAAGGTGATCGTCCGACAGGGGAGGGGGCGGGGGGCATTGTGTGCGTGCATGGGGGTGTGGGTGTTTAGAGGGGGTGTGTGAGTGTGTGTGCATGTATGCAGGGGGGGGTGATGTGTGTAGGGGAAATGTATCATGTATGTATGTATGCATGTGTGCATGTATGTGCGCTTGTATGTGTGTGAGTGGTGTGTGCATGCGTGAGTGGGGGGATGGGGATATGTTTGGGGGGGGCCCATGGAGGTCGGGGGACCCACCACCTTTGGGGGATGGTGGGGGGGTCGTGGTTGTTGGGGGGGAATCCTGGGAGGGGGAGGAGGGAGAGGGAGAGGAAGACCCCTATCAGTGCCAGGGAACAAATTCCTTGGCACTGATAGTGCCTACCGCCATGGATTTTTTGGCGGTTCAAAAGCCACGAAATCCTGGCGGTATGCGGGGTCATGATCCCGCAGGCGGACTAGTGATGGCCGCCGGGCTGGAGACCGTTGTCTGCAGCCTGGCGGTCGTTACCTCCATGGCGGACGGTGTGGTACATTGGAGGTTTCGCATGTGCCAATCTGCTAATGTCATAATGGGGTGGTAATTACTGCCGGCCTGTTTGCGGTCCTACTGTCATCATTGCACCATCCGCCAGGGTTGTAATGAGGGCCTTAGTCTCTTTATATTTTGTTATTAAATTTTATGTAGTAGCAATAAACAAAAGTTTTTTGTTTACAAACAGAATTATACACATACAGGCAATCTACGCATATGCGACTTAATGTATGGCAGAAACTCTATGTGAAAACCAAAACCTGAAGGTATGGCTAAATTTTATCATCTAAATCATATAAAATGCACTAACACACACTCTCAGTCTTCATCCCACACACACTAGCCCTTCATGCCACAAATTCCAGTTCCTTTAACACACATGAGAAAGGAATGATCTATATCTCCCACAATGCAAAACCTAAGAAATCACAAGACCTGGAAATTTAATTAAATGGTTAACATAAGCAACATTGCTAGAAATGGGGTCAGGTTACTCCCTGTCCAAGCATGGATCCTCACTCTAGTCAGGGTAAAGGAGAATCACCCTCAGTTAACCCTTGCTCATCCCCTTTGTAGCTTGGCACGAGCAGGCAGGCTTAACTTCAGAAGCAATGTGTAAAGTATTTGTACCAACACACACAGTAACCCAATGAACCCACTACAAAGTGACACAATACAAACAAACAAAACAAGACCAAAATGAAAAAAATCCGACATACACAAGTCAAGATATGAATTTTAAAAAGAATAAGAGACAGATATTTACCTGTTGTTGTGTGTTAGGTAAAAAGGACATCCTCCAGCTTCCCTTTCACACTTTGTGTACCCCAAGAGCAGTGGTGTAAAAAAGGCCCCCTCAGTCCCTGTGGGGCGTGTTGTCCCTAATCTCCAGGGGGTCACCTCAGCAGAGCACCCTGGCCTGAGAGCTCCTGAGTGAGCTCCGACTGGCCCTCCATTTTCTTTGCAAGGGGGGCCCTCCAGTTCGTTAAGCCATTGCCCAGGAAGATTGTCACATAATTACTTTATTTTTCTTTCTCTGACTCTGAGAAAAGTTTTTAAGTAGCAGCCATTGTATCACAAAATAAGCAGCAGAAGACATAGCCTTTTTATTGCATAGACTGTGGCAACCCACCAAAAATCAGCTCGCAACCCACAGTTTGGAAAACACTGCTGTACGATACTCTACAGTGCTCCAATCTTCGCCCTTCTGCTCTTGTCCCTCTATGCCACTTCACAACACCCTGTGCCATTCCACTACGCTGTTCGCCATTCCACAACACTCTTCTCTACAACACGCCCCTCCACTCTGCAGCACTCTCTTTTATTCCACTAAATTTTAGCCATTTTGTACAGCAGTGATGCTGCTATACAACATGGATAAAACACAACACATAAGCAGAGCCAATAGCTCTTGCATAGGCAAGACCTATTGGCTTTGCCAATACTTGTTTGATGTGGGGACACATTTTGTGCTAATAAATGAGTGGGTCATTGCATTCAAAGTGAACAACAGTCTCTCGCTTTGTGTGTGTGTTGTTCCAGTGCTCTCACAATAGGATTTCTACTCAAACAAAATCTCAACTATGGAATGACGAGCAATGACTTAGTCTTGGGCATTTTGCATAACAACTTGAAATGCTTGAAATTACACATGATTAAGTTGGAGTAAGCAAAATGTTGCCTGGCCCTAATGCACTGTCAACTTGCACACACTCTCTCCACCCTGCTAATCAGCTGTCTACCCGCACATAAATTCCACACATTCACCTTCCAAAGTATATGATTCTTCAACTTCACTTGTGCTTTACAACCTGTACGTCTTCAATCCTTCACCAAATGGGTTCTCCTCCCTGCACAAGAACCCGCAACCCTGTACATTCATGGTGCCCACCCAATATCAATATCAGTTCATCAATCCACCTCAACACATCAGCTGTGCATGTTGTAGCTCTTCTCTCGCCTCTGTAATCCACGAATCCACACTGTACTGTCTCTCGCATTCTGTTTCCATTGCACATCCACTCTCCATTCTGTCATCATCCTGTACACTTGCTTTTAGCATTGATGATCCACTTCGCCCTGTGCTGATTTCACCTTCCAAGTGTGATCTGAGTTTCCCATATGCTCCTCCCAGTGTACATCCATTGTTCCCTTCCAAGTCTCGCCTGCAATGTAGACCATATACGTCTTACTTCCACATCCCCTCTTTGCATTTTCTCTATATTGTCTGCACATCACATCCTCCTGTCTGTGTACTATATCCACTTTTTCCTCTACATCCTTTGTCCAACCACGATATCTGCTTCCTGGAAAAGCTGTCCATCCTCCATATACGTTTTCTGTATACTAAGTCTACTATTACTCTCCATGTGTGCACCACCCAACACAGTTTCCCTCCAAGTGCACAGTCCATACAGTAATTTCCTCTCTACTCATATCTACGATACATATGCACTACAACGTTCACAATTGTTGTCCACTGGGTACATCCGCTCTCTACCCTGAACATATGTGCTCCACATCCACTCTTCAAATATACATAAATTAAATGACTTTCACATGAATTATACACCTTTTGTCTGCTCTCCATACACAAGATGCACTCTCTACTATATGCATGCACACCCCGTATATCCACTCCCTATTGTCCACACTTGTGTTCTTCAAACCCCATAAAACGAATGCAGTGCAGGCTTCCCTCCAACACCTATGTATATGTTCACCACGTTCCTCAAGTTCACATTTGCTCTCTTGTCAACTTTAGCTCTCTGCTCTGTACAACCACTTTCTGCCCTGTACATGCACTCTAAACAATCTACATACACTCTAAAACCTGCAAATGCCCTTTCCATCCTGTCCATTTGCTCTCCATTTATAAGATGCACTCTCCATCCTATACATCCACTATGTACCTCATGCATTCTCCATAACCATTTTCCATACAAATAAGGCTTTACCATCTCTGTCCACCCGATACACCTGCAATACGAGTCCTGTCTCTCTATCCACCTCCACTTTCCAAACCCACTTACCGTACTGTATATTAGCTCTCCACCATCATAACTTTCTATTTCCACTCTCTAAATGTGTTCTCCATTCTACACATCCACTGTAACCTCACTCTGTCCATTGCCCAAGGCCTGCCTCTGCTATCGGTCATGTACATTGGCTCGCCATGTGCATGATCTATTTTCCTCATCCTCTCTCTGCACACCATATCTTCTCTCAGCGCAATACATAGGCTCTTGGCCATCTACTTCCTACAACCACACTGTTTATCTTTGTCCTACATTGGCTCACCACCCTTGTCATACATAAACGCTTTGCCTGCCACACACACTCTTCACCCAGCACATTCAACCCCTACATCTGCTCTTGTATAGTACTCTGCACATGCTCTCTCCAACCTCCACTTGTGCTCGCCACCCTGTACATACTCTTTACCTTTCAAATAAGTTTTCTAGCCTCCTTGTTCTCTTTACACCCATTACTTCCTATCTTCACCATTTACATGCTCTCCACCCAATAGTTCCCACGTCACCCTCCTCATGCTGTCTCTGCTCTGCACATGTACTCTCTTCCTTCTATATCTACTGTCCATGGGTCACATCCTTCTCTCTATATCAGCTGTACAGACTCTACATCCATTTTTAAGGCAATCCACTTGCACTCTACAGACCGCGTCTTCTTTCCATGTTCAACTGCCAATGTTCATATCTGCACATCACACTCCCTCACTACACACTGTGGCCCTCATTCTGACCCTGACGGTGTCTCACCGCACGGGCAGAGGGCAGAGGAAGCACCGCCAACAGGCTGGCGGTGCTTCCGGGGCATTCTGACCGCGGCGGTAAAGCCGCGGGCAGAAAAGGGGAACCGGCGGTTTCCCGCCGGTTTTCCCCTGCCCTAGGGAATCCTCCATGGCGGCGCTGCATGCAGCGCCGCCATGGGGATTCCGACCCCCTTCCCGCCAGCCTGGTTCTGGTGGTTTTCACAGCCAGAACCAGGCTGGCGGGAACAGGTGTCGTGGGCCCCCTAACAGGGCCCCCCCAAGATTTTCAGTGTCTGCATAGCAGACACTGAAAATCGCAACGGGTGCAACTGCACACGTCGCACCCCAGCAAATCCATCGGCTCCATTCGGAGCCGGCTTCATCTTTGCTGGGGTTTTCCCGCTGGCCCGGAGGGCGATCTTTTGAAGATCGCCCGCCGGCCCAGCGGGAAAGTCAAATGCTCCCCGCGGTCATTTGACCGCGGGGCGGTGTTTGGGCGGTTTCCGCCTGGCGGGCGGTGCCCGCCGCCCGCCGGGGTCGGAATGACCCCCTGTGTATCAGCTTTCACACCTGCTCATACACTCTCCATCAGGTACACTCAACCATCCACTCTCCATCAGGCATCTCCACATATCTCTCCACCACATGCATGCTACACTTTGCACATACTCTCCCCACATTCACTTTTTGTTTGTATGTTTGATTTCGACTATCAACACATGTATTCTACCAAGCACTTGCACTGCTAGTGAATATACATTGTTCACCCACTGTATCCACCATCTATATCTGTTGTTCACCTCACATATCCGAGCTAAGCCTTCTGCATCCACTCTCCAAGTTTTATATCCACTCTGAACCATGTAATCTGTTCTCGACGAGCCACCCCAAACACCACCTCACCTCTTATTGCACTAAATCCACCTCTGCACCACCTTATCTGCTAACTACTTTACTCACCGACTCCCAGCTCAATTCATTCTCTCTCCCCATTACAACTGCTAGTAATACCATTTAAGTTCCCTCTTTGTGAACATTCTAGCCTTTAAATTAATCCTCTACATTGACTTGTTTTTCACAATATGAGCTTTCCATTTCCACTAAACATCCATTGACACTCCACTTCTGCTTATCTATAGCTTCCAAGGTCACTCTCTATTTATCTCTTGAAACTGCTGTACAGCTGCTGGCCCCCACTTCAGATCTGATCTTCAGTTATGTTCTACTTAGAATCTCTTCATATCTACTCTTAGCTTCCACTATGCCCTGGGCTCTTTACATGCACTCTTCACATCTCCTATCGAAATCTGCTCTTCACAAGGCATTTCACACACTTAGGGCCTCATTATGACCCTGGCGGTCACCAGACCACAAGGGTCACAGTCGGACCACCGCCAAAGTGATGGTCCGACCATGACATTATGACAGTGGAGGAGCCACCACGGTCCAACCGATGACACCGCCAGGTTGCCTGCGGCCTGGCAGTCCCGGCGGTTGTCATCCGCCAGGGTAGTGCTGCAAGCTGTGCTGCCATGTGGATTAAGAGTCCCTATCTGCCAGCCTGTCTATGGTGGTTTAGACTGCCATGGAAAGGCTTGCAAAGTGGGGGACTTCGGGGGTTAAGGGGCACTGGGGGCCCCTGCACTGCCCATGCACTTGGCATGAGCAGCCCCGGGGCTCCCATGCACAGCCCCGGGGCCTCCACGCACAGCCCTGTCACGCATTCCACTGCCCGAATTACAGGCAGTGGAATGCGCAATGGGTGCTGCTGCATCCGCCACATTGCAGCTGTGTCCATTAGGAGCCGTTTGCAATGTTAAGGCCCTGTTCACCGCAGGGCCGGCTGGTGGAAAATGTGTTTCCGCCCACCGGCCTTGCGGTGAACTCCTAATAGGGCTGGCGGAGTTCAGGCCGTACAGGCGGCCTGATGGTGGGAAGAGGCCGCCTGCCAAACTAATAATGAGGCCCTATATCCTTACTCTTCTGTCGAGTGCTGCACTGATGTATCATCTACAAGCAGGACTCAACTATTGACATATTTACTTAGCATGACACTTGTACACCGACAGCCCCAAGCTTTTTCCCCCACTACATAAGGTAATATTTCCTCTCTGTAGTCATCCTCTGCTATCTACATACACTTTTTACATTAAAGTCTCTTTCACTGTATAGCTACATAGTTAAACATCCACTTACACTTAATACACATTCTTACTTGGTCACAACAAGAATTATACCATTTGCCAACTCTTACTTTATGCCTTACAAACTGCTACACGTGTAACACTGTCACTAATAACAACCCACGGGCCATTGCCCACACTCACTTAGTGCTCAATCACCTGAAGCCACTTAAGCCATATACTTACAATTTGTGCTATCCCAATACAGTGCCATGCACAGTACAACTTAATAAGCCAGTCTCATGACATCTTGCCAAGAAATAATTAGAATACCACTTGGAACACCCTCTACTCTCAGACTACTATTGATATTACTTATTCACACTTTTCTTTCACCATAACAATGTAACACCATTCACACCAACATGATAGTTTCAAAAGATGATACTATACATCACTGAAAGCTCCAGTGAACCCCTTTAAATTGGGAATGATGTATGAAAATGTCATTTTTATGTTATACCCAATTTATTTCTACATTTACGGTTATGACAGTTAGTAGTTGCTGTAATACGTTACTAGTTCTGTAGTATTACCACAACATTGTGTCTGGCAGATGTCTGATATACACTAATTTAGGGGCTCTTTTTGCTTAATAGTACACTTCAGTGCTATTCATATCTACAGGAACTACTATGAGAAGGAGACCTATCAATCACAGAAAGTGACAGGGAAGCAATCATCATGGAATCATGTAGTAGTAACATATTAAAAAGTGCTTGCGGTGCTAGAGTGAAGTGATAAAGTGACGTCCAGAAGTGGTCATAAGGTCACTGTGAAGTAATACAAACAAATCCTGAAATAATTATGGAATCCTCATGGAGTAATCTAACTCCCTCCCCAAGTTGTCATGGAATCATCATGAAATAATCTCCTGTCATCCTATTTCTGTCATGGAGTCATCATGAAGTAATCTGCACTGATCACCTAGTTGTCATGGAGTCATCATGAAGTAATCTGCTCTCATCCCCTGGTTGTTATGGAGTCAACCTGCAGTTGTTAAAGATAATCACACATTTTCCAAGGGAGTAATCAGAAGGCCATCCTGAAGTAGTTACTGTGATGATTCTGGAGTCATCTCATTTAAATATTTTGCCCTATAGGCATACTTCGGGATGGTTTGGGATGACTTGACTGGATAATTTCAGGAATAGCCCAGATGAAGTCATCAGATGACTTCAAAATGACTCCAGGAAGATCTTCCTTTTTGACTTGGGGATGTGCCTTGCGGAGATAAAATATAAGGGTTCTGGCCTTTTAGCTGGTAAAGGCCACAAAAAGCGCAAGAAAGCCACCCCTCTTTTCCCGACCTTTAAATGGGGACAAGAGGCTGAAGATTCCATGGAGCCTTCATATGGTATTATGGAAAGGGCACATGAACAAATGTTCATCATGGATCATCTGACTGCCCTCTTACTGCTTGGTACGTGCAGTTGTGGTTCCTGAACTTGGTCCTCAGCCCTTTAGGCTTCGGTAAGCTGTTAGTGACGGGACAGCAGAGGTGCAGACTATAGAAGGTGGGATCCTCAGCTTTCTTTGGAGAATTTTCCGTGAGGAGTCCAGAAAGTGTAACCTGAAAAAGTCTTGATGAATTCAGATTGAGAATCATTACATAATTTGAATCTTGCTTGTTTTTGACGCAAACTATTACACCCCACTGCTGTTCGAAAAATGTAAAAGCTTGGTCACTGAAATAAAACGTATGTATGTTGTACCAGACATGACATAGAACAGATAGTGGTACTATAGACAACAAGTTTTTCTGCCAATCCTAGCTTATAATAACACACAAAGAAATGTTCTCCAATACATACCAGTTTTATATATTTCGAAATTGCTTTTGGCAGTATACATTCAAGCTAACTTTGGCACAAATGTGCACCCTAGAAAATCTTGGAAAACTGTTAAGAGTGAAATAGAGCCTTCACCAAGGAACATTGGGTACACCTTAACGCTGGGGATGTTATTTTACTTACTAAATAAATACATACAGAGAGGGGACTGGAATAGAGCAATGAGCCTGCACACGTAATTTAAATTGTACATGTCAGATATAGTAAGGCCATAAAAAAATCAAAAAGCCTGCCCTTGGAAGCTAGGTGAAATCTCAACACTGATACTCTAGTAAGAAGATTATAAAATATTGTTTACTAGAATTAGCATAGCACTGCAGTACTTACTAAGTGAGGAAAATACTGCACTGATAACTTTATAGTGATTAAATTAACTAAATCAAAGCTTGCTGTATTTGACAAGTACTCTAACAAATGAAAATTAACATATTAATAGAATAACAACCAATATGTACTAAGGCCTTATTTCACATGACAGAAATAATCGTGAAGCCCTTGTATTGATGTCAATTAAACAGCCAACTTTGATTATGCTTCTAATGGTAAAATCATGAATAACCTCTATCGTCTTTCTTTTATGCCATTGTTGTAGAGTCTGATATGAAGTTTGATCGATGCATGCAGGTTGTCAAAAACCTTCAACCGTCCTCAGCCATGGGGGTATTTTCATCTCATTTAGATTATGGTGGTTTGAGAAACAAAATCCATCATCTGCCACATACTGTGGCACACCCTAAGCGCAATACTCTGTCCTTTGTATTTGGAGTATAATTTCCACTAATTGAAACATTGCGGTCTATCCTCCACACCAGTGCTGGAGGAAAACAAACATAAGTATCCAAACCCTGCCCACAAAACCCATATGACTTACTCAATCAACGTTTTCCTGGAACTACAAGAAATGAAAATCTATCTGGAGTGGTGGATGAACCACCGTACAGTTCACAACGAAGTAGAATATAAGTACAGCTGTTCAAACCTTTAGTGATGCACCATTTGAGCTGCCAAATTTACCTTAAGCTGATCTACATCACTTTACCCTGTCTCCCTGTCAGCCCACATTCTTCACACTACCTACCTACCCAAATAAAACTTCACTTAACACCATTTTACTACCTGGCTCTCAACCTCAACTAGGTAAGGTGCTGCACAGGTTTGAAAAATTCACATGGTCAAGCAAGCTCATGATGCTAACAGATGATACTTTGGCCCTCATTTTGACCTGAGCGGTCCTTTTGTAAGACCACTGAGGTTCCGCTGGGCCGAAGACCGCCAGTGTTGGCGGTCTTCCGCCAACCATATTATGACTGGTGGCGACCCTCTGCCCTTTTTTGGATGGAGAGCCACCAGCAGCCATACTGGCGGTTGGCGGTGTAGTGGAGGCCACGTCATTAGAACACCGCCCACTGAATTACGTTCCAGTATTCGGCGTGGCGGTGTTCTGGTGATGGGGTGCTGGCGGCGGAGCAGCCCCCATGGAACCCATTCCCTCCCAGGGGACCACCGAGGCAGGTAAGGTGATCGTCTGACAGGGGAGCGGGGGGGGCGGGAGGTGTTGTGTGGTGTGTGCGTGCATGGGGGTGTGAGTGTTTAGAGGGTGTGTGTGAGTGCGTGTATGTATGCAGGGGGTGTGATTTGTGTAGGGGAAATGTATTTTGTATGTATGTGTGCATGTATGTGCGAGTGTATGTGTGTGAGTGGTATGTGCGTGCGTGAGAGGGGGGTGGGGTATGTTTGAGGAGGCCCATGGAGGTCAGTGGGGCGGGATATGTTTGGGGGCCCTACCACCTTTGGGAGATGGTAGCGGGTCATGGTTGTTGGGGGGGGATCCTGGGAGGGGGAGGGGGAATGGCGAGACCCCTATCAGTGCCAGGGAACAAATTCCCTGCCACTGATAGTGTCTACCTCCATGGATTTCGTGGCGGTTCAAAATCCACGAAATCCATGGCTGTATGCGGGGTCATGATCCCGCAGGCAGACTAGTGCCGGCCACCGGCCTGGAGACCGTTGTCTCCAGCCTGGTGGTTGTTACCGCCATGGCGGACGGTGTGGTACATTGGCGTTTTCGCATGTGCCAAACCGCCAATGTCATAATGGGGCGGTAATTACCGCCGGCCTGTTTGCGGTCCTACCGCCATCATTGCACCGTCCGCCAGGGTTGTAATGAGGGCCTTAGGCTCTTTATATTTTATTACAAAATTTTATGTAGTAACAATAAACAAAAGTTTGTTTGTTTAAAAACAGAACTATACACACACAGGCAATCTATGCATATGCAACCTAATGTATGGCAGGAACTCTATGTGAAAACCAAAACCTGAAGGTATGGCTAAATTTTATCATCTAAATAATATAAAATGCACTAACACACACTCTCAGTCTTCATCCCACACACACTAGCCCTTCATGCCACAAATTCCAGTTCCTTTAACACACATGAGAAAGGAATGATCTACATACCCACAATTGAAAACATAAGAAATCACAAGACCTGGAATTTTAATTAAATGGTTAACATAAGCAACATTGCTAGAAATGGGGTCAGGTTACCTCCTGTCCAAGCATGGATCCTCACTCTAGTCACGGTAAAGGAGAATCACCCTCAGTTAACCCTCGCTCACCCCCTTTGTAGTTTGGCATGAGCAGGCAGGCTTAACTTCAGAAGCAATGTGTAAAGTATTTGTACCAACACACACAGTAACCTAATGAACGCACTACAAAGTGACACACACAGGTTTAGAAATATAGATAATATTTATCTAAACAAAACAAGACCAAAATGAAAAAAACTGACATACACAAGTCAAGATATGAATTTTAAAAAGAATAAGGGCCAGATGTACGAAACCTTTTGCATGTCGCAAACTGCGAAAAACGCAGTTTGCGGCATGCAAAAGGCCGAACGCGATGCTCATCGCCAAATTGCGAGTCGGTACCGACTCACAATTTGGGAATGAGACTCGCAAATGGCGACCGCATCGCCATTAAGAGTTGCTTTGTGACCGCGAATGCGGTCGCAAACCAACTCGCAGTTACCACCAGTGTCACACTGGTGGTAACTCATTCGCAAAAGGGAAGGGGTCCCCATGGGACCCCAACCCCTTTGTGAATGCCGAATAAAATATTTTTTCTGAAAATGGTTTCGGTTTAGTTTTCATTTTGCAGCTCGTTTTCCTTTAAGGAAAACGGGCTGCAATATGAAAAAAAAACTGCTTTATTGACAAAGCAGTCACAGACATGGAGGTCTGCTGACTACAGCAGGCCACCATCCCTGTGAGTGCAGGGACTCGCTATGGGGTCGCAAACTGCGACCCACCTCATGAATATTGATGAGGTGGGTCTTTGCGACCCCATAGCGAGTCGCAGAAGGTGTCTGAGACTCCCTTTCTGCATCCAATTTTGCGACTTGCAAATTGCGAGTCGGTCAGACTCGCAATTTGCAAGTCGCAAAATTGGAGTTTACTACATCTGGCCCTATGAGTCTTAATCCTTAGAAAACAGTGAGAATGCGGTTATTGTACAAAATTATCTGGGTAGCGTCAAAATAAAGCCACATGAGAGAGTGTGCGTCAAAAAAGCCAGTGATGCGTCAATTTCTCACTCACAAGCGAGGCCATGATTCATTCCTCCTCAGGTCAGGTCAGTGTGTGTAGTTTCTTCTCTCCCGCAAGAGAGTGATGCATCGATCCCGGATGAGCACCTCAGGTCCAGCCAGGCTTTGCATTGATTTTCGGCAGCCATTGATATTGCATTGAAATCCGGTCACACAGTGTAAAGAAACTGCGCTGCGTGGGGGCTTGCGTTGTTAACAGCAGCAGCTGCGGGTCTGGCACGTCGTTTCTCCAGTTGGGTTGTGTTTATCTCCCTGCCATGATGTAGGTGAAGTGTCGATTTGAACCGCAAGGCCGGCGGCTCGTAGTTTATTAGCTGCAGGGCCGGTAGTGTGTTGAAAGTTTTCCTGCACAACGGTCTTTGTGGGGACTTCGGTCCTTTTCCACCAGCTGCACCTTTCAAGGGCCCAGAGACAGGTTAGGGCACCACTTGGCAGGCAGGACACTCAGTAGAAAGCCCAAGTGCTCACAGAGAGACGTCTCTGTTGTCCCCGAGACTTCAAGAATAGGAGGCAAACTCAGTTCAAACCCTTGGAGATTCTTCACCAGTGGGAAGTCACACAAAAGTCAGTTTTTGTCCTCTCAGGTAGAAGCAGCTACTGCAGGCGAACCCAGCAAAGCACAGTCACAGGCAAGGGGGCAGTACTCCTCCTCCAGCTTCTCCAACTCTTCTCCCGGGCAGACGTTCCTCTTGGTTCCAGAAGTAATCTGATTTGCAGGGGTTTTCGGTGCTGTTCTTATACCCCTTTCTGCCTTTGAAGTAGGCCTACTTCCAAGAGAAGTCTCTGTTGTTTTCAAGATCCTGCCTTGCCCATGCCAAACCCCAGACACACACCAGGGGCTTGGAGACTGCATTGTGTGAGGGCAGACACAGCCCTTTCAGGTATAAGTGACCACTCCTCCCCTCAGCCCAGATGGCCCATCAGGATATGCAGGCTACACCCCAGCTCCCTTTGTGTCACTGTCTAGAGGAGAGGGGCAAACAACCCAACTGTCAAAACTGACCCAGACAGGGAATCCACAAACAGGCAGAGTCACAGAATGGTTTAAACCAGAAAATGCCTACTTTCCAATAGTGGCATTTTCAAACACACAATCTAAAAACCAACTTTACTAAAAGATGTATTTTTTAATTATGAATTCAGAGACCATAAACTCCATATTTCTATCTGCTCCCAAAGGGAATGTGTGCTTTAATGATATTCAAATCAGCCCCCATGTAAACCTGGGATAAATAGACCTTGCAACAGTAAAAACCGGATTTGGCAGTATTTCACTGTCAGGACATGTAAAACACATAAGTACATGTCCAACATTTAACATACACTGCACCTTGCCCATTGGGCTACCTAGAGCCTACCTTAGGGATGCCTTACATGTATGAAAAGTGAAGGGTTAGGCCTGGCAAGTGGGTACACTTGCCAAGTCGAATTGGCAGTTTAAAACTGCACACACAGACACTGCAGTGGCAGCTCTGAACCATATATATAGGGCTACTAATGTGGGCGGCACAACCAGTGCTGCAGGCCCACAAGTATCATTTGATTTACAGACCCTGGGCACTTCTAGTTCACTTTACTAGGAACTTACTAATAAATCAAATATGCCAATCATGGATAAGTGAATGTACACATATAATTTATACAGGGAATACTTACACTTTAGCACTGGTCAGCAGTGGTAAAGTGTCCAGAGCAAACAAAACAGCAAAAACAGAGTCTAGCACACAGAAACAGGCCTGGGAAGTAGAGGCAAAAAGTTAGGGAAGACCATGCAAATGATGCCTAGCCTAACTAACATGTTGAAATGCTCAATTACAAATGGCAAACATTTTCAGCAATACAAAATATCTTTAAGTAAATGGTGGTAAGGGTAGCAAGGTAAAGGTAGTATATGGAATGACTAGGTAGTCTTACCAATCAATACCAACACAATACCCAGTAGTGGACCTCGAATTCACTCTCAGCAAACCCTAGCTCAGTCCTGGTAGTGTGACAAAGAGCAGTTAGGCTACTTGGAGGAACATGTATATAGCATTCACATTACCAACATGGATGACAAGTATATGATACAACTCTACAGAAATCTAACACCAATTTAGAAAAATAGATTTGATTTTAATCTTAGGTTAAGGTCCTCTCCACTTTCTCCTTCACTTTCTGGGACTAAGGCTTTCTCCTCCTCCTCTCACCGAGTCTGGTTCTGAGGAGGATGCCTCTTTTCTATTTCTTTCCTCTTCAAAAGAGGTGAGAGCCTCTACAAGGTCTCTTATCTTAGCAGTGGCTCTGAAGCTGATGCCCCTAGCTTTGCACATTACCCTCAGATCACCGATTCTAAGGATGGGGAGGATGGGCTGATCGAGGCTCAGAACCCTCTCCATGTGGACTGCAGAGCATCTGGAGCATCCTCAGGCATCTTCAAACATGTATCCCTCACAAGTTTACTCTCTGGCTTCCTGGACCTCTGTCCTGACAGACATAGACACTCAACTTGGTCCAGGGTTGCCAAACTGACTTTTCCAAACTTTTCAAAAGTTTCTAAAGTTTTTGTTGGTCAATGCTTGTTTGTGGTTGAAGCTAAAATTATTTATTCCTTTAAAATTCTATATCTCTGGAATCATCAGGTGGATTTTGATGATCAATGTCTCCAAAGATTCCGGTGTTTTGTTTATTTCATTTTGTGTGACTTTCTTATTCTGTTGGTTGGTGTTGTTAAATGTTTTACACATTGTTCCTTTGTTATACTTTACTGCTAGCAGCCACAACTTCCCAGGATTGAGCTTAAGGCTGGGTAAATTTACCTGACTGGATTCAAGATGGTATTTGTGAGTGTACCACAACCTAGCCATACAATATGTTCAGTGGCATTAGATGAGCTCCAGAATCCCCTATGGTGCGGAGGGCCCCCGACCTCTAGTGGAACCCCTCAGCATAACTGGAAGGTGGTGGGCTGGAGAAGGGCCCCCCATGTACTTTGCAGGGAGCTCCTTCAAGTTGTATTACACCACTGCAGATAGTGCACCCCAAATCCTCACACTGTCTATTTATATATCCCTAGTTACGTAGATATAGCCACCTACCATCGCTGCTAGATTTTGAACACTTTGGTGGTCATTACAACCCTGGCGGTCGGTGTTAAAGCGGCGGTAAAACCGCCAACAGGTGGCGGAATCCACCAACATAGACAGCCACTTTAACACTCCGACCGCCAAGGCGGTACAAACAAACACTGCGGCAGTAACCGCCAACAGACAGGCGGAGGACAATGTACCGCCCACAGAATTACAACAGGCCAATCTGCCACATTTTCCGGGGCGGATTCACCGCAAACAACAACACGGCGGAAATAGGACTTGGAAGGGGAAACGCTCACCTCTACACATCCCACGAGGAACCAGGACGCCATGGAACTGGAACTTTAGATTCTTCCAGCCTTTATCTTCTTGCTCCTCTACCAGGAGCACAAACGCCGGTGGCGAAGACCACGGTGAGTACTGCACCTATGACACAGGGGAGGGGGAGGGAAAGAACAGTGACACACACACGCAACACGCAACACTCCCACCCCCACCCTTACCCACAACAACACACACACTAATACATCATGATATATTACAGTTACACCCCCAAACCCCCCCTGGAAGAATGCAGGGACAAAAGGAAATGAGTTAAATGATTGCAATATATCCAAAGACAGTAATCAAAAATATATACAGATATATAAAGATATTCACACTATAAACAAATATATACACCAAGAATACAAGTCCAAGATATTCCACTATCATAGTCCGTGGACCACTGGGCCCAAAAGGCATGGGCGAGGCCCACACTCAATACCTGATCAAGACGGAGAGAACACTGCTGGGGCATCAGATAGAAATAAAACAGGCACCTCAGGGGGAAGGGAACGGGGGGCACCTCAGCCGGATGAGTGCACGATGACAAATCCACGAGGGGGCTCCATGCCCATTGATGTATCCTGGGGAGTGCAAAGCCACAGTCTCTCAAGTCTCTACAGTGGGTGGTTTGCCCACTGTTCAATCCTGGGGAGTGCAAAGCCACAGTCTCTCAAGTCTCTCCAGTGGGTGGTTTGCCCACTGTTCAATCCTGGGGAGTGCAAAGCCACAGTCTCTCAAGTCTCTCCAGTGGGTGGGTTGCCCACTGTTCAATCCTGGGGAGTGCAATGCCACAGTCTCTCAAGTCTCTACAGTAGGTGGTTTGCCCACTGTTCAATCCTGGGGAGTGCAAAGCCACAGTCTCTCAAGTCTCTACAGTGGGTGGGTTGCCCACTGTTCAATACTGGGGAGTGCAAAGCCACAGTCTCTCAAGTCTCTAAAGTGGGTGGGTTGCCCACTGCTGCATCCTGGGGAGTGCAAAGCCACAGTCTCTCAAGTGAATAACATTCTCCACTGGTTCTGGATGGGGCTTTGTGCTCAGAGTGCTTCATCCTGCCAAGGACTGAGGTAGTGGATGTCTTTCTCTACTGGTTCTGCAGGGGGCTTTGTGCCCAGAGTGCTTCATCCTGCCAAGGACTGAGATAATGGATGTCTTTCTCCACTGGTTCAGGAGGGGGCTTTGTGCCCAGAGTGCTTCATCCTGCTCGTGGCGGCCTCAGTAGCGTCGGAATCATTGGCGCTCACTGGCCTATGGTGCTGCTGGCGGCGGTGTCCAGGGCAGCGGTGCTGCTGGTGGCGGTGTACTGGGCAGCGGTGCTGCTGGCTGCGGTGTCCCAGGCAGCGGTTCTGCTGGCGGCGGTGTCCTGGGCAGTGATTCTGCTGGCGGCGGTGTCCTGGGCAGCGGTTCTGCTGGCGGCGGTGTCCTAGGCAGCGGTTCTGCTGGCGGCAGTGTCCTTGGCAGCAATTCTGCTGGTGGCGGTGTCCTGGGCAGAGGGGCTGGTGGCGGCGGTGTCCTTGGCAGCGGGGCTAGTGGCGGTCTTGTCCGCCGTGCAGATTTTCCCAGACTTGCCGGTTTTACTGTGCCCCTTCCCCACCTTGGATGGTGGCGCAGCTGTCGCCACACTCCCAACTGTACCCCTGGGAGCGGCTTTGGTGGCTGATTTCTTTCCCCTCTCCCGCCGGGCACTGGCCAACTTTTTATGCTTTACAGGTGGGGGACTGTCCGTGCTCTGGCTCCTTGCCACACTGGCTGCCCTGCTGCCTGGCGCACTCCAGGAGCCGGCTATTACTGGCACCACTGGTCCCGCCGATGTTGTGGATGAGGTGCTGGGTTGGGACCTGGAGAGTCGGGCCCTAGGAGACTGAAGGGATGGGGGAGGTGAGGGAAAGAGGTCAAGGTTGGACAGGAAAAGTTTCTTAGGAACACTGGGACGGGTAGCTGGAGGCGGTTTTGGGAGTGGAGGAAGAGGTAGTGGTTATAGGAGGTGTACGTTTGGTGACTTTGGGTGAAGGTGCATGGGCTGGAGGCTGTCGTGAGGTGGATGGCTGTTGGGTGGGTGTGTGGCTGCGTTTGTGTAGCTTGGGTGGTGGCCTCACAGACACACTGGGAGAGGACATGGGATGTGTGAATGGTAGTGGGGGTGGTGACTGCACGTGAGCGGGTGTAATGGTGGATGTGCTGGTGATGTACGCAGTGGCTGAGGATGTAGTGCATGCAGGTGTGAGTGGAGATGAGACAGGGAGGGAGGAGGGAGACGAGGAGTAGGGGAACACAGTCGAGGCAGTGGATGTTGGTGTGTCTGCATGTGTCTGATGCTGGCGTGAGTGCCTGTGGGATGTGTGGTGCTTATGGTTGCCAGAGCTTCCGTTGTCTGTTGAGGTGTGTGCATGCTGCTCTGATGGTGTGCTTGGGATAGGCTGAGGTACAGGGGCTTGGGTCTGGGTGGAGGAAGTTGGAGGGGGAGGCTTGAGACAGGGACAATGGCTGCCATCAGTGCTGAGGCCAAAGTCTGAAAAGCTCGCTGATCGGCTGCCTGACCAGAGTGAATGCCCTCCAGGTATGCATTGGTTTGTTGCAACTGCCTCTCTACACTCTGGATGGCATTCAAAATGGTGGACTGCCCAACAGTGAGGGACCTGAGGAGGTCAATGGCCTCCTCACTGAGGGCAGCAGGAGTGGCAGTGGCTGAGGTGCCTGGGGCGAAGGAGATGCCCACCCTCCTGGGTGAGCGGGCATGGGACACACACTGAGGAGCTGCTGGGAGAGCGGTGCTGGTAGGGGGGTGGAGGCTGTACCTGTAGATGCGGGGGGCACAGATGGGCCCGCCACAGCAAGGGAGCTCCCATCAGAGGAGGAATCCGTATCACTGGTGTCAGCTCCTGTCCCACTGTGGAGCTCCCCTCACCCTCTGTCCCACTGGTGAATTCATACTCCGTAGTGTCGCCCTCCAGGGCCATGTGGGATGAAGCTCCCTCCTGCTCCGGTGCCACTGCTCCTCCGTCTGATGATGCTAATGCACAGAAGAACAGGGGACCACAAAAAGTGGGGGAAGACAGAAGAAAGACATGTTGAGTGCATGCAATACCGCTACCGTTGGCGGACACTACAGACACAGAAGCCCTCTGCACTACGCCGCGCACTTGGAGTTCCCTATTCAATCTCAGGGACATGGGTTACAAGGCTATGCCCGATTGCTGCACACATGGATGTCACAGGAGCCTGACTAGGTGTAGTTGGAACTGTACATAGGTGGGGTGGGGTGCCACAAGGCCTGCCTTAAGAAGGGTCCTTGCCTACTAAACTCACCCTGGCCTAGGGGAACCCACAGCCCACATCCCCCACCCAGACACCTACAATGCACGCTGAATCAGCAGAATGAGAGTGTACTCACCCCCTTGTGGCTGCTGTGATACCCTCAAGCGCCCATCCAACTCCGGGTATGCCACTGCCAGGATCCTGAACATCAGGGGGGTCATGGTGCGACATGCACCCCTCCCACATTGGGAGGCCATCCCCAGCTGGGCTTCCGCCGTCTTCGTGCTCCAGCAGCGAATGTCCTCCCATCTTTTCCGGCAGTGGGTGCTCTGTCTGTGGTAGTCCGCCAGGGTCCGGACTTCCTTGGTGATGGCACACCAAATGTCCTTCTACTGGTGGGAGCTGACCTACAGGAATAGTACAGGGGAAAATAGAAGTTATTACTGTCCGCACAGTCACAGTCATTGGCCTGCATCCCTACCCTTGCCATGACGTACATGCACTCACCATCGTTTCATGCACGCCTCATTCTCACCCCCCCTATCTTTCATCCACACCGCTCCACACAGGCATTGCCCATACAGCATGCTCACAGTGTACTTACCTGTTTGTCTGGAGGACCGTAGAGTAGCGTGTACTGGGGGAGGACCCCATCCACAAGTTTCTCCAACTCCTCTGTGCTGAAGGCAGGGGCCCTTTCCCCAGACACACGAGCCATTGTATCTTCCAGACTAAGGTCACAACAGCACTTGCAGTGTAGGTCCTCTCCTGTCAAAGATCAGGTATCAAGTGATTGAACAGAGAGAAAATGGCGGTCACGTCCGCGGCGGTGCGTACCGTCACCGCCGGCGTACATCGTCATTGGCTCCTGGGACCCATAGGGTCCAATGTTAACCAATGCAGGTTTGCGCAGCGGTCTTCGACCGCCTACTGCGACGGTGTACAACGCCAGCGCAGTTACCTCATATCCCCTTGTCCCATTTTACAGGTCAGGCAGCCACCATTTCATGGGCCCACATGGCATTATTTTGGACTGCGTCACACATATCTAGGCCTTGCCTAAACACTCATACAAGCATATGTCGAATTGCTAATTTTCAGAGTAAGCTGTGTTTACGTACCTCAGAGTTGGTTGACTCCCTGCTCGCTGTTCTCCTCCATAGGGCCGTCCGCTTGGGCACATGAGGAGATGGCGGCATCCTCCGGTGTACAGACCGCTGGTGGACCTGTCGACAATGGAGGAGCGACATGTGATCATCACCTACAGACTTGATCGTGCCACAATCCAGGAACTGTGTGCCCAGTTGGAGCCAGACCTGATGTCAGCTATCCGCCATCCCACAGGAATCCTCCCTCAAGTACAGGTGCTGTCAGTACTCCATTTCGTAGCAAGTGGGTCATTTCAAACTACAGTGGCCATAGCATCAGGGATGTCCCAGCTTATGTTTTCCAACGTGTTGTCCAGAGTGTTGTCTGCCCTGCTGAAACACATGCGGAGCTACCTCGTTTTCCCTCAGGTGGAGGATTTGCCTACAGTGAAAGGTGATTGACATGCCCTGGGACATATCCCCAACATCATAGGTGCCGTTGATGGGACACATGTGGCCTTGGTCCCCCCCGCAGGAGTGAACAGGTTTACAGAAACCTGAAGAGTTACCATTTGATGAATGTGCAGATGGTGTGTTTGGCAGACTAGTACATCTCCAATGTGAATGCCAATTTCCCTGGCTCAGTGCATGACGCTTACATTCTGAGGAATAGCAGCATCCCTTATGTGATGGGGCAACTCCAGAGGCACCATGTGTGGCTATTAGTTGAGGCATGGACCCAAAACAGTGTGAATAGTTGTCTGGGGATGTCGCTATGAGTTAGTGTGTGTCTAACAGTTGTCCCTCGACATTTGCAGGTGACTCTGGTTACCCCAACCTGTCATGGCTACTGACCCCAGTGAGGAATCCCAGGACAAGGGCAGAGGAACGCTAAAATGAGGCCCATGGGTGAACTTGGAGGATTATAGAGCAGACCTTCGTCCTCCTGAAGGCCAGGTTCAGGTGCCTCCATATGACAGGTGGTTTCCTATTCTACTCACCAAAGAAGGTATGCCAGATCATCGTGGCCTGCTTTATGCTTCACAACTTGGCTTTGCGTTGACAGGTGCCTTTTCTGCAGGAGGATGGTCCAGATGGAGGTGTTGTGGCAGCTGTGGAGCCTGTGGACAGTGAAGACGAGGAAGCAGAAGAAGAGGACATAGACAACAGGAACACAGTGATCCTGTAATACTTCCGGTGAGATACAGGTAAGAAGGCAACACTGCCTGCTACATCTGATTTAATTCTACTACCTCTCATCTGTCTGTCATTTTCACCCAGTGTATGGTCACTGAATTGTCACTTTCAATTACGATTTCACAGATGTCCCACTGTGTGACATCTGCTTTGTTTCCGCATGGACTAGAAATGTGTGACATTTGATATAGCATTTTGCCACTGTAATTGCTAATACACAATTTCGAAATCACAGATAGACTCCTGATTGTTTTGTGATATAAGGGTATTTATTTAAGTGCTCAATATTGGAGGGTGTTGTAAAATGGTCAGGGGTGATGGTGGAGGAATGTCCATGGCAGAGTCGAGTCTACAAGTCTCACAGGTGCATTGTCGAAAGAGGCATAGGACATGGAGCTGGGGCAGTTTAAGGATGGACAGGGTGACAAAGTGGGACAGAAGGATGACATTCAGGGTTCCTGGCGGGGGTCTTGGCATTGTTCACTGTCTTTGTCCTGGATCTCAGGGACCGCTTGCGGGTTGGTTCTCCATCTGCAGGGGGTGGGGTGCTGGTGTGGTGGTCCTGTGGTGGTGCCTCCTGTCCACTAGCGCCGGTGGAGGTGGTGGGCAGTTCATCGTCCAGGCTAGTGTCAGGGGCCCCTTGTTGTGCCACAGTGTCCTTCCTGGTGTTCACGAGTTCCTTCAGTAACCCTACAATGGTGCCCAGGGTGGAATTGATGGATTTGAGTTCCTCCCTGAACAACAAATACTGTTCCTCCTGCAGCCGCTGGGTCTCCTGAAACTTGGCCAGTACCGTTGCCATCGTCTCCTGGGAATGGTGGTAGGCTCCCATGATGTTGGAAAGGGCCTCGTGGAGAGTGGGTTCCCTGGGCCTGTTCTCCCCCTGTCGCACAGCAGCCCTCCAGGTTCCCCTGTGTTCCTGTGCCTCTGTCCCCTGAACTGTGTGCCCACTACCACTGCCCCCAGGTCCCTGGTGTTGTTGGGGTGGTGGGTTAGCCTGGGTTCCCTGTAGTGGCGGACACACTGCTGATTGGCGTGTCCTGGGGACAGAGGTATGGGCCCGCTGGGTGAGTGCTGTGCTGGTGTTTCCAGATGGGGAAGCTCTGCAGTGGCCTGTGCCAGTGTGAGGGGAACCAACTGTCCCGAGGTCCCAGATGGGCCGGGCTGCTCATCTTGATCCAGTTGGACAGAGCTGTTGTCATCACTGTGGGCCTCTTCTGTGGGTGGAGTGGACATATCTGGACCCTCCTGTCCATTGACGTTGGGTAGGGGTCCTGCAGGGGTGTAAAGGCATGCATTTTGCATCTGTGTGCCATGGTGTGCAATCAGTGGGTGACCGTGTACCCCAGTGCTTACATTCCTGTGTAGGACCTTGTGTGATGATGGTTTAGGGGGGTGTATGGGTATGTGCAGTGGCCATGCTTTGGTGATGGGTGTCCATGCTTTGTTGTTGCATGCAGGAATTGGGTTTGGGATGTGTGGTTTGTGATATTGGGACATCTGTGAGGAGTTGGAGTGATGGGGGTGAGGGCAAGGGGGGGTATGTGATGACATGCATGTGCGGGGGTGAAAGTAGTGAAGAGTGACTTACCAGAGTCCATTCCTCCAGCTACTCCTGCGAGGCCCTCAGAATGCAGTATAGCCAAGACCTGCTTCTCCCATGTTGTTAGTTGTGGGGGTCCGCCGCCAGTCCTCTGAACCGCGATGTGGTGTCTTGAGACCACAGAACGCACCTTCCCCCATAGGTGGTTCCACCTCTTCCTGATGTCAT
The DNA here is from genome assembly GCF_031143425.1 of Pleurodeles waltl. Taxonomy (NCBI): domain Eukaryota; kingdom Metazoa; phylum Chordata; class Amphibia; order Caudata; family Salamandridae; genus Pleurodeles; species Pleurodeles waltl. Next base: position 1,264,284,693 of record NC_090444.1, on the reverse strand, counting down.
CCCTAGTTCTTGGGTACTGTCCCACTGCGTTGACCCTGTCCATGATTCTTCGCGATAGCTCCATCTTCCTAGCTATGGTGGTGTGCTGCACCTGTGATACGAATAGCTGTGGCTCTACTCGGATGATTTCCTCCACCATGACCCTGAGCTCCTCCTCAGAGAACCTGGGGTGTCTTTGCGGGGCCATGGGGTGGTGTGGGTTATGTGTGGGGTGGTGTGTGTTGTGATGTGTGAGGTGATATTTAGAGGTGTGTTGTGTGAGGTGCTTGGATGTTGTGTGAGTGATGGTGTTGAGTGCCTGTGAATGCTAGTGTTGTTTCTGGTGGTGTCTCTCTCTGGCCTTCAGCTGCAATTCTGGTTGGAAGGGTTTGTGGGTGACGTGGGTATGATGTTTTATATTGTATTGGATGTGTGGGAGTGTTGTGTGTATGTGTATCAGGTGTGTGTATTTGGAATTGTCCAATGTGGATGTGTTTTGTAAATGTGTGTGTATTTTGAGTGCGGCGGTGTGTACCGCCAATAGAATATCGCGGTTGAAAGACCTCTGCGTGGATTCGTGGGTCATGATAGTATGGGCGTATTCCTGTTGGCGTGACGATGGAGGTTTTGTTATCGCCAGTTTATCACTGACCTTTGGTGTGGCGGACTTGTGTGGGTGTCTGGATTTTGGCGGATTCGGGGCTGTGGGTCATAGTTAATGTTGCGGAATTCTGCGGCCGCTGTGGTGTGTTGGCAGTCTTCTGCACGGCGGTAAGCGGCTTGTACCGCCAATGTTGTAATGACCCCCTTTGTGTTAAGTTAGACTTGAATACATGACAGGAAAAAGTATTAAACACAGTTCAGAAGGTCTATTTGTTCAAGACAATGCTCCGTAAATTCCCATTACTCAGTTAAGGTATCAACTTCTGACTTGTTGTCATTCATCCCCGTCGGCAATTCACACAGCTGAAAAAAATCTGATTTTGTTTTTGTGAGAAAAAATGTACAAGTATGTACAAGCATTTGTCCAGAATTGCAATATTTGTTGATAATATAAAAGTTCACATTCTTGTCCCACTGGGCATTTAAAACTCATTCTATTTTGCTCTTTCCATGACATGCCCTTCCTGAAGAGTTTGTAAGAGATTTACCTAATATTCTGAGGCACATTTCTGTCCTCATTGCTTTCAACAATATATCCAAGATGGCCCCAAGAATGGAGATTCCGCCCTGAGTGGGGACATAATGATACAACTCGTAACTTACCTTTATGAATACTGAAAAGTTGTAAACTTAGACTTTTGAGCAAAAGTCAAAGTTTACCTTTGTGACTCAGGCCCTAGAAAGGTATGTTGCACAGCAAAATATGGCATCCTCTAGAATGATTTCTGATCGATAGGTGGACATCCAGTGAGGTTTTACTAATGAGAGCAGTTGTTACCTTTGACAGTCAGAAAAATGCAGCTTGAGTAGAAAATGTAAAAAAATGGAATAAGGAGAACATTTTGCAATAAAGGAAACTGGAGCTCTGCATTTATAAAGCACAAAGCCGGAACCAAGGTCAAGTGACTATGCTCAGTTGGGACAAAGTCAAAAGTAAGTCTAAATGCGATAGAGTGTAGACTGGATACAAGCCACAAGCATGTCCTGGTTGAAGAGTTATCTTCAGACTTTGAATTTTGTCTGGTGAAACGGTGTTCATAGAGGTGTCATCTGCGAGGCAAGCTGCAAGTTGGCTCTGAGGCATGGTACAACAACACCAGTTTGCTGAAGAGCAGGGTCTATGTCTGGTTGTGGAGGAATGTGGGAAAGCTCTAAGCACGTAAAGTCTGGCATCCATGCCCGGGAAAGTATCTCCTCAGTGATGCTCCGGGTGAAACCATTTGCATTCAGTCTTGGAAACCTTTCTGGAAGTCAGATCTCTTTCAGCGGGACAAACCAGTATGTTATCTCTGACCAGTGATTTACTGTCAATGGCTTTGGCTGAAAGGGGATCTTGGTCTCCTAATGGATCTTCACAAAAAAAGATTTTAAATAGTTACTAAGTCCCATCTTATGCATTTTGGGCAGGAGGCGTACATTCTGGCACTCATCTAAGTGAACCAGAACCTTAGGGACACCACTTAGGTGTCATGGCTCAGTCAAGTATAAACCATTACCAGGGTTGAAAGCAGATTCAGTTGAAACTGGTCAGTGAGGCTCTTCAGGAAAGTGGGCTTCTGTAAGTTTTGTGCCACTGTGGCTTAACAGGAAGTCAGCCAACTGACCTTAGAGTTCACTCTGTTGTTCCAGGAACAAGTAGCTGCATGTCTATCCTTTTGGGTTCTCTTTAAGGATACCATCAATAGGTACAGTCCTTCTTCTGCCTTCTACAAGTCCAGCAATGTTCTAGAAAGGATACTGGGGGGTGCCATGTTTATACTAAGTACTTGAGGGTGGAGGAAACTCCAGGCCACTCCCTAATCAATAGGCAAATGTTTGCCACTCTTGCAGCACCTGCTTTGTGCTTAGCTGTAAACTATCTCATAGTATCCCTCGTTGCCTAAAATCAATATGGCGGAATCTTTCTTCCCCTATGAGGAACTTCCAGTGCCCACACAGAGGTGTGGCTATAATAATGGGCATACACTTCCTTGTAGTCACTCCAAAACAGTTCTGGGGCAGTCCTCTCCCACTGTGATTGGTCCCTGGCCGGCTAGCAGGACAATAGATAAGCAGATTAGGTGTGAGCTATATCTGCAAGTGACACAGTAGTCTTTAGTTGAAGCTCAGGAAGGGGTATGGCACAGCCTTACAGGCTCTCCTCCTCAGGGAGAAAACATCTCTCCACAATCAAGCCCTTTGTTCACTGTATGAGTGAAATACACATCTCACAATGGGAGAGCCATTAACAGTCAATGGATACTGAACACAAGCAGAAAGGCACATGTGGCTTAGGCAGGAAAATGCCAACTTTCTAAAAGTGTAATTCTCAAAATAGTAGTATATTATTAATATAAAATATGACTTGACCATTAAGTTGGATTTTAAATTACTAATAAATTGAGCTCTTTAATAATTTTCCTTGCAATTTCCAAGCTGAAGTTTTGCTTAATGAGGTTTTATAATGTACCCAGTGCTTTTCCTATAGGAGAGTCATTCTTCCCACAGTGAAAAATGGCTTATGACTTTGGTGGCTTTTCCCAGCAGTACATTTACAATATGAGTATACATGTCCTACCTTTCAGATACCTTACTGAGGGCATTTAGGATCTACATTAGGGGTGACATAAATATTAAAAAGGAAAACATAGACCTAGTAAACGTTTTATTTAACTAGGTTGAATTATCAGGGACACACCTGGAGACATGCTTTCCATTGTCACTGTAGTGGTGGCATATGTTCTGCAGTCCAATAGTAGTAATCAACTTACCAGACCTAGGTACATGTTTTACTATATATTAGGAATTTTTAGGTAAGTTAAATATGCCAATACATGTTTAGCTAATTTCAACAGGCTTTATGGATCAGAGAACATGCATTAGGGATTAGTAGTTAATAGTGCCTCAGTGTGCATATTTTTTTTTAAAACAGCAGCATAATTTCCCCAATAAAAATGGGAACCATACAGAAAGAGGCATTTTCCCACAGCAGCAAAAGATAAAGACGAAATATCACAATGTAAAGAGCAAAGAAGAACAGCAGTGCTGTCTTAACCAACCTCTGACAAGTACAATGGTGGCTCAGAGTCAAGAACCATGCTGCAGCTGCATCAACATAAAATGCCCGTTGGACTTAGCCCTCTCTGTATGGTTACTCCCAACCTTTTTGCCTTTTACCCTCCATTTTTTGTTGAATTAATTTTTGTTGGCTCGACAACTCTGTGTACTTCATCTCTGCTAACCCGTGATAAAGTGGTTGTGCTCTCCCCTAAACATAGTAAAATTGTCTTATACCTGATTGCCATATTATATTTACCAATATTGACCTTGTAGAGTGGTATACCATATACCCAGGGCCTTTAAATTAAATGCTTCTAGTGGTCCTGCAACACCTATTGTGCCACCCACTAAAGTAGCCCCTTAAAACATGACCCATGCCAGCCATTGCAGTCTGAATGCAGTTTTAAACTGCCAATTTGACTTTTCAATATAAACTCCCTTGTCAGGCCTTAAACGCCCTACTTATTGCATCTAGGTCACCCCTAACGTAGGCCCTAAGTATCCCATATTGCAGGGTCTATTGGAAATCAAAGCTTGGACATATACTATTAAGTTTTACAATTCCTGGTAGTGAAAAACTCCCAAATTCGTTTTCACTACAGTGAGGCTTACCTATCCTACAGGACAACATTGGGGTTGACTTATTACATTTAATAAATGCTAAGATCTGATTGGAGACTGATAGGCATTTCACGTTTGGTTTCTATAAATTCATAATTGAACATCCTCTTTATTGATAAAGTTGGATTTTAAATTGCAATTCTGAAAATTCCACTTTTAGAATATTGCCATTTTTTTGCCCTTTCCAATTTGGTGCCTGCAGCCTCCCCTGGGTCACACGACTGGACATAATTGGCCATTGGGACTTTGTGAATTCCTCACAGACAGCCAGACAATAAACGGATTAGGTATGCCTGAATGAGATATCTGTTGGGAGGATGAGGGAGTGCAGCTGGGCATAGCCCCACTTGCAACTGAATAGGCTGATCCCTTCCTTTACACAAAGGGCTTTTCATTACTGCATCCTCTCTGCAGACAGATAGTCGCCAGGGTGGAGGAGTCAGAAATTTCCAAGCACGTCCAAGAGAAACATCTAGAAATTACTCCTACTTCAAAGAAGGCACCAGGTATAAAATTAGGGCCCTCAGGCCCACTTTTCAGTTATTTTTCTGGACTTCTGCTGAAGGAGACTGAGAATACTGTCTGCTGACTGAACCCTACTTCACCACCTGAACCCAGGACTACCAGAGTGACTAGTTTGCTGGCCTCCTGTTCAGAGCCATGGGGCCACAAGAGGGTCCCGCCATCTTGAACCCACACCAAGACCAGCCTAAGCGAGTCCTAACCCCCAAGTGATGCCACACCAGCATTAGACCCTGGGTGGTGGTGCTAAAGGAGCCCAGATAGCCAAAATCCAAAACTTGTGACTTGGATATTTTTTGGCTAAAAACTGCTCTGGGAATGGAAGATAGACTAAAGCAAACTTGCTTGTCGATCCACCCAAGTTACATCACAGTTCAACCAGATTTTTCGGTAACTACCACTATGTTGTTCTCTATAGCACCAAATCATGTTCAGCTGACCTTTGCCAAAGATGTGTCCGGCTTTCTGAAACTTTGGTCCACTACAGCCTCCTACCTCACCCTACTGGAGATTTGCAACTTCCATAAAAATGACTAAGTCCAAATATAGAATTCTTCACCACAACCTTCTCCATTGGCTCCCTTTTGAAGACTCTTCCTCCTCAGACACTGCCTGTAAAATTCTAATTTTTTTAAATGTAGATTAACACACACACACACATATATATATATTTATATATATAAACTTGCACCACCACTACTGCCACTCATCCTTGCAGAGGTGTCTCAATCCGTGGGGTTGAATCCCGTGCTCCGTGCAGCCAAGACACTCCCAAACCATGAAAAATGATGGGCACTCCAGAACATCGATTACATTTTTGAAAATGTATTGCCACAGTAAAAACAAACTGACGCATTTCAGCTTCTGGATTTCACCAGTGTCAATAGCACGCACTACGTCATCTCATGTCATTAAGTCCACTTGTTCTCGAGTTGGGAAGCATGTTTCCATAGAAAAAGTGTTTTTATACTTGCCTATATCTTTGGCACCATTTCACAAAACTTTCAAAAAAAGTGTCCGGAGATTCTTGTTGCACATGGAAAGTTTCAGGGTTATCCATCAAGTGGAATCAAGAAAAAGGGGGGTGAAAAAAGTTCAATTTCCACTGTTAATTCCCAAAGGACTTTCAGACACGACTACAGCCCTAACCGCTGGATGGAATTATACCAAATTTCGATAACCAGATTGTTCTTTTGCTTGTTTGGTGTAAATCTGTTCAGTCATTTTTGAGAAATTAAGGGGAAAATACATTTGTATATCTCTGGCCACGAGCATTTCATGATGATTGCATCAAATTTGCGAATGCATGCAACATCAGGAACGCTGTGATTGGCTGGCTGCAAACTGACTAGAAATGTGTGCCTTTCATTTTAGGGAATGTACATGGTCCCCTGGGCTGGAAATTGTCATGAAAAGTGACATTAGGGGTCAGGGTGGAGTTACCCTGACCCCAGGGTTGTCATGTAAGTCATAATATGAACTTACAATGTTTTTTTTTCCCACAGCTAGTGATATTTGCGAATACGTCGTGGCACTCGGCGTGACCCCCATGTAATGTCCTGAAGTATTTGCAAATATCAGCAACAATAAAAAAGCAATGAGACTTAGTTATACACTAATTCACTCATTCTTACATAGTCATACCCTGATGCACCCATTCACTGACGCACTAACACCCGGATTAACCTATTTGCAGACCCGATCACACCCTGATGCACCCATTTGCACACCCAATCATTCCATCATGCAGACATTCACGGACCAAGACGCAACCTCATGCACATATTCAAAGATCCAGTCATACCCTGACACACCCATTCGCAGATCCACTTACACACTGATTCATCCATTCACACACCCAATCAGACCCTGTTGCACCCATTAAAATACCCAGTCACAACCTCACACACCCATTTGCAGATCCACTCACACCCTGATGAACCCTCTCACAGACCCACTCGCACCCTGATGCACCTATTTGCAGATCCGGTCGCACAATGATGCACCCAGTCACAGACTCACTGACACCCTGATGCACAACCTCATGCACCCATTTGCAGACCCAAACACACCCTGATGCACTCATTCACAGACCCATTCACACCCCGGTGCACCCATTTGCAGACCCAATGACACCCTGATACATCCATTCAGAGCCCTAGTCACAGCCTGATGCACCCATTTGCAGATCCAGTTGCATCCTGATGCACCAATTCGCAGATCCAATCAAACAGTGACACACCCATTTCTAGACCTCATGACACACTGATGCACCCATTCAGATATCCACTCACTCACTCACTACCTAATGCACCCATTCACAGATTCATTTGAACCCTGATGCATTTATTCACAGACACACTCACACCCTGATGCATCCATTCAGCGACCCTGTCACATCCTGATGCACCCCATTTGCAGATCCAGTTGCACACTGATGCACACATTCACAGACATCCTAATGCACCTGTTCACACACCCAATCACACCCTGGTGCACACAGTCGCAGACTCACTCAATCCCTCATGCACCCAATCACAGACCCAGACACCACCTCACGCACATATTCACAGGTCCAGTCATACTGTTATGCACCTATTCACAGATCCACTGGAATCCTGACACACCTATTCACTGACCCAATCCCATCCAGATACACTCATTCTCAGAGCCAATCATTCCCTCATGCACCCATTTGCATACCCAATCACAACCTCATGCACCCATTCACAGATCCATTCATACCCTGTTGCACCCATTTGTAGACCCACTCACCCCCTGATATACCGATTCTCAGATCCACTCACACACTGATGCAACCATTGGCAGACCAAATCAGACCCTGATGCACCCATTTGCATACTTAGTCACAACATCATGTACCCATTTGCAGACCCCCTCACACCCCTCACAGCCCAATGCACCCAATTGCAGATCCATTCACATCCTGACGCACCTATTCTCAGACCCAATGACCCCCTCATGATCCCATTCACAGACTCATAATGAGAAGTGTATATATATAAATATATATATATATATATATATATCTCCAACACCAACAATTGCCAAACAATTGATTTGTTTGCACTCCAGGAGAGTTTAATTGCTTCTATTCAAGAAAAATATAAAAAGACACCACCGGTTGGTATTTACAATAACTATGAAATATAGCAATGTCAATTTTATTGTGAACATACCGATGTAACACAGCTCTAGTCCATGAGGAAATATAGCAGAGGTCACACAGTAGGGCCCACATCTGTAAAATGGAACGGCAAAGTGACAAGTCAGGGTCCATACACTGCGTGAAAGTGACAGACTTATGATAGTTCAAACAATAGTTTGAGATGTATGAGGCAGTGATATCTTCTTACCTGTGTCTCACTGGAAGTATTGCTGTATAACGTTGTTTCTGTTGTCGATATCCTCTTCTTCTGCCTCCTCTTCTTCACTGTCCACAGGCTCTACAGCTGCCACAAGACCTCCAGCTGGACCATCCTCCTGCAGAAAAGGCACCTGGTGTCGCAAAGTCAGGTTGTGCCCTTCAGAAGGCCGAAGTTTCTTACTATAACCCTCCTAGTTCGCCCATGTGCCTCATTGTAGCGTTCCTCTGCCCTTGTCCTTGGGATTTCTCACTGGGGTCAGTAACCATAACAGGTTGGGGTACCCAGAGTCACCTGCAAATGTTGCGGGACAACTGTTAGATACATACTAACCCTTAGGGACAACCCCAGACCCAAACAACTATTCACAGGGTATAGGGTCCTTGTCCTCACCTATGAGCCACACACGGTGCCTCTGGAGTTGCCCCATCACATAAGGGATGCTGCTATTCCACAGAATGTAAGCGTCATGCACTGCGCCAGGAAACTTGGCATTCACATGGGAGATGTACTTGTCGGCCAAACACACCATCTGCACATTCATTGACCCACTTGCCAGGAAATGGAGTACTGACAGGACCTGCACAAGAGGGGGATCCCTGTGGGATGGCGGATAGCTGACATCAGGTCTGGCTCCAACTGGACACACAGTTCATGGATTGTTGCACGATCAAGTCTGTAGGTGACTATTACGTGTCTCTCTTCCATTGTTGACAGGTCCACCAGAGGTCTGTACACCGGACGATGCCGCCATCTCATCACCTGCCCCAGCGGACGTGCCCTATGGACGAGAACAGCGAGCAGAGAGTCAGCCAACACTGAGGTATCACAAATTGTCATTAGCACACATTTTATTAATCCGCAATGTGCCTGTTACTGTGTATATGCAAGGCCTACATAGATGTGACGCAGTTATTATTCTTGCCATGTGGCCCCCTGAAATGGCGGCTGCCTGACCTGTAAGGTGGGACAAGGGTAGATGAGGTAACTGCGCTGGCATTCTACACCATTGCGGTAGGCGGTCGAAGACCACGGCGCAATCCTGCATTGGTTAACATTGGACCCTATGGGTCCGAGGAGCCAATGACGATGTGCGCCGGCGGTGACGCTACGCACCGCCGCGGACGTCACCGCCATTTTCTTTCTGTTCACTCACTTGATACCTGATCTTCGACAGGAGATGACCTACACTGCAAGTGCCGCTGTGACCTCAGTCTGGAAGCGACGATGGCTCATGTGTCTGGGGAAAGGGCCCCTGCCTTCACTTTGGAGGAGTTGGAGAAGTTAGTGGATGGGGTCCTCCCCCAGTACACGCTACTCTACGGTCCTCCAGACAAACAGGTGAATACACTGTGAGTATGCTGCATGGGCAATGGCTGTTTGGAGTGGTGTGGATGGAAGATACAAGGGGGGTGGCGGGGACGGAGCCCTGCAGGAGCGGACGGTGAGTGTCTGTGCGTCAGGGCAAGGGTGGGAACGTGGGCCAATGACTATGACGGTCTGGACTGTGAAAGATTTACCTTTTCCCCTGTACTATTCCTCTACGTCAACGCCCACCAGAAGAAGGATATTTGGCGTGCCATCGCCAAGGAAGTCCGGACCCTGGCGGTCCACCACAGACGGAGCACCCACTGCTGGAAAAGATGGGAGGACATTCACCGCTGGTGTAAGAAGATGGTGGAGGGCCAGCTGGGGATGGCCTCCCAACGTGGGAGGGGTGCCCGTTGCACCATGACCCCCCTGATGTTTCGGATCCTGGCGGTGGCCTACCTGGAGTTGGATGGGCACTTGAGGGCATCACAGCAGCCACAAGGGGGTGAGTACTGACACATTCACCTGACATCTGTAGTTCTGAGGTCTGCTGTGTCTGTAGTGTCCGCCACCGATAGTGGTATTGTATGCACTGAACATGTCTTTCTTCTGTCTCCCTCCCCCCTTTTTGTGGTCTCCCTGTTCTTGTGTGCAATATCATCATCTGGTGGAGGAGCAGTGGCACCGGAGCAGGATGGAGCTGCATCCCACTTGGCCCAGGAGGGTGAAACAACGGAGTCTGAAGCCACCAGTGTGACGGAGGGCGACGGGAGCTCCACGGCGGGGACAGGAGGTGACAGCAGCGACATTGACTCCTCCTCTGATAGGAGCTCCCTTGCGGTGGCGGGCTCCTTAGTGCCCCCCGCATCCACAGGTACAGCCGCCACCCCCCTACCAGCACCGCCCTCCCAGCAGCCCCTCAGCATGTGTCCCGTGTCCTCTCACCCAGGAGGGTGGGCATCTCCTTCGCCCCAGGCACCCCAGGCCCTGCCCCAGTCAGCCCTGCTGCCCTCAGTGAGGAGGCTATTGACCTCCTGAGATCCCTCACTGTTGGGCAGTCTACCATTCTGAATGCCATCCAGGGTGTTGAGAGGCATTTGCAACAAACAAATGCTTATCTGGAGGGCATTCATTCTGGCCAGGCAGCCCAACCGAACATTTCAGGCTCTGGCCTCAGCACTGATGGCAGCCATTGTCCCTGTGTCCAGCCTCCCCCTTCCTCCAACTTCCTCCACCCAGACCTAATCCCCTGTACCTCAGCCTATCCCAAGCACACCATCAGACCAGCATGCACACACCTCAACACACAAAAGTGGCTCAGGCAAACATAAGCACCACACATCCAACAGGCACTCGCACAAGCATCATACCCATGCAGGCATACCAACATCCACTGCCTCCACTGTTTTCCCCTCCTCCACGTCTCCCTCCCTCCTCCCTCCCAGTCTCGTCTCCACTCACACCTGCATGCACTACATCTTCAGCCACTACCTCCATCACCAGCACGCCCATCACCACACACGTCTCACGTGCACTCACAACCCCACTACCATTCACACATCCCCTGTGTCCTCTACCAGTGTGTCTGTGAGCCCTCCTCCCAAACTACACAAATGCAGGCACACACCCGCCCAACAGCCATCCACCTCACAACAGCCTCCAGCCCATACACCTTCACCCACATTCAGCAGACGTACACCTCCTACAACCACTACCTCTTCCTTCACTCCCAAACCCCCTCCATCTACCCATCCCAGTGTGTCTAAAAAACTTTTCCTGGCTAATATTGACCTCTTCCCTACACCTCCCCACCCGCCCGTCCCCTAGGGCCAGGATTTCCAGGTCCCAACCCTGCACCTCAGCCACCACATCACCAGGCACAGTGGTGCCAGCAACTGCGGGCTATTGGAGTGCGCCAACCATCAGCGCTGCCAGTGTTCCTCGGAGCGAGGGCAAGGACATTCCACCACCTGCAAAACTTAAAAAGTTGCCCACATCCCGGAGGGAGAAGCAGAAAACACCTGCCACCAAGGGCTCAGGGAAACCGAAAGGGGATAGTGGCAAGACAGCAGCACCACCATCCAAGGTGGGGAAGGGCCAGAAACTGAAGGGCAGGTCAGGAGAGGGCCTGGTGGCACCGACTGAGGGACCAGTGTCACACCTTTTGTCCACGTCGACGCCAACCTGTACGGCGGAGAAGACCGCCACCTGCACCGCCATCTGCACCGCCACAGAGCCCGCCACCAGCACCGCTGTGATTGAGCCCGCCACCAGCACCGCAGTCACTGAGCCCGCCACCAGCACCTCAGTCACTGAGCCCGCCGCCAGCACCGCTGCCACACAGCGGGCCGCCAGCACTGCCGCCACAGAGCCCGCTGCCAGCACCGCCACAACAGAGCCCGCCACCAGCACCGCTCCCACAGAGCCCACCGCAAGCTCCACTGCCACAGAGCCCGCCGCCAGCACCGCTCCCACAGAGCCTGCCACAAGCAACGCTGTCACGGAGCCCGCTGCAAGCACCGCCGTGACTGACACCGCCGCAAGCACCACCAGCAGCCCCACATCATCCTGAGCCAGTGGCACCACCACAGACATGGCTGCCATCCCCAGTGGTCAGTCGTCCGAGGCTGGTGGTGAGTTCCAGGAGCCTGGGCAGCTTCAATGATGCATCACTTTCAGTGGAGAGATACAGTCTCTACCTCTGTCCTTGGCAGGTTGAAGCACTCTGGGCACAAAGCCCCCTCCTGAGCCAGTGGAGAGATACATCCACTACCTCTGTCCTTGGCAGGATGAAGCACTCTGGGCACAAAGCCCCCTAAAGAACCAGTGGAGGAAGACATCCATTACCTCTGTCCTTGGCAGGATGAAGCACTCTGGGCACAAAGCCCCCTCCAGAACCAGTGGAGAGATACATCCACTTGAGAGACTGTGGCTTTGCACTCCCCAGGATAGAGCAGTGGGCAAACCACCCGCTGGAGAGACTTGAGAGACTGTGGCTTTGCACTCCCCAGGATGAAGCAGTGGGCAAACCACCCACTGGAAAGACTTGAGAGACTGTGGCTTTGCACTCCCCCGGATAGAGGAGTGGGCAACCCCCCCACTGGAAAGACTTGAGAGACTGCTTCTTTGCACTCCCCAGGATAAAGTAGTGGGCAAACCACCCACTGGAAAGACTTGAGAGACTGTGGCTTTGCACTCCCCAGGATATAGCAGTGGGCATGGAGCCCCCTCGTGGAGCAGTGGCATTGTGCGTTCATCAGGCTGAGGTGCCTGTTTATTTTCCATGTGTGTGTGTCACTCTCTTTTTCCTCCCCCCCTCCCCTGTGTTGTGGGTGCAGTACTCACCGTGGTCATCGCCGCAGTCTCTGGAGCTCCTCATAGACGAGCAGGAAGACGATCGCCGGCAGGATGTGAATTTCTGTCTCCATGGCGTCCTGGTTCCTCGTGGGGTGTGGAGAGGTGAGTGATTTCCCCTTCTGTGTACTGTTTCCGCCGTGTTTTTTATCGCGTTGGTTCCACACCGGAAAAGGTGGCAGATTGGCATCTTGTGATAGGGTTGGGGGTACATTGTCTTCCGCCTGTCTGTTGGCGGTTACCGCCATCCTGTTTGTTTGTACTGCCGTGGTGGTCGGAGTGTTAAAGTGGCTGTCTATGTTGGCGTTTTCCGCCGTGGTCGTAATGCCATTTTTTTCCACCAGCCTGGTGGCGGTATTACCGCCGCTTTAACACTGACCGCCAGGGTTGTAATGAGAGCCATAGTTTTAGATTTAAAAAGGTAAGGTTATCTTTTAGGAGTAGTCTCAATAGTTTTATATATTTATTAATAGGTAAGTAACATGCACTTTGTGTGAGGTAAAGAGTAGCTTTGTTACAAGTTATATATAACCAAGGAACTGTGTATACTAAATATTGTATTTTGTTGCATGCGCCAATTCTTAGAAAGACAGTGTACATTGAGAGCCTCATTACAACCCTGGCGGTCCTAAGACCACGAGCTCTGGGGTGGTGGTTGGACTGCTGACATTGTGGTGGTCTGACAGCCACATTACGACTGTGACGATTGCACCACGGTCGGACCGCCAGCATCACCACTTCTCCTCTACTGGCGCTGCCCTGGGGATTACGAGTCGCCTCTCTACCAGTAATTACATGGTGATAGCCACTTGGCATGGGCAGTGCAGCCCCCCCCCCGACCAGCCCCATTGCGATTTTCATTGTCTGTTTTGTCTGCTTTGCAGACAGTGAATATTGCAATGGGTGCTGGAGCACCCTAAGCACTACAGCATTGCCGTTGGCTCTATTAGGAGCCGGCATCAATGTTGTAGGCCATTTCCCGCTAAGCCAGTGGGAAACTCTTCGTGGGGTTTACCGAATGGGGACTGCACATGCGGTAACCTGAGTGCGGAAGTTTGATGGACGGCCTTTTCCGTCCACCAAACTTGTAATGAACCCCTAAGTGCTAAAGGCAAACTTTACAATGTATTACAAGATATGAAAGTCATATATGCTTATATATCATGTGCTGCTTATAAGGAATGTATTGCTTGGAATTCTGGGATTTGTAGTCCTATTTATTCTGTTTTAAAAGAGGGCTACAAAACCAGAGAATTGAAAGTGAAGCATCATTGTGTCAAAGTTCACATGAATGTATTAGAAGTCTGGTAGGGTAGGTGTTGGTATATTATAGAGTAGGTTTCTATGTGGTTGGATGGTAATAAATAGACTACTAGATGTGGTTAAAGATCTCATGTTAAACCATGGCTCAGGTTTGGTAGTGCAGATATTGTTTCTGGTCTTACACTAACAGATGCTAATGAAATCTGCAACCTCTTTGTGAAGTATGAAATAGATGATTTAATCTTTACTATTGTTTTCTTAGATAATCTGTCAGAAGTACAAGTGCACGCCTACATTCACTGATATTTATAGAGAAGCAGTAACCCAATATTTTAATGCATCCAGACAGACACTGGTTAATAATGGGTGATACTGAGTAGTGCAGTGCCCGTGTGTGGTTTGTGACTCTACATACAGCATACCATTCACCAAGGATCTCATATTCATGTTACTGACACTGGCCACTAAAATTAGGCTGACAAATCTCTATATGTAAAGGAATATATAATATAATATCCTAAGGTCAACATATAGTATACCACTCACCAAGGAACTTTTAGTCATATTTCCCAAACAGGCACCCTGTGTCTCACTCAGTCAAAGAGCAACAGAGAGAGTGGTAAAGACATTGACATTACTCAGAAAGTACTTATGAATGTTGTAAATGTTGTGTTATTAAAGGCAATTGCACACAGATTCACATACTGCTGTATTCACTGACATAGGTACATAAGTATTTCTTTAGGTTCTAATGTGCACATTTACAGGTCAATACAGGTACTAAAATAAGCAGTGATATACACTAAATTATGTTCTGATGCTAGTACAAGTGAACATGTACATTCAGTCAGATATATATGCAAATAGTGACACCATGTTTTCATATCCAGAGAAATACCACTTTAATGATGGGTGAGGCATACTATTACAGAGCTTGTGCATGCTCTGTCACTTGTCAGGTTTTCAAAGTATGCAAGGTGTGTCTCAGCCACTGAAAAAGACACAGAGACACTTATACATTCACTAAGATACTCAGAAAGCATTTACTTATGGAGCAGTATGAAAGGCAATTACAGACATATAGCATAGCTGTGTCATCTCAAACAGAGGTACTAACATATATGATCAGCCACTTAAGTAGAGATTTAGAGACTCATACAAAAGCTAAGACAAGCAGTCATATACAGGCAGATGGAGTAAAACATCTTATAGCATTTCGAGAGATAGACACCTGCATTCATTCAGAAATACAGCCAAGTACTCAGACGATCTACTCAGGTATGCAGGGAAATACGCGTCCATCATGGATGAGGCCTAGTAGTCTAGACATTGTCTGTGCTGTGTTACTAGTCACTGAAATTGGCCTGAGAAGCATCTTTCTGAACTCTCAACCTGACATTTAGGTGCAAATATGCAATCTCTGTGATATGTTGTAGGTAGGCCATTAAGCATGGTGGATTGTGCTTCAGGGATTTAGAAACATACTTTTCAGTTTTACAAGGTTAGTTGAGCAGACCCCTAAGCCATCACTACATACAATAACCCACTCACCAAGGAACTGACAATCATGTTTCCAAAGCATGAATGCTGTGACTCAGCCAGTGAAACAGAAATAGAGACAGTTCTGCATTTAGTGCCATGCTCAGAAGCATTTACATGTGCAGCAATATAAGAGGCAATTGGAGACAAATTCACATAGTTCTGTATTCTCTAACAGAGGTACTGGTATGCATGATCAGCCACTTAAGTAGAGATTTGCAGAGTCACGTAGTTACTAAAACAGGCAGTCACATACCGGCAGATGCACTAGAATATGTTGTAGCACTACTAAAGGTAGACACCGGCATTCACCGTAAATATATCCAAGTACTCACCTGATCTATTCATGTATGCAGAAAAATACTGTTTCAAACATGGGTAAGGCATAATACTGTAGAGTGTCTCTGTGTTGAGTCACTGCTCATTGTGATTGGCATCTGAAATCCCTTTCTGAACTCTCAAGCTCACATTTAAGTGGACATACGTCACCTCTGTGATATTTTATAGGTATGCCATTAACCCTGGTGCATTGTGCTTTAGTGCTTGACAAACCAACTTTTCAGTTTTACAACCTTAGTACAGGACTTCCACACCCCTCAGCTAAGCCTTACCTACAGTATGCCAATCAAAAAGGATCTGACATTCATGATTTTAAAGAATGGTTGCTGTGTCTCAGGAAATAAAACAGAAACACAGACATTTATAAATGTACTGACATAGTCTGAAAGCATGTACATATCTAGCACTATCAAAGAAAACTGCACACACAGTTTCAAAGCACTGTATTAGCTAACAGAGATACTGACGTATATGACCAGCCACCTACGTAGAGATTTAGAGAGTAATACAGGTACTAAGACAGGCAGTCATATGCTAGCAGATGCACTAAAATATCTCATAGCACTACTAGAGGTGGACAGCTGCATTCACTCAGAAGTATATCCAACTATTTGCCCAATCTTCTTATGTATGCAGAGAAATAGTGCTTCAATCATGCATGAGGCCTATGAGTGTGCAATTTCTCTGTGCTCTGTCACTGGTCACTGAAACTGTTCTGTGAAACTCCTTTTTTGAACTCTCAAACTCAGATTTAAGTGAAAATATGTCACCTGTGTGATAGGTTGTACATATGCCATTAACCATGGTGGATTGTGCTTCAGTGATTGAGAAACATACGTTTTAGTTTTACAAGCTTACTTGAGAACTTCAGACCACTAATATCAGCAGTAGATAGAGTGTGGTAATGACCACAGAACTAACAGACATGTTATCAAAGCATTCAGGGTGTGTCTCAGCCAGTGAAAGACAAAGAGAGACACTTCCACATTTACTGGCATAATCAGAAAACATTTTCATATACAAAAAAAGCAAAGGCAATTGGAGACACACTCACATGGCCCTGTATTATCTTACAGAAGCACTGAGGTATATCTTTACCCTCTTACATAGAGATTTATAGAGCCACACAGGCAGTAAAAGAGGCACTGACATAGCAGCAGATATGCTAAAATATTACTCTAAATATATAATTGAAATCACATTTTCTTTTCTGATTTACAGGTATCAATTTCTTCTCGGGTGTTAAATTACCATGCCATAAAAAAAGCCAGAGAAGAGAGAAACAGAAACAACAATACGACCTCCTCAGAACTGTGAAACAAAAGGGGCAAGATGGCACAACATTACAGAAAGAAGCACAAGCTGCTGGTAAGAGAACAAAGACATTTCTTAAAATAGTATGTTGTCAACTTGAACCTCAGAAAAATGAAGTAAAAAAGAAACCAACTTTGACATCAAGTAAGAAAGGATTAAAGGTGCATAATGTCACAAATAAAAATAAACTACAGTAAATCACCTAGTTTAACTAGAAGACAATGTCAGTTCAAGGAAATAAGAGTAAGATTGTTCCGTAGCAGAGAAGTCAACAATCTAATCAGTATTATGAAGAAGTATAAAAGAATGAGAGTAGCTCGCAGACACAAGGAACTTGTTGAGAGTATTGTTGATAAGGCATTTGCTTTGAAGAGGAAGCTATTTATCTTGATTTAAAATAGAATGAAAACACTAGATAAAATAGTGTGAGTATGAGGACAAAAGTGTAAAGAAAACGCTCATAAACACAATCAACTTATGCAAAGTTTTTAGTGGGAATGGATATATACTTCTAGTACTGAGCCTTTATTTAATGAAGAAAGCTACTTGCAAGAGAAGAGACTAGTGCATGCAGTTGATGAATCTGTCATGAGAAAAAAGATTATTCTCGTATGAAGTCATAGCTGAAGAGGTTCAGGTAAGGCATACACAGGCCCCAGTGTATAAGTGGAATTGTAGCACTATTTGTACTAAGCAACAGGAATCAATTACTATACTCAGAAATTGTTTATGAAGGTTTCCATGCAAGAGTTCCAAACAGAAAATTATACTTTTGCAAAGACTAGATCCATGCAAAGTAAGAACATTTACAAATCTACAGGGACATTCACTAGCATGTTCATCAAAGAAAGTGTGCCAAAGCACCTTCCCTCATTTTAGAATGTTAGCTGTACACCAGTCACGGATGGATAATCTATTTAGAAGACTTTACCATGTGAAGACTCCTGCAGTGTGTTTAGGTGAAATTAATGGAGTACTTTTGTATGGAACAGTGGCAGAGTTAGTGGTGATGTGCACTTCCGTTTCTTTGGACCTCAAGAGGAGTGCACAGAAAATTAACAGTTAGATTATGCAAGTGTAGCAGAGCAGGAGATATATATCACTGTTGATAACTTTTGAGAAGAAATTAGAAAGTTTAAAACAGTCTGTTCAGACAAAACCAGCCTGCATTTGCATATGTGATAGACATATACACTATAAATATGAAATCACTATGTTATTGTGTCTTCAAAAACTGAAGAAGACAACAGTGATAAATGGTGAGATTTTGCAGGTTATTTATTTGTAGAACACTTTGATTGTTGCAAACAACAATCAATAAGTAATTACTGTTATAATAAATTAAAGAAGAATAGAATGCCAAATGGAGCAGTGTATAACAAGTTTGAACTAGTTGCCAATCCATAAGAATTACAAGACTTGAATGTTTATGAGCCTATAATTATACAATGTATACATCCATTCCAATCAATAGCCTGCATGGAGCCAAAGACAGGACAGTTACCTTCAACTGAGCTCCAAAAAGGTCTAAAAGGTAGAGTTGTTTATTTGCTATTAGATCTTAAAGATAATGTTCAAACTATAGGTATGGCAAGAGATTTCGAAGAAGGACTTGTGATTCTAGTCAATTGTGTACCTACTAAGAGTAAAAAAGATATAGAAAGAGTTAGTAGATGGTAGCAAAGTAATAAAAGGAACATTATGGGGGTTATTACAACTTTGGAGGAGGTGTTAATCCGTCCCAAATGTGACGAATATACCACCAGCTGTATTACGAGTTCCATAGGATATAATGGACTCATAATACGGCTGGTGGTATATCCGTCACTTTACCGTCATTTTTGGGACGGATTAACACTCCTCCAAAGTTGTAATAACCCCCTATATCTGGTACAAAATAACATTTATTATAATAAAAATGCTAATTCTCTTCAAGACATTCACATATAGATAACGGAAAAGAATTGTCCAGAGGCCAAATTGAGAAGATTGATTAAAAAAGAACAGAAGAAATTAATGAACACTACAGTATTCATCCTCTACATTCTAAAGAGATTAACAGAGATGCTATTGACCTACTTCAAATGAAAAAAGCAAAAGGTGCTCCATTAAGTGCATGGGACAAAAGCTTAGAAGCTTGTTGTTTTCCAAATCTCTTTCCTGCTAGAGTTAGTGGTAGGTATGATGTCTGGGCTGCACAAATATCAGCAGCTGAGTACAGATTTACCAGACTTTATTCAGAGGACACTAGATTTCACCAGAGTAATCCTTATATAGTTCACCTACTATTTGAGAGCGACTTTTCTGGCTTATCCAAAGCAGTAAATCATATTCTAAAAACAGGAGTAAACCTCCAGAAAATGACAACAAGAGAATTTGTTGATAAAGTTTAAGGAAGAGATGAACACCTTAAATACAACCTAATGAAGTTGATGGCATGTCAACATGGTACAAATTAATATTGGTATTGACGCCATGGTGAATGAAAATGCATGTTGAGGTTAAGGAATCTAAGACTAGCTACTTGATTTGTGACACTCAGTTGTACTAAATATGCATGGTATTACCTTCTTGAATTTTTAAATGAGGCAAACTCAAACATAAATGATATCCATTTAAAAATAGTAGATGACCACTTTTCATTGGATCCTGCAAATGTTTGCAGATATTTTAACTGCTGATTTCAAGCAATTATGTCTTTCATCTGTAAAAAAACGAATCCACCCCTTGGTGAAGTCACTGATTTCTTCTGGCACAAAGAGTACCAAGCTAGAGGTAGTCCACACGTTCATATGCTGTTATGGGTAAAAGAAGCCCCAAACTATGGATCAGACAGTGATGAGCTTGTCTTGTCTTTCATAGAACAGTATGTGAAGTGCGTCATCCCAAATGAAAACGCTAAGAAGGGATTGAGACAACAAGTTCTACGATTTCAATTTCACAGGTGTGTCAAATATTGCCATTGTAAATACAAATCAAAAGGAACATTTTATACACAATATTGCTTTGAATTTCCATGTCCTGTTCTCTCAGAAGGAAGAGTGAATAGCTTTTTGTCTGCAGTGAGACACACCTTGACACAGATATCACCAAATAATATCTACAACATCAGAAGAACAGAAGCTTCAAACTATATAGATAACCTCAACCCTGTCATTCTAAAGATGTGGAAACAAATATGGACAAACAATTTGTTGATGATAATTCTATTGATATAGCTCGCTACATTACTTCTTACATAACAAAGGCAGAAAAGACAGAAATGAAAGAGATGTGGGAAGAGATTTCAGCAGAAAAGAGTCTCACAAGAAATACTGTACAGTTTTTGCTTGAAAATGCTTTCACATAGGAAAATTGGATCTAATGAATGTGCAGATAGATTGAGCTTGACAAGTTTGTTCTCCAAGTCTAGAAGAATTGTATGGGTAAGCCTAGGCCTTGCAAGCAGTCGTAATATAGTGTTAAAGCCTTTCCCAGAAATAGAGTATCTTGCAGAAGTTGATCCAGAGAGTTGAGACATTCTGAAGACTAATATGCTGGATATATCCTACCCATGAAGAAGTTCCCATCTTGAAAATATGTCTGTATGAAGTACTACAGAATTACACATACACAACTAATATCACAGAAAATACTGAAGAAGGAAGACTTGCAGTTACTGGATGTCACGGTTGTCTAGTATGACATAACAAAGAAAATCTAACTAATCATAGGAAACTAAGTTGCCAAACTCCAGATAGAAAAGAGTTTTTATACCTGGCACTATTACAACTGTTCAAACAATGGCAAGCTGAATCAGATCTAATTAGACACTGTGACTGTTACGAAGATTCACTCAATGCTGTAAAAATTACTATTCAGTGTTGTGTCTTTCCAACATACTTATAGATGTTGAAAGATGAGGTTGAACAAGAACAAAACATTGCAGCTGAAATACCCATGGACAGTTCATAGAACAGTCGAAGTTCTACACCAGCAAGTCAAGATCTTCTTGGAGAACCAGTAATTCAAAATGAGGTAGCTATAGCGATGAACAAAGTGGAGATTGCAGTGTAGGAAGCAAGAGAGGGAACTGTGGATTTAGAACAGTTAGAAGGACAACTTAACAATGAACAGAGAAACATTATCAAGTAAGTTAAAAAAAATAGAACATGGATTTCTTCATAACAAAGGACTTTGGCACATATTTACACTCTGTTATAAAACTTTTAGCATCGTTTTAGCATCTAAAAATGTTGATGCTAAAATGGCCCTGTGCTAACTCCATATTTATATTTTGACACTAGACCTGTCTAGTGTCAAAATATTGGAGTTAGCACCATGTTGTGTATGCAGCAAACTACCTTGCGCTAAATAGATGCAAGGTAGGCGTTCCCATCCACAATATTCTGCTAACCCTCTACTGCCTTATTTATACTCCGGTGCAGAAACAATGCACATGAAGTAGGCGGACCCAAATAAGGGTGCTAAGCCTGCTTAACACCATTATTTAGCATCTGGGTCAGACCAGGTGTTAGGGTACCTGTGGACCCATTTCCATGGTCAAACACCATGGAATGAGGCCACAGATGCCCACCCCAAGCCCCAGCAACACCGCCACCCACAACAGAGGGACACCATAAGATAGGAGATACCATCCTGGGTAAGTATAGGTAAGTATATTATTTTTTTATGTGTCATTGGGGCCCCTTAGATGGGGGACCCCTGACTGTCAGTGGGTCTTATGGCCTTGCCTAGGGGACACTGATTCCCTGTGTTGGCCACTGGGGTGGTGGGCATGACTTCTGTCTTTACTAAGACAGGAGTCATTTTTGGGTGCTAGTGAATCAGAAAATGAAACTAGGCTGGTTAATGGCATATTTATTGCCACTAACCAGCCTAGCGTCATTTCTGACCAACTTGCACCTTCTTCCCTACCGCCATCCCCCCGGCTAGCATCTTCTCTTTAGATGCTAGACTAGCCTATCCTGAGTGACGGCATACAGCATTCCATAGATATGGCTCACGACTGACACTATGGAATGGCGCTAGCAGGCCCTAAGGAATTTGCCGCAAAACAATGTTAGCACAGTTTTGAAGCAAAAAGTATAAATTTGCACCTTTGTGATTGTTCTACATATAAACCAATATTACTCTATATCAGTGGATAAGCTGATACTGGAAAAGTTTCCTAATTAAAGTTCTCACCAGTTACCTACAAAAGACTACTGATGCAAATGTGTCATATGTTGTAACACCACCAACAGGATTAGCTGCTCATAATATCAAAGGAATTACTCTGCATTTACTTTTAATGCAGCTTGTTAAATATTACAATTAACTTGAGCATCAGAAGTTATCTGGTGATGCCTGAATTATCCAGAGTATTGAAAAAGATGTCCTTCTCATTATTGATGAAGCAAGCAGGGTATCAAACATAATGCTTGCTTTCATACATTTAAGGATGCAGCAAGTTTTAGGAACAAACTATGATGTAGTATTGGAGGAAAACATGTATTACTCTGTGGTGACCTACTCCAACTTACCCCTCTAAAAGGACAACCAATTTTCAAGGCTCTTCTGCATAATGAAACAAGATTCACTAGGAAGTATTGGCATCTTAAACTTTGAGTACAAAGAATTAGTAAAAAATATGCATCAAACATCTGATAGAGAATACAAAGACATACTGAAAGACATTTGTGTAGGAGAAAGCAGGGGAAGTGTACTTTGCAAAGTCATCTAATCATGGCTCTCCTCTCATCCTCTATAACTGCAGAAGAACTACTGTTCAGTATCATCAAAGTACAGAAATCTATACTTTGTTTATAACAAACACTTCAAGAGTGTTCAAATTTTAATGGACATATACTCCAAATGGAAGAGAAGACATTTGGAAAGTACAGCTATTGATAAAATGGAACATCAAGGAGTTACAATATTCCTGTCAGATAATTTGGATTCTTTGGAAAAAAATCAGTATAAAAAACAGCAGGACTAGCAAAGCATTTCCGTGTCTGTAAAAACTGTCAAGTTATTTTAGGAAACATTTTAAATGTTGAGGAAGGCTTAGCAAATGGTGCAATGGGTAAAGTTGTTGATTTCAATACTTTTCCAAATAGAGATGAGGTGGAATACTTGTCTATAAAATGTGATCAATTAGATGATGTTAAGAAGTTTGGCCAGTGAGTTGTATGCTTTTTGCTTGTAAAAGACTAATACATTCTTTTACATACTTACTGTATACATCTCTTTAGCATGTGCGATAATAATCCATAAATCGCAAGTCTAAGTTCTGGGTGCAGCTTTGATTAACATTGGAAGCTCTGTTGTTAAAGAAGGAATGCCATATGTAGCATTGTCATGGATTAGACATTTGTCTGGCTTGTTTTTAATTGACTTTGATGAAAGCAATGTTAGTGCTGACATAAACTGTGTATGAGAGCATAATCGGTTAACAGGTCTTTACTTTCCTCATTTAGGGCAGTACCCTGTTTATGAGAAAAGTATACTGTGTTCAAAGCAGTAGATTACAAAACACTATACACTCCCTCATGAAAAGAAAGGACAAAAAGACAAGACAGACCCTGCTAAGATGAGAAAACCGGAAAATGAAAGTGAAATTGTTGGATACCAGTTAGAATACCGTTCAGGTGTCAACTGCTATGTCAATGTAATTGTCAACATACTATTCTATTTACCCTATGTAGTAAACTAAATTGAACAAAAGTCAGGTAAGAGAATGTGTCCTGCTCTATGTAGTTTTCTACAACGTCTAATGAATTACAGAACTGTAACATATTCTTCTTCAGGGATCCAAGATCTTTTAGATATATGTACTAAAGCTATAATATTTACTATGAACACTCAGCAAGATGTACAGGATTTTATTATGGTGATGCTTGGAGTCTTAGAAAAAGAAGAAGTAAATATTGATGATCTTTTAGGACTCAGTTACAAATGGCTTCATGAGTGTGAAGACTGCTCTCATACATGTACCACTGACATCAACTCTGAATGATTTCTTTACTTAACCTTACCAGATTGTAAAACTGTGCCTTTTGACAAACTGCATAGAAAAGCTTACCAAAATATGACCTGCCCAAACTGTCACGATCTGCAAGTTTCTCACCGACGTAGGCTGAAGTACTTGGAGGGATGCCTGGTTTCTTACTGGTTCTGGACTGGCCAAGATAAGCGTGACCCCGTCTAGTAGCAAAAGTGTTGCAGACTGATAAAAACACCAAGGCAGACGGTACCCTCTCGAAGGAGTCCCAGAGGAAAAACCCAAGTAATGGGAAAAAAACCTCTATCAAAGGAACTCCTGAGAAAGAGATAAAACAATGACAGAAGGCGAAAAATAGAAGTCAATCCTGCAGGAAAGAAGCAGGAGAGCGTAGAAAACTGGAAACAGGAGTGAGGATTACCACCAAGACGGAAGTGTTTGCAACGCAAGGAAGGAGGGAACTGCGGTGCTTATATACCATGAAACAGGAAGTGACAAAACAGGAAGAATGTACAACACCATCTTGGATTGGGAAAGACCACATAGAAATGAATGATAAAAAAGACCAAATGGAAAAGGAAAAGGAACAAGGCATGTTGGGAAGACAAACATCAAGGAAGAAGACACTATGGAAGACCAAGAAGAAAGAAGATATGAAGATACTAGAAAAATGAGAAAAAAGAAGAAAAACGAGAAAGGACCCAAGTAGGTAAGTAGGAAGGGAATGTCAGGGAGACTGCCGGGGGCTGCAGAGCGACCCAGACCACGTATTGTGCCTCCTGGGCGGCAATGCAGCAAAAAACACCAAACAAGCACAAAAAAATGGGCCATGGCGGTTCCAGTAGCCCGAAATGCAGACTTCCGGCCTGACAGAGGTCAGAAAAAGGGACTCTGTGGTAGTCTGTGGCGTCACACAACCTGTAGATCAGACCTTGCCTCTACATTATTTCTATGAAGAACAGGAAAATACGTTTTTGCAATGTTGCAATGTTGCAGAGCATGGGTCCAAAATGGAAACTGAAATTACAGCCTTCAAAGCAGGGCAAATATTGTTTTCAGGAAGAACTTTCACAATTTTGTGAAGGAGTTATTATAACCTCTGGACACTACACTGTGTAGTTAAAAAGCAAAAGTGGATAGATAGAATGCAATGACATCAATCTAAAGAACAAACAAAACCTTCCCTTCAAACTACCAAATTCATATCTTCTGTTTCTCTATCCGAAGTTCTAATGAAAAATAATGATTAAAGAAATGGACAGAGTGTTTCCTGTACATGCTTTATCTGTTGTATCGATGTTGTTCAGCCTATTAAGGGTAATGTCTTTAAAAAAGATCTACAAATCTCAAAAGACCTTTTACTAATGCAAAAAGAAGACAATAAACAAGTCAGCACAAAACAGACAAATTGCAGTCTGAGACTGGAAGGATATTCCAATTATAGCAGCCTCAAGATCAAACAATTAATTCTAAACTAAAGTAAAAGTCCCCTCTTGTTTATCCAACTAAACTTCCACATGCTAACAAACGAAATATAGTCCTGTGTATGTTTCTGTGAACATGGATTATGAGCACTGTAGACAACATTTTGCCTAGCAGGGGTGATGTTTTCAATTGGATCTGTAAAATTCATCAGTACTTCATATTATTTTCATATATCGTACCAGATATAATAACTGATGAAAAATGTTACAAACAGCTTGTTTAGATTACTGTTGTAACAAAGGCAAACTGTAGTTATTAATGAAATGTAATGAGTGTCATTTATTTGTAGTGATCCACTGTGCAGTTTTGGTCTTTTTTCACAATCCATTGATTGTTTTTCCCCACTGTTTGAAGATGATGCTTTATACAAACCATTGTGTAAGACGAAGTAGTATATAACTTGACAACAGTAAAACAATCAAAATGATATATTTACTACAGTGCAATGTATTCTTACAGTATCAGTGATGACTATTGTAATATTTGTCTCTCTTTGAACATTAATTGCCAATACATTTTATCTTCTTTTTCTGTTCTAATACCAGATGCAGTTCAACAAAGTTTTATAAACAGAGGTCTTCAAACATAGACATATTAATAAAATATCTGTATGGAGAGTGCTTGTACATTTATAGTTTTTTTTGCTATACTCTCCAATAAGTTTTCTCTCTCTGTATTGAATTTAAATTTTCTGTGTAATATTAAAAAGTTTCAAGTAGTCATAAACTCACTGACTCATATAAATAATGTACTCATTAGACATGACAGTCTTATGGTGGTCATCCCCCAACTTTTTGCCTCCCTCCCTCCACTTTTCCGACACTGTTTTTGCTGGTTTTAGGACTCTGCACACTTTACCACAGCTAACCAGTGCTAACATGAATATGCTCTCTCCCTTAAACATGGTAACATTGGTTCAGACCCAATTGGCATGTTAATTTGCTTATAGGTCCCTAGTAAAGTGCACTACATGTGCCCAGGGCCTGTAAATGAAATTCTACTAGTGGCCTGCAGCACTGATTGTTCCCCTCACCTATGTAGCCCCTTAACCATGTCCTAGGCCTGCCATTTCAAGGCCTGTATGTGGAGTTTCACTGCCACTTCGACTTGGCACTTAAAAGTACTTGTCAAGCCTTAAACTCCCCTTTTTCTACATATAAGTCATCCCTAAGGTAGGCCCTAGGTAACCCATAGGGCAGAGTGCTGTGTAGGTAAAAGGCAGGACATGTACATATGTGTTTTATATGTCCTAGTAGTGAAAAATTCCTAAATTCTTTTTCCACTCCTGTGAGGCCTGCTCCTTTCATAAACTAGCATTAGGGCTGCCCTCACATACTTTTCTAGTGGTAGATTATGATAAGAAAGGGGTAACTAGCTCATATTTAGTATGGCCAAAATGGTAATAGAAAATCCTGCTTATTGGTGAGGTTGGATTTTATATTACTATTTTAGAAATGCCACTTTTAGAAAGAACTGCCTGGCTACTCAAAGGGCTCATCTGGAATGCTTTGCTGAGAAGGACTACTGCCCTGCTGCCCTGCTGGCCTCTGACGTTGCTGAGAAGGACTCTGCCTTCCTCAAAAGTGCTCTCCAAGGGCTTGGGATCGAGCTTGCCTCCTGTTTTCTGAAGTCTCAGGGCCAAAAAGACTTAGGGGGTCATTACGACCTTGGCGGGCGGCATCAGCCTCCCGCCAAGATCTGACCACCATGCGGCCGCCAATGCGGCCGCACCCCCGCTGCGGCCATTTGGAGATCCCCGCTGGCGGAAACCTGGTTTCCGCCCGCTGGCGCAGCGGGGATCACGGGCGCTACATAGGAGCCGGCTCCAAATGGAGCCGGCGGTGTTGCGGCCGTGTGACGGGTGCAGTTGCACCCGTCACGCTTTTCACTGTCTGCACAGCAGACAGTGAAAAGCCACATGGGGCCCTGTCAGGGGGCCCCTGCACTGCCCATGCCAGCTGCATGGGCAGTGCAGGGGCCCCCAGGGGCCCCACAACTCCCTGTACCGCCAGCCTTTTCCTGGCGGTTCAGACTGCCAGAAAAAGGCTGGCGGTCGGGGACTCGTAATCCCCTGGACAGCGCTGCAAGCAGCGCTGCCCTGGAGGAATACATCCGCCGAGGCCATTGTGGCGGTAAACCGCCGGCCCCGGCAGTGCGACCGCGGCGCTACCGCCGCGGTCAAAATACGCCGGGAGGCACCGGCAACCTGTTGGCGGTGCTCCCGTCATTTTGGCCCTGCGGTTATAATACCGCCAGTGTCATAATGACCACCATAATCTCTTCAGGAAACTCCTTGTGTGTCGAAAATAGATGCACTGCCTGCCGGAATTGAAGCGAAGCCTGCATTGCGACTGAGAAATTGACGCACAGCCGACTGGAATGACGCAGCTCAACTTCCCAAGTTGAAATTTGACACAGTGCCTGACTTGTGATGGAAAATTCAACGCATCGCTTACCGGACTGATGCAGCGCCTGGGCTTTCTTCCAGGACATTAAGGATTTTTCCCTGCATTATCCCTGGGCATCAAAATACCCCTCATCGGAGTGAGGAATCAAGACTGCATTCCGAAAAATGATGCAAACCACTTGCAGCGTGAAAAGAAGACGACGCATTGTCTGTACAGCGCAAGAAAATCAGACACACACCTTATTTTTCCATGCATCTCCTCTCTCCTGGCCTCTGCGTGTCATTATTTTTGACGCATTCCAGGTACTGTAAGTATCAAAGAGACAACTGTTGACTTCTAAGGATTATGACTCTTTTAAAGCTTGAAAAAGTGTTATTTCAACTTGTGCTTATTGAATCTTTGTTGTTTTGACCTTATTTTATTCAGATAAATATTATCTATTTTTCTAAACCTGTGTGGTGAATGTTTGTGATGTTTTCACTGTGTTAATCTATGATTTATTGCACAAATACTTTACACATTGCCTTCTAAGTTAAGTCTGACTGCTTAGTGTCAAGCTGCCAGAGGGTGGGCACAGCATAGTTTGGAATGTGTGTGACTTACCCTGACTAGGATTGTGGTCCCTACTTGGACAAAGGTGTATACCTCTGCCAACTAGAGACCCACTTTATAACACTCATGTACTCAGTAAATATCCAATCCACCTCACATGCACTCACTCACTCAACCATACATGAAGTCATATACACAGTTAGTAGCCCATTCAACATTTGTACATTCAATTACCATACACACACTCACTCACTCACTCACTCACTCACTCATGCATGCACTCATGCACTAACTCACTCACTCATACATGTACTACTCACTCGGCCATACATGCACTCATACATTCAATCACCCATTCACACATTCATGCACTCAGTCACTCACTCATGCACACACTCATGGACTCACTGACTCACTGACTCACCCATACATGCACTCATGCACTCAGTCACTCATCCATACATGCATTTACTCACTCATACATGTACTCATACACTCAATCACACCTACAACCACACTCATTCACTCACTCATGCATGTACTCACGCACATGCTCACTCACCTGTACATGCACTGGTGTACTCAGTCAATCCCCCATACACAAACTTATTCACTCTGTCACTCACTCATGCATCCACTCATGCACTCACTCGCTCACTCACTCACTCACTCATATCTGCACTCATGCAATCACTCACTCACCCATGCATGCATTCATACACTCAATCAATCAGCCATGTGCGTACTCATGCGCTCACTTTTACATACGCTCATGAACTCACTTACTCACCCATACATGCACTGTCAATCACCCTTACACATACACACACATACACTCACTCACGCACACACTCATGTAGTCACTGGTTCACTCATATGTGCACTCATGTACTCAGTCACTCACGCATACATGCACTCATACACTCATTTAATCAACCATACACACACACTCATTCACTCACTCATGCATGCCCTCATGCACTCACTCATTCACTCGTATATGCACCGATGTACTCAGTCATTCACTCATGCACATACTCATGCACTCACTCACTCATACATGCACTCAAACACCCTCTCACTCACCCATTTATGCACTAATGCACTGAGTCACCAATACACACTCTCATTCATGCATGCACTCATAAACTCACACACTCACTCACTCGCTCATTCATACATACATTCATGTACTCACTTAGTCACCCATACATGCACTCATACACTCAGTCAAGCACTGATACACACACTCATACACACAGTCACTCACTCATGCACGTACTCACACACTGACTGACTCACACATACAAGCACTCATGCACTCAGTCACTCACCCATACATGCACATACTCACTCACACATGCACTCATACACTCAGTCAATCATACATACACACACTCATTCACTCACTCACCGGTACATTCACTCATGTACTCAGTCAGTCACCCATACACACACTCATACAATCAGTCACTTTCTTATGCATCCACTCATGCACTCACTCATTTACATGTTCACTCATGTACTCACTCACCCATACATGTACTCATACACTCAGTCAATCACCCATACACTCAGTCATCCATGCACTCATGCGCTCTCTCACTTACTCATACATATGCGCATGCACTCACTTACTCACCCATACATGCACTCATGCACTAAGACATTCACCCAAGCACACACTCACTCATGCATGCACACATGCAGTCACTCATACATGCACTCGTGCACTGCCACTCACCCATACATGCACTCATGCACCCACTCATTCATACATGCACTCATACACTCAGTCAACCATGCACACACTCACACACCCATTCACTCACTCATGCATGCACTCAAGTACTCACTCACCTGTACATGCACTAATGCACATGCACTAATCTACTCAGTCACTCACTCACTCATGCTTACAGTCCTGCATTCATTCAGTCACTCACCCATGCATGCACTCATACACATAAACATGCATAAACACACTTGTACACTTAGTCACACACTCATGCAGGTTCTCATGCATTGACTGACTCACCCATAAATTCACTCATGCACTCGGTCACTCACCCGTACATGCTCTTACTCACTCATACATGCACTCATACACTCAGTGAATTACACATACACCTTCAATTACACACCCATACATTCACTCACTTATGCATTCAGTCACTCACCTGTACATGCACTCATGTACTCAATCAATCAGCAATACACACACTCAGTCACTCACTCATGCATCCTCCTTTGCACTCAATCATATGTGCACTCATACACTCAGTCAATACACACATTTATACACTCAGTCACTCACTCATGAAAGCATTCAGGCACTACCCCACTCACCCATACATGTACTCACTCACTCACCCATACATACATTCAGGCAATCACCCATACATGCACTCGTACACCCAGTCACTCACTCAATGCATTGAATCATGCACTCACTGACTCACCCATACATGCACTCATGCACTCAATTAGCCATACACACACTCACACATACACTTAGTAACTCACTCGTGCACAAACTCATGCACTATCTCACTCATCCATACATGCACTCACTTACTCATCCAAAGACACACTCATGCACTCAGTCAATCACCCATACACTCAGTCACTTACTCAGGCATGCACTCATGCACTCACTGACTCACCCATCCATGTACTCATGCACTTAATCACCCCATACACACACTCATACACACAGTCACTCACTCATGTATGCACTCGTGCACTATCTCACTCACCCACAGATTCATTCATGCACTCAATCACTCATACAGACACTCATACACTCAGTCACTCCTCATGCACACTATTGTACTCACTCACACACTCATAGATGTACTCATACACACACTTACTCCCCCAAGCCCTTGGAGAGCACTTCTGCAACAAAGCAAGAGAGCAGCAAGACAGCAGGGCAACAGCAAGACAGAAGTCCTCTTCAGAAAGCAGTCAGATGAGTCCTTTAGGCAGCCAGGCAGTTCTTCTTGTTGGGGTGCAGGTTCTGGTTTCTTCTTCAGGAAGTGTCTGTGGTGGTAGGGCAGAGGCCCTGTTTTTATACCCAAATGTGCCTTTGAAGTGGGGGAGACTTCAAAGAGTGGCTTAGAAGTGCACCAGGTCCCCTTTCAGTTAAATTCTGTCTGCCAGGGTCCCAGTAGGGTGTGTGGCAGTCCTTTGTGTGAAAGCAGGCCCTCCACCCTCCCAGCCCAGGAAGACCCATTCAAAATGCAGATGTATGCAAGTGAGGCTGAGTATCCTATGTTTGGGGTGTGTCTGAGTGAATGCACAAGGAGCTGTCAACTAAACCCAGCCAGACGTGGATTGTAAGGCGCAGAAAGATTTAAGTGCAGAGAAATGCTCGCAGGATTTTGTATTACCATTTTGGCCATACTAAATATGACCTTCCTACTCCTTTCAAATCAGCAGCTACCACTCAAACAATGTATGAGGGCAACCCCAATGTTAACCTATAAAGGGAGCAGGTCTCACAGTAGTGGAAAAACAAATTTAGGAGTTTTACACTACCGGGACATGTAAACTACACAGGTACATGTCCTGCCTTTTACCTACATAGCAACCTGCTCTAGGGGTTACCTAGGGCACACCTTAGGGGTGACGTATAAGTAGAAAAAGGGGAGTTTTTAGGCTTGGCAAGTGCTTCTAAATGCGAAGTCGAATTAGCAGTGAAACTGCACATACATGCCTTGCAATGGCAGGCCTGAGACAAGGTCAAGGGGCTACTGAAGTGGGTGGCACAATCAGTGCTGCAGGCCCACTAGTAGCTTTTATTCTACAGGCCCTGTGCGCATATAGTGCACTCTACTAGGGACTTATTAGTAAATTAAATAGCCCAATTGGGTGTGATCCAATGTTACCATGTTTAAAGGGAGAAATCATATGCACTTTAGCGCTGGTTAGCAGTGGTAAAGTGTGCAGAGTCTAAAAACCAGCAAAAACAGTATCTCAAAAGTGGAGGGAGGCAGGAAAAACGTTAGGGGTGACCACCCTAAGGCTATCAGGTCTAACAGTTTGCTTTTGGGAGAGGCTTGCATTCAGCCGAAGCTTTCACTGCAGCCAAAGTTTCATTATTCAATCTCATCTGAGAACGAGTCACTGCAGCCACAAAAGCCGTAGCTACTGCAGATTTAACCACTTCATCAGCCAAAGTGTTGCCAATAACGTGTAATCTTACATGTTGGTGGCCCAATGTATGGACTACATGAGCACTCAGTAGCTTATCCTTAAGATCAGCCACCCTCCCCCACAGAGTTCTGTGTTTTATAGTGTTCCCTTTTGAGTCTCTGAACCCGTTCAGTCGATAATGATTAAGATAATCATTGTATGACTGGACACAGTAGTATGAATCACAGATAGTCAGAGTGAGTTATCCTGGATCCGTGTGTTCTAGCGCTAAGATAAAGACTTTAAGTTCAGCTGACTGAGCTGTGCAGTCCCCCCGGGTCTGCGTGTAGGTATTGTGAGGGTGGAATATACCATCCTTCATCACTCCGCTCATGGCTGCACAATGGCTGAGTATTGATGTTTAGTACCTACAGCTGGTTGTGCTGAACTGTCGTTGTAGATAACAGTATGGTATCTGTCAAGTGGCAACATGTCTAGAGGTGCAGGGTACTCCTGTTCGTATTGGAGAAATTCTTGTGTCTGAAGTTTAGGATTAAAGATGTAATCAACATTGGTGGCAGCGGGAGGTTGCCCGTTGAATCCAATGTGGATGTAATGCTTTAGCGTTAGACTACTACCTTTAGTGCCGGCTTCTAAGGCTTGCTCCAAGGTAACATCAATAGCGCATTTCCCTTGGGCAAGTGGCCTCTCCTTGATGACAGCCATCGGTATAGCAGTCAGAACTTTTTCTCTGGGTGCAAAGCGTTGTTCTGCATTGGAGTATAAATGTGATTTACATGCTATGGTCACCATGTCACGTGCGTTAAAGGTGGCATAGGTAAATCAAGTGGCACCAGCAATTATTCTGATGAACACATTTGTTTTGTTATCACAGGTGTGCAAGTGTTTTGCTTCTAGCATGTCCTGTTGCAAACCTCTAAGGTTGTGTGTATGTTCTACCATCCAGTGTCTCCTAGAAAAATCAGGGCACATTAAGTCATATAGTGGCTTGATATATTGTTTATAGTCAGGAATTTAAGTCCTTCCAAAGTTAAAGAAACCAAGTAAAGACTGCAGTTTCCTGATTGTATTTGGTGGCTGTAGCAAATTTCTCTAAAAAGTGGGGGCCAGGCTCTTTCTCTCGTTTAATAGTTCATATCCCAGGAACAGAACGCTAAGAAAGGCTATCTTAGTTTTCCTAAAACTGAATGTGTAACCAAGGGCTGTGAATCCTAGAATGATCCAATCAACCCTGGCAAGATGAATGTTGAGGTCATCATCTGTAACATAGCTGTCATCCGCAGAGGACAACACCTTAGGATCAATATCATGCAATATTGATGTTAGACAGGCTGAGAACAGCCCTGGGCTATTCTTGTAGCCTTGAGCCAAATGAGAATGCACTCAGGTCCCGACTTTCATGTGCTAAGTTCTGGCAGTAAAAAACATTTGATATATCCAAGGTTGTTTTATATTCTTTATTACTATGTTGTTAATTAGTGCAGTGCTGTGTGGATTTTATATTGCGTATGTGCGTGTGTGACTGTTTAAGTGTCTGTAATCTAAGACTATTCTGCATGAATGGTCAGGTTTTGCAAAGGGGAATAACGGGTTATTCATTGCAGAGGCACAGGGCTCAATTACTCCCTGGTACTCAAGTTGAGTGAGGATCTCCCTCACTGGAGTTTTGCCATTGTGTTTAACAGGATATTGTGGCTGAGGCTGGGGTGTATATCTATTAGTTATTACATGACAATGTGAATCCTTGTCCCAACCTATATGATTGCCGTATAGTGCAGGTGCCTGCACTAAAGCCCAGTTGACAGCATAGACTTGTTTTGCCGCCTCTGGAACAAGATCAGAGAAAGAAGGCAAAATGCCATTTTCCCATGTTGGAGCTTACAGATGTGCTCGGGTGGCCAGTCCCTCTCGACCAGCAGAATATCACAACTATGTTCATCCCAGAATACCACACTAATGGTGCGCTCTATGTCTCCCTCAATTTGGATATTTAAATCATAAACCCTATCTGGTGGGAGAACACACCTATCTGCAGTCTGTATTGCAATAAAGTTGCAAGTTACTCTTGCATCAACATTATCTTTCAGACTCTGGCAACATATTGTCACTTCTGCTGCACTGACTAGCAGTGTCACTGCCCACGTCTTGTTCTACAGCAATGTTCTCACGTATACTGGCATTTTTAATTATCAGTGCTGCCACCTCTTTCTTTTTAAACTGTGGCTTTGGTTATGAGGACTTATTTTCTTTTTTGTCTGAAGACTGTGGTGAGCCTTTATTCTGTTTTACATAGTCAGGATGTCGCTCTGACTGGCCCACTCTCTCTCCATGTCTATCCTGTGCATCCTGAAAGGTACGAGAGGGACGTGGATCAGTATATCTGTCAGGAGCTTTTATATTCTCTCTATTTCTGAGAGTATAGCTCCTTTTGGAGTTCTCCGCATGTGGAGAATTTGTTCTCTGACTTCGTCTGTCTTTGATGTGCTTTTGTTCATCCCAGCACTTTTTAGAACCCCACCTGTGTTTGTTTAATACCTTTCTTAGTGGTAGTACTCTGTATTTCAGGCTTTTTCGACTTGGCTCCCAAACTATCCCGTACCATACTGGTATAGGTGTCAGAAATTATTGTTGGTAGCTATTTCTCCTGTTCCTAGTGTGGAATCTCTCTGAGTCGCTGACATATAGCCAACGTTACCGCTTCCCCTTTAATGTTACTGCGTACGATTTAGGAGACTGCATCAAAGTTACGCATCAGTTTTATCCCCAAATCTAGGGCCGGTGCAGCCCTGTGCTCATTCTGAATTTGTTTGAACACTTCTGGTAAATTGGCACGTTTTGGGGTACCATGTGTGGTAGTATAAATTGCAGCAAACACTGTACCCATGAGGTGCAGTCATCCACCGAGGGAACATCCCGAAGGGCAAGCACATTGTAAGAATTCTATGTGTTTCCTGTGGTCCCTTATTGGGAAACACAGCTTACGGCTGATTAATTTTCTGGGCTATCCAGGACGGGATCTTCTCTCATTCTGTGGGCACCTTGCCCATTATAGAATGTACTGTTTGTGGATTAATCCCAGAAGTAGGCAATTGGTATCCAGCAGGTGCTAGTGGTGCTTGACGCGCTGGTGTTGTGTTCAGAGTTTGCATTACGAACTGAAAAAGTCGTCTATATAGTGTTACTAGCCCAATGTATAAATTGCGCAGATCAGCTGCCTGCATATTTTGAGCACCAGGGTAAGGTGTATATGTGGCAAACATAAGCCACATTGGTCCTTCGTTACTTAAAGGGCCTAATCTCATGGATTGTATTATGTGTGATAGGGCTCCATTAAACCAGTTGTGATGTTTTTGATAAGTAATCAGAATTTCAAGGTACTGGTATGCGTAGTAACGTTGTGGTACATGTGCAATTCTGTATATGTGGAATGTGAATGATACAATGAATGTGACACCCCGCCCTCTTCTGTTAAGCCATGCGCTACTAGGTGTAGTGTTAAGGCATGTCTAGCATTCCCAGGAATGTCTATGGTGTTAGCCATATTGTGTAATGGGTAAAGAGATGGAACACCAAGTGGGGAGAAAGTCCTTTTAATAGTTTGAGCTCGAACAACCTACAACCTAATTAGGTGCTCCCTGTTCCGTTGAGGGGGATCTTCCCTAAGACTACGGACGTCTCTGTATAGTGGTACTTAGGGTACCTGTTGTGTGTGAGATAGTGATAGCTAGGACATCCATAAATTAGTGCCTAAACACCAGCATTGGTGGTGCCATGACGTTCTCTAGGCAGGACTACTGGGTTAGGGATGACAGTACTTTTGTTTATAGGTGACTAGGCCAATCATACAACAAGTCCCAACTGTCGGCCCAACTCTCCCGGCTCACCACCAGTACCTGACCTAAAACCCAAACAGTAAAAGGTGATTTGTGGCAGCCTTTACGCATGGACTCAAGAGTGCAACATCTCAGGGGAGTCGTTGTTATACAGAGATTACCCTTTTCTCACATGAGCAACAAGTCTCATTCACTCACAGGCAATGAAGGAGATGCAGAAAGGTTTTCAATAGGTTTTATTGAGAAGACTGCAATCTATTGTAAATTGCATGGGCTGCAATGATTAGGATAATGAATAATGCAAGAAACAGAATGTTAAAAATGAGTGTCATGAATACAAAGACCCCCACCTTCTTGCAATAACATCAGATGTTATGTAGGTGTAAAATAGATATGAAATAGGCCCTAACACCCTAGCATGATGAACCTAATCTCTAACCCGAAGAGAACTAGATATGTTAAACCTAATCTGCCAGTACCATGTCCATAAGAAGAGCCCTCCAACCCTCACTGCCTTGGAATGAGGCCTCTAGATCAGACTCTATGTGGACACGAAGACTGGGTCAACATCAAGCTGGCGTGTAGCATAGATAGCGTTGATGACATCTTGTAGGAATCCCTCAGATTATCTTGTCTGTGTGAGATGTATTCATACAAATCTTGTAGGACCCCTGATGTAGGTATGTTTCAAAACAACAGATTAGAAGGCATGTTTAGGGCGGCAATTATATAAACAATTCCCTGAAAAGGTACATTATGTTACTGTCACACAAAAGTGGGAAAGTGCATGATGTGAATACCTACATATATTATTTATCTTTAATGCTGACAGTGACCTCTTTGCAGAGTGGCACTGATAACATGAAACTAAAACATCTACCTAACTATAAACATGGCAGCCATCTTGGAAGAAATAATTAAATAAATGTGCTAAAACAGAGCATGCTAAGTAGGTTAAAAGTCAACACTAGGTGACGGGGCACAGGCCTGCAAGCCATAAGGCGAAGCTAAACTCCTGATTCCCATTAAAACTAAACAGGATTCACTACAGCACAACATATAGGGGGTCATTCTGACCTCGGCGGTAAAAGGCGCTTACCGCCGGTCAGAAGACCGCCATAAAACCGCTGCGGTAGCGGTAAACCGCCACGGTCATTCTGACCCGCAACTGGCAAACCGCCAAAAACCCGACATCAACAAAAGTCCGCCACACCAACGGCCAGCGAAAAACTGGCGATGACCAAACCTCCACCGTCACGCCAACAGAAATACGCCCATTCCTTTCCAACCCACAAATCCCCGCAGCGGTCTTTCAACCGCGGTATTCCATTGGCGGTACACACCGCTGTGGTCAAAATACACACTCCTTTACAAAACACTACCACATTGGACAATTCAAAATACACACACCTGATACACATACACACACCACTCCCACACACCCAATACAATATAAAAAACACACCCACAAACCCTTACGACCACAATTGCGACTGAAGGCCAGAGAGAGACAGCACAGAATAGAGTAGACCATCACACAGAGGCAAATCACTACATCACTCACACAATATCCACGCACAAAACACCACACACCAACACACTCACCACACTCTACAACACATACCCCACCCCACACCTCATCCACACCACCCCATGGCACCCCAAAGACACCCCAGGTTCTCTGACGCAGAACTCAGGGTCATAGTGGAGGAAATAGTTCGGGTAGAGACCCCGCTCTTCAGGACACAGGTGCAGCACACCACCATTGCCAGGAAGATGGAGCTATGGCAAAGAATAGTGGACAGGGTCAACGCTGTGGGACAGCATCCTCGAAATCGGGACGATATCAGGAAGCGGTGGAACGACCTACGGGGGAAGGTGCGTTCCATGGTATCAAGGCACAACATTGCGGTGCAGAAGACTGGCGGTGGACCCCCACCTACTCCCCCAGAATTTACAGCATGGGAGGAGCAAGTCTTGAACATCCTGCATCCTGAGGGCCTCGCTGGCGTAGGCGGAGGAATGGACTCTGGTAAGTCAAATCTTCACTACTTAATTCCCCCCACCCTACCTCCATGCCAAATCATACCCCCACCCTCACCCCCACCCCCATCACACCAACTCCTTGCAAATGGCTCACCATCACAACCCACCCATCCCAACACCTAGCCCTGCATGCGTCCACAAAGCATGGACACCCATCACCAAATCATGCCCACTGCACATACCCATCTCCCCCACAAGCCACCGTCACAACAGCCCCCACAAGGGAATGCCAGCACTGGGGTACGCGGCCACCCACCCATTTCACGAAATGGCACACACAGAAGCAATAACCATACTCTTATACCCCTGCAGGACCCGAACGCCACCACACCGCCCAGGAGGGTCCAGAAATGTCCATCCCACCCCCAGAAGAGGCCCCCAGTGATGACAGCACCTCTGTCTCCCGGGACCCAGATGACCAGCCTGGCCCATTGGGGACCTCGGGACAGTCGGTTCCCCTCAGACAGCCACAGACTACAGCAGACCTAACCCCCTCTGGGAACACCAGCACAGCTCCCTCCCAGCGGGCCCATGCCTCTGTCTCCAGGACACGTCAATCAGCGGTGTGTCCACCACTACAGGGCACCCAGGTTGACCCACCACCCCAACAACAACAGGGACCTGGGGGCAGTGGTAGTGGGCACACGGTCCAGGGGACAGAGGCCCAGGGAAACAGGGGAACTGGGAGGGCTGTTGTGCGACAGGGGGGGGACAGGCCCAGGGAA
Organism: Pleurodeles waltl; assembly: GCF_031143425.1. Taxonomy (NCBI): domain Eukaryota; kingdom Metazoa; phylum Chordata; class Amphibia; order Caudata; family Salamandridae; genus Pleurodeles; species Pleurodeles waltl. Next base: position 1,264,245,168 of record NC_090444.1, on the reverse strand, counting down.
CCCACTCTCCACGAGGCCCTCTCCTCCATCATGGGAGCATACCACCGCTCCCAGGAGACGATGGCTACGGTACTGGCCAGGTTCCAGGAGATCCAGGTACTGTAGGAGGAACAGTACATGGGGTTCAGGGAAGAACTGAGAAACATTAGTTCCGCAATGGGGACCATCGTCGTGGCTCTTAACCAGATAGTCACCACATTGCGGGACCATGTGGCACCACAAAGGGCCCCTGTCACTAGCATGGACCAAGACCAGGCTACCACCTCAGCCAGTGCTAGTGGACAGGAGGCCCCCACACAACGACAGGCCACCAGAACCCCACCTCCTGCAGAAGAAGAACCACCCCGCAAGCGGGGCCTGAGATCTCAGAAGAAGACAGAGTAGGATGCCAAGACCCCCACCAGCAAAGGATACCCCCTGATGTCATCCCACTGTCCCACATTGTCACCCTGTCCAACCTTAAACTGCCCCTGCTCCATCCTTCCACAGGCATATGGACAATGCACCTGTGAGACTGAAAACTGGACTCTGCCATGGACATTACTCCACCATCACCCATCATCGTTTTTCAACCATGTCCCTAAATTTAGCACTTTAATAAAATCACTTATTGCACAAAAAATATCTGGAGTCTGCTTGTATTTTGAACAAATGTATTAGAGATAACGGTGCCAAAATGTTCAGTTACATTGTGATGACAACATACCACTGTCACACAGCTGTAGTCCATGGGCAAACAAAGCAGAGGTCACGCAGTGGGGCCCACATCTCTGAAAACGGAAGGGAAAGTCACAACTCAGTTAACATAAACTGGGGGGAAACACAGACAATAGAGAGGCAGGAGAGTGTAAGTACATGTAAAATGGCGGTGTTGATTCGTACCTGTGTGCTATTGAAAATACTGTTGTATCACTGTGTCCCTGTTGTCTGTGTCGTCCCCGTCCTCTTCCTCCTCTTCACTCTCCACAGGCTCCACAGCTGCCACAACACCACCCTCTGGACCATCCTCCTGCAGGAAAGGCACCTGGCATCGCAAAGCCAGGTTGTGAAGCATACAGCAGGCCACGATGATCTGGCACACCTTCTTCGTTGAGTACATTAGGGATCCACCTGTCATATGCATGCACCAAAACCTGGCCTTCAGGAGGCCGAAGGTCCGCTCGATCACCCTCCTAGTCCGCCCATGGGCCTCATTGTACCGTTCCTCTGCCCTGGTCCGGGGATTCCTCACTGGGGTCAGTAGCCACGACAGGTTGGGGTAACCAGAGTCACCAATTAGCCACACACGGTGTCTCTGTAGCTGTTCCATCACATAAGGGATGCTGCTATTTCGCATGATGTACGCGTCATGCACTGACCCAGGGAACTTGGCATTTACATGGGAGATGTACTGGTCAGCCAAACAGACCACCTGGACATTCATCGAATGATAACTTTTTCTGTTCCTGTACACCTGCTCACTTTCACTGGGGGGAACCAAAGCCACATGGGTCCCATCAATGGCACCAATGATGTTGGGAATATGTCCAAGGGCATAGAAATCACCCTTCACTGTAGCCAAATCGCCCACCTCAGGGAAAACAATGTAGCTCCGCATGTATTTCATCAGGGCAGACAACACTCTGGACAAAACCTTAGAAAACATAGGCTGAGACATCCCTGATGATATGGCCACTGTTGTTTGGAATGATCCACTTGCCAAAAAATGGAGTACTGACAGCACCTGCACCAGAGGGGGAATCCCTGTGGGTTGGCGAATGGGTGACATCAGGTCTGGCTCCAGCTGGGCACACAGTTCCTGTATAGTGGCTCGGTCAAGTCTATATGTCAGTATGACATGTCTTTCTTCCATTGTTGACAGGTCCACCAGCAGTCTGTACACGGGAACATTCCTCCATCTCCTCGCAAGTCCCAGCGGACGGTGCCTAGGAAGGACAACATGGAGCACAGAGTCAAGCAACCCACAGGTACGTAACCACAGCTTGCACAGAACACGATTCGCTATGCATTGAATGGCTTGTATGAGTGGCAATGCAAGGCCTAGGCCTGTGTGACGCAGTAGAAATTAAGCCATGTGGGCCCTTGAAAGCGCGGCTGCCTGACCTGTGAAGTGTGACAATGGGATGTGAGGTCAATGCGCTGGCGTGGCACACCGTGGCAGTAGGCGGTCGAAGACCGCGGTGCAAAGCCGCATTGGTTAACATAGAACCCTATGGGTTTCAGGAGCCAATGACGAAGTGCGCCGGCGGTCGTGGTACGCACCGCCGCGGTACACACTGCCGCGGGTGTGACCGCCATTTTCTATCTGCTTAATCACTCGAGACCTGATCATCCACAGGAGAGGACCTATACTGCAAGTGCTGCTGTGAGCTCGGTCTGGAAGAGACAATGGCTGCTGCGACTGGGGAAAGGGCCCCTGCCTTCACATCTGAGGAATTGGAGAAACTTGTTGATGGGGTCCTCCCCCAGTATGCGCTACTCTACGGTCCTCCAGACCAACAGGTTAGTACACTGGGACCATGCTTTGTGGGCAATGCCTGGGTTGAGTGGGGTGAATGAACGATGGTGCGGAGGGGAGCGTATGAGGCATGCATCAAACGACAGATGAGAGCATGTGCCACATGGCAAGGGTGGGGATGGGGGGACACTCACATCGAGCATGCAGAAAATTATGATATTGTATTTTCTCTCCCTGTACGTGTCACATAGGTCAGCGCCCATCAGAAAGTCAACATTTGGCGTGCCATCGCCAAGGACGTCCGGACCCTGGGGGTCCACAACAGACGGGGCACCCACTGCCGCAAGAGGTGGGAGGACATCCGCCGTGGGAGCAGAAAGACCGCGGAGGCTCTGCTGGGGATGGTCTCCCAACGTAGGAGGGGTGCCACACGTCAATTGACCCCCCTGATGTCTCGGATCCTGGCGGTGGCCTACCCAGATTTGGATGGGCGTGTGAGGACATCACAGCAGACACAAGGGGGTGAGTGCACTCTCATTCTGCTGACTATGCGCGCAGTGGAGGTGTCTGGGTGGGGGAGGAGGGCTGTGGGTCTCCCTAGGCCAGGGCGATTTCTGTAGGCTAGGCCCCTCTGCAAGGCATGGCCCTGTGCCCCCACCCCCCACCTCTGTAGGGTTCCAAGTACAGCTATCCATGGCCCTGTGTCACCTATGTGTGCAGTTGACGTCCATAGGCTTGTAGGCCAAGTCCCAATGATTGAGTAGTGTACCCCAAGTGCGCGTCGTAGTGCAGGGGGCTTCTGTGTCTGTCCTCTCCGCCAACTGTGTTGCCAATGCATGCACTCAACATGTCTTTATTCCCCCCCCTTTTTTTGGTCTGCTCTTCCTGTTCATGTGTGCATTAGCATCATCTGGCGGAGGAGAAGTGGCATTGGAGCACGAGGGAGCTGCATCTCACATGGCCCCAGAGGGCCATGCAACGGACTCTGATTTCACCAGTGAGACGGAGGGCGAGGGGGGCTCTACAACGGGGACATGTGGAGACATCAGCGACACCGACACGTCCTCGGAAGGGAGCTCCCTTGTGGTGGCGGCAACATCCGTGCCCACCGCAACAACCGGTACAGCCGCCACCCAGCGCACCAGCTCCGCCCTCCCAGCAGCCCCTCAGCATTCGCCCCGTGCCCGCTCGCACACCAAGGCGGGCATCTCCTTCGCCCCAGGCACCTCAGGCCCTGCCCCAGTTACCCCTGCTGCCCTCAGTGAGGAGGTCATTGACCTCCTCCGGACGCTCATTGTTGGGCAGTCTACCCTTTTGAATGCCATCCAGGGGGTGGAAAGGGAGGTGCATCGGAGCAATGCATACCTGGAAGGCATTCATTCGGGTCAGGCTGCCCATCAGCGATCGTTCAACGCTCTGGCCTCAGCACTGACGGCAGCCATTGTCCCTGTCTCCTGCCTCCCTCCTCCAACTCCCTCCACCCAGTCCCACTCCCCTGTTCCTCTGCCTATCCCAGACACACCTACAGACCAGCCTGCACACACCTCAACACCCAAGGTCAGCTCATCCAAACATAAGCACGACACATCACAGAAGCATTCACACAAGCAACATCCACATGCAGACATGCCAACAGCCACTGCCTCCTCTGTGTCCCCCTCCTCCTCGTCTCCCTCCTCCCTCCCTGTGACGTCCCAACTCACACTTGCATGCAGCACTTCATCAGCCACTACGTCCATCACCAGCACACCCACCAGAACACTCCGCACATGTGCAGTCACCACCCCCACTGCCATTTACACGTCCCCTGTGTCCTCTCCCAGTGTGTCTGTCACCCCCTCTTCCAAACCACACAAACGCAGGCAGCCACCCACCCAACAGCCGTCCACCTCACGACAGCCTCCGTTACAAGCACCTGCACCCAAAGACAGCACACTATCCTACAACCACATCCTCTTCCTCCACTCCCATACCCACTGCACCTACCCTTCCCATTGCTCCTAAAAAGTTTTTCCTCTCCAAAATTAACCTCTTTCCATCACCTGACCCACCCCCTCCATCTCGTAAAAGTCCAATCTGCACCTCAGCCACCACAACCCCTGGACCTACAAGGACCATAGTCCAGGGATATTGGAGTCCACCACCTTCGAGGGCAGCTACATCGGCCAGCAGCAAAGGGACAGCCAGCCCAACCCCTGGGAAAAAATCCAAAAAAGGCAAGGGCCAGCGCGAGAGGACAGAGACGGCAGCCTCCACAGGCACCACCCTGGCACCGTCAGGGAGTGGGGTGCCACCTGGCACATCTCCAAAGGGAGGCAAGGGCCACAGAGGATCAGGCAAGGATGGCAAGGGCAGCACGGCCGACAAGTCTGGCAGCAGGCGAGCTGCCCAGGAGGGCCCCACCAGCCCCATTCCGGGGGTGAAGGAGGACACCCACGGGCACGGGACACCAGCACAGGAGGGCCCAGCAAGCGAGTAGTCGGATGACGAGTGAACACCATATATTGGCCGGATCTGGTGCCCTGGAGACACATGTGAAGAACCGCAGAACAGGGCCCTGCCGTCTCAAGAACCGCTGAACAGGGCCCTTCAAGACAAGCACCGCTGAACAGGGCACGCCATCTCAAGAACCGCTGAACAGGGCCCTTCAAGACAAGCACCGCTGAACAGGGCCCCGCCGTCTCAAGAACCGCTGAACAGGGCCCTTCAAGACAAGCACCACTGAACAGGGCACCGCCGTCTCAAGAACCGCTGAACAGGGCCCTTCAAGACAAGCACCGCTGAACAGGGCCCCGCCGTCTCAAGAACCGCTGAACAGGGCCCTTCAAGACAAGCACCGCTGAACAGGTCCCCGCCGTCTCAAGAACCGCTGAACAGGGCCCTTCAAGACATGCACCGCTCCGCTGGGCCCTTCATCTCAGGCACTGCTCCGCTGGGCCCTTCATCTTAAGCACCGCTCCGCTGGGCCCTTCAACTCAAGCACCGCTCCGCTGGGCCCTTCATCTCAAGCACCGCTCCGCTGGGCCCTTCATCTCAGGCACCGCTCCGCTGGGCCCTTCATCTCAAGCACTGCTCCGCTGGGCACCGCCGTCTCTGCACCGCTCCGCTGGGCCCTTCAACTCAAGCACCGCTCCGCTGGGCCCTTCATCTCAAGCACCGCTCCGCTGGGCCCTTCATCTCAGGCACCGCTCCGCTGGGCACCGCCGTCTCTGCACCACTCCGCTGGGCCCTTCAACTCAAGCACCGCTCCTCTGGGCACCCCCGTCTCTGCACCGCTCCGCTGGGCCCTTCAACTCAAGCACCGCTCCGCTGGGCCCTTCATCTCAAGCACCGCTCCGCTGGGCCCTTCATCTCAGGCACCGCTCCGCTGGGCACCGCCGTCTCTGCACCGCTCCGCTGGGCCCTTCAACTCAAGCACCGCTCTGCTGGGCCCTTCATCTCAAGCACCACTCCGCTGGGCCCTTCATCTCAAGCACCGCTCCGCTGGGCCCTTCAACTCAAGCACCGCTCCGCTGGGCCCTTCAACTCAAGCACCGCTCCGCTGGGCCCTTCAACTCAAGCACCGCTCCGCTGGGCCCTTCATCTCGGGCACCGCTCCGCTGGGCCCTTCAACTCAAGCACCGCTCCGCTGGGCACCGCCGTCTCTGCACCGCTCCGCTGGGCACCGCCGTCTCTGCACCGCTCCGCTGGGCCCTTCAACTCAAGCACCACTGACACATTGGCAGAAGGGGCAGGCCCGGATCAGTGTCGGACAGGGCTGCACGATACACTCTGGGCACCAAGAGTCCTCCAGTACCGCTGGAGTCTGTCATCCACTTGAGAGACTGTGGCTTTGCACTCCCCAGGATGGCACAGTGGGCAAGCCACCCACTGTAGAGACTTGAGAGACTGTGGCTTTGCACTCCCCAGGATGGCACAGTGGGCAAGCCACCCACTGTAGAGACTTGAGAGACTGTGGCTTTGCACTCCCCAGGATGGCACAGTGGCCAACCCACCCACTGTAGAGACTTGAGAGACTGTGGCTTTGCACTCCCCAGGATGGCACAGTGGGCAAGCCACCCACTGTAGAGACTTGAGAGACTGTGGCTTTGCACTCCCCAGGATGGCACAGTGGGCAAGCCACCCACTGTAGAGACTTGAGAGACTGTGGCTTTGCACTCCCTAGGATGGCACAGTGGGCAAGCCACCCACTGTAGAGACTTGAGAGACTGTGGCTTTGCACTCCCCAGGATTGAACAGTGGCCGTGGAGGCCCCTCGTGGATCTGGCGCCGTGGACTCATGTGGCTGAGGTGCCCCCCCTTCCCTTCCCCCTGAGGTGCCTGTAGTTTTCCTATCTGATGCCCCTGCAGTGTTCTCTCCAATGGATTCGGGTCTCATGTGTGGACTTTGCCCATGTGTTGAGGACCATTGGCCCACGTACAATGACAGAAAGCCAATTCTGACGGGAAAATATACATATGTGTATATAGTTATGGGATGTTCGACTTACTTATTTACTTAGCCTTACAATATATTTGTATTACAATAACATATTATTTTGTCTTTGCATTCTTCTGGGGGGTTTGGGGGGTGTCACTCTGAGTTGTTGCTCTGCATTGGTGTGTAGGTAGTTGTGGGAGGGGTGTCGCGTATGTGTGTGCCCGTAATCTTTTCTCCTCCCCTCTCCCCTGTGTCGTAGGTGCAGTACTCACCGTTGTCTTCTGCGCCGGCGTTCGTGCTCCTGGTAGAGGAGCAGGTAGACAATTGCTGGTAGGATGTGTAGTTCTGGTTCCATGCTGTCCAGATTCCTCGTGGAGTGTGTAGAGGTGAGCGTTTTCCTGTTCGTAGTCTGTTTCCGCCGTGTTTTTATCGGCGGGGCTCCCGCCCCGGAAAAGGTGGCGGATTGGTGAGTTGTGATAGGGTGGGCGGTACATTGTCCGCCGCGCTGCTTGTCTGTACCGCCGTGGCGGTCGGAGTGTTAAAGTGGCGGTCTGTGTTGGCGGTTCCCGCCAGGGTCGGAATTCCATTTTTTTGGCCACCTGCCTGTTTGCGGGTTGGCCGCCGCTTTAACACCGACCGCCAGGGTTGGAATGACCCCCATAGTTTCTTGAGACAAAGATAACTATAACTGATGAAATTGAATGGTTTGAATGGTTTTGAATGTGAATGTGTGTAAAGTATGAATCTAACTATAGCGTCTCTGCAACCTTTGTTTTTAAGTAAATTGCTAAGGCTTTTTAAACTCTATTCTCTAACTATAGAGTCCCTGTAACTTTTGTTTTCTCAGTGAGTTTCTATGTTTTTTTTTAAGGTATAATAATATTTAATGACCATACATTAATACCCTGAATACAGCCAACCCCATGCTATGGTTCTGTGACTGGGTGTATGAGTGGCTGTATGGGTGTGAAACTGGGTGTATGTGGTAGTGTGTCTGTGTAAGTGGGTGTATGAGTTTATGAGTGGGTGAGTACATTTGTGAGTGGCTGTCTGGGTTTTTGAGCGGATGTCTGTGGTTTTGTGTGTCTGTCATTGTGTGTGAATGTCTGTATGGGTCTGTGAGTGGGTGTGTGATTGGCTGTATGGTTGTGTGTGGGTCCATGAGTAGCTGTATAGGTCTGTGAGTGGGTGTGTAAGTAGTTTTGTAGGTCTGAGTGATGGGTGTATGAATGTGTGTTCTAGTAGTTTTGTGGGTCTTTGAATCGGTGTGTGAGTGGTTTAGTGAGTGTGTTTGTGGATCTGTGAGTGGGTGTGTGAGTGGTTTTGTTGGTCTGTGAGAGGGTGTGTAAGTGGGTATAAGAGTGTGTGAGTGGGTATGTGAGTGGTTTTGTTGGTCTGTGAGAGGGTGTGTAAGTGGGTGTGTCCGTGTGGGTCTGGGACTGTGTGTGGTAGTGGTTTTCTGGGTCTGTGAGTGGGTGTGTGAGTGTTGGATTGGGTATATGAGGGGGCGTATGAATGGCAGTGTGGGTCTGTGAATGGTTGTATCAGTGGTTTTGTTGATCTGTGAATGGGTATGTGAGTGACTGCATAGGTGTGTCAACAGCTATGTGGGTCTGAGAGTGGGTGTGCAAGTGGTTTTATGGGTCTGTAAGTTGGTGTGAATGGTTGTACGGTTGTGTGAACGGTTGTATGGGTGTCTAAGTGAGTATGTGAATGAGTATATAAGCTGCTGTATGGGTCTGTGATTGCATGTGGTAGTAGTTTTGTGTGTCTATGAGTGGCTGTGTAGGTCTGTGATTGGGTGTGCAGGTGGTTTTGTGGGTTTGTGAGTGGGTGTGTGAGTGGCTTAATGAATGTGTGAATGGGTGTGAGTGGTTGTGTGGGTATTAAGTGGGTGTGTGAGCATGTGAGCGAGTGTGTGAATGGCTGTATGGCTCTGTGTCTTGGTAATGGTTTTTTGGGTCTATGATTGGGTGTATGAGTGTGTGAATGAGTATGTGAGTTAGTGTAAGTGTATAGGGGTCTAGGTCCATGGGTCTCTCATGGATTCACACAAGGGGGCTGACATAAGCATCACAGAGGATCCTAGTGTGCCCCCAGTATCTTGCCCCTGAGGGGTCCCTGGGAGACTCCTCTATCAGTCCCATGGGGTCAGAATTCCTCTTTTCTAACACCTTATATCCTTTTTACTCTTTATTCCCCCTTCGGAACGATGTCCCGGTGTCCGCTACTTTTCTCTTAGGTTGTGAGGCCAGCCTAACATGTCATGGCCGTTGGCGCACAGATCCATGGATCCATCATGGTGAATTCTCAGTGGATTTTTTTTTCTAGATAGACATACATCTTTTTAGTAGCTTTACACCAAATTGCAAAAAGGGATTTTTCTGGACCAAGATCTAGCTTTCTGTCAAATTTGATGTAATTCTGTTCAGCAGTTCAGGCTGTAGTCATGTCTAAAATCCCGATAGGAATTTTCATGAGGAAAACGCATTTTGGGACCCCCCTTTTTCTCATCCAGCGCATGACGAATCACCCTGAAATATTCCAGAGAACAGCTGAAGTGTGTGGTAAACTTATTTTGAAAACTTTGTGAAGATTTGTCAAATGGCGCAAAAGGTATTTGAAAGCAAAAACACTTTTCCAATGGCAACAAAGTCCTAACTATAGCGATCTACTGGCGTCTGCCAGTAGGTTATATATTTAAAAAATCTAGAAATTCACTGACTATAGATTCCAATGCCATAGATTTCAGATGTGATCAGTGATCTAATATGTAATGTCATATGCAGTAAATCACAGAGGTGCAAGTTGTACTAGGTCCGTAGCATATAACTGACACATTTCCCTTTTTTATTTTTTTTTAAACAATAGTGATTTGTTTGGTGAGTTTCTGAGATTTAGATGCACAATAAGGTGTAATATTACCATCAAAGGGTACTGGCATCACTAATTCATAAATCACAAGGCAATCACAAGGCAAAAGGCAGGGTAGTTTGTAAAAAACACCACAAAATAAAATGATGGAAGGAGTGTTGAAACTTTTCAAACACTCACCCCAATTCACAGATTTTGGTTTAATCCATTGATATTTTGCTCACTACGTCAATAGGGAGAAGGGTCAAGAAGGATTTGCATAGGGCTGGGTCCAAAATGGGGTCGAGTGACGAGGATCAGAGACTGGGGTGAATGTTTGATTTGTTCAGCTCACCATCCATCATCGGTTCTTTTTGCTTTTGTCACCCTAAGTGGTCCCATGCTCACTGTACCAATGGTGTCAAGCTGATTAGCTGTGATACCCCAAGTACAGTCCCAGGATGCTTGTTCCCATTCCAGGGAGAACCTGGCCTGGCAGTTCAGGCTGGACTGTTTCTTTTGGGAACAAGGTCAAGACTGATTTACTTATGATTGAGGCCAAACTGAGTTGGTGCTGTAAGCAAAAAAAGATCAATCAAACCCAAATGTGTGACTGGGGGTGAATGTCTGAATTGTTCAGCAGTCTGTTCATCATGTCTTTGTTTTGCTTTTAACACCCCAAGTGGGAAGGGAATGCCCAGACGTGCATCCCCTGCTCACTTTGACACTGGGTTCAAGCTAGCCTGGCTGGTGACGGGTGATACCCAAAACAACTCCCAGGATGCTTGTTCCTGGTCCCGAGAGAGAGGGTGAGGACTGATGTGCACATGGCTGGGTCTAAACTGAGGTGCCTCGGAGCAGAAATAAATGATGGATTAAACCCAGATCAGTGACTGGGGTGAATGTATCATTTGTTCAGCATTCCATCCATCATTTGTTCTTTTTAATTTAGTCACTCTGAGTGGGAAGGGGATGCCCATACATGGGTCCCGTGCTCACTGTGCCACTGGATTCAAGCTAGCCTGGATGATTATGGGTGATCCCCTGCAACTGGTCCCAGGACAATTGTTCATGGTCCATGGAAGATTTGGCCTGGCAGTTTGGGCTGGACTGTTCCTCTTGACAGCAAGGTCAAGATTGATTTGCATATGGTAGGATCCAAACTGGGGTGACGTGCTGAGCAAAAATACAATGGATTAAACCCAAATCTGTGACTGAGGGGTGAATGTTTGATTTGTTCAGCATGCCACCAATCATCTGTTCTTTTAGCTTTTGCTGCCCTCAGTGGAAAGGGTATGCCCAGATGTGAACCTGTGCTCACTGTGCCACTAGATTCAAGCTAGCTTGGCTGATGAGGGGGCGATACACCAAAAGCAGTCCCAGTCCGAGGATACTTGTTCCCAGTCCAAGGTATGCCCAGATGTGGGACTTGTGCTCACTGTGCCACTGGACTCAAGCTAGGCTTTTCTTGCAATCTCGGTCAATCATTTGTGAATGACAATATATCACTCCTACTCCAACAGGCATGAACATAACATCCTCTCATGGGCATCATTTTCACACTGTCCTTAGCCTGATTTGGTCCTGCTGGATGCACATTTGGCTTTGTTTTCTTCTGATCCCTTTTCTTTGCCTGTCTGCTTTCCCATGTATCTAATGCTCCCAATGTCTGTATGTATATGATCAATTCCTTAATATGCAATTTCATTCTAAGAGAGCTCATGTTAGTTATGTCTTTTGAACTGAACTCTAATCTGTAACTTCTCTTCAATGGTATAAATTTTTCTAGGTCGACGTCATATTTTTCAGCCAAGTCAGCTAATCTCTTGAAAGCTTGACCTGCACCATGAGAAACATGGTCATCTTCTGTGTAAGTCTCCAATTGAGCTATGTCTGGCGTTCCTAAAATAATTTCATTCAATTCTAATTTCAATCTGGGCACATTTACTGATCTCTCTCTCTCTGGTGTCTCTTCTGTTCTAGCTTTGCAATTTGTCCTACTTGTTGCACTTTGAGGACTCAAATTATTTACCCAATCTGTCAATTGTAATGCTGTGAAGCCTTACACACTAATATTATTTCTCTGGGGTATTTCTTGTTGGGTACTGCAATGTACATTCAGAATCTGATATAGTCTGAGCATGATATGAGATAGGTTTCCCTGAGGAAATTTTGCATCAGGAGTAAATCCTGGATGATTTAACATTGGGTTAGGTTCTTCAAATGTGTGTAGGGGTAGAGCAAGAGAAGCTGTTCTCTCCATCTCTAAATTGTTTGAATATACTGATCTCTGCATACCAATTGGTGATTTTCCAGCAAATGCAACTGGAATTTCATGAAGAGTCAAGACATTTAATGAATGGGCATTACTTCCACAATTGCCAGAAGCATACAAGGGAACAACTGGATCTATAGTCAAGGGAACTGTCAGTGAATCGGGACCTATGAGATTAGTCTGATTCAGAGGAAGTGTCATTCCTGACTCTATTCTGTTAAGACTATACTGAAACTTTGCCCTGTTCAACTCGGTGTAACATTTGGCATTGACTGAACTGAACTAAACATTGGCCCATATTGATGCAGGGCACAATATTGAACAAGCTGATTTACATACTGTGACTTCACTGTTTGACTCACATTGTGATCTGCACCAACTTGATTTACAACTGGACTTGATATGGCTGAACTGTTTTACCAGTCAGAACTAGTGGATACACAATGGGCACTTGTGTCACTGAATTTACAGGTGTACCTGGAACAACCCGATTTGTGCTCTGTGCAGCTAGAGCAGTTGGCACATTCGGAACTACATTGTGTACTGCTCCAATTCTGGTTTCTGTCTCAACTGAATGATATGGTGGTGGACGATTCATCGATAACTGATTTATAAACTCATCACCTGAATCACTGTCATACGTTACGGTCCTTTTACTCTCAGCTTCCACTGCCTGTTCTGCTTTATCTACCTGTTTCTTTCAAGTCTTAGGTTTTGAACTTTCATCACCTTCCTCTAAAATTGCAGGAAACATTCTGACTCCATCGAATATATCTGCTCGCCACATTTTTGCTCTTCTTCCTGTCTAGCTTCAAAAAGTGTCTTAATGGATTTCTTCATTCTATTCTCATATTCCATTAACATTCTTTCATGAGCAACAAGTTCCCAAATACTAAGGGATTCAAATTTTGCAGGTCTTTGATGCGATTTCATTTGATACATTATTTGCCTCAAGTTGTCTAAAATTCTCAAACTAAATGTCCCATATCGAGGAAAGACTAAGGCACCTTCTTTTTTAGTAATTTTACACCATTGTTCAAGCCAAGTACATGTGTGAAAACCTTTAGTGGGCATCACGATGTAACCTGGAGTTCCTTCTGGTGGTGTTTCTATACCCTCTCTAACTGGAATAAACACATCTCCTCTTAACACACTTTTCAATTATTTAAAGAACTTAATTGTCAGTCAAATTCAATCAATTGATCGAATTAGTAAGAAACTTTGATCCAAAATCCTTTGCTCTCTGCACTGTCCACCAATACCAGTGCGGCTCCGCAACAATGGACCTATACCAGTGCGGCACAACATGATGTCACACTCACTTCTCCCAGCAGCCACATTTGCTTCACAATTGTCTCTCACACAATTGCTCTCACACACATAAGGTGCAATATTGTGAGCACAACAACCTGTCTGCACACCATGGGTAGGAGCTCAAACACTTTAAAGCTGTACAGGCGTACACTTCTCTGACTATAGCTTTCACAACTACACAACGAGTGAAACTTGACCAGCAATTTTCACTCCGGTTGGTACACATCCTTCATGTGCACTCAGGATTCACTAAATACCAATCAGTGACTCACACTCACTCAAGGAAAACTATTGGCACTGTCAAAGATGTCTTATGACAAGTACCTCACTGCAGACAATGAATTAACCAAATGTCTTCTCTACTTATCCTGGGATCTTTGGCCATGATGAACCTGTCAACAACAACAACTGCAGACATTTTTTTGTAGAAAGCACCAAATTCACTTCGAGTACAATGATTCTGCAAAACACAACATCACACTTCACCGCAAACTTCAAGGCAAAAGCATTGCAAGCACAAACCCCCATTAATACTCACATTCTGTCACTTTTAGGCATGACACTAGAACTTCGTCAATCTTCAGAGTGAACCAAGGGACAGATTCTAGGGTAAACACTTTTTAAACTGGGAAATCACCTGAGGTCAATCCTATCTCTCTAACACTGAATAAAATGGTTCCCCCTGTTATGGGGCACACCATCTTCTGCTACCAAATCTGCTGGAGCATTTTCATCATTTGCAGGAATCAATGCTCATCGAGGTAGATGGATCTTTGGACCCAGTAAGTAGTGTGGTAGAACTGCTAAAACAATTTCAGTACAAACCCAATTATTTTAAATACCATGACCAATGTGGCCGCAGACGAAAACTCCGCTCAGAAATAAAGATAAGGGATTTATTACAAACACAAACTCAAAGTCATTTAGATTATTCGCAATACCATACTATAAAGATACATAATCACCAAGGGTTGTCCAAGGTGATGAAATAAATAGGCAAACTAACATTAACAAAACTAAACATTCAAGAAAAACTATGCATGATATTAAAAGAAATATCTGAGATACAAAAATGATGTGCTTTCCAGAGTCAGCAATCATCAGTCAATTTAATTTAGCAGAGCCATAACTTAGGCTGGGCAACAGAAACAACCTAAACACAGCCAAATCAGGGAAATAAATGTGAGGGACAAATGCATGCAAATTAAAAAAAAAAAACAGAATGCACAAAAAAGGCAAAAAATAATTTGGAAAAAGATAATCTCAGACTGTAGGTTACTAACTAAGGTGTATAAATATAGATAAAAGGGAAAGCATCAGCATATCAGAAGGTCGATCAAGAGACTTTTGACAGGGATTAAAAAGATTTCTAAGTCTCCAGTCTTCTAAGGGACATCTCAAAGGACAAAGCAGAGACGAAGTTCACTCTCCAAGGGGCTCCTCATTCAGGGATTCTTCATCAGCAAAGCATCTGCAAGCATCAGAACAGCTTCTGGGGGCTCAGAGCACTGAGTAAAGGCCAACTGGTTGCTGCCACATCAAAAGTCCTAAAGCATTCTAATTCACCAAAGATGTCATTCCATGTCACGTTGAAGGGGCATCATCCAATAATAATCTATTATACGACTCCAAGTTGAAACATACCCTTCTTTTCCTAAGCTTTCCATGGGAACATCTTCCATCTGTGTGACTCCTCACAACTTTTTCAGTCCATGTTCCACAATGGAGATAAAATACTTTCTCTCTATGCTCAAACAATAGGATTAATTACAAAACTCTAGTCTTCTCATGTTCTTGTTAGGAAATGAATCAGCATTCTAAAACAGTCACAAAATGCAAGCTTCACATATGCTAAAACAAGAGATCATGAAATTGCATTCAATTAATGTGTTTTAACAAAACATACGTAATAACAAACATACGTAAACTTAATAATTCAACATTACAGTAATAACACCTCAGTAATATTAATAATTAATTATTATTATTTCAAATTAAAAAGCTTTGTTAATGCATTTTAATCAATATAACAGAGAAGTGTGTTTCTCTCTTTTTTGCACACATTTTTAAATAAATTAATCATTAGAAATTCTATATTTTTCAAGTCGAGTCGAGATTACGTTATAATATTAATTTAATCTTTCTAACATGCAATTTTGTTCAACTACCACTTAAGTTTCAGTGCAGTTTCTTTGTTTCACTATTAATACTTTGATTAACATAAGGCATAACCTGTCACACTTTGATGACACTTGTGATACCATGGGTTGCACTACAATTTAGACTACATTGCTTGGCAATTCAAACTAATTGAAAGGCCTAAACTTCCTTTTTACTACACATAAGTCACTCCTAAAGTAGGCCCTAGATAGCGCTATGAGCAGGGTGCTGTGTATGTAAAAGGTAGGACATATACTTAAATGTTTTACATGTCCTGGAAGTGACAAACAGTGTATTTCATTTTTCACTACTGTGAGGGCTGCTTCTCTCATAAGTTAGCATTGGGATTTCCCTTAAATATGTTTAAGTGATAATTTCTGATCTGATCAGTATTAGCATGGGCATGTTTGGTAAGTTTGGAATGATAGTCTGAAATCCTGCTTACTGTAGTTGGAGTTTATATTTCTATTTTAGAAATGCCATTCTTAGAAAGTGGGAAAACGCTCACCTGAACACACTCCGCGAGGAAGGAGGCCACCATGTAGCCCGAACTCCAAATACTCCCAGCACTTGTCTTCCTGCTCCTCTACGAACACCAGCAACACCCAAACCCTCAACCCGACCCTTGCACACTACAACACACACACCAATGCATTTCCAAACATCACAGGACTAACCCACAACCCCCCGGAAGAATGCAAAGACAAAACCAAATTACTTGAACCATTGTAATGTATCCAAATAGAGTAAGCTCATATATACAGAAATATATACACATTCAAAATATATACTTCACGATTAGTAGTGCAGGTATGCACATTTCAATGTCCGTTGACCACTGGGCCCACAATGCATGGGCGAGGCCCACACTAGATACCTGTCCACAAACGGAGAGAACACTGCAGGGGCATCAGATCGAAATACAACAGGCACCTCAGGGGGAAGGGAAGGTGGGCACCTCAGCCGGATGACAGCACCACGCCAGATCCACGACAGTGCTCCATGCCCATTGATGTATCCTGGGGAGTGCAAAGCCACAGTCTCTCAAGTCTCTACAGTGGTTGGTTTGCCCACTGTACCATCCTGGGGAGTGCAAAGCCACAGTCTCTCAAGTCTCTACAGTGGTTGGGTTGCCCACTGTACCATCCTGGGGAGTGCAAAGCCACAGTATCTCAAGTCTCTACAGTGGTTAATTTGCCCACTGTTCCATCCTGGGGAGTGCAAAGCCACAGTCTCTCAAGTCTCTACAGTGGGTGGGTTGCCCACTGTACCATCCTGGGGAGTGCAAAGCCACAGTCTCTCAAGTCGATAACAGTCTCCACTGGTTCTGGAGGGGGACTGGTGCCCAGAGCGCTTCATCCTGTGAAGGATTCAGGTAGTGGATGCAGTTCTCCACTGGTTCTAGAGGGGGACTGGTGCCCAGAGTGCATCACGCTCCCCGTGACGGTCCCAGTTCCGTCACTGTCCCAGCTTCACATGGGCTAACGATGCTTGCCATGGCGGTCTTTGCCCTGTTCAGCGGTGCTTGACTTTGCAGTTTCCGACCTGTTCAGCGGTGCTTGCCATGGCGGTCTTTGCCCTGTTCAGCGGTGCTTTGCCATGGCGGTCCTTGCCCTGTTCAGCAGTGCTTTGCCATGCCGGTCATTGCCCTGTTCAGCGGTGCTTTGCCATGGTGGTCTTTGCCCTGTTCAGCGGTGCTTGACTTTGCTGTCTCTGACCTGTTCAGCAGTGCTTTGCCATGGCGGTCTTTGCCCTGTTCAGCGGTGCTTGACTTTGCTGTCTCTGACCTGTTCAGCGGTTCTTTGCCTTGGCGGTCTTTGCCCTGTTCAGAGGTGCTTGACTTAGCTGTCTCTGACCTGTTCAGCGGTGCTTTGCCATGGCGGTCTTTGCCCTGTTCAGCGGTGCTTGACTTTACTGTCTCTGACCTGTGCAGCGGTGTGTGGCATGACGGTCCCTCAGTGCCCAGCGGGGCTGTGGCTGCCGGGGCCCTCCAGGGCACTGACGCTGGCGGTGGTCTCCGGACCAGTGACGATTGTGCTGCCCTCCTGGGCACTGACTCTGGTGGTGGTCTCCGGACCAGTGGCGATTGTGCTGCCCTCCTGGGCACTGACTCTGGTGGTGGTCTCCTGACCAGTGGCGATTGTGCTGCCCTCCTGGGCACTGACTCTGGCGGTGGTCTCCGGACCAGTGACGATTGTGCTGCCCTTCTGGGCACTGACTCTGGCGGTGGTCTCCTGAGAAGTGACGATTGTGCTGCCCTCCTGGGCACTGACTCTGGCGGTGGTCTCCGGACCAGTGACGATTGTGCTGCCCTCCTGGGCACTGAATCTGGCGGTGGTCTCCTGACCAGTGACGATTGTGCTGCCCTCCTGGGCACTGAATCTGGCGGTGGTCTCCTGACCAGTGACGATAGTGCTGGCGGTGGCGTCCTGGCCAGCGGGGAGGATGGCGCCCTTCTCCGCTGTGCTGCTCTTCCCAGACTTTGGAGACTTCTTCTGCCCCTTCACCACCTTGTGAGGAGTCACAGCTGACTCGGCACTCCCCCCGGGACCCTTGTGAGCGGCTTTGCCGGCAGGAGTCTTCACCCTCTCCCGTCGGGCACTGTCCAACTTCTGGTGCTTTACAGGGGGGGGTTTGGCAGTGCTTTGGCTCGGTGTCACACTGGCTGCCCTTGTGCCCAGTGCACTCCATATACCTCTAACACGCACCACTGGAACCAGACTTTTTTTGGCTCAGGTGCTAGTACGGGACTTATGAATTGGAGGGGTGGGGTGGGGGTGGTGGGAAAGAGGTCAACGTTGCTCAGGAAAAGTTTCTGACGAACACTGGGATGTGTAGCTGGAGGGGGTCTGGGAGTGGAGGAAGAGGAGGTGGTTGTAGGAGGTGTAACTTTAGATGATTTGGCTGCAGGTGCATGTTCTGGAGGCTGTCGTGAGGTGGATGGATGTTGGGTGTGTGGGTGCCCGCGTTTGTGTACTTTGGGAGGGTGCGTCACAGACACACTGGGAGAGGACACAGGGGACGTGTAAATGGTAGTGGGGGTGGGGGTGGTGAGTGCAGGTGAGCGGGGTGTGGTGCTGGGTGTTCTGGTGCGAGTCCTACTGGCTGTAGATCTAGTGCATGCAGGTGAGAGTGTAGACGACACTGGGAGGGAGGAGGGAGACAACGAGGAGGGGGACACAGTGGAGGCAGTGGATGTTGCTGTGTCTGTATGTGGGTGATGCTTGTGTGAGTGCCTGTGGGATGTGTGGTGCCTATGTTTTCCAGAGCCACTTTTGTGTGTTGAGGTGTGTGCAGGCTGGTCTGATGGTGTGCTTGGGATAGGCTGGGGTACATGGGATTGTGTCTGGGTGGAAGAGGTTGGAGGGGGGAGGCTAGACACAGGGACAATGGCTGCCATCAGTGCTGAGGCCAGAGATTGCAGGGTTCGATGAAGGGCAGCCTGACCAGAATGAATGCCCTCCAGGAATGCATTACTGTGTTGCAACTCCCTTTCTACACCCTGGATGGAATTCGCAATGGTAGACTGCCCAACAGTGAGTGACCTGAGGAGATCAATGTCCTCCTCACTGAGGGCAGCAGGGGTGACAGGGGCAGGGGCTGAGGTGCCTGGGGCGAAGGTGATGCCCACCCTCCTGGGTGAGCGGGCACGGAGCGAAGGCTAAGGGGCTGCTGGGAGGGCGGTGCTGGTAGGGGGTGTGGCGGTTGTACCTGTTGAAGTGGGGGGCACAGATGGTGCCGCCACCACAAGGGAGCTCCCATCGGAGGACGAGTCCGTGTCGCTGTCTGCTGATCCGGTGACTGACGTGAAGCTCCCCTCGGCCTCCGTCCCACTAGTGTATTCGGAGTCTGTGGTGTGGCCCTCCATGGCCATGTGGGATGCAGCTCCCTCGTGCTCCGGTGCCACTGTACCACTGCCTGATGATGCTGATGCACAAAAGAACAGGGAGAGCACAAAAAGGGGGGGGGGAAACAGAAGAAAGACAGGTTGAGTGCATGGCTTACCACTACCGTTGGCGCACAATACAGACACAGCAGCCCCCTGCACTACGCCGTGCTCTTGGCCTCTACAGATGCAGTTCCTGGGATATGGCCTACATGGCTATGAGTGTCATCTGTCCACATAGATGACACAGGGGCATGTATACCTGTACTTGGCACTCTACAGAGGTGGGGTGGAGTGGCACATGGCCTGCATTACGGAGGGGCCTAGCCTACGGAACTCGTCCTGGCCTAGGGAAACCCACAGCCCTCCTCCCCCACCCAGACCCCTACACTGCGCGCAAAGTCATCAGAATGTGAGTGTACTCACCCCTTTGTGTCTGCTGTGATGCCCTCAAGCGCCCATCCAACTCAGGGTAGGCCACCGCCAGGATCCGGAACATCAGGGGGGTCTTGGTGCGACAGGCACCCCTCCCACGTTGGGAGGCCATCCCCAGCTGAGCCTCCGCCGTCTTCTTGCTCCAGCTGCGAATGTCCTCCCATATTTTATGGCAGTGGGTGCTCCGTCTCTGGTGGACCCCCAGGATCCGGACTTCCTTGGCGATGGCACGTCAAATATCCTTCTTCTGGTGGGCGCTGACCTACATGACAAGTACAGGGGAAGAAGAGAAGTCATTAGCAACAGCACCGTCGAAGTGAGTGGCCCACATCCCTGCCCTTGCCATGTGGCGCATGCATTCACACTCCATGCTCGCATAACTATGCCCCCTTTCTACTTACATCCAGCCCTCTCCACCCAGGCATAGCCCATACAACTTGCACCCTATGTACTCACCTGTTGGTCTGGAGGACCGTAGATTAGCGTGTACTGGGGAGGACCCCGTCCACAAGCTTCTCCAACTCCTGTGCAGTGAAGGCAGGGGCCCTTTCCCCAGATGCACGTGCCATTGTCTCTTCCAGACCGAGGTCACAGCAGCACTTGCAGTTTAGGTACTCTCCTGTCGAAGATCAGGTATCGAGTGATTGAACAGATAGAAAATGGCGGTTACGTCCGCGGTGGTGACGTCCGCGGCGGTGCGTATCATCACCGCCGGCGCACTTCATCATTGGCTCCTGGGACCCATAGGGTCCAATGTTAACCAATGCAGCATTGCGCCGCGGTCTTCGACCGCCTACCGCGACGGTGTACAACGCCAGCGCAGTTACCTCACATCCAATTGTCCCAGTTTAGAGGTCAGGCAGCCGCCATTTCAGGGGCCCACATGGCTTCATTTCCAACTGCGTCACACATACCTAGGCCTGGACTCAACACACTTACAGACAACTTTTTGGATTATGTTTAGTGTACTGTGTAGCTGTGGGTACATACCTCTGAGTTGCTTGACTCTGTGGTCGCTGTTGTCCTTCCTAGGCACCGTCTGCTGGGACATGTGAGGAGATGGCGGAGTCCTCCGGTGTACCGACCACTGGTGGACCTGTTGACAATGGAGGAGCGACATTTAATCATCACCTACAGGTTTGACCGTGCCACAATCCAGGAACTGTGTGCCCAGTAGGAGACAGATCTGATATCACCAAACCGCCATCCCACAGTAATCTCCCCTCAAGTGCAGGTGCTGTCAGTACTCCATTTCCTTGCAAATGGGTCATTTCAAACAACAGTGGCCATGGCATCAGGGATGTCCCAGCCTATGTTTTCCAACGTGTTGTCCAGAGTGTTGTCTGCCCTGCTGAAACACGTGAGGAGCTACATCGTTTTCCCTCAGGTGGAGGATTTGGCTACAGTGATAGGTGACTTCTATGCCCTGGGACATATCCCTGTACCGACCACTGGTGGACCTGTTGACAATGGAGGAGCGACATTTAATCATCACCTACAGGTTTGACCGTGCCACAATCCAGGAACTGTGTACCCAGTAGGAGACAGATCTGATATCACCAATCCGCCATCCCACAGTAATCTCCCCTCAAGTGCAGGTGCTGTCAGTACTCCATTTCCTTGCAAGTGGGTCATTTCAAACAACAGTGGCCATAGCATCAGGGATGTCTCAGCCTATGTTTTCCAACGTGTTGTCCAGAGTGTTGTCTGCCCTGCTGAAACACGTGAGGAGCTACATCGTTTTCCCTCAGGTGGAGGATTTGGCTACAGTGATAGGTGACTTCTATGCCCTGGGACATATCCCTAACATCATAGGTGCCATTGATGGGACCCATGTGGCTTTGGTCCCCCCCCCACAGGAGTGAACAGGTGTACAGGAACCGGAAGAGTTATCATTCGATGAATGTACAGATGGTATGTTTGGCAGACCACTACATCTCGCAGGTAAATGCTATGTTCCCTGGATCAGTGCATGACGCCTACATCCTGCGGAATAGCAGCATCCTGTATGTGATGGGTCAACTCCAGAGGCACCGTGTGTGGCTATTAGGGGACTCTGGTTACCCCAACCTGTCATGGTTATTGACCCCAGTGAGGAATCCCAGGACCAGGGCAGAGGAACGCTACAATGAGGCCCATGGGCGGACTAGGAGGGTGATCGAACGCACCTTCGGCCTCCTGAAGGCCAGGTTCAGGTGCCTGCATATGACAGGTGGTTCCCTATTCTACTCACCAAGGAAGGTGTGCCAGAGCATCATCGCCTGCTGTATGCTTCACAATCTTGCTTTGCGACGCCAGGTGCCTTTTCTGCAGGAGGATGGTCCAGATGTGGCAGCTGTGGAGCCTGTGGACAGTGATGAGGAGGAAGCAGAGGAAGAAGACATTAATAACAGGGACTCTGTCATACAGCAATATTTCCAGTGACACACAGGTGAGAACACATTGTTTTACTATTACATTTACTTTCACACTTCTACCTCTATCCTGTCTGTCAATTTGAAGCAGTATTTGGTAACTGAGTGGTACATTTCCATTACGGTTTCACAGGTGTGGTTACCAACGTGTGTCATCTGCTTGCATCCTTCATGGGCTTGTGATGTGTGACATAGGTATGTTGACATTACATTTTCGAATGGATTTTGTCATTGTCCTTGCTAATACACATTTTCAAAATCACAGACTGACTCCAGATTGTTTTGTGGTTCAAGGGTGTTTATTGAAGTGCTAATTATTGGAGGGGGTGGCAAAATGGTGATGGGTGATGGTGGAGGAATGTCCATGGCAGAGTCCAGTCTATTAGTCTTACAGGTGCACTGCCCATATGGGCATAGGAAGTGGAGCTGGAACAGTTCCAATCTGGACAGGGTGACAAAGTGGGACAGTGGGATGACAATCAGGGTGGTCTCATTTCTTGGCGGGGGTCTTGCCATCTAGCTCTGTCCTGTTCCTGGATCTCAGGGACCGCTTGCGGGGTGGTTCTCCGTCTGCAGGGGGTGGGGTGCTGGTGTGGTGGTCCTGTGGCGGGGCGTCCTGTCCACTAGCGCCGGCGGAGGTGGTTGGCAGTTCATCGTGCATGCTAGTGTCCCTCATGGTCTTCTGTATATCCTTCAGCACCCCTACTATGGTGCCCAGGGCGGAGCTGATGGTTCTGAGCTCCTCCCTGAACCCCAAATACAGTTCGTCCTGCATGCGCTGGGTCTCCTGAAACTTTGCCAGGACCGTCCCCATTGTCTCCTGGGAGTGGTGGTATGCTCCCATGATGGAGGAGAGGGCATCATGGAGAGTGGGTTCCCTTGGCCTGTCCGCCCCCTGTCGCACAGCAGCCCTCCCAGTTCCCCTGTGTTCCTGTGCCTCCGTCCCCTGGACCGTGTGCCCACTACCACTGCCTCCAGGTCCCTGTTGTTGTTGGGGTGGTGGGTTATCCTGGGTTCCCTGTAATAGTGGACACACAGCTGATTGACGTGTCCTGGGAACGGAGGTATGGGCCCGCTGGGTGGGTGTTGTATTGGTGTTACCAGAGGTTGGAAGGTCAGTGTTGGGCTGTGCCTGTGCGAGGGGAACCGACTGTCCCGAGGCCCATGATGGTCCGGGCTGGTCATCTGGATCCAGCTGGCCAGAGCTGCTGTCATCACGGTGGGCCTCTTCTGGGGGTGGGGTAGTGATATCTGGACCCTCCTGTCTGGTGACGTTAGGTAGTGGTCCTGCAGGGGTATAAAAGCATGATTATTGCATGTGTGTGTGTGTCATGGTGTGCAATGGGTGGGTGAGCGTGTACCCCTGTGCTAGCTTTCCTGTGTGGGGGCTTGTGTGATGATGGTTAGGGGTTGTTATGGGTATGTGCAGTGGGCATGCTTTAGTGAGGGCTGTCCATGCTTTGTTGTGTCATGCAGGGCTTGGTGTTGGGATGGGTGTTTGTGTTATTAGTACATTAGTGAGGAGTTGGAGTGATAGGGGGTGAGGGTGGGGGTGTGTGATAGCATGCAGGTAGGGTGGGCATATGATAGTTAAGATTTGACTTACCAGTGTCCATTCCTCCACCGACTCCTCCGAGGCCCTCTGGATGCATAATGATCAAGACTTGCTCCTCCCATGTTGTTAGTTGTGGGGGAGGAGGCGGGGGTCCGCCGCCAGTCCGCTAAATCGCGATGTTGTGCCTGGAGACAACGGGACGCACCTTCCCACGTAGGTCGTTCCACCTCTTCCTGATGTCCTCCCGATTTGTTGGGTGCTGTCCCACTGCGTTGACCCTGTCGACGATTCTTCGCCATAGCTCCATCTTCCTAGCTATAGAGGTGTGCTGCACCTGTGATCCAAATAGCTGTGGCTCTACCCGTATGATTTCCTCCACCATAACCCTGAGCTCCTCCTCCGAAAACCTGGGGTGTCTTTGGCGTGCCATGGGGTGGTGTAGGTGATGTGTGGGGTGGTGTATGTGTTGATGAGTGTGGTGATGTGTAGTGGTGTGTGGTGTTTTGTGCGTGGATGTTGTATGGGTGATTGTGTTGTGTGCCTCTGTGTGTTGGGGTTGTCTATTGCTGTGCTCTCTCTCTGTCGCCTTCGTCTCTATTTTTTGGTCGTAGGGGTTTGTGGGTGATGTGGGTGTGTGTTTTATATTGTAATAGGTGTGTGGGAGTGTTGTTTGTATGTGTATCAAGTGTGTGTATTTGGAATTGTCCAATGTGGAGGTGTTTTGGAGATGTGTGTGTATTTTGAGCACAGCGGTGTGTACCGCCAATGGAATACCGCGGTTGAATGACCGCCGCGTGGATTTGTGTGTCGTAATAGCATGGGCGTGTTTCTGTTGGCGTGACGGTGGAGGATTTGTTTTCGCCAGTTTATCACTGACCTTTGGTGTGGCGGACTTCTTTGGGTGTCTGAATTTCGGCAGATTCCGAGATGTGGGTCATAATAGCTGTGGTGGAAATCCGCAGCCGCGGCAGTGTATTGGTGGTCTTCTGCACGGCGGTAAGCAGCTTTTACCGCCGATGTTGTAATGACCCCCTACGTCTCCCCAGGGGAGATGTAAGGGAGGCGCAACAAGTATAAATACCTTTAATTCTCCTTTTTTTCATTTTCTATGTGTGCACCATTCTTCTGCACACATAGAAAAGGGAAAATGTGTCTCATGATTGATTTGCTGCACAAAAACAATCATCCTTGCATTGGTCCCTGGCAGTCCATTGTTCACCAGAGCAGGGTAAAAGGATAGGAATGTGATGTATCTCAAAGATATGGAGCATTTCTGCCCTTTTATTTTGAGCAGGGCAGTGCAGCAAGAATGCTTGTGGTGCTGCCCTGCACCAAAAACTTGTAAATATGCCCCTGGATTTGACCTTGGAAGGCTTTCACCAACCATCACCGTGGTGGAGATCATTTCCTCCTCCACCCCAGCCTTAACACAGTTGGATAGATTACGAGATTACTGTGGTGCATTTAGAGAACTTCACAGTGTCTTCTCGGAAGGTACTTTTTTTTGTTTTTCAGAAACAAACTTCCAAATTGGGAGTTTGTTTCTGGAACACGGTTTCACTAAGGGTGGGGGCCATTACTGATTGTGCCTGTCAGGTTTTACAAAACTTGTTAAGAAAATATAATCATTTTGAGAATACTTAAGTAAAGGAATGGAAGCATTCTAATTTTCTTTTGAAGCGGTAACCTTCTTGCCAGACTCAATGATGAGGGCTCACATTATATCATAATGAATACAATTAAGAAAACAGGAAGTAGAACTGATAACGAATATAGGGGCTTATTTGCAAGCCCTGTGCGCCGCTGGTGTGTCACTTTTTGTGATGTATCGGCCGCACTTAGTGCAGGCCACTGTGTTCAAGGCCACGCAAGGCCACTTTCCATCGCTTTTCATGGCCTTGTAGTTATGAGGACTAATTTACAATGTTTTGGTGCAGGGCAATGCCGCACGCCTTCTTGCTGTGTTGCCCTGCATCAAAAGAAAAGGGCAGGAGTGCACCATATCTATAAGGTACAGCACATTGCCGTCCTCTTCCACAGTGTTAGCACACAATTGGCTGTCATGCTGTCAAAGCCCAGCTCACCTGAGTTCTTGTTCAGTTCTGATGGAGGTTGAAGACAATCCGACCCCACCCTGAAACTGCTTGTTCCAGCACACTAGTTTTTAAAACAGTGCACTAAGAACAGAAGCTCAAGGGAAGGGGGGAAGTGGATAAAATAAAAAAGAGAGACAACACCGTTCTTGCGTTTCCACTGTTGAAGTGCTGCACAAATCTGCGGCCCTTTCTGACTTCTGTAGAAACTGGTGCCTAATGAAACATAAACAAAGAACAGATAAGTGCAACCTATTCCTAAATGGGTTCCTGACTATCCCTTTATTTATTAGAAATTCTCTTCTAAAAGTACCTCTTGGATCCTGGTCTCTAGTTTTCCAGGTTTGGAATGTGTTACTGCTCTGGGATGTGTTTTCTATTACTGTAAAGCTTCTAAAACATTAAACAAATACCGTTATCAGAATTACCAATATCAAACATTCATCATAATATAACTAAAGCCTAAATTCCCAATAGCAGACTCACTTTTCCCATATTTCCAGAATCGTTTATAAAACAAATACTGTACTTTTACATCAAAATACAGCATGTAATTTGTGCAAGTCCTTGATTTACTGTTTGCCTTGCTGTTAATGGTTTCCACTGTTCGATTCTTAAAAGTTCCATGAGAAAAAACAATTCTTGTAACAAAGAGTTTGAATCACAATGTTCGTGGAAGGTATTTCGTTTCAAATTGTCTATACACGAATCCAGAAATTGTTGTCAAAGTTCTTTCAGGTAATAAAAGGTTTTGCACTTACTTGTTGCTGGCAAGAGATACTGATCAGTCTAACCTTGTCTTCTTTCTCTTTTGCAGGTTACTCATAGGAGAGAGGCTGAAGCAAGGAGGAACCGGAAACCGGAAGAAGGAAAAGCCAGAAGCTGCGCCCATTGAAGTCAATGAAAGTCTGTAAAGAGCAGGAGTGCCAGCGCCGAGGGATCTGTTCTCAGGTAAGCGGGAGGTAGACGAGCACAAGCACTGGGTGAGGCTCAGGGGATGCCTTTTATAGACAGGGCTGGGTGTGGTTTGAAGGGCTAGGTGTGGTCCTCACATGCTGCACATGTTCTTGGAAGGTGTGCAGAGCTGGGTGTGGTTTGAAGAGCTGGGTGTGGTCCTCACATGCTGCACATGTTCTTGAAAGGTGTGCAGAGTTTCAGTTATTATACAAATGAGTTGGATTAACACATGGCCTAGGGAGGAGTATTTTAAAGAAGCCTTGGTAAAAGCAAGGCCCAATGTGTAAACAAAACAGCACATTAAACAACATACACAGAAGCCTGGGGGGGGGGGAAGGTGAGATAACAAGAAAGGCTTTCAATAGTAAGTTTAAAAGGGAG
Source organism: Pleurodeles waltl (assembly GCF_031143425.1). Taxonomy (NCBI): domain Eukaryota; kingdom Metazoa; phylum Chordata; class Amphibia; order Caudata; family Salamandridae; genus Pleurodeles; species Pleurodeles waltl. The sequence continues at coordinate 1,264,217,967 of NC_090444.1, read as the reverse complement.
CTATTACAGAACCCACTAGTGCAGTGAGAGGGGACATGCTCTTTGCTGTGTACAAACCCTAACAGTTGCCCCCCTCAAAGGCCCTCCTACAGGACGGGGTTTTCCTGGATTTTTTAAATAAAACCGTCTAATCAGCTGTGGGGCATGTACATATGATGCTGGTTCCCATGAATTCTCAGATTCATCATATCCTTTCCATTCTACTAAATAAAACAGACGTCCACTAATTATTTTTGAGTCTTTTATGCTTTTTACTTCATATTCCAGATTTCCCTTAATTGGTATGGGTGGAGGTGGTGGTTCAGGTCGGGTTTTTGAGTTGTACGGCTTAAGCAAGGACAAATGGAATGTAGTATGTACTGGATGTTCTTTTGGTAAATCTAATTTTACTGTTACCGGGTTTACTATGGCAGTTATACTAAAGGGTCCAATGAAACGTGGTTACAGCTTTCGGGATCCCTCTATGTTTAGGTTCTTTGTGGAGAGCCATACCTTGTCACCAATTTTATACATTGGGGCCTCAGACCTGTGTTTGTCTGCTTGTCTTTTCATGCTTTCCTTGTACTTTAATAAATGTTTCCTGGCTTTGTCTTGTATGTCACCTGACCTCGTTAGTCTATCCGTTACTGTAGGCAACAGGGAATCTTCTAACAAAATGGGTATAGCTCTTGGGTGATACCCCTGCAAGAAATAGAATGGTGAGCAAAGTAGAGCTGAATGCTCAGTATTATTATAAACAAACTCTGCTACAGGGAGAGCTTCCAACCATTCACTAGAATAATCAGCCAATAAACAACGTAGCGTTTGAAGTAAGGTTTGGTTCAGTCGTTCAGTCTGTCCATCTGTCTCTGGGTGGAAAGCAGTGGATAAGGCCACATCTATTTTCAGTTTTTCACATAATTTTTTCCAAAATCTGGAGTTGAACTGGCTCCCTCGGTCTGACACCACTTTGCTTGGCAAACCATGTAAACGCACAATTTCCCTTATAAAAATATCGGCAAATTCTGCCGCCGTGGGTAATTTCCGTAATGGTACAAAATGTGCCATTTTAGATAAAAAATCCACTATAACCAACACTGTTGTGAAGGATTTTACAGGTGGTAAACCTACAATAAAGTCTACGCTCACAGTGTGCCAAGGTTGTTTGGGTGTTGGCATTGGTATTAACAAGCCGTCAGGAGCCTTATGAGAAGATTTATGTCTTGCACAAATTGGACAGGTAGTGACAAATTGCTTAATGTCCTTTCTTACAGTGTCCCACCAAAAGTGTTTTTGCACATTTTCCAGGGTTTTTACCCAACCAGGATGACCTGCCAACGGTGAGGCGTGATGCCAAATTATCACCTGTGTTTGTAATTCAGAGGTGGGCACTAACAGCATGTTGTCGTGATACAATAAACCTCGTTGTATTGTGTTATGGGAATCCTTTAACCAATCCTGAGGTGCTATTTGCATGTGTGCATTATATATATCTGTGATGAAATCCTTCTGTTGTACTGGTGCCAACAACTTTTGGGGAGGAATAATGGGTTCTCCTATTTTATCTTGTTTCATGTCTGAGGTATGTCCGTATCTAGATAACACATCAGATTGAATTTGTTGTGCACCTGGTCTATAGGTTATAACAAAGTCAAATGTGCTAAAAAAATTTAACCAGCGCATCTGACGTGGTGTTAGTGCTTTAAGTGATCCAAAAAACTGTAGGTTCTTATGGACAGAAAAGATTGTAACTGGGTACTTGGCTCCCATTAAATGGTGCCTCCATTCTGAAAAGGCTACTTTGATAGCTAGTAGTTCCCTTTCAGCCACAGTGTAATTTTGTTCAGCTGGCAATAACTTTTTAGAATAGAAGGCTATAGGATGTAACTGGCCATCTACTGCATCTTGTTGAGAGAGAACTCCTCCTAAAGCTACTTGTGAAGCATCCGCTTCAACAAAAAAGGGCAAGTCAGGATCAGGATGTTTCAGAATTGGGGCTGAAGTGAACTTTTGTTTTAGGAGTTGAAAGGCGTGTGCCGCCTCATCAGTCCAAAGAAATCGTTGCCCTTTCCGCAACAAGGTAGTTATTGGGGCCGCAATGTCTGCAAAATGTGCAATAAACCTCCTATAAAAATTGGCGAAACCCAGAAATTTCTGAATATCTTTTACAGAGGATGGTTCTGGCCAATCAGCAATAGCACTGATTTTCTTTACATCCATAGTTATTCCTTGAGGTGACAGGCAGTATCCTAAAAAGTCCACCTTGTTGACATTAAAAGTACACTTTTCTAACTTAGCACAAAGATGATTTTCTTTTAACTTTGATAATACTGCACAAACATGTTGGGTATGTTCTTCTGAGTTCTTAGAGTAAATGAGGATGTCGTCTATGTATACTATGACACAAACGTCCAGGAATTCGTGTAGGACCTCATTTATAAAGAACTGAAAGGCCGCAGGGGCATTACATAACCCAAAGGGCATTACTGTGTACTCAAATAAACCAAACTTTGTCTTGAAAGCTGTCTTCCACTCATCCCCCTCTTTTACTCGGACCAGGTGGTAAGCTCCCCGCAGATCTAGTTTAGTGTATACAGTAGAATGTCTTAATTGATCCAACAACACAGGTATTAGAGGAAGAGGATATTTATTCTTTATTGTAGCCTTATTTAGTCCTCTATAATCGATACACGCGCGCAGGGATTTATCCGGCTTCGGGATAAAAAAGAGTGGAGATGACACCGGAGATGTGGAATGACGAATGAACCCAGACTGTAGTAGGTCATCTAGGTAGGTTCTTAAGTATTTGGTTTCTTCGTCAGTCAAAGCGTATACTCTGTTATTAGGTAAAGGGGCCCCTGGGATAAGATCTATACGGCAGTCATAAGACCGATGTGGGGGCAGCACACTAGCCTTTACTGGATCAAAGACGTCTTTAAAGTCAGAATATTCAGGAGGGAGACTTGGTTCATCTTGTGTAACACTAGCACAGTGTAATACTGTGCTCTGTTCTGTACCTGCTTCTTGATAGCAATTGGTTCTACAGAAAGAGGAATCCAAAGTAACAGTTCTATTCACCCAATCAATTTTTGGGTTATGAGTTGTTAACCAGGGTACCCCGAGAATCAAACCAAAATTAGGAGTATCTATCAGATCAAAGCTAATCACCTCTGTGTGCCCGTTCTGACAGACCATAACAAGTGGACTTGTTTGTTTTGTGATTAATCCAGAGGTCAATTCTGACCCATCCACTGCACATACTGCTTCTGGACAAGGCTTTAGGCACATAGGAAGTCCTAAGATTTCAGCTAACTTATTATCCACAAAATTTCCTGTCGCGCCTGAGTCCAGTAGGACAGGGAGAGAATGCCTCACTTGGGTAGTAACAATTAAAACGACCTGAATTATGAAATGTCTAGGTATGTGCGGTACCCTGAAGGCTGCAGCATTAGAGGTTTGATTAAGATGTTTTCTCGAACAAGTAACCTCTCCCCTTGTCGAGCTTAATCGTTTCCCGATTCAGTTGAGGAGGTGGAGGAAACAGCACCCTTTCGTGGAGTTTTAGGCTTTACTGGACATTCTCTGGCAAAGTGACCTGCCCTGCCACAATATAAACATAATTGAAATTTTCTCCTTCTTTCTTTTTCCTCTGATGTGAGTGGACCTCTGAGTGTCCCTATTTGCATAGGCTCTGGTTCAGGGAGTTTATTATCTGTGTCTTTCTTCTCGTGTCTAATAAAAGTTAACCGTGATTCCAGTTTGTATTTATCTCCCTTTCTTTCTCCTAGTCTATGTTCTAATTTCACAACTAAATCTACAAAGTCCGAATAGTCTTTTGGCAAATCAACTATATGAGCCAGCGCGTCTTTTAACTCGTCTCTCAAACCTTTATAAAAAAGGGAGACACGCTTTTCTTCTGGCCACTGTGTCTCGGTGAGTAAACGATTAAAACTAGTGAGATAGGTCAATAAATCCTTGTTACCTTGTTTAAGATTTAAAAGCTCATTATCACTTGCCTGCATGAAAGTGTGTTTTGCAAAAAGGCTGGTCATGGTACGTTTAAATTGATTCCAATTATGGAGGATGGGATCATCTCTATCCACGAAAGGAATTGACCAATTGGCTGCTGTGCCACCCAAATAAGACAAGACGAATGCCACTTTCGTATCATCAGTAGGGAACTGTTGTGGCTTACAAATGAAGTGTAATTGACATTGATTGATAAAAACATGGAATTTGTTACTATCTCCATGAAAACGTTCAGGTGCTGCTAAGGACACAACATTAGGAACATTAACAGTAACCTCAACTGGGGAAGGCAAAGTTGTATGTTTTGATGGCGCCCCTGTCTCTGAGGAGGTTTTAAACAAAGGCGTAGAAGCTGTGTTCCACTGAGATCCCCTAAATTTATACCTGCTTAAATCCTGTTTTAAAGAGGTATTCTCCATCTTTAATCTCTCTATTTCCTCTTGCATATGTTGCAAGATGCCAGACACTGATTCATTATGAGCCAAGTCCTCATTTAGGGCCTGCGCCATATCCGTGACGTCAATGCCCTCTATTTCTTCCCCGGTATTCATCGTCCACCAGAACTCAAATTTTTTAATGCTTGTGCTTCTGTCAAAGCCCAGCTCACCTGAGTTCTTGTTCAGTTCTGATGGAGGTTGAAGACAATCCGACCCCACCCTGAAACTGCTTGTTCCAGCACACTAGTTTTTAAAACAGTGCACTAAGAACAGAAGCTCAAGGGAAGGGGGGAAGTGGATAAAATAAAAAAGAGAGACAACACCGTTCTTGCGTTTCCACTGTTGAAGTGCTGCACAAATCTGCGGCCCTTTCTGACTTCTGTAGAAACTGGTGCCTAATGAAACATAAACAAAGAACAGATAAGTGCAACCTATTCCTAAATGGGTTCCTGACTATCCCTTTATTTATTAGAAATTCTCTTCTAAAAGTACCTCTTCGATCCTGGTCTCTAGTTTTCCAGGTTTGGAATGTGTTACTGCTCTGGGATGTGTTTTCTATTACTGTAAAGCTTCTAAAACATTAAACAAATACCGTTATCAGAATTACCAATATCAAACATTCATCATAATATAACTAAAGCCTAAATTCCCAATAGCAGACTCACTTTTCCCATATTTCCAGAATCTTTTATAAAACAAATACTGTACTTTTACATCAAAATACAGCATGTAATTTGTGCAAGTCCTTGATTTACTGTTTGCCTTGCTGTTAATGGTTTCCACTGTTCGATTCTTAAAAGTTCCATGAGAAAAAACAATTCTTGTAACAAAGAGTTTGAATCACAATGTTCGTGGAAGGTATTTCGTTTCAAATTGTCTATACACGAATCCAGAAATTGTTGTCAAAGTTCTTTCAGGTAATAAAAGGTTTTGCACTTACTTGTTGCTGGCAAGAGATACTGATCAGTCTAACCTTGTCTTCTTTCTCTTTTGCAGGTTACTCATAGGAGAGAGGCTGAAGCAAGGAGTAACCGGAAACCGGAAGAAGGAAAAGCCAGAAGCTGCGCCCATTGAAGTCAATGAAAGTCTGTAAAGAGCAGGAGTGCCAGCGCCGAGGGATCTGTTCTCAGGTAAGCGGGAGGTAGACGAGCACAAGCACTGGGTGAGGCTCGGGTGATGCCTTTTATAGACAGGGCTGGGTGTGGTTTGAAGGGCTGGGTGTGGTCCTCACATGCTGCACATGTTCTTGGAAGGTGTGCAGAGCTGGGTGTGGTTTGAAGAGCTGGGTGTGGTCCTCACATGCTGCACATGTTCTTGAAAGGTGTGCAGAGTTTCAGTTATTATACAAATGAGTTGGATTAACACATGGCCTAGGGAGGAGTATTTTAAAGAAGCCTTGGTAAAAGCAAGGCCCAATGTGTAAACAAAACAGCACATTAAACAACATACACAGAAGCCTGGGGGGGGGGGAAGGTGAGATAACAAGAAAGGCTTTCAATAGTAAGTTTAAAAGGGAGCTATTACAGAACCCACTAGTGCAGTGAGAGGGGACATGTTCTTTGCTGTGTACAAACCCTAACACATGCCCCAATGCAGGCACCCTTGCACCATGGTGCAAGGGTGTCTACATTGTAGGGATGATTATTTTTGTGCAAGAAGAGACACCTTCCTGCACAAAAACAATCAATGGAGGTGATTGTCTCTTACTATGTGTGCTGCAGAATGCAACACACATATAAAGAAGAAACAACAATGAGAAATAATGTTATTTCTCCTTATTGTGCCTCCCTTAAGACTCCCCTGGGAACGCTTTCTAAAGTTCACAGCATTTGTAAATATGGGAATGTGTCAAATGCCTTTGGGGTTATGTGGCAGCACCCACCGTAACACCCATGGCACACCTCTCTATTGCAGTGTGAGGAAACACAACTTTGCATTACATCGCCTCACTTCATATCTACAAGGCCATGAAAAGGCACGCAGGGTGGCTTTACGTGCCTTATAGACATGGCTCTTCAGGGTGTACTGCCAGACTTTCATTAAAAGTGACTTTCCGGTGGCGCACAGAGGTTTGCAAATAAGCCCCATTGCGTAAGGCAATGCAGCGTAAGTCACTGTGTTGCCTTGCCCTGGATCAGTGAGGCATTCCATGGGCATTGCAGTGGGTTTCCCACGCAACACCCATGGGTTTTGATGCATTCTCAGATTACAATGCATTGTAAACCTAAATGGAGGCACCGTGAGGAGAAACATGTTTATTTCTCCCAGTTTTTTCCTCTTTCTATGTGTGCTGCATTCTGAGGCATACTTAGAAAGAGGGAAAATCGTCTGTGGATTGTTCTTGTGGAGGAAGTGTCCCTTCCTGCAGAGAAGTCATCCTGTCTAAAATAGAGATAGCCTTGCACCATGGTGCAAGGCTGCCTGCATTGGCACTAGACAGTCTATTGTGCACCAGCGCGGGTGTGGGTGGGACAGAAATGCATCATATATTGTAGATATGGTGCATTTCTACCCTTTCCCTGTGATGCAGGGCAGCACTGCAAGGTCACTTGCTGTGCTGCCCTGCAGAACAGAACTTGTAAATAAGCCCCCAAATCTCTTGATGGACACACATCTTTAATCACTACCAGTTAATCCACGCCTCATTACCGTTTTATGTACAAATAACACAATCTCAAAACCATGAATATTATTTCCACTTCTTGTCCCATCACACCGTAATATTTCATTTTGCTACATTTTTATCCCTGTTATATTTTTTAATTTCTTATATGAACATTCTGTTAGCACTAAGGGGCATATTTATACTCCGTTTGCGCCGAATGTGCGTCAAAAATTTTGACGCACTTTCAGCGCAAACGTTGCCCCATATTTAAACCCTGACGCCCGATCCGGCGCACCAGGAAAATGGCGCTATGTGCGCCAGTTTTTGGAAGCGGCACCCCGCCCTGCGTTAATGACATGCAGGGTAGGCGTTCCCGTCCAAAAACAGACGCACATAGCGGTGCATGGTATTTATGCTTCAGGGCAAAAATCACTCCCGCGCGGCAGGCGGTGCAAAAAAATGGCGCAAAGCACGAATATCGTGAAATTTTAACGCCTGGGTCAGGGCAGGCGTTAAAATGGGGCAAACACACCTGTACTTAATCAGAACACACAGAACAAACAACAGAGCAGCAGAGCAGCAGAGCAGCAGAGCAGCAACAGGGAGACATGGAGGTGATTTTTCTTCAACGTGCACGTAGACGCAGAGCCCTGCAGCAACAACAGCAGCCACAACAACAATAGCAGGGACCCCAAAGATAGCGCAGAAGGCAGGAGAGGATATTCCGCCCAAGAACTACCCTGCATGGCCTCAGGGAACGAGACATCATCCAGAGGTACCGGTTGAACTGGCAGGCCATTCAGCAGCTGCTGACAAATATTGAACAGCAATTGGCCCCCACTTTAGTGACTCCACGCACTATCCCAACAGAAACAAAGCTGCTTGCCGTACTTCACATGCTGGCAAGTGGCTCCTTTCAGACAACTGGTGCCCTGGTTGGTGGAATCTCACAACCATCTTTCTCCGCATTCCTGCCTAAAGTACTGGATGCCATCATTGGACTGACACCCCGCCACATCTGCTTCCCTAACACAGTGCAGAAGCAGCAGGAAACTAAACAGGGGTTCTACGCCATCAGTGGCTTTCCGCACGTCCTTGGTGCAATCGACTGCACACACGTACGCCTTGTTCCTCCTGCTGCGAGTGAACACCTCTACCGCAACAGGAAGCACACACATTCCATCAACGTGCAGGCCATAGTCGATCACCAAGGACTGATCAGCAACATTGTGGCTAAATATCCTGGGAGTGTACATGACGCATTCATCTTCCGTCACTGCACCATCAACCAACACTTCCAGGATGGACGGTATGGCAATGGACTACTTGTTGGTAAGGACAAAAATCCACTTATATACTCACTGCACAGAAACCCTCTAGGATAAACAACCCATACACCACAATAGCAACACCTAGACAGGAACACACTGAGGTACTCACATCACTAGCCATGTTTCACAAGTCACCATTGAACCTCTCACACATTGGAATTTACTCCACAGCTTAGTGTGAAGACATTCATGACTGTGGTTGCCTAAATGTCACCTTGCAAATTGGAAGTCTCACAATAACCTGTACACTAATACAATGCATAACTTTTAAGGGATGGGATGGCCTGGGTATGTTCAATTGAACGTTTTTAATACCCTTTCATGTTTCAACTCTGCATGGAACTATCATCACACCCCCCCCGTGAGGACACACGGACACCTGTGTCACAAGTCACAATGCAAGGGAGGGCACACTGTACTTGAGAAACCGATACATCCTGCTGACAAACAGTTAGCCAACAAACACTTGCTCAGCCAAGGAAAAAAAACAATGCCAAAGTTTCCACCAACAACCATAGGTTGTCACATTAGTACACAAAATAGTCACAGACAACACAACACAACTACTTCCATCAAAGATACGTACAACAGTGCCTCCTACATCTAATTGATACCATTCTGTGTTTCTCTTTCAGCTGATCAGGGGTATGGCATCCAGCCTTGGCTAATGACACCATATGGGAACCCAAATACTGCTGCTGAGCGGGCATACAATGACGCCCACAAGAGGACACGCAGCATTGTGGAGCGGACCTTTGGGATCCTAAAGTCAAGGTTCCGCTGCCTTGACATCACTGGCGGAAGCCTACTATACTCCCCAGAGATGGTCTGCATTATCATACTCACTTGTGCCATATTACACAATATTTGTGTAAAAAGGAACATTCCCCTCCTTGAACCGGACCCAGACATGCCTGAGGATGATGATGAGGAGGATGCTGGCCTGCAACAGGAGGGGGAACAGCCTAACACAGCAGCAGGAGTGCGTAGGTGCCAACAGCTTGTGAACAATTTTTTTACTTGAGTTATTATAATCACTTGTATTCCACACTTGTAAATAAACACAGATAACAAACACCACATCATGCTTTGGCCTATTCATTTCTGACCACCTTTAGTTTGAAATAGCTGAAGATGAATGTCGTCTCATTGATCAAGAATGCCATTAAAATTCATCACACCAAAAATAAACATCACAACTGTATGCACAGAGGGTAGGATGTGACATGATACATTACCATACACAGAGCCCAACAAGAGTACAAATGTGACAATTACACATGCCGGATCCAAACAACTGAAACAGTCTCTCATCCAGCCCAAAATTGGAGATCATTTGAAAGTCACATTACACGTGTTCAGAGACTGGGTGGGACCATCCATGTGTACGTGACCATGTCATCAATGGCTACTCTCAAGTGTGTGATATGAGCAATACACAATAGCTACAACATCAGCTGCCACTAACTCAGGAGGAGACCTTGAAGTTACAGTGACAACATACACCCAGACAGGTGATAGTGGATCCACATTCCAACACACATGTACACATATGTCATACAATCAATCTAATATTTGAAAGTAGACCATCACAGTTGTGTCCCAGTCTGAACCTAGCAGGAAGATTGTAACATGACACTAAACCAGTTTATGCAGAAAGGGACACAGACAACCAAAATATTCTTCTCATTATCACATCGGGAACGCTGAGAGTCTTGCAAACATAGTCATAGTAAAATGGTATGCAAGTTTGCTCCAATTCATCATTACTGCAAACGTCAAATGGGCTAATGAGATGAATGAATGGTCAACAGTCATTCATACCATATGGCCTTACATTAGCCCGCTGCTGCAGGTTTGCCATGATATAATAAATATACTCCATGGATACAGTAGCTATTCTGGATGGTCAAATCCTAGGGTGCTGGTGGCCTAAGTCCACCTCTACCGCCCCCAAAACATACAAGAATCATGTACTTGTGAACCACACACATGCATAAGGCACATGTGTGGCCTCCATGTCACAAGTCCAACACAAATCTGAAACACAAAATCATAATGGGACATGCTCAGCCCCATAAAAACTGAAAGTGACTCTCCCACTCCCTGTTAGGACTACAGATAAAAGCATCACCATCATAAATGTGGACACATTTTGGAGACGGAATACATAATGGTATCCCATCCATCATTTCAAAATAGCCATCAGCAATTACACCAAATATGTAGTCAAATATGGTCAATACATTAGTTAACGTATCCCAAACATTACAGTGTGAATGCCTTCTATACATAAAACAACGGACATGTGTCATATACAAACACATTTGTGTATCACATCGCACCGTTTGACCATGACAAATCCCCTTTCCAAAGCTAAAAACATGAAGACATAAGGAAAAATTTGCTCCATATTCGACGCATACAGCATGGCTGTCATAATTTGTTCACGTACATGTGTGCACACAATGCAGAGTCAAATACAAATGTATCCAAAAGTGTCTTAATATTTTGCCTTCAAATTATAATTTACATCCACAATATTTTTGACTCTGCATCCTGTGCACTACTGAACGTGTAAAAAAAATGACGCCCATGCTGTATGCGTGGTAACATTGACGCTACATGGACAATATGTTGGTCATCTCATGTACATTATAAAATATTAGTATTCATATCATAGTTTTTCACTCCGCATCATGTGCACTACTGTACCTGTAAAAAAAATGACGCCCATGCTGTATGCGTGGTAACATTGACGCTACATGGACAATATGTTGGTCATCTCATGTACATTATAAAATATTAATATTCATATCATATTTTTTCACTCCGCATCATGTGCACTACTGTACGTGTAAAAAAAATGACGCCCATGCTGTATGCGTGGTAAAATTGACGCTACATGGACAATATGTTGGTCATCTCATGTACATTATAAAATATTAATATTCATATCATATTTGTTCACTCCGCATCATGTGCACTACTGTACGTGTAAAAAAAATGACGCCCATGCTGTATGCGTGGTAAAATTGACGCTACATGGACAATATGTTGGTCATCTCATGTACATTATAAAATATCAATATTCATATCATATTTTTTCACTCCGCATCATGTGCACTACTGTACGTGTACAAAAAATGACGCCCATGCTGTATGCGTGGTAAAATTGACGCTACATGGACAATATGTTGGTCATCTCATGTACATTATAAAATATCAATATTCATATGATATGTTTTCACTCCGCATCATGTGCACTGTAATGCGTCAAAAAAAAATGACGCACAACTGTGTATGCGTGAAAATATGACGCAAAACGGGAAAATAAAAACGGCGGCCATTTTCTGCAGGAAGTGATGTAATAGGATATCCTGTTTACAAAATCTGTACTGGGAGTTAACTTTCACTTTCACTTTGCAGTCTCAGATTTATCTAGACTGTGTGGTTGTGTGAAAGGTGTTGTCCTGTGTTTTACTGCTTTTGTGTCCTGTGTGCCTTGTATTTTGTCTTAGTGTCAATCTATTATTGTTGTATAACATTGTCTCAGTCTGTTTCGTGTTATTTTGTCTATACCTGTGATAGTTTGTATTGTCAGTGGGAGTCTGTTGTGGGTAGCATAGTTTGGGGGGTTATTTGGGCTATTTTTCTCCTTCTTCTTTTTCTTTCACACCTCTACCTTTCCCCATTTCCCACTTTTACTTTCATATTTATTTTGTCCAGCATTAGTCCTCTCAATATGTCAGATAGGCCTCGCCTGTCCAGGATGGGTGAAGACGAATTGGGGGGGTTCCTATGGCTAGTAAGCCATTTCCTGCCACTAATGCTGGAAGCTGGGGGCCGTGTGATACAGGGGTATCACACGGAGGCGAGGAAAATCCGGTGGGAGAAGGTGCGCCATCACCTGGTCCGGGTCTACGGGAGTCTGAGAAATGTACACCAACTCAAGCACCGCTGGGCAGATCTGGTCACCAGGGAACAGGACCTGCTGGACCACCTGGGACTCCAGATTGGTGGCCATGTTGGTGAGTAAAAATCTATTAAATGGGAATGATAGAAATCTGTGTGTGAACATGTGATGATTGTTAGCCAATCTGCAAAATAAGTAGCTGACTGTGTGTAATGCTAGGGAAACCTAGGCCCATGGTTATACACATAAATCCCCATATTTTTCAACACATGTACACGCAATAACAGCATTCAAATCCAACATCTATTTGTATTTTGCTAAGTCGCCCTCTCTCTGCGTCACAAAATGTTGCAAATGCTGCGCTACCAAGGTATACATATGTGTCCTAATGTGTATTTGTTGCAAAATGTGTATGAAGACCTATGCTACCAGTCCGATGGCTCCTTTTTGCAACACATACCAGATGCCTGTAGCTGCATGTAATGTAGTGTTGCATTTGGGTCAGAAAAGCAACACGTGAACTACTCTATTTGTACTCCACTGGTCATAACGGCCAGTGAGTACGTCATGTAGAAACAACATACCTACATATGCAGACGCCATAGCTAGACAGAAAATTGGAAACACATGATGATGCTATACATGTGTGTTGCCTTCACGTCACATGAAGTTAGTCATGTTGTTCACACATATGTCACATGTGTGTCTGGTTGCTGTGTGTTGAACCTGTCCACATAGCCTGTTTGATTGTGAGTGGTCATGCAGTCCTCATGGAACCAGTTTTGGAATGTCTCTCTGGGATGCACATGCTGAGATGTCTGGTTAACATTATTGTTGGGGCATACTAATGGAGTATTAACTTGGACGACACATGACTGTCCTGGCCACTGCATGAGTGTAGTAGGGTGTGACACTGGAGCAGGAGACTCATCCAATGATAATGTTGAATACAAAGTTATCCATGCAGGATGAGCATGTGTGAAAGTCTATCATTACCATGTCATATTCACACAGTGTCATTGTAACAGAAATCATTTGTCCGTTCACCAAGTCTGAGTATAATCTTTGTTTCATGCTTTACAGGTGGACCAGCCCCGTACACCGTGGGAGAGGTGGCCCATTTTGACGACCCCGATACCTACAGTGAGTGTCGCCTGAGTGCTATTTACATTGTTTGGTAATGACGCATGATGGATTACTGTGTGTTAAAGAGAATTCATGATTTGATGTGCTGGCCGTCCATTGGCTTTGTTCTTTTAGTGTGATATCAAATTTGAATTATGTTTCTGCAAAGCAATACGTAGTCATCTCTCAGATTGAGGGGCTGTAGCCCATTCAATTAGGCCGGCAATTGGGAATGGTATGACTCATTTTTAATACACTGGTCAATGTTAGACTTGGTCAGGGACTTGCCATCAACTGAGTCTGCATATCAGACTGACAGTCTCCCAGATAGCTTAGGCACATGGCTTTGATGACAAATGCTTCTTCCTAGTTGAGGATGGACTGTGTACACTGTAGGTTGGATCTTACGGGGGCGTGTACTTCCACAAGGTGAACTCGAAGTGTGTGTGACTTGAGTGCAATGCCCTAGGTGTTCAGTTGAATCATGTGAATGGGTGTACTACCTCCTCTGTGTGTGTTGTTAAACATGCCTCTCTAATAGTATGTTATGTTGGGCTAAGTCATACCAGTTTGACATGTGTGGACCTGGGATGTGACAAGGTTGGGCTGACTACAACGTGTTGCTAGCCCTTCATAGGTGTTGTGTGTGAAGGCACATACTTGTTGAACTTTCTGTACACTCCTGGGTGTGCATTGAACATGGGATTGTTGGTTGTTCTTCCCACACCACCCACAAAGACTGGGATCTTACTGTGAAACAGGGTACCTAGGATTGTAGCAACCAGTATGTTACACGTCCTTAACACCTTTTGTGACTTGACTTAGTACCTTGGGCCAGAGTGAGAGAAATGTCTACACGTTGCAAATGGCATAAATATATGTGTGGGATTTGCAAACGTCTGTTTCCTATTCCAAAATGTATTTGGTGGTCATGTACATATTAGCAAAATGCTTTTCAAAATTGAAATATTAAAGGGTTTTACCAGACCTACTTGCAAATCACAGTGGTAGGCAATCCCATTTGCAACCGAGTACGTGGTTGCAAAGTGAGTAGCTGTTATCATCCACTTGAAGTGGATGGTAACCAACTTGCTGACTGGAAGGGGTCCTCATTGTAAAGCTTCACCTTTGTGAGTGGACTAAAATAATCCTGTGCAAAACAGCCAGTGGTCTAAGGGACCAATAATTACCGTGAAAATTTCCAAGTTGAATTGTTGTGATTTAAAACTAATTGCAGCTCATTTTCCTTTCCAGTAAACGGCCATACACTTGGGGAAAAATAACTTGCTTAATTTAAAAGCAGTCACGTCTATGGAGTTCTGCTGGTCCCAGCAGGCCTCCATCCCCGTGAGTGCCCATGTTGCTAAGGTGGGGCAACTTGGAACCCACATCATTGATGTTCATGAGGTGGGTTTTAGGGACCCCATAGCGACTCGCAGACGGTGTCAGAGACACCGTTCTGCTTTGCAAATTGCTAGTTGATTTTTCTAAATTCCTACATCTGACCCCTAGTGTGGACATATGATTCTGGGCCAGGGGTTCAATCTTAGCACACAACTCATTCCAAATGCCATTGAGTGAGGAGTGTGAGTGTTATCACATAGAATGACATATGTACTGAAGTCAGTATGCGGAAGAGCTGGTGCCATAATGTCAAATGCCTTAGGTATGATTTGGATGAGTAGTTTAGGGTGATGTCATCCATCATGTAGAGACATGGATATGCTATGTGTGATATGACCTTAGGTATGCATGATTCACATGTACTTCCTCTGAGCCTTTCCGTGAACTATGTTGTAACAATTGCTGCAAACAATACATTTCTAGTAATGGACAAATGACCCATTGTGGTATTCAACCCACTGTAAATTCAATGCTCAATATTTCCCTTTTCTCTTCACAGCTGCAAACCTGAGTGCCGCAGAGCGCAACAATTTTGAGCGCCGTGCAATGAGGTACAGGCACATCCTGCAGGTGCAGTGTGGGTATCGAAGGATGGCCCGCAGATATAATTCGGATCGGGCCTCCGCGGCGTGGTATGCCACACCACAGGCTCCCCCAACGGTGCCAGCTACAACCACCGCCACTACAACCACCAGGTCTGCCCAAGGGGACCCAGCGACGGACCAGGCATCTTCATCAAGACCTGGACCCAGCCGTGTGTTGGGAGCAGGGCTGTCCCGTGGCCACTCCACTCCAGCACCAACATCCACCTCCACCGGCACGCAGACCAGCACTGACCCTCCTATTGACCCTGCAGCCTTCCAGGCATTGTCTAGAAAATTGGACAGGTTAATTCGCAAGGTGGACAACCTGACGGAGGACATGGCTGAGGTGAAGAAGAAGGTGTGCTCCATCCGGCGCACACTTCGGAGGGCAAATCTTTAGTCATTTTGCCCTCCTGAACTTTTACCCCTCCCCTCTCACCTCATTCCTTTTTCATACTGTTAGTTGGGTTTGGGGGGTTAGTTATAGGATAAGTATAGGAAATTAGCTTAGTTAGTGTTAGGTAAGAGGGTGGGGGGTCCTTATTCTTTCTATCTAATATTTTTGTGTGGGTGGGTGGGGGGCAATGTTGGGATTCCTGTTTAATAAAAAAAATATATATATGTTTGTTTAGGATAGTATAGTATGTGTGTAGGTTAGTAAGTGTTGTCCTGCATGTGTCTTGTCTCTTAATGGTGGGTGGGGGGTTGATGTTTAGATCGTTTCGTTACATGTGTAGAGTAAGTTTAGCTTAGGTTAGTTAGGGACAGTTGTGGGTTAGTAGTAGTCAGGTTAGATTAGTGTAGGTTTACCTTTCCCTTAGTTGCCTCTTTTATTACTACTTTTCAATAAAAAATGTGTTTATCATTCCTTTCATTCTACAGCATAATTTCTAATTTTAGTATTGCATGGTGCCTACATTTCTCAGCCACCATTAGTTGTGTAGAATAGCTATAGATGGTGCATCATTCTGTCCAACACAGCATGATTGTGTGTGCTTAGTCCCTTCATCAGTTATTTTTCTCAGTATAGTAAAGCTATGATGCAATCCTGGCCACTGCACAGATGTTTCAGTATACATGAAATCAGGACAGTAGTATAGAGAATCGACATGGTTGCCACACAGCCACTTTGGAGTTATCTACTGCACAGTTGAATTTTGAAATGACACAGAGACACAATAGGTGTGCAGGTGATATTTATTTATAGGTGGTGTGGTGCAAAATGTCCATTCACCATGTTTGCTGACTCCTTTCTGGTGCATTATTACATGGTGATCCTACAGAAGGGGTGTGGATGATGCTCCTGACATGCTGGGGTGATGTCACAGACAGTGCAGAGGAACATGAAATGCCAAATGGTAGGAGAGAAACATTCACTGGCAAGGTGGACAAGTCATACAGTGGATTGCCGAACAGTCATTGAGGTTAGTTGTAGTGAGACTGGCATGTGTCAAAACGTAGGACCTTGGTCAGAGTAGGGCATGGTGCAGGGACTAGGGCTTCCGGGTACTCTTGCGTGTGAATGTTATCTGTTCCATGTCTTCTTCTTCTGATGTGTGTGTTGCCTGGTGTGTCCTTGTTGTTCTTGGTTGTGAAGGGGCAACACACACCTCAGTGTTAGAAGACATGGAGGCAGACATCCCGGGGGCTGATCCCTGTTGAGTAAGGAAGGGCAGTACTGCAGCAAGGAGGGCCTGCTGGTTTTTCAGAATGGCAGCCACATCCCGATGGTAGGCAGCCAGGTCGGCCCTGAGGGGTTCTATGTTGCATTCGTGCACACGTTGAGTGGCTTGCAGTTGGAGTTGTTGTGTCAACTGGATGACAGCTGTGCCAATTTCCTTCAGTGTTTTTTAAATGTCCTCCAAGAGCAAAGTTCTGGCTTGCATTGCAGCTGCCTGATCAGCAGTTGACAACATGCACGAACGCACTCCCTCAAGGCTGGCTGCCATATTTTACATCCCCACCCACACCTCCTTTGCCAGCTCCCGCTGGACCCCAACGACAGTTCTTTCGAAGCTGGTGCCAGTGTCGTCAGAGTCCTCAGCTGTGTTGGAGCTGGCAGGTCTTCCAATTGGGGTGGCGGGTGGTTCTACTGTGGTGGCTGCTTCTTCTGTGCTCCTCCTTGTGACTGAAGGTGGGGTTTGGAGGCTTTCAAGGACCATGTCAATGGTCTCTTGTGGGAGGTTGATGGTCTCGTCATCCATGTCATCAGGGAACTCATGGACAGGCAGATCAGCAGGAGATCTGTGTTCCTCTGCAATGAAACAGGGTACAATTAGTGTGTCTGTGTTGTGACAATTTTGCAGTAAGATACAAGCCTTTGGATGCCTTAACATTGTACTCTGTGTTTGTCTAGGTATCTGCTGTCCGTCATAGGGCATTGTTGTAGGCCTATGGCCCACCTGTGTGTCACATGTTTGATATGGAGCTATCAGACATGTCTGCCTGATCGCCTCTAGCTGTTGCTTTGTAATTATTTAGGAATAGGTGTTTTTTTCTCCTACTCCTCACTCAGTGTTTCACTATTGTTATGGAGGGACATTTTGTAGGGTGGGCTCTCATTATCCAACATGTGATTCTTGGCTTTCTAGGCAGCAGGATAGCTAATGGTGTGGGGGACTAAGTTTGACCCACTTGTAAATTACTCTGTCACCCAGATATTCAATTTAGCTAAGACTAACTAGCAGTGCCTCTGGTCTCCCACATCAAAGGAATGTTTAGACATCCGAGCGCATGACATCTTTGGAACTTCTCAGGGAAGTGGTGGTCACTCAGGTCCTACACATTTCTATCTTTTCCGGTATGTTCCCATACACAAATGACAAAGACAGTATTAGTTTGATATGAATTTTCATTGTACAACTGACTTGTAGGAATTTAGGTGTGAGCCCCAATTACACAAACAATACACACTGTTAGAATTGAAATAGTCTGCAGGAGAGTAATACATTAGTACACAGCTTTCATGGTGCCTAACAGTTTCTACTCTCCCTCTGCATGTTCTATGTATAGCACAGCATGTTAAGTTTGGAGGTTGCCTGTCAGAATCACAGGGGAGACATCATCCCTCATATCAGAGGAATGGGCTGGGATCTGGTTGTGCATCAGCAGCAAGGCAGGCAGCATCTAGTTGTGATTTTCTGTTTGGAAACTCCCCCATGCGTGTCTTGGGACAAGGAAGTGAATGTAAAAGACATATGTCATGGTGATGACAAAGTTTCCCGACGCAGGAATGCCAAACCTTAACCCCTACCACATCTATCAGCAACGTACCAGACGGTATCCTTGACTGGGGCACAGAGTGAATATGTTCTGGCAAACTCCAGTGCAGAAGTAGGCAAAACAGTGTGATTTGACTAATTAAAAACACCCTAGGACTGACTATTTGCTACATTAACTGATAGGAAGGGCAATGAGAATTATTTAGTGCAAATTGCTCTGAGGCACTTAGATGTGAGCAAATGAGTATAAGTACAATCAGGGTAAGATGCACAAAGGCCTAAAGCCTGAAGCTAATGCGCAAAGTATATGTTACACTTACAACACTACACTTTGACTGACTGTGGGTGTTGTGACTGCCCCGGCAGCACACTTGCCTCTCAGGCCCTGCCCCATACACATTTTATTCACATTGCATGATCTGTACATGTCACGTGGCATTACCTATGCATGTCAATGTTAGGATGTGGTATGGATGTAAACATTCTTGATGTTTTGAGATGATGTTGGGTGATGTGTATTTAATTGGATTGGCCTGTTTATCGTATGAATGTCCTATTTGTTTGTCCGACTTTGCAGGTGTGTTTCAGTGACCAGTTGCCTGTGTCCCCTCCTCAATGTTGTTGTCTGAGCAGTATGACATTAGTGATGTAGCCTTGTTAGCCAGGCACGTGAGGGACCCTGACGTATGCAGCATGTGTGTATCGTTAGTGCTGTGTGGCTCCTTTTGCTGTTTACTTAGGCTTATGTATGTGTCAGTTATGGACATTCGGCATTTGAGTGTACTGGTACCTTTGTCTTATTTCTAGGAGTAATTGCAGATGTCATCCTCACCCCCTAATTTAGGTATGTATGTTCCAGGGTGGGGTTCCTGCCATTTGGTACTATAGCTGTACAGAGATGAGAGGTGTTATTGTCAACTGTGGTTGCAGTTAAGTTACAGTTGGTGTATTTGCTACTGCATTACAGGTAGGGACCTAGTTGATGGGGAATAGATTTTGCAATACAAGTGCCTGGATGTGGATTTGAGGTAGTGTCCTTCCCACCTGTCACTGCTTTCCCTTGGCTCTCTTGTTGTAATTACAGGATGTCCCCGTGGGACTGTTGTTGTTGCTGTATTTTGTCGTGCCCCAGCTTCGGTCAGTACTGGGCATGCCCCCCTGCCGTGCCCCTTTCCCCATGCCACTTCATATATGTGCTGACTTACATGCATAGTGTAGTAGGTATCCCCCCCTGCTTACAGTCCCCATTATTGTATTATGATTCCCCATGCGACTTACCCTGCATGTGCGTAGTGTCGTGGTAGTCTGCGCTGTCCAGTCCTTGAATCCCTGTGACGATCTCCTCCGGGATGACGGCTGCGACCATCTCCTCCATGTGGTCCAGGGCCTCCTGTTGTGCTGGACTCCCCCCTCCAGTCTGCATTGCTGCCTTCCTGTTCCTGGCCATTTTCTCTTTGGTCCTACGTTTGCAGTCATGCCAGCGTTTCTTACACTCGGTGACTGTCCGGCGTTCTTCAGCCACACTGTTAATCTTGTCCACAATTTGTTTCCAGATGGCCTCTCTCCTACTGAGTGGCAATTTAGAGGTGATGAAAAGTTGGTGCTGGTGTTCCGTCACCTCTTTCACCAGGATTTCCTGCTCCTCTGCACTGAAGCGACACTTTCTTTTTTTTTTTTAAATGTCCTGGTTCCTGTATGCTTCCTCCTGGCTGGTTCCTGGTCTGCTCTCATCCTCCTGGGGTCTGTTGGGGCATCTAGGATCCATTTTGGGTCTCCTCTCCTGAAAGGACAGTTTTCGCGCAAAAATGTGACGCAATAGCGTGAAAAAAAACGGCGTTTTCACGATTGCGCTGTCGTAAATCGACCCACAGTGATGTGCGTCGCATTTACGTTGGTTTCCTTTACGACAGACCGACGCTGTCTGCGTCACGAAATAATGACTCCCATCTGTTGGTTGCGCCGCCGTACGTCAAAGTATAAATTTGACACCCGCATGGCGCATCCAAATGGCGTTAGACGGCGCAATTTTTTGGGACGCAAAACTGCGTTAGCGCAATTTTGCGTCAAAAAGTATAAATATGGCCCTAAATGTTATCAGCATTGGAAACTGGCCATTCACGATTTGGATGCCTGCTGCTTCTCAGATGAAAGAAAAGCTTAATTCATAAATCAGTACATTGGTTTTGACAGTCAGACCCAAAACCAATAAAAACAACAATCCCAGTTTATATTAGTTTTACCAGTAAATCCATTTCCTATCTAATCCCCTTTCAGAAGTGAAGGTAAAAAGGAAGCCATCAATAGCATTCCTGTTACATCAATTAAGACAGTGTTTCCGAGCATTGGTCGGTTAAGCAGCTAATAACCATGCTCACTCAATGCTCATAGGAAAATTGACATACCTGGAAAATGAGCATTGATCCTAAATCTCCTCTTTCTGCTACTAATCCAAGGAGAATCTATTTTTAGCATCGCATGTTAAGGGATGACTTCATGTTTAAGGGATGGATTCACATTCTACTGCTTAAAGGTAAACAGGTTTGCTTTGCAGATGTGGGCAATATATAACGTAACGTCCTGTCACGAAAATATTACAACATTCGGGAAATGAAAGAACTTGGAAATGTGCATTGTGAATCTTATTTCATGTTGATTTAACTTAATAATGTCTAGAGCATAGTGGTAAGGTAACATATTTTTACTCAATACTAAAATGAAGCACACTACAATGTATATATAATATTAAAGAAAACTAGGGATATACTTCTATCTACATCAAATGACGATCATAAATTTAATAAATTATCCCCTAATGTGTCAATGTGTCTCTAATCTCTTTACAAGTCACAAACGAACATGTACAAATAGAGTTATATGAATTTAGGACCTTATTTTAACTTTGAGGAATGGTACCCCCGTAAGTCAGGGTGGCCAAGCACATTAGTTCCGACATCCAGATGGACTACCATCCATCCAATTTAGAGATGACCACAAGCCATCTCTGTACCTTGAAAAGAATCCCCTATTGTGGTGATTCACTTTAAAATACAAAAAGTTTGGTGTACATCATCTATCAGTTCTACCACCCTGCCACCAAACATTCATAATGTTTAGGTTTCAAAAGTAAAGTTTAACAAAAAAACAAAAAAATAATAATAATGATCCCTGCACCTCAGCAGCTTTCTCCTAGAGTGTGAAGACAAATATATTTTTTTTTAATCCCTCACCACCAGGTTTTTCCTGGTGGTGATGGACAGAATGAAGGACATTACCACATTCACCCTGATTAAGGTTTGTGGTCTAATGACCTTCCCTGGCAGTCTCCACTTCCATTAATGTAGCCAATGGGAGGGATCCATCGACAAAATCCTTATGACCCGAAAAGCGGGAGGGTCAAGAGTTTGACAGATAAAACACTCCGGTATGTGTGCAACAGAGCACCCGGTCCGGCAAATTTCAAACCAGGCTCTAATTGCTGTATAAGATAGAATGAGTCTGAGGTGACATCTCCCATTTTTAAAGCTTGATGTCCCAAGTAATAAGAAAAAAACATAATCGAACAGGAAATCATATAGAGTCTGTAGGAAATCTGACTTACGAGCTGTGGCAAATTATGCCACAGATGTGAACAGGGGATCCGAGACAGGGATACCATTAGATTTCCAAAACGCAAAGTAAGCCTTTTGTTTTTCCATGTGTGTTCAATTATTTAAGATCAGTTTTACTATCTACCTCATGGGGTGTCATTGCGGCCATGTATGATAATAACTATGTCCTATTGTTTATTTTCAAAGAATACCCCTCTGTGATTATACTGTCACTCATCATCTGTCAGTATGTGTTTCACCCTTACATTTTCAGGTCTTATATAGAAATTAATTAATTCCCTCCTGTTATTTTCTAGCAATCTACTACCATGACGTCCCATGTGATATGTAGTAAAAATGATATTATATGATTGAATGGACATAGATCGAAAATGGCTTATATTGCCTAATTATGAAACATGTAAATGTATATAGGGTGTGCCTTTTTAACATGGAAGGACTATTATTTAAAATATGGCTATTACTATTGGGAAGTTTACATTGTGTAATTAAATATTTTTATACGCATGTATTCAACTTTGTCTTCTTCTTTCCCAAAAGTTTTTAATATTCATAATATCGTTCTTAGGCTCATTTCCTGAAGAATGTGAGGTAAACCAGCAAATACACACAGGAACGCTGTGTTGACAGATTTTTATGCTTTATTTTGTATTGTCAATTGCAATTTGATATATTTTTGGTGCAAGTATTGTTTGTATAATTATTCATATGTCCTGAGCATTTTTAAAGCGTATTTTAATTCCTGAGGATATCCTGGTGCTGAGCTGGTGTGTGTGCCTAGCCCTGCCCATGGTAGGCTGGTTAATTGAAAAGCCAGGTCTTTCGCTTCTTGCAGAATTCAATGAGTGTAGGAGTGTCTGATATGGAGGGGAAGGCCATGCTTTAGGAGCAATGTAAGAGAACACCCATCCTCTGATTAATTTACTGTGTCATGGATTATTTGCATATTTACGGGCTGTGCAAAATTGGAACTTAGAGTTTGCAATATGGATGAATTGTTGTGATTTTATGTAATTTTCATGAATTAATTTGTTGATGATACTGAGATTTTTATTAATAAGGATTTATAATTTTAGTGAAGTGACAGTAATATACCATAGGATTGTAGGCGATTTTATAAGAGGAAGGATTGAAGTTGAGATCTGTAAAATAACATGATCAACATAAGGTGGCGTTATATTTGTTTTGGCCTTTGCCCGGCAGCACAATGTTCAGCAGACTCCTCTTGACAATGCTAGTGTCTGTGTATTTCATTCGCATCTCACGCATTCACATCTCACACTTTCTACCCTATGCCTAGTATTCTCTATTACCGATTCCTCCCTACTACCCAAAATTTAAAAGGCAAACTTGGCTTACAGTTCCCTGATAACTCGTCTATGTCGTTTCAGTCCTTTCTACCTCTAATCCCTGGTGGACAATTACATGTTTGATCATTCACTACCTGGATAACATACAAAGAACATATACTATCATAACATTTGATCAGAGCTCATTGAAGTAATAGTGTGAGTATCCTTGGCTGTCAACAGTCCAGAGCAGAGGGTGAAGACTTTGCATCAGCAGGTGTGACAATGTGGCAGCAAAAGGATTGCTTTGCAGTGTTGAGAAATGAGCATACACTGAGTGAGGTCGAATCGCAACGGCCTAGTACCACAGTGGAGTTATAAATTCCTGAGTGTCCATAACCAATTATTCTGGTGAGTACCCTGCTACTTGCAAAATAAATTTAAACAGAAAGGGGGCGGCACACATACAGAGGTTACTTTCACTCTAGCCAGATGTACTGCAATTGCATTTTACATCCATCATACATCCATTAATTCTGCCAGTTCAGGGTGGTAAATCATTAATAACTCTAGGATACAGACTTCTAAGATCACAGGATCCTTGTGAATTCGAAAGTTAGCGAGCATAATCCTAACATAATCTTACCTTTCAAAGTCCCCTCTGTTGCCTTCAAAAAAGATGCCACGGGTTTCAGTAGCATATTGATCGTGTTACGGACATTTGGTAAAACGCTGCTAGTGGAAATTAAATTCAGGTACAGGAAGATAACATTCCACAGGTGTTTCATGAGCATGTCACTATCAGGCCAGCTGCTAAGATGCTGCACTTGTACACTTTCTGAAGTTGCTTCTAAGTTTCATTCAAATTATCTTAACCCTTTAGTGCCAGGATGTTTGTGCATCTCTCTGCTGGAGTGCTTTTCAAAAAATTGCCATTGGGTTATATTATACAAGCACATGCACCTTTGGTCATTTCCTGCACCAATGCAAACTATGGGGGTTATTCTAACTTTGGAGGAGGTGTTAATCCGTCCCAAAAGTGACGGAAAAGTGACGGATTTACCACCAGCCGTATTACGAGTCCATTATATCCTATGGAACTCGTAATACGGCTGGTGGTATATCCGTCACTTTACCGTCACTTTTGGGACGGATTAACACTCCTCCAAAGTTAGAATAACCCCCTATATTTTTCCAGAACTTTCCGGACTATTTATTGGTGCAGGCCCTGTGTTAATATCATATTGCAGCCCAAACACTAAATGGAACAGTTGGAGACATTTTCGTTTCTTAAAGCATCTTTGCTTGCCAGTAGAACAGGCTGTGGTGCATTTGGAACATTTGTAAAGCAAATGTGAGAGAAATGGCAGTTGATTCTCCTTGATATCTGATTGCAGCAATCATCCCTTGGGTTTATGGAAACCTATCACAACCATCATTTGTACCATCTGCACATCTTAAAATGTCTATGACTTAGTGCTAAACTCCTTCACCTGGTTGTCTGGCTATAAGACCGCACTGGACATGATATTTGTCCGATGTTTTGAACTTTATTCCAAAACATTACCATTTATTTCAGTCTTCCTACCAGAATTTGATCCCATACTCTGTAGGTCTCCTGAGCGAGAGGGCCTCAGACATGTTTTGGTTTTCCAGGGGTTCAGCGTGCTGAGAAGAGATCAACTGAATGCATTTTATTTTGAAAGTTAGGAAAGCAGCTGCAAGGTGATTGCTGATTTAAGGTACCTATCGTTTGATTACATATATCACCCCTGGACTGCATGAGTGCCAGACCTCTCTCACCTATATTGGCTGGCTGTGAGATCACTCTGTTCATGAACTTTGTCAGACCTTTAGTATTTTTCCAAAGCATAAGTCAAACCACACAGGACTCCTCCAGGCGTCTTGTGCTCAGAAATGTCTGGTCATGGTATGTTTCCCTAGGGGTTGCACAATCCTGGAGCCAGGCTTGTCTATCTGCGCCCAGTAAGGAACAAGACACTGTTTAGATTTTTTCTTAAACTAACCAAAAATCTGAACAGCATCTTAATACCCAAGCTGCATAAGTGCTTCAAACAAACTCAATCGTCTCCAGGGGGCATCAGTGTGAGTTCAGCAGCATGGAGGACAAACTTTCCAATACGTTTCTGGGGGCTGCAGCACCTTTGGCAGCCCCCAAAACACCTATTAAAATGTTGCTGGTGACCCTGTCTTTCTTTATGCATCACAAGAAAAAACTATTCCCATTTTGTTGTGCCCTGGAAGATTCTAGGTGCTCATTTAGCCCAAGGACTGAATATTTTATGATCACCTCTGCCGCTCCAAATGCCTTTTTTTTTTTTACCCTGTGCCCCAATCTAAATTGGGGAACAAACATCATTTTTTCTGTTGGGCGCTGCAAGGGGAACACCAAAGTCTCTGCGGTCCTCACTGGCTCCCTGGTTGATGATCCTTAAATAGGATGAAATTAGTCCTGGGTTACGTGTGTGCATAAGGCTAGGTCCAAACTGATGTGGCATGGTATGCAGAATAACTATGGACTGAGATGCAGTCTTGAGTAATTAATAGTGGCTTAGATTAATTCAGCCATTCCATCCATCACTTTTTGTATACTACAGTTCCTAAGTGTCACAGGTATGCCCAGACACGGATCCCATGCACACTGTGTCACTGGAATCAAGTTATAACTGGCTGATGAGCCCCAACTAGGGAAAACCAGTCCTGAGTTGCTTTTGTTCCAGTTCAGGGAGGACGTGGCCTGACATTTCAGTCCACTGAAAATCCAGGGGAACTCTCCATAAACCCCTCTCCCCTGAAGCTACGTTCCTCTTCCGACCATCAGAGGAGTTAAGGAAGCAGCAATACGAGCCCTGGAAAACACTTCCGGTCTCTGGGTGACAGCTAGATTCCAAAGTTTCTGAAGTCCATCCTTGCAGTGGGATCAGGTGGCTTCTCCTTCCACACCATCACCCCACCCTTGCCGCAGCCTTCCTGCACAGCATTATGGGACATTCCAACATTGCAACTTTAAGTGCTTGTTAGACCTGTCAGACTTAGGCTTGCGCCGGATTTGCGTCATTTTGTTTGCGCAAATTTGCCGCAAAACTAACACCATATTTATACTTTGACGCTAGACCCGTCTAACATCAAAATATCTCAGTGTGCGTCATTTTCTGGATGCGTGAGAACGCCTTGCGTTAATGAGATGCAAGGTAGGCGTTCCCGTCCAAAAAATGACTTAAAACACCCATGCGCCAAAGTTAAGCAGTGCAAAAATGCAGCACGGCTGGGAGGCGGAGCCGGAAAATGGCGCACATCCCGATTTCGCCCCAAATTAACACCTGGGTCAGGGCAGGTGTTAAAATGGGGCAAACACACCAGTACTTAAGGAAAACCCACAGAAGCAACGTCAGAGCTCCAAAAGGAAGACATGGAGGTGCTATTCATCCAGCATGCATGAAGACGCAGAGCACAGGAGCAACAGCAGCAGCTTCCACCACACCAACAGGGACCCCAAAAGCAACACCGAAGGCAGGAGAGGATATTCCAGATCAGGACAACCCTTAAGGGCCTCAGGGAACATGACATCATCCTGAGGTACAGACTAAACTGGCAAGCCATGCAGCAGCTGCTGTGCCACATTGAGCCGCAGTTGGCACCCAGCTTGCAGACACCCCCAATCATTCCACCAGAGACCAAGCTGCTAGCTATCCTACACATGTTGGCAAGCGGCTCTCTTCAAACCACTGGTGCCCTGCTTGCCGGGATCTCACAGCCCTCATTCTCTGCCTTCCTTCCCAAGGTACTGGATGCCATCATCTCCCTCACACCCCGCCACATCAGCTTCCCCAAAACACAGCAGAAGCAGAAGGAGACCATACAGGGCTGGCATCAAAGCAATGGCTTCCCACACATGCTTGGTGCCATTGACTGCACACATGTATGGATTGTGCCACCTGCTGCAACCGAGCATCTATACCGCGACAGGAAGCACACACACTCCATCAATGTGCAGGCTATTGTGGATCACTGGGGATTGATCACCAACATCATGGCAAAGTATCCTGGGAGTGTACATGATTCATTTATCTTCCGCCACAGCACCATCAATCAACACTTCCAGAATGGACGATATGGCAATGGACTACTTGTTGGTAAGTACAGAAACCTAGTTATATACACACTGCACAGCAACCCTGTAGGACACACAACACATACACACTACATTGTCACGTGGCCAGGAAGACACTGAGGTTGTGACACTGCTAGTCATGTTTGATATCCTGACGCAATGGGATACACACCTATGGACAAATGACAGATGCAAATAACAACAGATGCCTCTCCAGAGGCACAAGGGGCCAATTTAAAACCACACAGTGACAATGACATGGCCTTAACTGGCGGTACAACTTGGAAGATGAAAATTCCAATATCACATCAATAACACTCAATCACACACCCTTCCAAGCAAGACGTACTGTGTAAGGGGTGTGTAATGTGTCTTGCTGCAGGTCAAACACAATGAGACACATAGCATGATGATGCTGACTCTTATAAAGGTGACATGGAATCATTGAGGCAGTCCCAACATCTCACATCACTCCTGGGGTGACATTGCCCGCTAGCAATGAGGAAGTGAACTGTGCCATGAACACACATTGATGTGACAATAATGCAAAGTGCACACTGCTACACATACGGATTGAGACAATTACACATATACATAACAGATGTACAGGCACATGGACCTTCTGACACTTAAACCTTCACCCCCACAACCAAGTTAGCCAGCTTATCTGGAGCAGGTTCAGTAGTGTAGGTACATATTTGCACATGAGCCAACTCGGTGGGGGCAGAAAAATAGGTTTGCCTAGAACTTGGGCCACATGGGATGTTTGTGCATTGTCAATTGTGAACACTTCAGTGCTGCCAACTTACAAAGGTGTGTTGTACATTGTCTCCTAGCTAAATCAAAGGGCCTCACTGTTGTTTTTCACACGCTATTAAATATGTTGAATTGGATGGGATGTTCAGGCCATATAGTGCAACCGTGTTACCACCACAGTGGAATCGATTGTGTGTGTGGAAGTATCATGTCACCTCCAGTGAAGGCACATGGACACTTCTTTCACATGACAAATGCATGGGAGATACACAATGAACTGCAAGTTTAGAAATATACCGCTGATATCAGGTCAATCAGCCAAACACCAGTTTTGATAATTAAACAACCCAATGCATAAATAACATCCTAGAAGCCTAGGATCCCACACAATAACACAAACACAGATGGGTCACAGACGACACAAGATAACAACTGCCTTACAAAGTGATAATCAAGGTGTAAGCAACATCCAAATATTTACACTCATTTTCTCTTTCAGCTGATGAGGGTTACGGGATCCAGTCATGGATCATGACCCCACTTGCCAACCCAAGCACAGCATCAGAGTGTGCCTATAATGAGGCACATCGGAGGACACGCACCACGGTAGAGAGGACTTTTGGCATCCTGAATTCCATATTCCGGTGCCTCGACATCACCAGAGGCAGCCTCCTATATTCACCTGAAATGGTCTGCAAGATCATTTTGACCTGTGCCATCCTGCACAACATTTGTGTAAGGAGGAACATTCCCCTCTATGAACAAGACCCACAAATGCCTGAAGAGGAGGATGCTGTTC
Organism: Pleurodeles waltl; assembly: GCF_031143425.1. Taxonomy (NCBI): domain Eukaryota; kingdom Metazoa; phylum Chordata; class Amphibia; order Caudata; family Salamandridae; genus Pleurodeles; species Pleurodeles waltl. The sequence goes on along the minus strand of NC_090444.1, from coordinate 1,264,188,752 downwards.
ATGAAAATGAGGGGGACCGTCCAAACACTGCAGCAGGATTGCGTCGGAGACAACACATTGTACAAAACTTCTTCTAACTATAGTCACCATCACCACTTTGTTATCATATGTCATTAAACACCTACCTTCATCAGTCAATCATGCTCTGGGTAATGTTTATGCATCACATGATCCCTAGGAATCATAATCAGACTTTTGCCTCATGGAGCATTGCAGAAATACAGATTAGGATACTGAAAAATCCAGATCACATTTGATGGGTATGAATGCACACCCAACATCACACACAGTGTAAATGACGTATATCCTGTCTATTTTACATGTTAAGGGCAATATCAGAGGACCACAGCTATGACACACATCCATGTTGCCAACATGGTCCATTGCAGCACTTGGCACACAACTAAGACAACATCAATCATAAGGTAAAAAAGTGTTTCCTACTTGAGGCAGTGGATGTGCTATTGCATTGGTAACAGGAATGTATGACCGGACTCTTAACAGCAGTAAGTGTGACATCAGCTATCTTTGCAAGGACCATGTGTGACAAGGAGTCCATCTAAGCAGAAAATGGATAGCACAAGTGCCCCAGGTATGACAAGCATTGCTCACAAGACATGTCCGGCTCAGTCCATCCCAGGTAAGAAGTCCTGCACTGCCAAGTTTTTAGACCCTGCCCACCCTTCTCTAGGGGCCCTGTAAATTGACTATCTGTACCCTGAGAATCTTCATCTACATACACATACCCAGACTCCCATTCTGACTCCTGTGTATTTCCTTCTTCAGTATGGCATGCCAAAGTCTTATGTCATCAGTCTGCTTGGACTTCAGGTCCGATAATGCACTGCCTAGTAGTCGGTAGGACCTGTAATCAGCTGTCCATTGCTTCCCTTGTGAAAGGTCCAGTTGGCCCTTTGAACTTGATTCTCAACTCCAGGACTTGTGAGAGACTGAAGCTGCACACACCTGTGAGCACTTCCACGCAGACCAGCCATTTGAACCTGCCCTGCCATTGCTGCTGCCTGGAACTGCTTAGAAGCTGGCATTTTCTGAATCTCCTTGTTGTGCATAGGTGTACAAATCACTTGTGTAACAGAGCCCTTGTGGGATTGTGTAACATTGCAGACCACAGTACAAAAACAGTTGGTGAGTACAAATTAGACTAATGTGTACAGTAAAATGGTCTGTAGTGACAGTAGCAGATTTTGTGACATGCTGCATGCAATGTGTGTGGACATGTGGAATGCAACTGGAACATGCAGTGGCCCTGATTTATACAATATTTCCTACGCATTACTGTCATTTGTTTACGCAAAAGCTGCACAAACTTACAAAAGACAACTTGATCTTGTAAATTAGTGCTGCTTTAACGTCAATAGATGATGGTAATGCGGCACAAACAAAAGTATTATTCATGGCCTGTGAGTGTACCAGGAATAAGATGTATTTCACATGCTAATGCAAGGAACAAATGTAGTCCCCAATTAATTTGAATACAATTCTGAACTGTATTCATGGCCCTATGTACAAAGATCTTCCTAACCTCTGGTAATATCTTAGGCTGATATTTTGACTTGGTTTGTGCAGCATTTAAATTAATTATGAATGAGAAAAGTAATGGACACTTGAGAATATCTAAATGTTTTGTGCTACTTTCCATAGCTGTAGAGTAAAAAAATGAAGCAAATGGTACATATAAAAAAAGAAAAAAGATTTGGTCCTAGGTTCATTGTTCCTGTGTGTTTTATTTTGCCTTGGCCACAATTGCTGGTACAGAGCTGATGCATTTGCCATCTGTGTCACTTTATAGCCAAGCAATTTTCGAAAGTTAATGGGTCATCATGGGATCCCTGAACTTTGTGAATGCATGGTCACAAATTATTAATTTGCATGATGTTGTGCAAGGGACCCCTGACTGCTTCCATCATACATTTAAAGTGACGAAATAGGTTGGTAGTTTACGTTTGGTGCACTCCTGCTGATCTAGTGCAGCATATGTATAATTGTTAAGTTCTCAGTATGAAGGCTATCACAGACATGAATGTGTGTTAAAATCAGCAGGCCAGTATTCCTTTGAGTGCTGCCATTCCCAAGGTGCATATAAATGGGGACCTACCTCACCAAGATTGCCATGGTAGGACATTTGCTAAACCATGTTTCAATTAGGGGACAGTGTCAGTTCATTGTATAACCACTGAACACCCAACTTGGCAAATGTAAGATAATGAATATAGCTAACTGTGATCTACAATACCTGATATAGGTACACAGGGCCCTGAGTAACACATTTCAGGTGCAATGACTACACCTGTGCCCATGCATTCTGTCACAGATGATCAAATTAGACACTGTCAGCATATCATTGTTTGTTGTTTTGATTTAGATAAATGGCCAATCCATGTTTATCGTAATATTGCCATCAAGTAACACACAGGATCCCTGCCATCATGGTGTCATAGGGGGCATTTACGGCTCTGGGTACACTGCCAATGTGGCATATGTAACCTACATACAACACAGGCACACATATAATGGACCATAGAAAGCACAATAATCCCTGAACTAAACTCAACCCAAATGAGCATCACACAGTAACTCATTGTCCCTTGATGCACAAGCCATAATACCTGAGTGACTCGTATTGCACTGCACCAGGATTCTGGCTTTGCATGTCTCTCATAACAACAAATGAAGAAATGGAATACCCTCTAGAAATAATTCTGCACAAAACTGAGTAATCATGTTTGGAACCACATGATTGTTAGGGCCAGTGCATGTGTGCATATGGGTGTCTATCACTCACTGGAGTGACAGGACCAATACATGTTTGCAGTAGTATGTGGTTGGAGTGTGTACATGCCTGAGGTGCTGCTCTATCATATAAAATGTCACACACAGTGATTTGTTGTTCCAAGTTTTGTACAATGAGCAGACATTGAGCACATTTCACCCTTCCATGTTTTACAGGTGGACCAGCCACCTACACAATTGGAGAAGTGGCTTGATTTGCGGACCCAGACATATCCAGTAAGTGTTGATATGTTAGTCCAGTGTTGTGTATACAGCTGTTGTGTGATTGACTTCTGTGTGTTGGACACATTGCAAGGTTTGATGTGCTGGCACATGATCTGATATGTGACTTGCCTGGCGTTTGACATTTTGTTCCATGTTTGAGTTGGACAATCAGTGGCAGAGAGTCATATTCTGGGGTTCTAGTGCTGCGCTCTAGGCATGGGGAGGTAAACAGGGTGATATTTGTTGCTACATGCATGCCAATGATAAATTTGGAGGTGACCATTTTCATGATTTAGTCAGCAAGTCATACCCTGATTCACACAGACCAGTGATGCCGAAGTATTACCCACAGACTTGAGCCCCCCTGTTAACTAATGAACATGTAGGACTGTATGTTTGACTTCCTAGCAGCATCTAGCTTCACATGTTGTGCTACGTTTATTTGGCACTTGAGTAGAATGTCATAGATGTACATGCAGCTCAAACCCAGATGGGTGCTTGCATCTATGTGCTTGTTTTTTTTAAACGTATTAGTGAGATCAAATTATGTTGACAATTGTCTGCAATTAGGAACATAAATGTGGGTGTGATTGTCCAATGTTAGAGTCAATCCTAATTGGCAGCCCTTCTTACCTGTGGTGGACTGACTAAACCCATGGATATCAGTCCAAAGCTTCCAGGCTGTCCTTGATGTTTGAAAGAATGTGTTGCATGTCCATCAGCCCCTGAGGCCCAGGGTTAAGGTTATGAAATATGTGTACCTAGGTGTGAGGATCCCAGTGCATAAGACAGACATGTAATTCCAACATTCATTTGTTCCAACCTTGGATACCCCCTCATGATTAGCAACTGCATACCGTCCAGGCAATTCCATTTACAAATCACAGATCTTGTGGTCCTTGATTGGCGTCCAGAAGATAGTCATTAGTTGGCCTGTCACATGTGGAGTACTTGCAGCATTTGTTATGTGACTAATGGCAGTACAATAATGCACAGATCATTTAAGTAGGTACACACCTTTTTGAGCATTGCTGTGCTGTTAGATAGTAGAAGTGTAGGCTGTGTTGACCTGTCATTCCTCAGGGATATTCTATGATCTGTACTGTGATTTGGATGGTTTCAGCTATTTTTGAGGAAGTGTTACAGTATCATCTGTAGATGTATCACACAATGATATCACTAATTTTGGCTTTCTCTATTTTTACAGCTGTCAACATGAATGCCCATGAGATCAGGCAATTCCAGAGGTGGGCAATGCGTTACCGCCACATACTAGATGTGGAGTCTGGATTCAGCAGTATGGCACGGCGTTATCGCCATGACAGAGACACAGGGATCTGGAGGGTATTTGCCCAACGGGGGGCCACCCTTGCCCACAACAGCCACCACCACCAGCACAACTGCTCAGACCACAGTCGCCCAAAGGATGACAGCCACTGTTGCAGGTCCATCAACCTCACCAGCTCCAGGCCCACAGACAGCAGCTCCTGTACCTCCCCCTCCAAGCACGGCACCGGCACCATCAGTGCCATCCACTAGTGGCACACAGACAACCCCAGCTGCAGTGATAGACAATGCCAAATTTCAGTATATGAGACGTGACATGCAACGGATGTTGCGCAGGATGGACAGGCTGCAGCAGGAGGTGTCCCGCAATAGCAGGAGACTGTGGGGTATAAATAAGATCCTACGGAGGGCAAGATTGTGACTTTTGGACCCTCAGCCATGATTCCCTCCCTCCTCTTTCCTGGTTCTTATCTTTGGTGGGTTTAGGGGGCTTAGTGTTAGGTTAGAGTAGGCTGTTAGTTTAGTTAGTATAAGTGGGGGATGGAGGGGGTTATATTATTACATATGTTTTTTTGTGGGTGGGTTGGATGATGTTGGGGTTTATGTGTATACAAATCTAAAATAAGAATTAAAAAAAAAAATATATATATATATATATATATATATATATATATAAATATTTGTTTAGGATAAGATAGTATGTGTTTAGGTTAGTATATGTTGTCCAACATGTGTCCCGTCGTATAAGGGGGGCGGGGAGTTGATGTTTAGAGTGTTTAGTTAAATGTGATAGGTAAGTTTAGATTAGGGTAGTTAGGGCCAGTTGTGGGTAATGTGCAGTTAGGATAGGTTAGGTTAGTTAAGGTGTTTCCCCTAGTTTTATTATCCTTTATTACTGTTAAATACATTTTTAGGTATTCCTTTACAGTATGTGTCATGCTTGGGGATCAGGGCCTTGGCATGGGTGAACAGTGTCAATTTGGTATTTGCATTTGTGTTCCATCCTGCATCCGAATCCCATTATTGACATGGTTATGCACAATTCCTATTGTGCAGTCACATTGCCAGCTACACCAAAGCTACTTCTCTATGCATCTGCCATCCATTGCACCCACCACTTAAGGTTACTATGGTTCCCAATGTGTTGTGAAGTTTGGATGTGTTTTTGAATCTGTCATCATTTGAGACCTGAATTAGTATCCTGGGCACTGTGGTACGTCTGCCGGCAGCCTGATATTCATGTGAATCCTGATAAGCTGAGTGATGTTATAACCTTATGTAGTATTGTATGCATGACTCACACCTATCATTTCTTACATTGTACTCCCAGGTTACATATTGGTCCATACTCTTGTACTGTAGTGAATCCTAGTTCGTTTTACTGGGATAACAGGAGTTAGCTTAGCCTCTGGCTTGTAGGCTCGTGCCCCCATCACCTAGTGACTTTTAACCTACTTAGCTTGCTCTGTCTTAGCCCATTTAATTATTTATTTCTTCTAAGATGGCTGCCTTGTTTACAGTTAGGCCACTTGTTATGAGTTACATTATCAGTGTCACCGCGCCAAGGCGTCAAAGATCAAGCACCAAAGACAAACAAACAGTAGGTGTTCACACTTAGGGATTTTCCCTCTCTATACTTTCGAGGGATTGTTGATATTAATTGCCGTCCCAAGCATGCCTGTTATCTATTGTTTAGGAATACACCTACGTCAGGGGACCTTGTAGATCAGTATAAATACATCACACTTTAGACAGATAATCAGAGGGATTCCGACCAGAGGGCATAGCCACCATCGCTGATACCGATGCTGCAGTCGTCTTGATGCTGACCCAGTCTTCGTATTCCTGCGGAGTCTGAGATAGAGACCTCATTCCAAGGTAACGAGGGTTGGGGGCTCCTCTCATGGACATGGCATTGGGAGAGTAGGTTTAACAAACCCAGCTCTCCTTTAGGTAGGAGGTTAGGCCTTTTTACATTAGGGTATTAGGGCATCTTACATCTCATCTATCTTTTCTATGTATTGCAAAATGGTGGGGGTCTTCGTAACAATGACTCTCGTCTTCACAATACTGTTACTTGCTTTATTCATTATCCTAATCATTGCAGTCCATGCAACTTATCGCAAATTGCAGTTATGTTAAATAAAAAGCTATTATAACTTTACTGCATCTGTGTCATTGCCTGTGTTTATATGAGACATAATATATCTGTGAAAAAAGGGTAATCTCCGTTTAACCATGACACTCCCTGAGATATCTTATTTCCGAGTCCATCCATAAACGGCTGCCATATAATCACCTTTTAGTATTGTGTTTCTGATGAGGTGCTGCTAATGAGCCGGTAAGGTTGGGATAACAGTTGCGACTTGTTGTAGGAAAGACGCAGTCGCCTACAAACAAAAGTACTGTCATCCCTAACCCCTTCGCTGCCAGGCCTTTTCCCCCTCCTGTGCCAGGCCTTTTTTTTCGCTATTTGGGGCAGTTTGCGCTTAGGCCCACATAACTTTTTGTTTACATAAGCTAGCCAAGCCAAATATGCGTCCATTTTTTTCCAACATCCTAGGGATTCTAGAGGTACCCAGACTTTGCGGGTTCCCCTGAAGGGGGCCAAGAAATTAGCCAAAATACAGTGAAAATTTTGTTTAAAAAAAAAAAATGAGAAACAGTGGCTGCAGAAGAAGGCTTGTGGTATTTTCCCTAATAATTGCATCAACAAAGGGTTTGCGGTGCTAAAATCACCAGCTTCCCAGCTTTCAGGAACAGGCAGACTTGAATCAGAAAACCCAATTTTTCAGCACAAATTTGGCATTTTACTGGGACAAACCCCATTTTTTTTAAATGTTGTGCTTTCAGCCTCCTTCCATCCAGTGACAGAAATGGGCATGAAACCAATGCTGGATCCCAGAAACCTAAACATTTCTGAAAAGTAGACAAAATTCTGAATTCAGCAAAGGGTCATTTGTGTAGATCCTACAAGGGTTTCCTACAGAAAATAACAACTGAAAAAGAAAAATATTGAAATTGAGGTGAAAAAAACAGCAATTTTTCTCTACGTTTTACTCTGTAACTTTTTCCTGCAATGTCAGATTTTCGAAAGCAATATACGTTTCGTCTGCTGGACTCCTCTGGTTGCGGGGATATATAGGGCTTGTAGGTTCATCAAGAACCCGAGGGTCCCAGGGCCAATAAATGAGCTGCACCCTGCAGTGCGTTTTCATTCTATACCGGGTATAGAGCAAATCATTTGCTGAAATATAAAGAGTGAAAAATAGCTATCAAGAAAACCTTTGTATTTCCAAAATGGGCACAAGATAAGGTGTTGAGGAGCAGTGGTTATTTGCACATCTCTGAATTCCGGGGTGACCATACTAGCATGTGAATTACAGGGCATTTCTCAAATAGATGTCTTTTTTACACACTCTCTTATATTTGGAAGGAAAAAATGTAGAGAAAGATAAGGGGCAATAACACTTGTTTTGCTAATCTATGTTCCCCCAAGTCTCCCGATAAAAATGATACCTCACTTGTGTGGGTAGGCCTAGCTCCCGCGACAGGGAACGCCCCAAAACGCAACGTGGACACACCACATTTTTTTAAAGAAAACAGAGGTGTTTTTTGCAAAGTGCCTACCTGTAGATTTTGGCCTCTAGCTCAGCCGGCACCTAGGGAAACCTACCAAACCTGTGCATTTTTGAAAACAAGAGACCTAGGGGAATCTAAGATGGGGTGACTTGTGGGGCTCTGACCAGATTATGTTACCCAGAATCCTTTGCAAACCTCAAAATCTGGCTAAAAAAACAAATTTTCCTCAAATTTTGGTGACAGAAAGTTCTGGAATCAGAGAGGGGCCACAAATTTCCTCCCACCCAGCATTCCCCCAAGTCTCCCGATAAAAATGATACATCACTTGTGTGGGTAGGCCTAGCGCCCGCGACAGGAAATGCCCCAAAACGCAACGTGGACACATCACATTCTTAGAAAGAAAACAGAGGTGTTTTTTGCAAAGTGCCTACCTGTAGATTTTGGCCTCTAGCTCAGCTGGTACCTGGGGAAACCTAGCAAACCAGCGCATTTTTGAAAACTAGAGACCTAGGGGAATCCAAGATGGGGTGACTTGTGGGGCTCTGACCAAGTTCTGTTACCCAGAATCCTTTGCAAACCTCAAAATATGGATAAAAAAACACATTTTCCTCACATTTTGGTGACAGAAAATTCTGGAATCAGAGAGGAGCCACAAATTTCCTTCCACCCAGCGTTCCCCCAAGTATCCCGATAAAAATGATACCTCACTTGTGTGGGTAGGCCTAGCGCCCGCGACAGGAAAATACCCCAAAACGCAATGTGGACACATCACATTTTTTGAAAGAAAACAGAGGTGTTTTTTGCAAAGTGCCTACCTGTAGATTTTGGCCTCTAGCTCAGCCGGCACCTAGGGAAACCTACCAAAGCTGTGCATTTTTGAAAACTAGAGATCTAGGGGAATCCAAGATGGGGTGACTTGTGGGGCTCTGACCAGGTTCTGTTACCCAGAATCCTTTGCAAACCTCAAAATTTGGCTAAAAAAACACATTTTCCTCACATTTTGGTGACAGAAAGTTCTGGAATCAGAGAGGAGCCACAAATTTCCTTCCACTCAGCGTTCCCCCAAGTATCCTGATAAAAATGATACCTCACTTGTGTGGGTAGGCCTAGCGCCCGCGACAGGATATGCCCCAAAACGCAACGTGGACACATCAAATTGTTTGAAAGAAAACATAGGTGTTTTTTGCAAAGTGCCTACCTGTAGATTTTGGCCACTAGCTCAGCCGGCACCTAGGGAAAACTACCAAACCTGTGCATTTTTGAAAACTAGAGACCTAGGGGAATCCAAGATGGGGTGACTTGTGGGTCTCTGACCAGGCTCTGTTACCCAGAATCCTTTGCAAACCTCAAAATTTGGCTAAAAAAACACATTATCCTCACATTTTGGTGACAGAAAATTCTGGAATCAGAGAGGAGCCACAAATTTCCTTCCACCCAGCGTTCCCCCAAGTCTCCCGATAAAAACGATACCTCACTTGTGTGGGTAGGCCTAGAGCCCGCAACAGGAAATGCCCCAAAACGCAAAGTGGACACATCACATTTTTTGAAAGAAAACATAGGTGTTTTTTGCAAAGTGCCTACCTGTAGATTTTGGCCACTAGCTCAGCCGGCACCTAGGGAAAACTACCAAACCTGTGCATTTTTGAAAACTAGAGACCTAGGGGAATCCAAGATGGGGTGACTTGTGGGGCTCTGACCAGGTTCTGTTACCCAGAATCCTTTTCAAACCTCAAAATCTGGCTAAAAAAACACATTTTCCACTCATTTCGGTGAAAGAAAGTTGTGTATTCTGAGAGGAGCCACGAATTTCCTTCCACCCAGCGTTCCCCCAAGTCTCACGATAAAAATGGCACCTCACTTGTGTGGGTAGGCCTAGCGCCCACGAAAGGAAATGGCCCAAAACACAACTTGGACACATCACATTTTTTCATGGAAAACAGTGCCTACCTGTGGATTTTGGCCTCTAGCTCAGCCGGTACCTGGGGAAACCTAGCAAACCAGCGCATTTTTGAAAACTTGAAACCCAGGGGAATCCAAGATGGGGTGACTTGTGGGGCTCTGACCAGGTTCTGTTACCCAGAATCCTTTGCAAACCTCAAAATTTGGCTAAAAAAACACATTTTCCTCACATTTTGGTGACAGAAAGTTCTGGAATCAGAGGAGCCACAAATTTCCTTCCACCCAGCGTTCCCCCAAGTCTCCCGATAAAAGTGATACCTCACTTGTGTGGGTAGGCCTAGAGCCCGCGACAGGAAATGCCCCAAAACGCAACGTGGACACATCACATTTTTTGAAAGAAAACAGAGGTGTTTTTTGCAAAGTGCCTACCTGTAGGTTTTGGCCTCTAGCTCAGCCGGCACCTAGGGAAACCTACCAAACCTGTGCATTTTTGAAAACTAGAGACCTAGGGGAATCCAAGATGGGGTGACTTGTGGGGCTCTGACCAGGTTCTGTTACCCAGAATCCTTTGCAAACCTCAAAATCTGGCTAAAAAAACACATTTTCCACTCATTTCGGTGAAAGAAAGTTGTGTATTCTGAGAGGAGCCACGAATTTCCTTCCACCCAGCGTTCCCCCAAGTCTCACGATAAAAATGGCACCTCACTTGTGTGGGTAGGCCTAGCGCCCACGAAAGGAAATGGCCCAAAACACAACTTGGACACATCACATTTTTTCATGGAAAACAGTGCCTACCTGTGGATTTTGGCCTCTAGCTCAGCCGGTACCTGGGGAAACCTAGCAAACCAGCGCATTTTTTAAAACTTGAAACCCAGGGGAATCCAAGATGGGGTGACTTGTGGGGCTCTGACCAGGTTCTGTTACCCAGAATCCTTTGCAAACCTCAAAATTTGGCTAAAAAAACACATTTTCCTCACATTTTGGTGACAGAAAGTTCTGGAATCAGAGAGGAGCCACAAATTTCCTTCCACCCAGCGTTCCCCCAAGTCTCCCGATAAAAGTGATACCTCACTTGTGTGGGTAGGCCTAGAGCCCGCGACAGGAAATGCCCCAAAACGCAACGTGGACACATCACATTTTTTTAAAGAAAACAGAGGTGTTTTTTGCAAAGTGCCTACCTGTAGATTTTGGCCTCTAGCTCAGCCGGCACCTAGGGAAACCTACCAAACCTGTGCATTTTTGAAAACTAGAGACCTAGGGGAATCCAAGATGGGGTGACTTGTGGGGCTCTGACCAGGTTCTGTTACCCAGAATCCTTTGCAAACCTCAAAATGTGGCTAAAGAAACACATTTTCCTCACATTTTGGAGACAGAAAGTTCTGGAATCAGAGAGGAGCCACAAATGTCCTTCCACCCAGCGTTCCCTCAAGTCTCCCGATAAAAATGATACCTCACTTGTGTGGGTAGGCCTAGCTCCCGTGACAGGAAAATGCCCCAAAACGCAACGTGGACACATCACATTTTTTGAAAGAAAACAGAGGTGTTTTTTGCAAAGTGCCTACCTGTAGATTTTGGCCTCTAGCTCAACCGGCACCTAGGGAAACCTACCAAACCTGTGCATTTTTGAAAAATAGAGACCTAGGGAAATCCAAGATGGGGTGACTTGTGGGGCTCTGACCAGGTTCTGTTACCCAGAATCCTTTGCAAACCTCAAAATTTGGCTAAAAAAACACATTTTCCTCACATTTTGGTGAAAGAAAGTTCTGGAATCCGAGAGGAGCCACAAATTTCCTTCCACTCAGCGTTCCCCCAAGTATCCCGATAAAAATGATACCTCACTTGTGTGGGTAGGCCTAGCGCCCGCGACAGCAAATGCCCCAAAACGCAACGTGGACACATCAAATTGTTTGAAAGAAAACATAGGTGTGTTTTGCAAAGTGCCTACCTGTAGATTTTGGTCACTAGCTCAGCCGGCACCTAGGGAAACCTACCAAACCTGTGCATTTTTGAAAACTAGAGACCTAGGGGAATCCAAGATGGGTGACTTGTGGGGCTCTGACCAGGTTCTCTTACCCAGAATCCTTTGCAAACCTCAAAATCTGGCTAAAAAAACACATTTTCCACTCATTTCGGTGAAAGAAAGTTGTGTATTCAGAGAGGAGCCACGAATTTCCTTCCACCCAGCGTTCCCCCAAGTCTCACGATAAAAATGGCACCTCACTTGTGTGGGTAGGCCTAGCGCCCACGAGAGGAAATGGCCCAAAACACAACTTGGACACATCACATTTTTTCATGGAAAACAGTGCCTACCTGTGGATTTTGGCCTCTAGCTCAGCCGGTACCTGGGGAAACCTAGCAAACCAGCGCATTTTTGAATACTAGAGACCTAGGGGAATCCAAGATGGGGTGACTTGTGGGGCTCTGACCAGGTTCTGTTACCCAGAATCCTTTGCAAACCTCAAAATATGGCTAAAAAAACACATTTTCCTCACATTTTGGTGACAGAAAATTCTGGAATCAGAGAGGAGCCACAAATTTCCTTCCACCCAGCGTTCCCCCAAGTCTCCCGATAAAAGTGATACCTCACTTGTGGGGGTAGGCCTAGCGCCCGTGACAGGAAATGCCCCAAAACGCAACGTGGGCACATCACATTTTTTGAAAGAAAACAGAGGTGTTTTTTGAAAAGTGCCTACCTGTAGATTTTGGCCTCTAGCTCAGCCGGCACCTAGGGAAACCTACCAAACCTGTGCATTTTTGAAAACTAGAGACCTAGGGGAATCCAAGATGGGTTGACTTGTGGGGCTCTGACCAGGTTCTGTTACCCAGAATCCTTTGCAAACCTCAAAATTTGGCTAAAAAAACACATTTTCCTCACATTTTGGTGACAGAAAGTTCTGGAATCAGAGAGGAGCCACAAATTTCCTTCCACCCAGCGTTCCCCCAAGTCTCCCGATAAAAATGATACCTCACTTGTGTGGGTAGGCCTTGCTCCCGCGACAGGAAATGCCCCAAAACGCAACATGGACACATCCAATTTTTTGAAAGAAAACAGAGGTGTTTTTTGCAAAGTGCCTACCTGTAGATTTTGGCCACTAGCTCAGCCGGCACCTAGGGAAACCTACCAAACCTGTGCATTTTTGAAAACTAGAGACCTAGGGGAATCCAAGATGGGGTGACTTGTGGGGCTCTGACCAGGTTCTGTTACCCAGACTCCTTTGCAAACCTCAAAATCTGGCTAAAAAAACACATTTTCCACTCATTTCGGTGAAAGAAAGTTGTGGAATCTGAGAGGAGCCACAAATTTCCTTCCACCCAGCGTTCCCCCAAGTCTCCCGATAAAAATGATACCTCACTTGTGTGGGTAGGCCTAGCGCCCGCGACAGCAAATGCCCCAAAACGCAACGTGGACACATCAAATTGTTTGAAAGAAAACATAGGTGTGTTTTGCAAAGTGCCTACCTGTAGATTTTGGTCACTAGCTCAGCCGGCACCTAGGGAAACCTACCAAACCTGTGCATTTTTGAAAACTAGAGACCTAGGGGAATCCAAGATGGGTGACTTGTGGGGCTCTGACCAGGTTCTCTTACCCAGAATCCTTTGCAAACCTCAAAATCTGGCTAAAAAAACACATTTTCCACTCATTTCGGTGAAAGAAAGTTGTGTATTCAGAGAGGAGCCACGAATTTCCTTCCACCCAGCGTTCCCCCAAGTCTCACGATAAAAATGGCACCTCACTTGTGTGGGTAGGCCTAGCGCCCACGAGAGGAAATGGCCCAAAACACAACTTGGACACATCACATTTTTTCATGGAAAACAGTGCCTACCTGTGGATTTTGGCCTCTAGCTCAGCCGGTACCTGGGGAAACCTAGCAAACCAGCGCATTTTTGAATACTAGAGACCTAGGGGAATCCAAGATGGGGTGACTTGTGGGGCTCTGACCAGGTTCTGTTACCCAGAATCCTTTGCAAACCTCAAAATATGGCTAAAAAAACACATTTTCCTCACATTTTGGTGACAGAAAATTCTGGAATCAGAGAGGAGCCACAAATTTCCTTCCACCCAGCGTTCCCCCAAGTCTCCCGATAAAAGTGATACCTCACTTGTGGGGGTAGGCCTAGCGCCCGTGACAGGAAATGCCCCAAAACGCAACGTGGGCACATCACATTTTTTGAAAGAAAACAGAGGTGTTTTTTGAAAAGTGCCTACCTGTAGATTTTGGCCTCTAGCTCAGCCGGCACCTAGGGAAACCTACCAAACCTGCGCATTTTTGAAAACTAGAGACCTAGGGGAATCCAAGATGGGTTGACTTGTGGGGCTCTGACCAGGTTCTGTTACCCAGAATCCTTTGCAAACCTCAAAATTTGGCTAAAAAAACACATTTTCCTCACATTTTGGTGACAGAAAGTTCTGGAATCAGAGAGGAGCCACAAATTTCCTTCCACCCAGCGTTCCCCCAAGTCTCCCGATAAAAATGATACCTCACTTGTGTGGGTAGGCCTTGCTCCCGCGACAGGAAATGCCCCAAAACGCAACATGGACACATCCAATTTTTTGAAAGAAAACAGAGGTGTTTTTTGCAAAGTGCCTACCTGTAGATTTTGGCCACTAGCTCAGCCGGCACCTAGGGAAACCTACCAAACCTGTGCATTTTTGAAAACTAGAGACCTAGGGGAATCCAAGATGGGGTGACTTGTCGGGCTCTGACCAGGTTCTGTTACCCAGACTCCTTTGCAAACCTCAAAATCTGGCTAAAAAAACACATTTTCCACTCATTTCGGTGAAAGAAAGTTGTGGAATCTGAGAGGAGCCACAAATTTCCTTCCACCCAGCGTTCCCCCAAGTCTCCCGATAAAAATGGTACCTCACTTGTGTGGGTAGGCCTAGCGCCCACGAAAGGAAATGGCCCAAAACACAACTTGGACACATCAAATTTTTTCATGGAAAACAGTGCCTACCTGTGGATTTTGGCCTCTAGCTCAGCCGGTACCTGGGGAAACCTAGCAAACCAGCACATTTTTGAAAACTATAAACCCAGGGGAATCCAAGATGGGGTGACTTGTGGGGCTCTGACCAGGTTCTGTTACCCAGAAACCTTTGCAAACATCAAAATTTGGCCAAAAAAACACTTTTTCCTCTAATTTCGGTGACAGAAAGTTCTGGAATCTGAGAGGAGCCACAAATTTTTTTCCACCCAGCGTTCCCCCAAGTCTCTCGATAAAAATGGTACCTCACTTGTGTGGGTCGGCCTAGCGCATATGAAAGGAAATGGCCCAAAACACTACTTGGGCACATCACATTTTTTCATAGAAAACAGTGCCTACCTGTGGATTTTGGCCGCTAGCTCAGCCGGTACCTGGGGAAACCTTGCAAACCAGCGCATTTTTGAAAACTAGAAACCCAGGGGAATCCAAGATGGGGTGACTTGTGGTGCTCTGACCAGGTTCTGTTACCCAGAAACCTTTGCAAACATCAACATTTGGCATTTGCGTGACATTGGCGCAAAAAAAAAAATCCCCGGTGCCTAGTGGTTTCTGCCCCCTTCGGGCAGATTGACCTAAAGTCGGCCAATCTGCCCCCAAGGTGGGCAGAAATGGTCTAAATACAATTTACCCCCAGGGGAGCGACCCTTGCCTAATGGGTCGCTCCCCATCTCTAAAAAAACAAACAAACAAAGAAAAAACAGAACAAAAAATGTTGAACTGGCGCCTAGAGGTTTCTGCCCCCCCTGGGGGCACATCGGCCTAATAACAAAAGGCGGATCTGCCCCCAGGGGGGGCAGAAATGGCCTAAAATACATTTCCCCCCCACCTCCCCCGGGAGCGACCCTTGCCTACGGGGTCGCTCCCCCTGCGTGACATTGGTGCCAAAAAAAAAAAAACCCGGTGCCTAGTGGTTTCTGCCTCCCTTGGGGGCAGATTGGCTTAGCAAAAATCAGCCAATCTGCAGATATTGCCTAAATAAAATTTTTCCCTCC
The DNA here is from genome assembly GCF_031143425.1 of Pleurodeles waltl. Lineage (NCBI taxonomy): Eukaryota > Metazoa > Chordata > Amphibia > Caudata > Salamandridae > Pleurodeles > Pleurodeles waltl. Next base: position 1,264,172,994 of record NC_090444.1, on the reverse strand, counting down.
AGGGGAGGGACCCTTGTCCAAGGAGTCGCTCCCCATCTGTAAAACAAAAAAAACAAAAAATCCCCAGTGCCTATTGGTTTCTTCCCCCCTTGGGGGCAGATCGGCCTAATCAAAATAGGCTGATCTACCCCCCCAGGGGGGCAGAAATGGCCTAAAATAATTTCCCCCCCAGGGGAGCGACCCTTGCCTAAGGGGTCGCTACCCTTGTGTGAAATTCACGAAAACAAAAAAAACTCCCTGGTGTCTAGTGGTTTATGCCCCCCTTGGTGGCAGATTGGCCTCATCAAAATAGCCCAATCTGCCCCCAAGGGGGGCAGAAATGGCCTAAATATAATTTGCCCCCTAGGGGAGCGACCCTTGCCTAAGGGGTCGCGCCCCACCTAAAAAAATAAAAAAATAAAAATGATCCCTGGTGCCTAGAGGTTTCTGCCCCCCCCTGGGGGCAGATCGGCCTAATAATAGGCCGATCTGCACCCAGGGGGGCAGAAAAAGCCTTCCAAAAAAATGCCCCCCATTGGGAGCGACCCTTGTCCAAGGTGTCGCTCCCTTATGCCAGTTTCCAGGCAAAAAAAAATCCCTGGTGTCTAGTGGGCGTTTTAAAAGCCGGATTGCAAGCAATCCGACTTTTGAAACGCTCAGAGAGACTTCAAAGAGAAGGAAATACATTTCCTTCCCTTTGAAGCCTCTCCGGGCCTCCCCCACGTGATCGAAAGAGAAATGCTGAGCATTTCTCTTTCGATTGCGCTGGAAGCTGAGCTTCCAGCGCGATGGGGGAGGCCCTGTGACAAATCAGTGCGCGCTCGAGCGCTGATGTCACAGGGGGGGGTGGGGGGGGTCGGGGGTGGAAGGGGAAGGGCTTCCCCTTCCATCCCTGCCTTGGGGGGGTGGGTGGGGAGCACAGGGGGGGAGCGCAAGTGCTCCACTCAGTTCCAGTGCCTTGGACGAGGTGACCTCGTCCAAGGCACCCGGGAACCGGGGCCTTGGACGAGGAGACCTCATCCAAGGCACCCGAAAGGTTAAACCAGCAGTCTTGCTCAGAGCAAGAGTCCAAACTACGACAGTACACATCCATTCCTGCTGTATGGTGTGTGTGATTGTGTGATGAAAGTTTATAGTCAGATGTCACATACATAAAGATTGTTTTGAGGGGAATTTTGGCCACATTGATTTTCAGCTTGTACATACCTTGAAGCAGACTTTTCCAGTCCAACACAGCATTATACTGTTAGTTTTCAATTTACTTCAGAAATAAGCCTCAGGAAGCGCAGATAATGATACTATTGAGACCCGAGTGCATAGTTATCAGCCCTCATTCTTTCAATGCAGTTGTATTGACATTCTATGGCCATTGACATGTGACATACATCACTAATCTACACAGTTGATGTGTCACATTACACAGAGACAAAGTGGTTGTGTAAGTGCTATTTATTTTAAAGTGCTGTAGTGCAATAATTACATAGTCCACAATTGTGAGTCCATTAGTGTGACCCCTTCTATTGTGATGGTACACAAGATCAAAGGGACATGTCATTGGAAATGCTGGGGAGAAATGTCATACAGTGCGGAGGAACATGAATTGCCAACGAGGTAGTGAGAGACAATTAAGGGTGCATAGTGTCAAGGTAAACAGTGTGCTGGAGAATAGTGCATGTGACCAACTGCTGCAAGACTGGCATGTCAACAAGCACAGGACCTAGGATATCAGTGCCCATGTGGCATGGACTTGTGCTACTGGGTACTCCTACAGGGGGAAGGTGATCTGTTCCATGTCTTCATCTTCTGATGTGTGTGTCATCTCCTCTGCCCTTGGTGGTGGTGGGTTTGAAGGGGCAACACACACTTCAGTGTTTAAAGACGTGGAGTCAGAATTCCCGGTAGCTGACAACTGTGGGGCGATTAAGAGCATTACTGCAGCAAGGAGGAGCTGCTGGTTCTTGAGTATAGCAGCTACATCACTGTGGTAGGCAGCTAGGTCGGCCCTGAAGGGGTCATGATTGCAATTGTGCACGCAGTGAAAGGTTTGGGACACCAGGTGTTGTGGCAACTCCCTTACTGCAGTGGTGAATTCCCTTACACTTTGTTGTAGTCCTTGCAGGATGGATGTTAGCGCTTACACGGCTGCTGCCTGTTCTGCAGATGACATCATGCAAGAACACATCCCCTCAAGGCTGGCTGCCATATTTTGCGTCCCCACCCGCACCTCCTTGGCCAGCTCCCGCTGTACTCAAACTACAGTCCTCTCAAAGGTGGTACCAGTGTCCTCAGAGCCCTCAGCTCGGTTGGAGCTGGCAGGTCGTACTATTAGGGTGGTGGGTGGGTCCTCTGTGATGGCTTCTACTTCTGTGCTCCCCCTTGCGACTGAAGGTGGGGTCTGGAGGGTTCCAAGGACATCTTGTAGGGTCTGCTGGCTAATGTTTGTCAGCTCGTCATCCATGTCATCAGGGAAGTCCAGGACAGGCATATCCCCAGGAGAGCCTTAATCCTTTGCTATGAGATATTGTACAATTAGTGTGCCTGTGTTGTGGCAATTTTAATGTGACGTTCCTGACTTCCTGTTAGTTGAACATTGTGATCTTGGTTCCTGTTCATTGTTCCTGTCATTAAGATTAGCAGTCTCACAGGCCTATTCCCCACCTGCATGTCACATGTAGTGTGGGCAGTTTGGGGAATTGTCTGCGTCACATCCTCTAGGTGTAGGTTCTGTCCAAATTGAATGTTGCCACCTTCTTGTACTACTCAACCCTCCGTCTACTTCCATTATCATGGTGAGGACTTGCACTGACTGTGGGTGTTCCGATGGCACTTGCACCACACTTAACAATCTGGAACTGACCCATTCTCTGATATTTCACATCCACCTATATGTTGCTGAGACCTAGCATATACCATGTATAGCATTGGTATGGCATGATACAGGTGTCAGCATTGGTAGTGTGTACTGCTGATGTTGGGGAATGTGTGCTACACTGGATTGCACTGATGGTCCTAGCAGTGTTCCATTTCCTCTTATGACTGTGCGGGTGTATTTCACTAGCTAGACACATATGTCCTCCCCCTCATGGTGGCATTGCAGCTATTGTAACATAGACACGGGGTAGACCCTGAAATGTGTAGCATGGGTATGACATTACTGCTGTGTACCTCATAATGTTAATAACAATACCTGATGTTTATAACGCCTATGAGCATTTGACAGGATTTGCACCTTGTTAGTAATTACAGGGGATTGATAACGTCATCATCCTGAACACTCTGTTTTGGTTGTGTTTGATCCATGGGCACATAACTGCCATTGACCTGCACACATAGTACAGGTGGTAGTGGCAACTGTTGTCAATGGTAAATACCACTTGGGGATATGGCCTGAGACTGGAAATTGAGCCCTAGTTCATGTAGCGACAATACTAGGTGTTGTGTGACAGCAGCAGAGTTTTATGTTGTACCCTACCCTCATGGACTGGCTTTGCCTTTCCAACATCCTTGCCATGTCAGAGTACCCCCATGCAAAGGATGTTGGTGTAGTGTTGTGCTGTGCCCCAGGTTTCCCCTGCACAGCCCATGTGCCCGTGCCGTGTCCCTTTGCCCTTTCCACTACCTGATTATCATGGCTGACATGCATTGTGTAGTAGGTATGTCCCCCCCTGCTTGCAGTTAACAATTAGGCATTTTTGTACCCCATGCAACTTACCCTGCATCTGTGTTGTTTCCTGGTAGTCTGCACTGTCCTGTCCTTGAATCCCTGTGATGATCTCCTCAGGGATGATGGCTGCCACCATCTCCTCCATGTGGTCCAGGGCCTTCTGTGGTGCTGGACTCCCACCTCCAGTCTGCAGTGCTGCCTTCCTGTTCCTTGCCATGTTTTCCTTGGTCCTTCGCTTGCAGTCATGCCAGCGTTTCTTGCACTCAGTGACTGTTCTCTGTACTTCTGCCACACTTGATCTTATCCACAATTTGTTGCCAAATTGCCTCTCTCCTCCCAAATGGCAATTTTGAGGTGACAAAAAGTTGATGCTGGTGTTCCGTCACCTCTTTCACCAGTATTTCCCGCTCCTCTGCGCTGAACCGGCACTTCCTTTTCTTCTTCTCCCTCTCATTGGTCTTGTCTGGGTCCTCCTGGCTGGTTCCTGGTCGGTTGTAGTCATCCTGGGGTTTCTCATGGCTTCTGGGATCCATTTTGGGGCTCCTTTGCACATTTTGCTGTGTTTGCGCCGCTTTTTGACACTATTGTGGCAAAAAAAGGCACGTATCCGGTTTGCGGCATCGTAAACCAGATAAAAGTCATTTTCGCCACGTTAACGTCGTTTTTCTTTACGATGTGGCACAATGGTTTCAGTAAAAAAAACTTACTCTAACCCGTGGTTTGTGCCACGGAGCGTCAAAGTATGAATTTGACGCCCGGGTGACGCTTAGAAATGGCGTTAGCGACGTTAAGCTTTTTGAGGCAAAACTGCGTCGGGCAGTTTTGTGTCAAAAAGTATAAATATGGCCATTAGGGTGGTCTTCCCCCACCCAAATGATTTGCCTGGTTGCCTCACATTTTTACTGTATCTTTTTGTTGGCTTTAGGACTCTGAGCACCTTTACCACTGCTGACCAGTGCTAGGTGCATGTGCTTATCCCTAAAACATGGTAACATTGATGTATCCACAACTGGCATATTTAATTTATATGTAAGTCACATGTAAAGTGTATATCATGTAGCTAGGGCCTGTAAATTAAATACTACTAGTGGTACTGCAGCACTGATTGTGCCTCCAGCTTAAATAGCCCTTTAAACATGTCACAGGCCTGCCACAGCAGAGCTTGTTTTCAGTTTCTCTGCTACTTTGACTTGGCAGTTAAACCCCCCTGCGAAGTCTTAAACTCCCCTTTTATTACATGCAAGTCACTCCTAAGGCAGGCCCTAGGTAGCCCATAGAGCAGGGTGCCATGCAACTAAAAGGTAGGACATGTACTTTTAAGTTTTTAATGTCCTGGTAGTGAAGAAATCCTAAAGTTGTTTTCACTATTTAAGGCCTACTTCTCTCATTGACCAGTATTGGGAAATACTTAATATATTTTTAAGATGTAATTCCTGATCAGAAAGGAGTAGCTGTCTGATGTTGTTTATCACTGGAATGGTAATGATACATCCTCTCTGCTGGTAAAGTTGGATTTTACATTACTATTTTAGAAATTACACTTTTAGATAGTGGGCATTTCTCTGCTCTTAGTGTTCTGTATGCCTTACAGCCTGTCTCCAATACACATTTGTGGTGGTTGATAACTAGCCTTTGTGCATTCACTCTAGACAGTCCCAAACACAGGAAGGTTAGATGTGTCTGAGCACTCATCTGCACTCATCTGCATTCTTATGGCTCCTCCTGGTCAGCATTGGAGGAATGGGGCTGACATTTACACCTGAATAGGGAGTTCCTGTCCCCACACACAGGGCTGATTACCCACTACTGATAGTCTGGATCCAGGGCTAGAAATAAAGGAACTCTATGCACTTCAAACTTTAAAGAGCCTTCTCTGAGGTCACCCCACTTCAAAGGGAAATTTCTAAGTACTGAGCTCCTGACCCTACCAAGGCAGTATACTACTGGACCTGTGTTGGGAGTAAGGGCTGCTGTGTTACACGGAATGCCACTCTGCTGGACTGCTTTCAAAGAAGGACTACTCTCTGCTTTAATTAATTACCCTGTTGATCGCTGCCCTGCTGAGGAAGGACTAGACCCATCTCATCTGAGCCCAGAACAACTCCAAGGGTTTGTTGGCTTGTCCCCTCTTTTCCTGCAGTCTCAGGGGCATCAAAGACTGCCTGGAAACCGGCAGCCAGCACCTGGACTCTGTCTTGTGTGAGTTCTGCTCTACCAAATGGTGCCAATGCAGTCCTAGGCCCTTGAAAGTGAGTATCTGTAATCAACTCAAGAAAGACAATGCATCAATGATGTTGCACTGATCAGAACTGGAGCATTTTCACTCGACACCAAGGCATTCCCACTGCTGCTTTAGCCAGGGACACCACAACGTTGACTTTGCAATGGATCATTCTGGATTCTGAAGAATCTTTGACCCTGCATGACTTGGCGTCAAAGCAGCGCTTTAACTCAGCAGTTTGACAGCAATGCATTGTCTCAATATCCAACACTACCTGATCTTCAATGCATCCTCAAAGTCTTGCATCAAGTCCTCAAGTCGATGCTTCTTCCATCCAAGCTACATTTTTACTGGACTCTGCATGGCTTCTGTAACCAGCCTACCATCATCACTGTTAGAAATGTGGTCTTTGGTTGGCAGTCAGGTTGCCCCGTGTCCAAGCAAGGACCCTCACTCTAGTCAAGGTAAAAGAGAATCACCCTCAGCTAACCCCCGCTCACCCCCTTGGTAGCTTGGCACGAGCAGGCAGGCTTAACTTCAGAGTGCTAGGTGTAAAGCATTTGTACCAACACACACAGTAACTTAATGCAAACACTACAAAATGACACATCCCAGGTTTAGAAAAATAGAAAATATTTATCTAAACAAAACAAGACCAAAACGACAAAAATCCACAATACACAAGTCAAGTTATCAATTAAAAACCAAAAAGAGTCTTCATGTAATTTCAAACACAACGTTAACGCTGTTAGCATGGAAATGTACCTGGGCACGTCAAAAATAACCCTGCACAGGCAAGTGTGCGTCAAAAGGGACTTGCGATGTGTCAATAACACTAACGAGCGAGACATGCGCCATTTCTCCTCCAGTCGAGTCGGCGTGTGTCGATTCGAACAGCACTCTCAGGTCCGGGCACAGATTGCATCGTTTTTACACACCCAGCGATGTTTGTATCGGAAAATCCTGCCGCACAATGATCTGAAAACCACGCAGGGCAGGTTGCATTCTCACCAGCCTCCGTCAGCGATGCTGAGCATTGTTTCTCCAGCCACCTGCATCTATCTTCCAGCTGCGCTGCAGGCAAGTGTAGATTTTCAGCCACAAAGCTGGCGATGTGTCGATTTTTCAGCTGCGCCTCAGAGTTGCGTCAATCTTTTCCCCGCACGGCAGTCTGTGCGTGGATTTCTCACTCTTGTTCTGTCAGCTTCTTCTTTCTGCATCCCAGGAACTGGATGGGCACCACTTGGCAGAGTAAGAGTCTCAGCAGAGGCTCCAGATGCTGGCAGAGAGAAGTCTTTGCTGTCCCTGAGACTTCAAGCAACAGGAGGCAATCTCTAATTCAAGCCCTTGCAGTGTTCTTCACAAGAAGGAAGGCACACAAAGTCCAGTCTTTGTCCTCTAGCACAGGCAGAAGCAGAAACTGCAGGATAGCTCCACAAAGCACAGTCACAGGCAGGGCAGCTCTTCTTCCTCAGCTCTTAAGCTCTTCTCCAGGCAGAGGTTCCTCTTAGTTTCCAGGAGTGTTCTAAAGTCTGTGGTTTTGGGTGCCCTTCTTATAACCATTTTGCCCTTTGAAGTAGGCTAACTTCAAAGGAAAGTCTCTCTTCTTTGTGAAATCCTGCCTTGCCCAGATCAGGCCACAGACACACACCAGGGAGTTGGAGACTGCATTGTGTGAGGGCAGGCACAGCCCTTTCAGGTGTGAGTGACCACTCCTCCTCTCACTCCTAGCACAGATGGCCCATCAGGAAATACAGACTACACCCCAGCTCCCTTTGTGTCACTGTCTAGTGAGATATGCAACCAGCCCAACTATCAAACTGACCCAGCCAGGGAATCCACAAACAGGCAGTCAGAAATGGTTTAAGCAAGAAAATGCTCACTTTCTAAAAGTGGCATTTTCAAACACAATCTTAAAATCAACTTTACTAAAAGATGTATTTTTATATTGTGAGTTCCAAAGGGAGTCTACACTTTAATCATATTTAATGGTAGCCCCCATGTTAACCTATGAGAGGGACAGGCCTTGCAACAGTGAAAAACAAATTTAGTCTTATTTCACTGCCAGGACATATAAAACACATTACTATGGGGATTATTCTAACTTTGGAGGAGTGTTAATCCGTCCCAAAAGTGACGGTAAAGTGACGGATATACCACCAGCTGTATTATGAGTTCCATAGGATATAATGGACTCGGAATACGGCTGGTGGTAAATCCGTCACTTTTCCGTCACTTTTGGGACGGATTAACACCTCCTCCAAAGTTAGAATAACCCCCTATATGTCCTGCCTTAACCATGCACTGCACCCTGCACTTGGGACTACCTAGGGCCTACCTTAGAGGTGCCTTACATGTAAGAAAAGGGAAGGTTTAGACCTGGCAAGTGGGTACACTTGCCAAGTCAAAATTACAGTTTAAAAATGTACACATAGACACTGCAGTGGCAGGTCTGAGGCATGTTTACAGAGCTACTAATGTGGGTGGCACAACCAGTGCTGCAGGCCCACTAGTAGCATTTGATTTACAGGCCCTGGGCACCTCTAGTGCACTGTACTAGGGACTTCCTAGTAAATCAAATATGCCAATCATGGATGAACCTATCACATTCACATTTTGTATAGGAGCACTTGCACTTTAGCACTGGTTAGCAGTGGTAAAGTGCCCAGAGTAATAAAAACAGCAAAAACAGAGTCCAACACACATCAACAACCTGGGAAACAGAGGCAAAACGTTAAGGGAGACCACGCCAAGGATGAAAAGTCTAACAATCACTTTTAGCCCGAACATTAGATTTATCCCTTTCTAGCGCAACTTCAAGAAACCTTTAAGTGCTATCAACTTCAAAGCACAATTTTTGGTTAATTCTTTAAAAATTCATAACTCGACTTCTACTGATTGGACTTTTGCAGTTTCGGTCTTGATTTACTCATAAAATTATTGTCTATTTTGCTATCCCTATATGTATCCCCTTTTTGTGGTGTTTTCATTGTGTTACTGTGTGTTGCACAAATACTTTACACATTGCCTCTTTAGATAAGCCAGATTGCTCTATTCCAAGCTTCCTCAGGGTGAGCAAGTTTATCTCTAAGCGTGTACCTAACTTACCCTGACTAGAGGACTAGAGTGGTGGTTCTTGCTTTTACATGGTGCGTACTCTGACACACAGAAACCTCCAGTTCTAACAGTGATCTATCAAAAGACCTTCTCTGAGGGCCTCCTTCAAGCCCCAACTGTGAGAGCTGCCTGATCCCTTCCCTAAAAGAATTCAAGCTGAGCCCCTCATATGATTTACTCCAAATATTTCTCTGTCCTCCTTTGTCTCTGGTGATGTAAGCCTTCTCTGTTCAGATGCAATGTGAAATGTAATTATCACATGCAGATTCTGTACCCACCCTTTCAGTTCCTAGAAATACACTAAAGCGCTGTCAAATGCCTCTTTTGTGCAAGGAGGACTTTGGTCCTCCTGTTGGACAGCATAGGAATTAGCTTGGCTCAGTAGGGGAGACAAAGGCTCGGAATACAAATATGAGCTGAACCAGAGAATTATAACAAATCTCTATGTGCTAAAAGGTATAAAAATGTCAAAAACATCACATTGAATCTGTAGTCTTAGTACATCTTAACCCTTGGATTGACATCTGGCCTGTTTCACTCACCCTAAACTGGGTGAAATTGTCCGTCTTTGGTGCAGCATTTACACATTATGACCCTCATTACAACCCTGCCGGTAAATTCCGCTTACCGCCGTGCAGAAGACCACCGACATACCGCTGCGGCCGTGGAATTCCACTCAAGGTATTACAACCCACACCCCGGAATCCGCCACAATACAGACACCCACACAAGTCCGCCACACCAAGGTCAGTGATAAACTGGCTACAGCAAAACCGACACCATCACTTCACCAGGAATACGCCCACAGTATCACGACCCACGAATCAATGGGGCGGACTTTCAACCACGGTAATCCATTGGCGGTACAAACTGCTGCGCTCAAAATACACACACATATACAAAACACAACCACATTGGACAATTCGAAGTATACACACCTGATACACATACACACACCACACCCACACACCCAATCCAATATAAAACACACACCCACATCACCCATAAACCCTTACTACCAGAATTTTGAAACCACGCCAGAAAGATACACTACCAAAAACAACACCAGCATCCACAGACACACAACATCATCACTTACACAACATCCACGCACCTCAAACAACACACACCAACACACCCCCTCACACATCACAACGGACACCACCTCACACATCACCCACACCACATCATGGCACCTCAACGACACCCCAGGTTCTCTGAGGAGGAGCGCAGGGTCATGGTGGAGGAAATCGTCCGGGTAGAGCCACAGCTATTCGGATCACAGGTGCAGCAGACGTCCATTGCAAGAAAGATGGAGCTATGGCGCAGAATCGTCGACAGGGTCAACGCAGTGGGACAGCATCCAAGAACTAGGGATGACATCACAAAGAGGTGGAATGAACTACACGGGAAGGTGTGTTCCCTGGTCTCCAGACACCAGATTGCTGTACAGAGGACTGGCGGTGGACCCCCACCTCCTCCCCTACAACTAACAACATGGGAGGAGCAATTCTTGGCAATACTGCATCCTGAGGGCCTCGCAGGAGTAGCAGGAGGACTGGACTCTGGTAAGGCAAATCTTTACTACATTATCCCCCCGACCCCACCTGCATGCCATCACATACTCCCACACTTACCCTCACACCCATCACCCCAACAACCCACAGATACCCCACCAACCCAAACCACACATCCCAAAACCAAGCCCTGCATGTGACCCCAATGCATGGACACACATCACCCAAGTATGTGCACTACAGAGAAGGACCAAGCCAATAATGCAAGCACTGGAGTACAGGGTCAACCACCCATTGCACACAATAGCACACACACATACAATTATGCATTTATACCCCAAAAGGACCCCTACTCAAAGTCATCGGACAGAAGGTGCCAGACTTATCCAGTCCCCCCACAGAAGAGGCACACAGTGATGACAGCACCTCTGCAAAACTGGATCAAGCCCATCTGGGTCCTCTGGACAGTTGGTTCCCCTGACACTGTCACAAGGCACCACAGAGCCTCCCCCCTCAGGAAACACCAGCACAGAACCCACCCAGCGGGCCCATCCCTCTGTCCCCAGGACACGTCAATCAGCAGTGTGTCCACCACTACAGGGAACCCAGGCAAACCCACCAACCCAAGAAAATCATGGACCTCGGGCAGTGGCAGTGGGCATACGGTTCAGGGGAAAGAGGCACAGGATAACAGGGAAACTGGGAGGACTGCTGTGCGACAGGGGGAGGACAGACCCAGGGAACCCACTCTCCATGAGGCACTCTCCAACATCATGAGAGCTTACCATCATTCCAAGGAGACAATGGCAACGGTACTGGCCAAGTTTCAGGAGACCCAGCGGATGCAGGAGGAACACTACCTTGGGATCAGGGAGGACTTGAAGTCCATTGACACCACCCTGGTCGCCATTGCAGGGGTGCTGGCAGACCTGGCCAACACCAGGAGGGACACAGTGGCAAAACAAGGGGCCCCTGACACTATCCTGGACGATGAACAGCCCTCCACCTCCGCCATTGCTAGTGGACAGGAGGCACCACCACAGGAACAACAGGACATCAGCACCCCACCCCCTGCAGATGGAGAACCACCGCTCAAACAGTCCCTGAGATCCAGGAACAAGACAGAGAACATTGCCAAGACCCCTGCCAGGAAACGAGACCCCCCTGAATGTCACCCTACTGTCCAATATGTCACCCTGTCCATCCTTAAACTGCCATTGCTCCCTTCCTTCCCTTTGGACAATGCACCTGTGAAACAAATAGACTGGACTCTGCCATGGACATTCCTCCACCATCCCCCCAGCCCATTTTACAACCCCCTCCAATTATTAGCACAGGAATAAACACACTTCAATCACAAAACAATCTGGAGTCAGTTTGTGCTTTCACAAATGTGTAATTGCAATAACTATGGAATATAGCAATGTCAATTCACTTGTTCACATACCAATGTAACACAGCTGTAGGCCAGCGGTAAACATAGCAGAGGGCACAAAGTGGGACCCAAATCTGTGAAATGGAAAGTCAAAGTGACAAGTCAGGGTCCATACACTAAATGAAAATGACACACTTATGCTAGTTCCAACAATAGAATGAGATGTGGGAAGCAGTGGCATCTTCTTACCTGTGTCTCACTGGAAGTATTGCCTGATGATGTTGTTTCGGTTGTCGAGATCCTCTTCTGCTCCCTCCTCTTCTTCGCTGTCCACAGGCTCCACAGCTGCCACAAGACCACCATCTGGCCCATCCTCCGGCAGAAAAGGCACCTGGCATTGCAAAGCCAGGTTGTGCAGCATACAGCAGGCCACTATTATCTGGCACACCTTCTTTGGTGAGTAGTAGAGGGAGCTACCTGTCAGATGGAGGCACCGAAATCTGGCCTTCAGGAGGCCAAAGGTGCGTTCGATCACCCTCCTAGTTCGCCCATGTGCCTCATTGTAGCGTTCCTCTGCCCTTGTCCTGGGATTCCTCACTGGAGTCAGTAGCCATGACAGTTTGGGGTAACCAGAGTCACCTGCAAATGTCGAGGGACAACTGTTAGACACACACTAAGCCTTAGGGACAGAACCATAACCAGAATGGTAGCTCTTCCAGGTTCTGTACACCTGTTCATTTCTGCGGGGGGTACAAATGCCACATATGTCCCATCAATGACACCAATGATGTTGGGGATATGTCCCAGGGCATAGAAGTCACCTTTCACTGTGGGCAAATCCTCCACCTGAGGGAGAACGATGTAGCTGCACATGTGTTTCAGCAGGGCAGATAACACGCTAGATAACACGCTTGAGAACATTGGCTGGGACATCCCTGATGCCATGGCCGCTGTTGTTTGAAAAGACCCACTGGCCAGGAAATGGAGTAAAGACAGGACCTGCACTAGAAGGGGGATTCCTGTGGGATGGCGGATAGCTGACATCAGGTCTGGCTACAACTGGGCACACAGTTCCTGGATTGTTGCATGATCAAGTCTGTATGTGACCAGGATGTGTCTCTCTTCCATTGTCGACAGGTCAACCAGGGGTCTGTACACCGGAGGATGCTGCCATCTCATTACCTGCCCCAGCGGACGTGCCCTGTGGAGAAGAACAGCGAGCAGAGAGTCATCCAACACTGAGGTATCACAATGTCTTATTTTCAGAAACGTAATTAATATGCAATGTGCCGGTATCTGTCTATGTTCCCAGCCTAGATAGGTGTGATGCAGTTAACATCCATCCAATGTGGCCTCCTGAAATGGCGGCTACCTGACCTGTAATGTGGGACAAGGGGATATGAGGTAACTGTGCTGGCGTTCTATACCGTTGCGGTGGGCGGTCAAAGACCACAGCACAATTCTGCACTGCTGAACACATGGCCCTATGGGTCCCAGGAGCCAATAACGATGTACGCCGGTGGTGACAGTACGCATCGCCGCGGACGTGACTGCCATTTTCTGTCTGTTCACCCACTTGATACCTGACCTTCAACAGGAGAGGACCTACACTGCAAGTGCTGCTGTGACCTCAGTCTGGAAGGGACGATGGCTCATGTGTCTTGGGAAAGGGCCCCTGCCTTCACTTCGGAGGAGTTGGAGAAACTAGTGGATGGGGTCCTCCCCAAGTACACGCAACTGTACGGTCCTCACGACAAACATGTGAGTACACTGTGAGCATGCTGCATGGGCAATGCCTGTTTTGAGTGGTGTGGATGGAAGATACGGGGGAGCTGAGGCCTGCATGTTCGCATAGGGACTTTATGTGTGTCAGGGCAAGGGTGGGAACTGGGGGGCAATGAGTATGACGGTCCGGATGGGCAAGTAATTTTCTTTTCCCCCTGTACCATTCCTCTCGGTCAGCGCCCACCAGAAGAAGGGTATTATGCGTGCCATCGCCAAGGACGTTCGGACCCTGGGGGTCTACCACAGATGGAGAACCCACTGCCATAAAAGATGGGAGGACCTGCGCCGCTGGAGCATCCCCTGATGTTCCGGATCCTGGCGGTGGCCTATCTGGAGTTGGATGGGTGCTTGAGGGCATCACAGCAGCCACAAAGGGGGGAGTACACTCTGACGCGCGCATTATGAGGTTTCTGGGTGGTGGAGGTGAGCAGTGGGTTCCCCTAGGACAGGGCAAAGTTGGTAGGCAAGGTCCCTTGTGAGGCAGGCTATGTGGCACTCCAACCCCACCAGTGGTAAGAGCCATGTACATCTAGTCAGGCTCCTGTGACTTCCAGGTGTGCAGCAATTGGTCTTAGGCCTCGTACCCCATGGTCAGCTGAAATGTCTAGGAACTGTTAGTGCATGGCGTAGTGCAGAGGGCTGCTCCATGTGTTTTGTGTCCGCCAACGGTAGTGGTGTTGCATGCACTGAACATGTGTTTCTTCTGTCTTCCCCCCCTTTTTGTGGTCTCCCTGTTCCTGTGTGCAATAGCATCATCAGGCGGAGGAGCATTGGCACCGGAGCAGGAGGGAGCTGCAACCCACTTGGCCCTGGAGGGCGAAACAACGGAGTCTGAAGCCACCAGTGGGACGGAAGGCAAGGGGAGCTCCACAGCAGGGACAGGAGCAGACAGAAGTGACAGCGACTCCTCCTCTGATGGGAGCTCCCTTGCAGTGGCGGACACCTCAGTGCCCACCGCCTCAACAGGTACAGCCGCCACCCCCCCACCAGCACCGCCCTTCCGGCAGCCCCTCAGCGTGTGTCCCGTGTCCGCTCACCCAGGAAGGTGGGCATCTCCTTCTCCCCAGGCACCTCAGGCCCTGCTGCCCTCAGTGAGGAGGCTATTGATCTCCTGAGATCCCTCACTCTTAGGCGATCTACCGTTGTGAATGCCATCCAGGGGGGTAGAGAGGCATTTGCAACAAACAAATGCATACCTGGAGGGCAATCATTCTGGGCTGGCAGCCCAACAGAGAGGATTTCAGGCTCTGACCTCAGCACTTATGGCAGCCATTGTCCCTGTGTCCAGCCTCCCCCCTCCAAATTCCTCCACCCAGACCCAATCCCCTGTACCTCAGCCTATCCCAAGCACACCATCAGACCGGCATGCACACTCATCAACACACAAGAGTGGCTCAGGCAAACATAAGCACCACACATCCCACAGGCACTCACACAAGCCCCATCCCCATGCAGACACAGCAACATCCACTTCCTCCACTGTGTCCCCCTCCTCCACATCCTCCTTCTCCCTCCATGTCTCGTCTCCACTCACATCTGCATGCACTACATCCTCAGCCACTGCCTTCATCACCAGCACGCCCATCACCACACTCCGCTCACGTGCTCTCACCACCCCCACTACCATGCACACATCCCCAGTGTCCTCTACCAGTGTGTCTGTGAGCCCTCTTCCCAAAGTACACTAACGCAGGCACACGCCCACTCAACAGCCATCCACCTCACAATAGCCTCTGGCCCATTCACCTTCACCCAAATTCAGCTGACGTACACCTCCTACAACCACTACCTCTACCTCCACTCCCAAACCCCCTCCATCTTCCCGTCCCAGTGTGTCTAAGAAACTCTACCTGGCTAACATCGACCTCTTCCCTACAACTCCCCCCCCGTCCTCCCCCTAGGGCCAGGCTTTCCAGGTCCCAGCCCAGCACCTTAGCCACCAAATCCCCAGGCACAGTGGTGCCAGCAACTGCAGGGTCAAGGAGTGCGCCACCCATCAGGGCTGCCAGTGTGCCATGTAGCGAGGGCAAGGACATTCCACCACCTGCCAAGGTGAAAAAGGTGCCCACATCCTGGAGGGAGAAGCCGAAAGTGCCAGCCACCAAGGGCTCAGCAAAAACCAAAGGGGATAGTGGCAAGACAACTGCGGCACCATCAAAGCTGGGGAAGGGCCAAAAGCTGAAGAGCAGGTCAGGAGAGGGCATGGTGTTACCGACTGAGGAACCAGTGTCACACTTTCTGTCCACGACCACGCCAATCTGTACGGCGACGAACACCGCTAGCTGCCCTGCCATCACAAGTGCCACCACAACCACCACCTGCACCGTCACCTGCACCGCCCCGGACACATCTACAGCCTCAGCGACAATCCCCCGGCTCTTCCCCAGTGGGCAGCCATTTGAGGCTGCAGGAAATGTCCTGCTGTGTCCCTCTGCAGGTGCTGACCCATGCACCGCCGCCAGCACCACTGCCAAGCACCGCCGCAACAGACACCGCCGCAAGCACCGCTGCGACAGACACCCCAGCAAGCACCGCCACCTGCACCACCCCCAGCACGTCTCCAGCCTCAGCGACAGTCCCAGCATCTTCCCCAGTGGGCAGCCGTCCGAGGCTGCAGGAAAAGTCCTACTGTGTCCCTCTGCAGGTGCTGACCCATGCACTGCCGCCAGCACCGCCGCAAGCACCGCCGCGACAGACACCGCCGCAAGCACCGCCACCGGCCTGCAGCGTCCTCAGACACAGGCACCACCGCTGACATGGCTACCATCCCCAGTGGTCAGACGTCTGAGGCTGGAGGAGAGTTCCTGGACCCTGGGCAGCTTCCATGAGGCATTTCATCCATCACTGTTTACACCTGCAGGTGGAAGGCGCAGCCGCAGCAGTGTGGGGTATTTCGCTGCCTCCATGGTGTATCATGCTACCTGAACCACGCAAATCTCGTGGCATGCACACCCAGGTGAGGGAATTGTACCGGCCACACTGCACGTGGAGCACTCTTGCACCAGGCCCCCTCCAGAACCAGTGGAGAGATACATCCACTACCTCAGTCCTTGGCAGGATGAAGCACTCTGGGCACCAGGCCCCCTCCAGAATCAGTGGAGAGATACATCCACTACCTCAGCCCTTGTCAGGATGAAGCACTCTGGGCACCAGGCCCCCTCCAGAACCAGTGGAGAATGACATCCACTTGAGAGACTGTGGCTTTGCACTCCCCAGGATAAACCAGTGGGCGTCCCACCCACTGGAGAGACTTGAGAGACTGTGGCTTTGCATTCCCAGGATAAAGCATTGGGCAAAACACCCACTGGAGAGTCTTGAGAGGCTGTGGCTTTGCACTCCCCAGGATAAAGCAGTGGGCAACCCACCCACTGGAGAGACTTGAGAGACTGTGGCTTTGCACTCCCCAGGATACATCAGTGGGCATGGAGCCCCCTCGTGCAGCAGTGGCATTGTGCGTTCATCAGGCTGAGGTGCCTCCCTCCCCCTGAGGTTCCTGTATATTTGCGATCTGATGCCCCAGCAGAGTTCTCTCCGTTTCGAGTCAGGTATCATGTGTGGTCCTCGCCCATGCATTTTGGGCCCAGTGGTCCACGGACAATGATTAGTACACTATCCAGACTTGTGTAGTTGGTGTACATATTTGTATATACTGAATTTAGACTTTTGAATAATGGATTTTTCTTGATTACAATGGTTACAAGCATATCTTTTTGTCCTTGCATTCTTCCGGGGGGGTGTATATGTAATGTTGCTGCATGTATTTGTGTGTCTGTTGTTGTGTGTGGTCGTGAGGGTGGGGGTGTTGCGTGTGTGTGTCACTCTGTTTCCTTTCCCCGTGTTGTAGGTGCAGTACTCACCGTGGTCGCCGCCGCTGCCACCGTTCGTACTCCTGGTAGAAGAGGAGGTAAACCAACATGGGCAGTACGTGTAGTTCGGGCTCCATGGCGTCATGGTTCCTCGTTGGGTATCGAGAGGTGAGTGTTTTCCCTTATGTGTACTGTTTCCGCCTTGCTTTTGATAGCGTTGGTTCCGCCCCGGAAAAGGTGGCAGATAGGCCTCTTGTAATAAGGTGGGCGGTACTTTGTCTCCCGCCTGTCTGTTGGCGGTTATCGTCGTGTTGTTTATTTCTACCGTCGTGGCCGTCGGAGTGTTAAAGTGGCTGCCTGTGTTGGAGGTTTCCGCCACGGTTGTAATCCCATTTTTTTTCCTGCCTGCCTGTTTGCGGTATTACCGCCGCTTTTACACCAACCTCCAGGGTTGTAATGAGGGCCTATGTATAATACAGTAAAGTACTTACTCATTTCAGTTAACCACTACAGACCTACACTACAAATGCTCTCTCACATTATAAGTCCTACCCTATGTCAGCACTGATCCCTGAAGAGTCCCTCCTGTGACAGGCTGTCTATGTGCAGATACCAGGATGAGGTTGATGGTAGTTTCATCTGCTCAGCCTAAACACCAATGCACACGTGTATTCAAGTGATCCTGTGCAACCATCCCAGCATTTCCTACTTTAGCTGTGCAATAGTGGACCTCACCTTAAAAAGTGGACCTTGGTGGTTACAACTCTCAATCCATTACTATTTCACAGTAAAAATACTAAACAGGGAAGCACAAAATTAAAGAATCCATAGGGTTAAACTGGCAGAACCCACTTGCTTCAAGAATCCAGAGGGCTAAACTGTCCACTTGCTACAGTACTCTACAACTGACTTAGCTTTGGGTATGAGGAAAGTGACTTACTTTTCAGTATTACTGAGATTAATTTATTTGCATGTGTATATCTCATTCTATCCCACATCTCCTACATACCATATGAATGTTGTCAATTGAGTCTCATGTATTATTTGCAAAGTACTCGCTTTGACTATATTCCACTTGGCATTCATTCCAATCTCAAAATAAATCACATATTTAGAAATCTGCTTTGAGATCAAACAACTGATGTAAAATCTATGTGCAAACAAGTTGAAAAAAAATCTTTTTCTTCCTAAAAAAGGACTCAACTACTCATGAAATGTCATGTTGACATCCCTAGAAAGAAATTCTAACTCCCTGATAAAACCGCAGAATAGAAACAGTGCAAACCTAAGGACCTAATTTAGTATTTGTTGGAAGGGTTGTCCAACACAAACGTGACGCATATCCCATCCACCTTATAACAAGTACATTAAATCCATTTTGACTGTGATGAGTACATGCCCACCAAGCTTTAAATCAGGCCCTTAGTTACAGCTCAGCTTGCAGACTGGAACTGTCCAAGAAGTTCAGAGTATTGACAAACTGAAGTTGAAGCATGACTTGCCAGGTGCTGTATCCTCTTAATAAACTTCGTAAGCAAAGAAATAGGGCAAATCTAAAAAGGGAATCTTATCAAATCGAATCAACTTAATAACAGCGTCCTTGATGAAAAATCAACACAACTCTAATATCATATGTGATCTCTGGAAATGTTGTGTGAGATTTAATCAGTGATGTCATTAATGATATAATTTGAGATGTCTTCTGTGAAGTCCTGAGTGATAAATGGCAGGGTGTGAGTTATGGTTTGTGTAGTATAGTAAACGAACAAATATAGGTGGTCATTACAACTCTGGCGGACGGTGTTAAAGCAGCGGTAAAAAAAATTGGAATTATGACAGTGGCGGAAACCGCCAACAAAGACAGCCACTTTAACACTCAGACCGCCACAGCGGTACAGACAAAAAGCGCGGCGGTCACCGCCAACAGACAGGCGGAGGACAATGTACCGCCCACAGTATCACAACCTACCAATACACCACCTTTTCCAGGGCGGATTCACCGCAGATAAAAACACGGCAGAAACAGCCATTTCAAAGGGAAAGCGCTCACCTCTACACACTCCACGAGGAAGGAGTGAACCATGGAGCCGGAACTCCATATTCTCCCTGCGATAGTCTTCCTGCTCCTATACGAGGATCATCAAAGCCGGCGGCGAAGACCACGGTGAGTACTGCACCTATGACACAGGAGAGAGGGGAGGCAAAAACACAGGGACACACACAATCAACATCCCAACCCCCACCCCGACCCTCACCCACTACAACACACACACCAATGCATATCTATACCTTACAGTAACACCCCCCAAGCCCCCCGGAAGAATGGAAAGAGAAAAGGAAATGAGTCGAACCATTGTAATATATCAAAATACAGTAAGCATATATATACATATATATATGTACACAATAAACAAAATATACACCACGAGTAGTAGTGCAGGTATTGCACCATTCATAGTCTGTGGACCACTGGGCCCAAAATGCACGGGCGAGGCCCACACAAGATACACGATCAAAACGGAGAGAACACTGCAGGGGCATCAGATAGAAATACAACAGGCACCTCAGAGGGAAGGGAAGGGGGGGCACCTCAGCCGGATGAGTGCACGACACCAGATCCACGAGGGGGCTCCATGCCCATTGATGTATCATCCTGGGGAGTGCAAAGCTACAGTCTCTCAAGTCTCTGCAGTGGGTGGTTTGCCCACTGTACCATCCTGGGGAGTGCAAAGCCACAGTCTCTCAAGTCTCTGCAGTGGGTGGTTTGCCCACTGTACCATCCTGGGGAGTGCAAAGCCACAGTCTCTCAAGTCTCTGCAGTGGGTGGTTTGCCCACTGTACCATCCTGGGGAGTGCAAAGCCACAGTCTCTCAAGTCTCTGCAGTGGGTGGTTTGCCCACTGTACCATCCTGGGGAGTGCAAAGCCACAGTCTCTCAAGTCTCTGCAGTGGGTGGTTTGCCCACTGTACCATCCTGGGAAGTGCAAAGCCCCAGTCTCTCAAGTGGATAACAGTCTCCACTGGTTCTGGAGGGGGCTTTGTGCTCAGAGTGCTTCATCCTGCCAAGGACTGAGGTAGTGGATGCCTTTCTCCACTGGTTATGGAGGGGGCTTTGTGCCCAGAGTGCTTCATCCTGCCAAGGACTGAGGTAGTGGATGCCTTTCTCCACTGGTTCTGGAGGGGGCTTTGTGCCCAGAGTGCTTCATCCTGCCAAGGACTGAGGTAGTGGATGTGATACTCCAGTGGTTCTGGAGGGGGCTTTGTGCCCAGAGTGCTTCATCCTGCCAAGGACTGAGGTAGTGGATGTATCTCTCCACTGGTGCTGGAAGGGGCTTTGTGCCCAGGAGCTTCATCCTGTGCAGGATAGAATGAGTGGATGCCTTTCTCCACTGTTTCTGGAGGGGGCTTTGTGCCCAGAGTGCTTCATCCTGTGCAGGACAGATGGAGTGGATGCCTTTCTCCACTGGTTCTGGAGGGGGCTTTGTGCCCAGAGTGCTTCATCCTGCCACGGACTGAGGTAGTGGATGTATCTCTCCACTGGTTCTGGAGAGGGCTTTGTGCCCAGAGTGCTTCATCCTGTGCAGGACAGACGAAGTGGATGCCTTTCTCCAGTGGTTCTGGAGGGGGACTGGTGCCCAGAGTGCAACACACACCCGTGACAGTCCCAGTTGCGTCACTGCCCCTGCCGCAAATGGGCTAGCGGTGCATTCCATGGCGGTCTTTGCCCTGTTCAGCGGTCCCTGGCCTGTTCAGCGGTGCTTGAGTTGCCAGTGTCAGACATGTTCAGTGGTGCATTCCATGGCGGTCTTTGCCCTGGTCAGCGGTCCCTGGCCTGTTTATCAGGGCTTGAGTTGCCAGTGTCAGACCTGTTCAGCGGAGCATTCCAGGGCGGTCTTTACCCTGTTCAGCAGTCCCTGGCCTGTTCTGCGGTGCTTTAGTTGCCAGTCTCAGACATGTTCAGCGGTGCATTCCATGGCGGTCTTTGTCCTGTTCAGCGGTCCCTGGCCTGTTCAGCGGTGCTTGCCAAGGCGGTCCTTCATTGCCTAGCAGGGCTGTGGCTGGTGGTCCTTCATGGGTCAGCTGGGCTGTGGCTTGCGGGCCCTCCTGGCCAGCTGGGCTGTGGCTGGCGGTGGCCTCCTGGCCAGTGACGATGGGGCTGGCCTCCTGGGCAGTGACTCTGGCTGTGGCCTCCTGGCCAGTGACTCTGGTGGTGGCCTCCTGGCCAGTGACGATGGGACTGGCCTCCTGGGCAGTGACTCTGGGGTGGCTTCCTGGCCAGTGACTCTGGTGGTGGCCTCCTGGGCAGTGACGATGGGGCTCGCCTCCTGGGCAGTGACTCTGGCGGTGACCTCCTGGCCAGTGACTCTGGCTGCGGCCTCCTGGCCAGTGACGATGGGGCTGGCCTCCTGGGCAGTGACGATGGGGCTGGCCTCCTGGGCAGTGACTCTGGCGGTGGCCTCCTGGCGAGTGACGATGGGGCTGGCCTCCTGGACAGTGACGATGGGGCTGGCCTCCTGGACAGTGACTCTGGCGGTGGCCTCCTGGCCAGTGACGATGGGGCTGGCCTCTTGGGCAGTGACTCTGGCGGTGGCCTCCTGGCCAGTGACTGGCGGTGGCCTCCTGGGCAGTGACGATGGGGCTGGCCTCCTGGGCAGTGACTCTGGCAGTGGCCTCCTGGCCAGTGACGATGGGGCTGCCCTCCTGGGCAGTGACTCTGGCGGTGGCCTCCTGGCCAGTGACGATGGGGCTGCCCTCATGGCAGTGACTCTGGCGGTTGCCTCCTGGCCAGTGACGATGGGGCTGGCGGTGGCCTCCTGGGCAGTGGGGATGATGGCAGTCTTCTCCGCCGTGCTGCTCCTTCCAGACTTTGGAGATTTCTTCTGCCCCTTCCCCACCTTGGGAGGCGTCACAGCTGAGTCAACACTCCCCCCGGGACCCTTGTGAGCGGCTTTGCTGGCTGGAGTCTTCCCCCTCTCCCGCCGGGCACTGTCCAACTTCTGGTGCTTCCCAGGGGGGGGACTGGATGTGCTGTGGCTCCGTGCCACACTGGCTGTCCTGGTGGCCGGTGCACTCCACATACCTGTAACAACAGGCACCACTGGTCCCGGAGATTTTTGGGCTGAGGTGCTAGTATGGGACCTATTAGTTGGAAGGGGGTGGTGGTGGGAAATAGGTTAAGGGTGGACAGGAAACGTTTTTTGGAGACACTGGGACGGGTAGCTGGAGGGGGTTTGGGAGTGGAGGAAGAGGTGATGGTTGTAGGAGGTTTAACTTTTGTGGATTTGGGTGAAGGTGCATGGGCTGGAGGCTGTTGTGAGGTGGATGGCTGTTGGGTGGGTGTGTGCCTGCGTTTGTGTATCTTCGGAGGGGGCGTCACAGACACACTGGGAGAGGACACAGGGGACGTGGAAATTGGAGTGGGGGTGGTGACTGCACGTGAGCGGGTGTGGTGGTGGGTGTGCTGGTGCGGGACATAGTGGCTGTAGTGGTAGAGCATGCAGGTGTGAGTGTAGACGAGACTGGGAGAGAGGAGGGAGACGAGGAGGAGGGGACACAGTTGAGGCAGTGGATGTTGGTGTGTCTGTATGTGTGTGATGCTTACGTGAGTGCCTGTGGGATGTGTGGTGCTTATGTTTGCCTGAGCTTCCCTTGTGTGGTGAGGTGTGTGCAGGCTGGTCTGATGGTGTGCTTGGGATAGGCTGGGGTACAGGGGATTGGGTCTGGGTGGAGGAAGTTGGAGGGGGGAGGCTAGATACAGGGACAATGGCTGCCATCAGTGCTGAGGCCAGAGTTTGCAGGGTTCGATGAAGGGCAGCCTGACCAGAATGAATGCCCTCCAGGAATGCATTTGTGTGTTGCAATTCCCTTTCTACACCCTGGATGGCATTCAAAATGGTAGACTGCCCAACAGTGAGGGACCTGAGGAGGTCAATGGCCTCCTCACTGAGGGCAGCAGAGGTGACAGGGGCAGGGGCTGAGGTGCCTGGGGCGAAGGTGATGCCCACCCTCCTGGGTGAGCGGGCACGGGGCGAAGGATGAGGGGCTGCTGGAAGGGCAGTGCTGGTAAGGGGGGTGGCAGCTGTACCTGTAGAAGTGGGGGGCACAGATGTTGCCCCCACCACAAGGGAGCTCCCATCGGAGAATGAGTCTGTGTCGCTGGTTGCAGATCCTGTGACCGCCGTGGTGCTCCCCTCGCCCTCCGACCCACTGGTGTATTCTGAGTCCGTGGTGTGGCCCTCCATGGCCATGTGGGATGCAGCTCACTCGTGCTCCGGTGCCACTGTACCTCCGCCTGATGATGCTGATGGACACAAGAACAGGGAGACCACAAAAAGGGGGGGGACAGAAGAAAGACAGGTTGAGTGCATGGCTTACCGCTACCGTTGGCGGACAATACAGACACAGCAGCCCCCTGCACTACGTCGCGCTGTTGGGCTCTACAGATGCAATTCCTGGGATACGGCCTACATGACTATGGACGACATCTGTACACATAGATGACACAGGGGCATTAATACCTGTACTTGGTACTCTAACGGAGTTGGGGTGGGGTGCCACATGGCCTGCATTACGGAGGGGCCTAGCCTATGGAACTCGCCCTGGCCTAGGGAAACCCACAGCCCTCCTCCCCCACCCAGACACCTTCACTGCGCACAAAGTCCGCTGAATGATGTTGTACTCACCCCCTTGTGTCTGCTGTGATGCCCTCAAGCGCCCATCCTACTCAGGGTAGGCCACCGCCAGGATCTGGAACATCAGGGGGGTCATGGTTCGACGGGCACCCCTGACACGTTGGGAGGCCATCCCCAGCTGAGCCTCTGCCGTCTTCTTGCTCCAGCGGCGACCCCATCTTTTCCGGCAGTGGGTGCTCCGTCTGTGGTGGACCCCCAAGGTCCGGACGTCCTTGGCGATGGCACGCCAAATATCCTTCTTCTGGTGGGCGCTGACCTACATGACATGTACAGGGGAAGAAGAGAAGTCATTACCAACTGCACCGTCTATGTGAGTGGCCCACATCCCTACCCTTGCCATGTGGCACATGCATTCACAGTCCTTCATGCACGCAGAACTGTGCCCCCTTCATTCTTACAACCAGCCCTCTCCACACAGGCATAGCCAATACAACGAGCTCCCTGTGTACTTACCTGTTGGTCTGGAGGACCATAGAGTAGCGTGTACTAGGGGAGGACCCCGTCGACGAGCTTCTCCAACTCCTCGGCAGTGAAGGCAGAGGCCCTTTCCCCAGACGCACAAGCCATTGTCTCTTCCAGACTGAGGTCACAGCAGCACTTGCAGTGTAGGTCCTCTCCTGTCGAAGATCAGGTATCGAGTGATTGAACAGATAGAAAATGGCGGTCACATCCGCGGCGGTGCGTACCATCACCGCCGGCGTACATCGTCATTGGCTCCTGGGACCCATAGGGTCCAATGCTAACCAATGCAGCATTGCGTTGCGGTCTTCGACCGCCTACCGCAATGGTGTACAACGCCAGCGCAGTTACCTCACATCCCATTGTCCCACTTTAGAGGTCAGGCAGCCGCCATTTCAGAGGCCCACATGGCTCAATTACCAACTGCGTCACACATACCTAGGCCTTGTCTCACAACACAAATACAGGCCACATTTTGTGTATGAATTGTGTTCTGTGTAGACTGTGGGTACATACCTCTGAGTTGTTTGACTCTGTGGTCGCTGTTGTCCTTCCTGGGCACCGTCCGTTGGGACATGTGAGGAGATGGCGGAATCCTCCGGTGTACCGACTGCTGGTGGACCTGTCGACAATGGAGGAAAGAAGTTTGATCATCACCTACAGGTTTGACCGTGCCACAATCCAGGAACTGTGTGCCCAGTTGCAGCCTGACCTGATGTCAGCAATCCGCCATCCCACAGGAATCCCCCCTCAAGTGCAGGTGCTATCAGTGCTCCATTTCCTTGCAAGTGGGTCATTTCAAACAACAGTGGCCATGGCATCAGGGATGTCCCAGCCTATGTTTTCCAACGTGTTGTCCAGAGTGTTGTCTGCCCTGCTGAAACACATGCGGAGCGACATCGTTTTCCCTCAGGTGGAGGATTTGCCTACAGTGAAAGGTGACTTCTATGCCCTTGGACATATCCCGAACATCATAGGTGCCGTTGATGGGACCCATGTAGCTCTGGTCCCCCCCCCCCACAGGAGTGAACAGGTGTACAGGAACCTGAAGAGTTATCATTCGATGAATGTACAGATGGTATGTTTGGCAGACCAGTACATCTCCCAAGTAAATGCTATCTTCCCTGGCTCTGTGCATGACGCCTACATCCTGCGGAATAGCAGCATCCCTTATGTGATGGGTCAACTCCAGAGGCACCGGGTGTGGCTATTAGGAGACTCTGGTTACCCCAACCTGTCAAGGCTACTGAACCCAGTGAGGAATCCCAGGACCAGGGCAGAGGAATGCTACAATGAGGCCCATGGGTGGACTAGGAGGGTGATCGAACGCACCTTCGGCCTCCTGAAGGCCAGGTTCAGGTGCCTCCATATGACAGGTGGTTCCCTATTCTACTCACCAAAGAAGGTGTGCCAGATCATCGTGGCCTGCTGTATGCTTCACAACTTGGCTTTGCGATGACAGGTGCCTTTTCTGCAGGAGGATGGTCCTGATGACGGTGTTGTGGCAGCTGTGGAGCCTGTGGACAGTGATGAGGAGGAAGCAGAGGAAGAAGACATTGACAACAGGGACTCAGTTATCCAGCAATATTTCCAGTGACACACAGGTGAGAAAACATTCCTGCCTACTACAAGTACTTTAACAATTCCACCTCTATCTTGTCTGTCGATTTCAACCAGTATATGGTCACTGAGTTGTACATTTCCCTTACGGTTTCACAGGTGTGGTTTCCAACGTGTGTCATCTGCTTAGATTCCTCATGAACTTGAGATGTGTGACATAGGTATGTTGACATTACATTTGAAAACGCATTTTGTCACTGTCATTGCTAATAAACATTTTCGAAATCACACACTGACTCCAGATTGTTTTGTGCTTCAAGGGTGTTTATTGAAGTGCTCAATATTGGAGGGGGGTTGTAAAATGTTGAGGGGTGATGGTGGAGGAATGTCCATGGCAGAGTCCAGTCTATTAGTCTCACAGGTGCATTGCCCATATGGGCATAGGAAGTGGAGCTGGGGCAGTTCCAATATGGACAGGGTTACAAAGTGGGACAGTGGTTTGACAATCAGGGTGGTCTCATTTCTTGGCGGGGGTCTTGGCATCGTGCTCTGTCTTGTTCCTGGATCTCAGGGACCGCTTGCGGGGTGGTTCTCCGTCTGCAGGGTGTTGTGGTGGTCCTGTGGCGGTGCCTCCTGTCCACTAGCACTGGCGGAGGTGGTGGGAAGTTCATCGTCCATGCTAGTGTCAGGGGCCCCTTGGAGTGCCACAGTGTCCTTCCTGGTGTTAAGTATTTCCTTCAGCACCCCTACGATGGTGCCCAGGGCGGAGCTGATGGTTCTGAGTTCCTCCCTGAACCCCAAATACTGTTCCTCCTGCATGCGCTGGGTCTCCTGAAACTTGGCCAGGACCGTTGCCATCGTCTCCTGGGAGTGGTGGTATGCTCCCATAATGGAGGAGAGGGCCTCGTGGAGAGTGGGTTCCCTTGGCCTGTCCGCCCCCTGTCGCACAGCAGCCCTCCCAGTTCCCCTGTGTTCCTGTGCCTCGGTCCCCTGGACCGTTTGCCCACTGCCACTGCCCCCAGGTCCCTGTTGTTGTTGGGGTGGTGGGTTATCCTGGGTTTCCTGTAGTGGTGGACACACAGCTGATTGACGTGTCCTGGGGACGGAGGTATTGGCCCGCTGGGTGGGTGCTGTGCTGGTGTTACCAGAGGGTGGAAGGTCTGTGGTGGGCTGTGCCTGTGTAAGGGGAACTGACTGTCCCGAGGCCCACGATGGTCCGGGCTGGTCATCTGGATCCAGTTGGATAGAGCTGCTGTCATCACTGTGGGCCTCTTCTGTGGGTGGGGTGGAGATGTCTGGACCCGCCTGTCTGGTGACATTGGGTAGTGGTCCTGCAGGGGTGTAAAAGCATGATTATTGCATCTGTGTGTGTCATGGTGTGCAATGGGTGGGTGACCGTGTACCCCAGTGCTAGCATTCCTGTGGGGGGGCTTGTGTGATGATAGTTGAGGGGGGGTTATGGGTATGTGCAGTAGGCATGCTTTAGGGATGGGTGTCCATGCTTTGTTGTGTCATGCAGGGCTTGGTGTTGGGATGTGTGGTTTGTGTTATTAGTACATTTGTGAGGAGTTGTAGTGATAGGGGAGGTGGTGAGGGTGGGGGTCTGTGATAGCATGCAGGTAGGGTGGGGGATATGGTAGTTAAATGTTTGACTTACCAGAGTCCATTCCTCCACCGACTCCTGCGAGGCCCTCAGGATGCAGAATAGCGAAGACCTGCTCCTCCCATGTTGTTAGTTGTGGGTGAGGAGGTGGGGGTCCGCCGCCAGTCCGCTGTACC
This sequence comes from Pleurodeles waltl, assembly GCF_031143425.1. Taxonomy (NCBI): domain Eukaryota; kingdom Metazoa; phylum Chordata; class Amphibia; order Caudata; family Salamandridae; genus Pleurodeles; species Pleurodeles waltl. The sequence goes on along the minus strand of NC_090444.1, from coordinate 1,264,145,041 downwards.
GCGATGTGGTGTCTTGAGACCACGAAACGCACCTTCCCCCGTAGGCCGTTCCACCTCTTCCTGATGTCGTCCCAATTTCTTGGGTGCTGTCCCACTGTGTTGACCCTGTCGACTATTCTTCGCCATAGCACCATCTTCCTAGCTATGGAGGTGTGCTGCACCTGTGCTCCAAAGAGCTGTGGCTCTACCCGGATGATTTCCTCCACCATGACCCTGAGCTCCTCCTCCGAGAACCTGGGGTGTCTTTGCCGTGCCATGGGGTGGTGTGGGTGATGTGTGGGTTGGTGTGTGTTGTGCTGTGTGGGGTGATATTTAGTGGTGTGTTGTTTGAGGTGCGTAGATGTTATGTGGGTGATGGTGTTGAGTGCCTGTGAATGCTAGTTTGTGGATGCTGGTGTCGCTCTCTGGCCTTCTCTCTGTAATATTGGTCGTAGGGGTTTGTGTGATGTGGGTGTGTGTTTTATATTGTATTGGGTGTGTGGGAGTGGTGTGTGTATGTGTATCAGGTGTGTGTTTTTCAAATTGTCCAATGTGGTGGTGTTTTGGAGATGTGTGTGTATTTTGAGCGTGGCGGTGTGTACCCCCAATGGAATACCGCGGTTGAAAGACCGCCGCGTGGATTCATGGGTCATGATAGCATGGGCGTATTTCTGTTGGCGTGACGGTGGAGGTTTTGTTTTCGCCAGTTTATCACTGACCTTTGGTGTGGTGGACTTGTGTGGGTGTCTGGATTTTGTCGGATTTCGAGATGTGGGTCGTAATAGCTGTGGCGGATTTCCGCGGCCGTGGTGGTGTGTTGGCGCTCTTCTGCACGGCGGTAAGCGGCTTTTACCGCCAATGTTGTAATGACCCCCATAATATTTTTTATGTTTAGATTAGAAAACAAATGTCACTTTGAGTGTTTTTGTAAAAATGTCTCAATTTTCTTCAGACAAAAAGTAAAAGTGTTTGCAATACATCATTAAAAAAGAAATGTGAAGCAAGGAATACACAGTTAGACCTGATCATTTTGAAAAAGAACAGTTAGTAAGCTTTGCCTCTCTGGGGAGAGAGAGGGGGTATGTAACTATTCAGCAGAAAAACAGCAACGAGCAGAATTGATTAGGAAGGCCACCAATGCAGTGTGGCCATTTGTCAGATGTGTGGACAACCATGGAAGATGGGGTTTGGTGCTAATGCATTGTTTGACTAAAGATTTGCCGTGCACAGAATACATTTTTTATCATTTGTCACCATCCTTGACGATTAATGTGCTCATGAATGGAATATAAAACCCATTTTCATATCATTAAATGGTACAATCAAGCCTTTATGTTGATCCAGGAAGATTATGAAGGTAACTGACTGTTCTAAAAGCAGATATCCTCTTTTCCAGCAACATCTGTAAATCTAATGTGAACAGGTTTTATATGACATGCTGTTCTCGTTTATTTTTAGTGCAGAAAAAAATCATGTGTTCAAAATGCTGAAATATAGTCAAAATAAAGAATTGGCAAAAAAGTCATCTGTGCATGCTTGTGTTTGCATTGGCATGTTGAAGCTAGCCCCATTGGCTGTCCAGTGTGACTAGATAACCTCTTGAGATTGGCACAAGTTGTTAAAGATTCTTTGAACAAGATGCAACACGTCAAGCCATTACCTGTTGTACCTCTTGAGTCAGACACACATGATTGAAAAATCTTTTTCCAAGGTGATCTACTGCAGCCATTACTAAATGGACCTCCTCAGTGTCACATATGTTCTTGCTTAAAATCGGTGAAGTGTTGTAAGCCCCTACTGAAGGTCCCACAGATTTCCACCACCGCTCTGCATGTCCCACCAATCCCAAGATTCAAGAGAAATATGAATAGATTAGACCTCCTTAAATGTCCACTTTTGTTGTAAGTGAATAGAATAATAAAAAATAAATGAGACTTTTTTTGGAACACAGTAGATCACAGAATGGATGTGACAGCAATATATAACTCAGCTCGTGTGTTTGCTTGTCTTCTATTAGCTAAATAAACATTCCAAGGCTGGGTTATGATTCTGGTAGTGATTATCAAGACTCTGGGTGCATCTTCAGTTTGTTCTTCCAGGCGCAATTAAAGACCCTCTAATATGTATAAGTATTACTAGTTATCTATCTTACAAAGGATATCTATCTTGTGCAAGGCAAAGGAGGCGTGTTCCACACAGATACTAGAAACTAGAAACAATAAAGAAAGAGATTCAACCATATACATACAGCCAAGAACGGGTTTGGTAATTTTAATATCTATTAAATATTTAAATTAAATTTGATATGATTAGTTGGAGGCATGTTCGTTGATGATTTTGTCATTGGTGACATTTGGTGGTGACAGTATCGCTAGAGGCCCTCTCCTCCACATCAAAGTTGATGAAAGGTTCAACAATATTTAAGCTGCAAACAGAGGGTTTTATCTTTGATATCAGGATACCTGACCCTAGATGGCTGTCCTAATATTAAAAAGAAAAGCACATAGTGAAATGGCCATGTTTGGGTGAGGCTGGGACTTGAGACCTTTTAAAAGTATTGAAATGGCTACCTTAGTGAAAATAGTAGCAAGTAGGGATCTATTATTGTTTTCTGTACAGAATGCACGAGTTAACGATTGAGTGTTACAAATGTGTTATGGTTTACTGCACCTTTTAGAAGTAAGGTTGTTCTTATACATTGTAATTGCACCAGTCTAAAAGAAATGGCTAACTAGGGCTGACCCATATAACCAAATAGATGAAGAGAGCCTTCCCAAACCCCACTCGATGTATTGAGCACAATATGCTTGCAGACATCTCCTCAGTCAAGATAGACCGTAAAAACGTGCCAGCCTGTGCACACCGAAATTTTATTGTGCACATGCACATATCCCACTGAAAGCTAATTGATGTATAACACTTGCAGATGCACTGCTGGGGCCTTTTAGGAAGCATTTGTGATCTTTTCTGATTTGTAAGAATAACTCACACAATTGCAGGATTTTCTAGGTTTTATTAATAAGCACTAATGAAACATGACAAGTAGCTCTTCGCACAGCACAGAACATTACTGTTTTCCCATGTGCGCTTATCTTGCTTTAGATATGTCATATCGTACAGACATAAATGCAGTTGATCACATGAATTATCTGTAGCCAGGGGTTGCAGCAGATATCTCATTGGTGCCTCTGACACTGTACTTTCTAACCCTAGACTTTGACGTCATTAGAGCAACATCAGGAACAACAAGCAAATAGGACACAGAAGACGGTTTTTGCTTTCTGTAGTTCTGACTCTTTGCATTTCCTGTAGTACCGTAGTACCAAATGGAATGTGTTCGAGAGAATGTTAAGGTGGAACAAGGTGTCAACCCTCATTAGGTGTCAAGTGTCTATATGTGACTTCTGCGACCACTGTAGTTTCGATGAATCGCATTTATATGCCCAAAGAGTCTGAGTCTCAGGAAAAGGTACACATTTCCACCTGATTTTAATTCTAAAAAATGTCCCAATTGAAACCAAGAAACATTTGTGAGTCACAGCTTTTCAGTCATACCCATGAAGACGTTTTGAGAATACCACTCTCTTCAGCTAAAAATCAGTTGTACAATTTTTTATGAAAAAGAACAAGTGAAAATGTACCCTTTTTGTTTTATATTCGAACGCAAAACAGTTTTGAACAGAGACTAACACATCTGTTTAGAGACGTTCACAGACAACTAAGGTAACCTACCTTCTGAGATGCCTACGTCCCTCTCATAGGAAAAATCTCACAGGAACCTTTATGCGAATATATCTATTTACAAATGCGAAAACAAGTTTTATCAATTCCAAAACGCATTCCCCACAAGTTTTAGAAGCCATTTGCCAATGTCAATCAAACTTAAATGTGATAATAGCATTGTGATTCGTGTTCTGAGTATTGCACATTTTTCTTTTGAGCAGCCAGTTGGAAATGTGATTGCTTAGTGATGGTATAACATTAATTTGTTTCTAATGAGGACACAATTGAATTGTAATACGCTTAAAATTGAACCTTTAGGGCCATATTTATACTTTTCGACACACAACTGCGCCAACGCAGTTGTGCGTCAAAAAATCTAACGCCGGCTAACGCCATTCTGAAGCGCCATGCGGGCGCCGTATTTATTCAATGACGTTAGCCGGCGTTAGCCGGCGGAGCTGCCTGGTGTGCGCCCAAAAAAATGACTTACACCAGGCAGCGCCGGCGTAGGGGAATATGGAGCTTGGGTGTCAAAAAATGGGGCAAGTCAGGCTGAGGCAAAATTTTCGCCTCAACCCGATTTGCGCCATTTTTTTTGACTCCCAATCCCCATTGAAATGACTCCTGTCTTAGCAAAGACAGGAGTCATGCCCCCTTGCCCAATGGCCATGCCCAGGGGACTTCTGTCCCCTGGGCATGGTCATTGGGCATAGTGGCATGTAGGGGGGCACAAATCAGGCCCCCCTATGCCACAAAAAAAAAAAAAAAATACTTACCTGAACTTACCTTAAGTTCCCTGGGATGGGTCCCTCCATCCTTGGGCGTCCTCCTGGGGTGGGCAAGGGTGGCAGGGGGTGTCCCTGGGGGCATGGGAGGGCACCTCTGGGCTCCTTCCGAGCCCACAGGTCCCTTAACGCCTGCCCTGACCAGGTGCCTAAAAACGACGCAAAAGCGGCTGGAAGTCATTTTTTTTGACCCACCCACTCCCGGGCGTCATTTTTGCCCGGGAGTGTAAATACGGCGCACATGCCTCGGAGTCATTTTTTAGAAGGGAACGCCTACCTTGCATATCATTAACGCAAAGTAGGTGTCCACGCTAAAAAATGACGCAAACTCCATGAACTTTGGCACTAGACGCGTCTAACGCCAGAGTATAAATATGGAGTTCGTTTTGCGTCGAATTTGCGTAAAAAAAACGACGCAAATCCGGCGCAAACAGAGTATAAATATGGCCCTTAGTACCTAGAGGCTGATTCGCAAAAGCATTTATTGGTACAGAAAGTAGTACCATAGAACTTCGTTTTTACTTACTGTTACACATCCTTTGTAAATTAGCCTGGGAATGTCCAACTACCAACTTGTAGTATTATTAACAGAGTACAGTCCTCTCCAGGTTTACTTATTGTGTATAAATATTTCCTGACAAATCAATTTTTTTCCCATTTTGGATATTTTGGGTCAGTTCCAAAGGGTGCAATAGTACATAGGAGTACTCCTGTTGTACTACTTCCCATACTCATAAATTGTTTTGTGCAGGGGCTCCCTAGTGTCTTTATGTATAAACTTACAAACCTACAAGAGAGCACACACCACCATTTCTTTGTTTCCATTGACTTGTAGAAAATAGATTTCAGTCGGAAACAAATATTGACATTTCCTCTCCGAGAGTGATTTATTATACATGTCAGTAGGCAGCAGCTGTCCTCTACGGGAATCCCGCTTGCTCCATTCTGCACGCCTGGGAGGAACAGTGTGCGCCCTGTCATAGTGTCTTCTGTCCAGCATGCTGTAGCCCATTCCATGCAAGCACATTTTTCATTTTGTCTCATATTGGCTTTAACCTTATGCTCACTTTAGATGGCATACAAATCTATAAGTGTAACATTCCAATCGATAGATGTGATGAGAACAGTAAACAAAATGGCAGAGATGAAGGAGAACAAATTAACTTCAGAAGAGCCATGTAGTGTTTTCGATACCCATTCCCAATTTAAAGGTTACAAAGCAACTGAGGTAGTCTGTTCAAAGGCATTTACAATAGGGGAAGCACAGAATTTGAAACTGCAATGAATCTAATACCTACTTCTGTCTTTATAATATTCTACTGTTTTTAGAGAGTGACTGTCTTATAGCGATATTGAGAAATTTTACAGAGGCACAGTGCCTAAGAAAGACTACTAGCAATGATACAAAGTCACTTGCATATCAAGCGGAACAGCTTATTCTAATTCATCTCTATTAGTTTCTTGGGACTACTGAACAGTCTGGGTATTTCCAAGATACATAAAAAGCCGAGCTGTTCCTGGCTTCTCTCATATTTACTTTTTAATGGTGTTGTACATCTAAATTAAATGATTTACGATAAAGAGCGTTGACTTTCAGATTGTAATAGTCAAGATCACTTTTAGAATGTGGTATGAACTGCACTCGTCATTAGACTTAATGAGAAACTCAAATGCTTTACTACTTGCATATGAGAGAGGCAGATAGTTAGTCGTCAGTGTTTAATTAGCAAAGGTTCTTCATCTCGTATATAAAATTCACCAAGAGTATCAAACGAAATCCTTCCCAAAATATGGTGACAGCGGTTTCATTCAGCATCCTACCTATCAATCTGTTTCATTTGATAGAATGGCCTCTAATACTACCCCTTTTTCCAATGTGTTCCACAAAACAGATTTAACGTACCACAAAATGGCTGGTGTCAACCCAGAATAATATAAGGGCATGTATAAGCTAACAATGTAGCCCGCCATCGCAAACGTCAAATAGAGGTCTAACGCACCAACAGCAAATTCCTTTTCCACATGCCAGTGTCTGACATCATCCAGCACATATACCATGGCTGCTTTCAACTCTTCATGTGTGAATTAAGCATGAACAACCAGAATGCAATTGGCTGCTGTTTGCACTTTGTTAGCATTTTACCAAATACCGATTTTCCAGACTGCATAAGTTTGTGTTACATTTCTGAAATTTCACATACTTGCACAAAACAAAACAACTACCTGTATGACTTCGAATTAGGAAATTTGGAGAATGCTAGAGGTCGTGGGGAAGTCTAAAAGTTTGGTTTACCTCCAACATCTTCATGATCTAGCCTGCACTTGCCCCATCTCTATAACTGTCAGAGAGACGGTGGGCTTAACAGATTTATTTGTGACACTGGAATATATCTAAGACTTTAGAGAATGTGGTTTCTTTGAAGAGTTAATGGTTTATGGAATAAACACACTTCTTTGAACAAGAGGATTGAAAGAACATTTTGGACACATGAATTATATTTATCAAAGAATGGCGTTGCTCTTGTGCCTCGCAACAGGAGTGCAAGAATGACAAAACTCAAGTTAGATTTATCAAGCCATGCAAGGCCATTATGCGTAGCCTTGCCTGACTTGATAAATCTAAAGTAACCCAATGCACCACAAATCACTGCATTGCTTTACTCTGCCCTGCAAAGGTGTTCCGTGGATAGAGAATGCGTGTTCCCACGCACCCACCCATGAATTTTGGCACATTTCTAGATTTACTATTTGTGATACTCCTTGGAATGCGTCAAAATCCTATGCCTCCCAGGTGAGGCGTAACAAGGAGAAATATGTTTATTTATCCTTTTTATGTCCTCTTTCTATGTGTACTACATTTTGCAGTGCGTCAAAACATTTATCGACAAACATCTGTGCCCTGGAATATGAAAATATTTAAAGGTAAACTTACACTCTAGTGAAGTTGTCGATAATATCTTGACGTACGTCTATTCCTTCCTCTTCACCACTTTCATCTTCATTTGGCATTTCAGCATCCCACCTGCTGGCTCTTCATGGTCTCCACCCGCTGTGATGTATGGAATGTTCCGTCACAAGGCTATGTTGTGCAACAGGCCATGGTAAATTGGCACACCTTATTGAGTGAATAGAGGAGTGCTCAACTGGTCTTATCCAGAGAGTGCAATCTGGCCTTCAGGAGCCCAAAAGCCCACTCCACTGTCCGCTGTGTTCTTCCATGAATCTCAATGAAGCAGACTTTCCCTGAGGTTATTAGATTCCTCAGCAGTGCTAACAACCATGGTCGGTTAGTACTGACGTATCGCCAATGTTCTGCTGTCCACATCCTCATCCTCTGCCTTCTCATCCTCACTGTCCTCAGGGTCCACCGCTGCTACAGGGGCATCTCCAGTCTCCTCCTCCTGCAGAAAAGGTAAAAGTCGTCTGAAGGCCTGGTTGTGCAACATGCAGCATGCCACTACTATCCGGCAGACCTTCTTGGGTGAGTAGCACAGGGATCCACCTGTCAGATGGAGGTACCTGAACCTGGCCTTCAGGAGGCCGAAGGTCCTCTTAATAATAATTCTGGTTCGGCCATGTGCCTCATTATAATGTTCTTCTGCCCTTGACCTGGCATTCCTCACAGGGGTCAGCAGCCATGATAGGTTTGGGTAACCAGAGTCACCTGCAAATATTGAGGGACAACATTTAGCCACACACTATCCTATATGGCGAACAGCATAGGCATACACCAGCATATACTGGGTGGGATCCAAGGCTCACCTATTAGCCACACCCTGTGCCTCTGTAGTTGGGCCATCACATTTGGGATGCTGCTATTCCTCAGGACAAAGGCATCATGCACCGACCCAGGATACTAAGCATTGACTTGGGAGATGTACTGGTCCTCCAGGCACACCATATGCACCAAGGACACAGCCCAGCACCTCAGCCAAACAGTCCACGGGACAGTGGTAGCACCACCTACTCATGGTGGTAGGGATACCAGACCAACAACACTGAAGGGAAAGGATGCAGCACCACCTGGGATGAAAGGGAAGAGTCCGGCACCAGCTGTGAGGAAGAGGAAGGATCCTGCACCAGCTGTGAATAAGGGAAACGAGCCTGCATGAGCTGTGAGGAAGGGCAAGGAGTCTGTACCACCAGGCCAGAGGGGAAGAGCCCATCCACCCCTGCCAGGAAGGGTAAGAGATCCCCAACCCATGACCAGGAGGACATGAGGCACTCTACACCAGTGGAAGCTGTCAGGCAAACACCACCGCCACCACCAGCTGTCAGGGTGCCCCCACCACCAGCCGTGGATGTGCTGCCATCAGTGAGTGCAGGGGCTGCCCAGGATCCTCCCCCAACCTCCACCAGCATGCAGACATTAGTGAGTGCAGGGGCTGCCCAGGAGCCTGCCCCAACTACCAACAGCATTCAGCCATTACCACCGGGGGACACCATGTTGTCCACCCTCCAGGGGCTACTGTGTGGGCTGCCCCCTCCAGAACCAGTGGGCAAGACACTTGAGAGACTGTGGCCTTGCACTCCCCAGGACAACGCAATGGGCATGTTGTCCCCTCCAGAACCAGTGGGCAAGACACCCACTTGAGAGACTGTGGCCTTGCACTCCCCAGGACAAAGAGCAATGGGCATGTTGCCCCCTCTTGAACCAGTGGGCAAGGCACCCACTTGAGAGACTCTGGCCTTGCACTCCCCAGGACAAAGAGCAGTGGGCATGTTGCCCCCTCAGAACCTGTTGGCAAGACACCCACTCCAGAGACTGTGGCCTTGCACTCCCCAGGTCAAAGAGCAATGGGCATGTTGCCCCCTCCAGAACCAGTGGGCTTGTTCCCGCATTCGGCTGAGGTGCCCCCGCTCCCTCTGAAATGCCTGCCTATGTGCAATCTGATGCCCCTGCAGTGTTCTATCCAGATGTGGTCAGGACTCGAGTTGGGCCTTCGACTGTGCCCTGAGGCCATGTGTGCCCTTTGAGCTTTGGACTGGGCAGTGTCCCTTTTTTATACAAGTGTACACATTTGTTTCATAGCCAAATCGGATTATTGATTTTGATCATGATCTGATTGAAATAACCTTAGTCAATTCCTGTTGTCCTTGCATTATTCTGCCAATTCTTGGGGTCAAATTGTTTTTCTTGTGCAACTGGTTGTGTGTATGGTGCGCGTGTGTGTGTCTGGTGTGTGTGGTGCATGTGTGTGTCACTCTTGTTTTCCTCCTACTCTCCCTTATGTGCTTGGTGGCTGTACTCACCATTGCCGTCTTTGTCGGCGTTGGTGTTCCAGGTGGAGCATAACAGAGAAGATCATCGGGAACACTTGCACTTCAGGTTCCACGGCGGCATGGTTCTTCCCTGTGTCTCCAATGGTGAGTCCTTTTACTTCAGTGCTCTGTTTCCACCAGGCTTTTGTTGGCATTGGTACCGCCCAGAAAAAGGTGGACGTTTACAGAGTCTTAGTATGGTGGGGAGAACTTTGTCTTCCGCCTGGCTGTTTGAGGCTACAGCCGTGGTGGCTATTGTTTCCGCCCTGGTAGTTGGTATGGTACATTGGCTGTCTATCAGAGATTTCACTGCCATGGTCATAATTGGGTGGTATTTACCACCAGCCTATTGGTGGTATTACCACCACTTTATCACCCACCGCCAGGGTCGTAATGAGGGCCATAATGTTTTAGTGATGTTGACACTTAGAATATTTTTTTTTTACGTCTGATATTTACAAAAAATAATTTTTAAATAATACATTTGAAATGTATTATTTATACATTATTTTTTTCTACAATTCCATCAACAGAAGTATAAAATACACCACATGACTAACAAATTTAAAAACAGTCGAACATTACATTACACTACACTGTGTCAAATTTACCAAAAAACAGTAGTGTACTCATTTTGCATTAGTAAACACACTAGCCACTATTTTGAGTGGCGGTGACGCACTTAGGGTCGGATTTAAGAAAAGTGGTGCTGCACCCTGTGCAGCACCAATTCCCTTCCACCCCTCAGTGCTCCCTAACTCCACCATGTGTGTGCTGTATCCAAGATTTGTTAAATGTTTTCTTCATACATGCAGACATTTATAAAAATATCATCAAATACTTCACAAAATATGTTTTTCAGAATTTTGCTACCCCCCCAACTAACTGGATAAATGTCATTTCAGGGTTATTTGATGCTAAAATACTAATTTGATTTGTATTCAAAGTAAGGTAATGACATTTTTTAATATGGCATGTAGTTTGTTGAAGTACAAAAAGTAATATCAATGGGTGCATCCTCCTTTAAAATGGGAGCAAATTTAAATATAGGACGTGATACTGTTAGTGTAATGGGATTCTTTTCTGATTGCGTTCACTCCAATACTGAGACAGTGCCATATTATGCCTAGTTTTCCATCAAAGGAAATGGGACTGCAGCATGTTTATGGATCCTATTATGGGAAATCCGTGCTGGTGGGTTACAGTGCAATCAGATGTCTTTGAGCCCCAATTGTGTCAACTGGGGAGGGGTTTTCTGGTTTCCTGGGTCCCCTCTACTATGATCCATCAAACTGGTAATAAAGTGCCCCATTTAGCACTTGATTTTAGGGAAGTTAATCTGAGCAGTCAAGGGCTTACTCAAGAAAGTGATGTAGGCTAAAAAAACATGAGGATGAATTTGAATTCTGCGCACAGGATTGGAGAATTTTGACAACTCCACTCTTCCAAAGCAGAGATTCAGCAAACATTCGCCAACCACTGTGTGGTGGAATTTTTGTCCTGTTTGAGAAACATGATGACAACAGGAACAACACAAGCATTCAGAATGCTCTGGGGAGCAAGATTTGGCATCTCCTAGCATGATTTCTGGTCACTAGGAGATCCCACAGCGAGATTTTAGAAATGCGGGCAGTCAAATTTTTCTACTCGAGGGCCATCAAAATCAACTCGCAAATAGATTTATGATTAGGTACTCTTCCCACATGAATAGTTTGGGTAGTTTTGTTAACTGAGTCACATATTTTAATTTTACTTTTATTATTTTTAAAAGGAAGGAAGCGCCACAGAGACCCCAACTTCCTCTTCCTATTTTTCTAAGTCCACTTGGATTGTTATAGTATGTTCACACTGAAATCACAACAAAATATGAACACTTTATCGCCATTAGACTTCTTAAGATGTTACCATAAGCATGAACATATTTTGAAAAACGAAATGAATATTAGATTACCTAAATAGTCAGTAAAGACCTAGAAGACAACAGTTCTCACATACCTATATCCTGGAAACACTAAAAAAATACAACCTGTAGAAAATCAAAAGTAACCCTACTCTCTCGTGGGATCACCAATTCAATACCCCAGATGGCCCAGGCTGCCACTTTTCAAAAATCTGGTGAGACGCTTATGAGGGCCTGCCACAATCAAGGCAGCTTCAAGAACACAATGTAATTATTTTGTGAGCATAGCATCACAAGCACGATTCGTACAATTTCCCAGTGGTTTATGAAAAACGTCTTAATTCCCAGGGCATTTTCCTGATCTTTTTTCTGACTTTGATTCAATCACCTCTGCAGCTATGTTTTTTTCTCCTTCTTGTTTTCCAAGCATGGGATGCACATGCCCCTTTCTTTTCCCGGAGGTACGCATTCCCAAACTAGAGGAAATGTGGGGACATTTCGGTAGAGCTTCTCGGCCCTGCTAGCGTCCCAATCACCTGGCACTTCACAGGTGGCGCTGATCAGGGAAGGTGCTGTCTACCAGACTCCTGCTTTTTACCCCTCATAGTAGGGGAGCAAGGCAAATGAATTGTCATTGCCCGGGGCTTTTGACAGTATTTTAACAGCCTTGTTACATTTTTGTATACTTCGCAAATACAGTCAGCTTTGATACACCCCAACGCCTCTGGCAAAGTGCAAGCTTAGTCAGCTACCAACTCAAGTCAGGCCAGTTGATGAACTGTAACCCATGAATCTTTTAAATACTACTTGAGGATGGTGCATAAAAGACATCCAGAAGTCGTGTAAGATTACAGGAATTATTGTTAGTGAGTTCTGAAAAACATTTCCCTATCAATTGACACACACAAGAACTCCACACTATAAAATTACATCTCTACTTTGCAATTACAAGCAAACCCCCATGGAATAGAATACTACTGTGTGAGGCAGATTTTTCTGACCCTAAAATCACAGGGAATCCACTAATGTCCACGTTTTTTGTGCATATGTTTACTTCCTGCTCTGAAAAGGTGTTATATTTATGCAGGTACTACTGCGCTGGAAGGTGGAGGTGGGACAAGGCAGAATACTTTTTTAGCAGGTGGAAATATTATAAGCTTCATCTTGTTAAAAAAAAAAAAAACCTCAATATTTGGCTGCTGCTATAGCTAAAGTCTCAGGTTATTCCATACTCTGTAAGTCCGGGTGTGTAAAAACATAGGGCCAGATGTATCAAGCTCCTGGTTTGCATTTCTTAAATAGCAAATTTTAAGAAATCACTATTTTGGAAATACAAAATAGGATGTATGAAAATTGTGAGTTGGTATTTGCGATTTCTTAAAATTCGCAAACACAATTTGCAATTAGCAAATACCGAATCGCAAATCATTTAGGATTCGGTATCTGAAAAGAACAAATTGCAAAAACGGAAAACCTGAACAGCCTGATGACATCACAACCAGGAAGTGAGTCAGCACATGCTGTTTCCAGGAGCCACACCCACAGGAGCAGGCAGGGAGACACAACCCAGCACCAGGAGAGCCAGCCTTGTGATCCAGCCAGGACCAAATTGCAACATGGCCACTGATGGGAAGGTGAAGGACAAGGGCAACAGGAAGCGCAAGCTCAAATTCAGTGAGCAGGAATTGGAGGTGCTCACTGAGGAGGTTGTCAGGAACCATGACAAATTCTTTGGGAAGAACTCACTACAGGTCCCTGAAAGTGAGAAAAGGAAACTCTGGTTGGAAATCCAGACAAAAATCTGTGCAGTGGGTGTTGTGCAGCGCTCTGTGGAGGAGATTCGCAAGAGGTGGTATGACCTGCGTTCCCGTGCCAAAGAAAGGGTAGCCACAAGGCTAAAGGAGGCAAGGAGCGCCGGAGGAGGACCACCCATTCAGACACCGTCCACACCAATTGAAGACATGGTGGAGTCCCCACTGCTTCCGGAAGCCGTCAGTTGTGCCACTGACATTGACACCTCAGGGACACCCCACCAGCAAAGGTAAGGGCAGTAATAATGTGTATCCCCATATGTGCCTGTACAAATGCCCCCTAGAAATAGCTATTAGCCTGATGCAGCATGATAAGTAGTCCATGCCACATCTTACATACAACACAACAATGCCTTGTGGGAGTGATAGGCCACAATCCGAAGGTCAATAAACTACATTCAAAATAACTTGGTGTTAAGCCACATAGAGAAACAACACACACACGTCACAGTGATACAATGTCAGAGTAGAAATTTTACTATTGTGCTACTTATTGTGAGATATACATTAATGACATGCTGCACATTGTCATTGCAGATGTCCCGGGCCCTTCTGCAGCAGAAAGTGAAAATGTGGGGGATGTTGAAACACAGCCACAGTCCGACTCCAACACAAGTGAGTCTCTCAGTATTGCACCAACCAGAGGCAGGGCAAGGGTGTTTCCTCTCCCAGAGTACAACCTGGACTCAGATGAGATGCCGGATGAACTCCCCACACCATCCCCAGAGAATAGATCCACAGGAACACGGCAGTCCCTGCCCCAGTCAACTCCTCTCAGGAGGCGTCACGATGCAGGCAGACAGTGCAGAGAAGAAAAAGAGGGCCCATCAATCTCTGGCAGACTTGAAGCTTCCATGCTGAAATTACAGCACCTGCAATGCAAACACATGAGGTCAATGCACAGGCAGTTGGCATCATTCAATCAGAACATGGGCACAATGAAAAAGCATTTGGAGTCACTGTACGAGGGACAGCAAACAGCAGCCAAGAACACAAAGGACTTGACAAATGCCATTAGGGACCTCTGCACTGAGATTCAGCAGGAGCGTGCCAGCCACCGTAGGCGTCATCACCAATTCATGAGAAGGTTTTATGGGTTCTGCAGATCGGTGAATCGGCTTGCTAGCTCAACTGCCATGAAGTCACGATGTGCTGTGGGCATACAGAGCTTGGTGCAAATAACCAATGTCCTGGATGCAATGCAGACAGCATGCAGTGCTACAAATAGTGAACTGAGTGGTGGAGATAGTGAGGAGTTCTCTAGCCTCAGCAGTCTTACAGTGCCTGTGATGGACCGTAGGCGTTGCAGTACCAGACACAGTACTGCCAGTGAACCCACTACAAGAGGTGCAAGTGGAGTGCTTGGACGTAGGAAGTAACGTTAAGGCCTACAGGGGACTACTGTAACATGTACAGTTATACTAGGATGCTAATAGTGTGACACTGTTATTTGCACATGGTAGCCTATTCTTCAAGGTTATAAAGTTGCTAACTTCAGAAAGACATAAAATTGCAGTAGTGTTGTCATTACTTACATTAGAAATGGTTGCGCGTGATGTCAGCACGTCTTTGCCTGCCCTCTGCTGCACTGGTCCTGTCTACTGGGTGATGGGGTGGTAAGGGATCACCATCTTCATCAGTGTCCAGCTCCATTGTTCAACCGGTATGCCACTTCTTGTTGCTATGCTGTGCAACATTGCACATGCGGCCACTATTTTATGTGTCGTCTCTGGGCTGTACTGTAGTGCCCCTCCACTCTTATGGATGCACCTGAAGCGGCTCTTCAGGAGACCAAACGTCCGCTCCCCCACACTGCGGGTTGCCCTGTGTGCAGCATTGTACCTCCTCTCTGCAGGTGTTGCAGGGTTCAGGTAGGGCGTCAGTATGTAGGTGCGCACTGCGTAGGCATTGTCTCCTGGAATGAACAAAGGGTAAAATGAGTACTGTTGGAATCTGATGTCACTATTACTTCAATGCAACATAGTCATCTATTACTTTACCCAGTAGGTATCCTTCGTCAAACTCCCCAGCTAGCAGTCTTGTATGAATCCCGCTGTGGCAAAAGATGTAGGAGTCATGTGTTCTACCTGGTTATCTGGCCACAAGATCGGTGATGATGTTAGAGGCATTGCTAATCACCTGTATGTTCATGAAATGATGTTTATTTACGGCTGCGATAAACATACTGGGTGGCCAATGGTGGACAGATTGCTACATGTGTTCCATCGATGGCACCTATGACATGAGGGAATTGTGCAATCTGATAAAAATGTATTTTTGTTTGTTGTAATTCCTGGGGGGTGTTGGGGAATCTTATGTGCTCTTATATTTTGCTCAACATGGCATTGAGAAATGCATTGAAAAATCGTGAGAGGGCATTCTGTAAGACCCCTCATGCTGCTGCTATGACCCCTTGATAGCTCCCTGAGGCTAATAGGTGCAGAGAGCATAATGCCTGCACATGGGTGGATATGCTATTGGTCCTGTGTGTGGTGTGCTGCAGTATGGGTTGTAGATCAGCTATCAGGTCAAGTATCATGGCTGAGCTTAAACTGTACTTCTCATAGATTTCCTCATCAGTCTGGTCAAAAAGGATTATGCGCACTCTGAAAATGCGCTTCTGTCTACTCCGCCCTCTCCTCAAACCTGCCAAGATCCTCATCCTCCTCCCCATCATGTAGATTGCAGCCATTGTGGAAGAGCGGCTGAGGCATTCTGGGCCTCTTTATATAGGTTGCACCTGGTTACCACCTGACTTCAATTCATGGTAAATTGCATGTGCAAAAGGCCACAATTTGCGACTTTTTAATGCATCCCATTGCGACATGGTTTTGCGTGTCGCAATCAGCGTATTGCAAATAGCGACATGAAATACCGAATCGCTATCTGCGATTCGCTAAACTGTGTCGCAGTTTGCGTCTCGTAAATAGCGATTCTGTATTTCATGTCGCTATACGCTGATTGCGACATGCAAAACCATGTCATATTCGCACAAATTCGCAATTTTTGCGATTCCGTATTTTCCTACTGTGAATGCCTTTCATACATCGCAGGGACCATTTTTGCATTCGCAAACAGATGATTTTTTGAATTCGCACCATTTGCGAATGCAAAAAAGCTTGATACATCTGGCCCCTAGTCACTAATGGTCAGGTAGAGCAAAATGAAGGCGTGCAAACATACATTAATTTTGTTCCACCTGACCTGTAATGATGCCCTAAATATGTAAATATTTTTGTTTTAAAATTCAATGTCTAATCCACTGCAGTTTATATGAAAAGAAGTAACTTTGAAAATAAACACAGTAGTATCTATAATGCTGATTATTAAACAATGGCCCTCATTACAACATTGGCAGTAAATCCCATTTACCGCTGCGCAGAAGACCGCCAACACACCGCTGCGGCGGCAGAATTCCACTACAGCTATTACGACCCAAAGCACGGAATCCACCCAAATCCCGACACCCACATAAGTCTGCCAAACCAAAGGTCGGTGATAAACTGGCGATAACAAAACCTCCACTGTAACACCAACAGGAATACGCCCACACTATCACGACACACGAATCCACGTGGTGGTCTTTCAACCACTGTATTCCATTGGCGGCACACACCGCCGCGCTCAAAATACACACACATTTACAAAACACAACCACATTGGACAATTCGAAATACACACACCTGCAGAGATTTGGGGCTTCTCCGATAGTAGTAGAATAACTAAAATCGAGAATAGTTTTGCACGGGCCCTATGTGCATGCCCCATTAGCACCCCATTAACCCCCTTGTTTCTAGACTTGGGGTTTAAATGAATGGCCGACCTAATCATTTTACGACCTTTGCTGTACTGGGTGAGGCTATGGATAGTCCCAGAATTGGTCGTATATAAGTCCTCACTTCTAGAATTGTTAAAATGTTCTAATTCTACCTCCATCCCATGAATCAAACACGTATCTAGCTGGTTTTACACATTAGGATTGAGAGACTTATGGGAGAACCCCCACCAACTTGAGAAGTCCCACGTAAAAGTATTGAAGCGCGTTTACTGGTCCCATATACGGAACAACTATATTTCTCATAAACTTAATGGTCGCTTAACTAATCTCTTTATTGATTTTAAATGGTACCCAGAGTTCGAACTATACCTAGATTTAATTCCTGACCTACTAGGCAAAGGACTGTATGCCAGATTCTGTTTTGGAACATTACCATTGATGACCCTGACGAGCAGATGGGGATCCAATACCACTTCTGATATTTGCCCTGTATGTGGTAATTCCCCTGAAACAGTAGAACACTTGGGCCCGTATTTATACTCCGTTTGCGCCAAATTAGCGTCGTTTTTTTCGACGCAAATTCGGCGCAAAACTAACGCCATATTTATACTTTGGCGTTAGACGCGTCTAGCGCCAAAGTATGGGCAAATAGCGTAATTTTTTTGCGTGAACGCCTTCCTTGCGTTAATGAGATGCAAGGAAGGCGTTCCCGTCTAAAAAAATGACGGCGACGCAAATGCGTCGTATTTATACTCCCGGGCAAAAATCACGCCCGGGAGGTGGCGGGTCAAAAAACCCCGCATTTGCGCCACTATTTAACGCCTGGGTCAGGGTAGGCGTTAAGGGGCCTGTGGGCTCAAAATGAGCCCACAGGTGCCCTCCCCTGCCCCCAGGGCCCCCCCCTGCCCCCAGGGCCCCCCCGCTGCCACCCCTGCCCACCCCAGGAGGACACCCAAGGATGGAGGGACTCACCCCAGGGACATTCAGGTAAGTTCAGGTAAGTATAATTTTTTATATTTTTTTATTTTTTTGGGGTGGCATAGGGGGGCCTTATTTGTGCCCCCCTACATGCCACTATGCCCAATGACCATGCCCAGGGGACACAAGTCCCCTGGGCATGGCCATTGGGCAAGGGGGCATGACTCCTGTCTTTACTAAGACAGGAGTCATGAAATGGCGTCTGGGCGTCGTAAAAAAATGGCGCAAATCGGGTTGAGGCGATTTTTTTGCCTCAACCTGACTTGCCCCATTTTAAGACGCCCTAACGTCATTTTTTCCCAACGCCGGCGCTGCCTGGTCTACGTGGTTTTTTTCCACGCACACCAGGCAGCGCCGGTCTGCTTGCGCCGGCTAACGCCATTCCATAAATACGGCGCCCGCATGGCGCTTCAGAATGGCGTTAGACGGCGCTAAATTTTTTGACGCTAAACTGCGTTAGCGCAGTTTAGCGTCAAAAAGTATAAATATGGGCCTTTATGTTTTTCTGCCCTGCTTACTTAGTCCCAAGGTCCAAATGGATCCAAAAAATCTGTCGGGAAATGAAGATAAGAAAATGTGATCTAGCCTTGAGGATTTTGAAAAGTCACAACTCCAATGTGTTAATATACGCAGTAAGCAAGTTTTTAGCAGCGGCTTGGCGTATACGCAACTTTCACACAAACAATGATCTTAATTGATTTTTAAGTTGGACAATCAGGGATTCTATTTTATCTTATTCTATTTTTAAACTTGGTTGATGGTAGTTTTGTACTGTTTTATTTATGATGATTGCTTATTTTTGTATTGTATTGCTTTGATGGTCTGCTGGCCGAATAAAGCTTATTGTGAAACAACAACACACACCTGATACACATACACACACCACACCCACACACCCAGTCCAATATAAAGCACACACCCACATCACCCACAAACCCCTACGACAAAAATTGAGAAAGAAGCCCAGAGAGAGACACCACCATCAACAATACTAGCATCCACAGGCACACAACAACATCACTCACACAATATCCACGCACCTCAGACAACACACACAAACACATCCCATCACACATCACAACAGACACCACCTCACACATCACCCACACCACATCATGGCACCTCAACGACACCCCAGGTTCTCTGAGGAGGAGCTCAGGGTCATGGTGGAGGAAATCGTCCGGGTAGAGCCACAGCTCTTCGGATCACAGGTGCAGCACACCTCCATAGCTAGGAAGATGGAGTTATGGCGCAGAATCGTAGACAGGGTCAACGCAGTGGGACAGCATCCAAGAACTAGGGATGACATCAGGAAGAGGTGGAACGACCTACGGGGGAAGGTGCGTTCCGTGGTCTCAAGACACCAGATTGCAGTTCAGAGGACTGGCGGCGGACCCCCACCTCCTCCCCCACAACTAACAACATGGGAGAAGCAGGTCTTGGCTATACTGCATCCTGAGGGCCTCACAGGAGTAGCAGGAGGAATGGACTATAGTAAGTCAAATCTTAACTGTTACATCCCCCACCCTACCCGAATCCTATCACATACCCCATTCTCACCCTCACCCCCATCACTCCAACACCTCACAAATGTCCAACTATCACAACCCACACATCCCAACACCAAGCCCTGCATGCAACACCAAAGCATGGACACCCATCACGAAAGCATGTCCACTACAGATACCCACACAGATCCCCAAGCCAATTATCACATGAGATCCTAAACAAGAATGCAAGCACTGGAGTACAGGGTCACTCACCTATTGCACACGATGGCACACACAGATGCAATAATCATGCCTTTACACCCCTGCAGGACCCCTACCCAACGTCACCTGACAGGAGGTTTCAGACATGTCCACTCCCCCCACAGAAGAGGCCCACAGTGATGACAGCAGCTCTATCCAACTGGATCAAGATGACCAGCCCAGCCCATCTGGAACCTCGGGACAGTGGGTTCCCCTCACACTGGCAGATGCCTCCAGAGAGCCTCCCCCCTCAGGAAACACCAGCACAGCACCCACCCAGTGGGCCCATCCCTCTGTCCCCAGGACACGTCAATCAGCAGTGTGTTCACCACTACAGGGAACCCAGGCAAACCCAAGAAAATCAGGGACCTGGGGGCAGTGGCAGTGGGCACACGGTTCAGGGGACAGAGACACAGGATAACAGGGGAACTGCTGTGCGACAGGGAGGACAGGCCCAGGGAACCCATTCTTGACGAGGCCCTTTCCAACATCATGGGAGCGTACCATCATTCCCAGGACACGATGGCAATGTTACTGGCCAAGTTTCAGGAGACCCAGCGGCTGCAGGAGGAAGAGTATTTGGGGATCAAGGAGGAACCTAAGTTCATCAACACCACCATGGTCACCATTGTAGGGGTGCTGAAGGACTTTGTCAACAGCAACAACAACAAGGGGCCCCTGACTCTAGCCTGGATGATGAACAGCCCTCCACCTCCGCCGGCGCTAGTGGACAGGAGGCACCGCCACAGAATCACGACACCAGCACCCCACCCTCTGCAGAAGGAGAACCACCCCGCAAACGGTCCCTGAGATCCAGGACAAAGACAGAGAACAATGCCAAGACCCCGCTGGAAAATGAGACCCCCCTGAATGTCATCCCTCTGTCCCACTTCGTCACCCTGTCCATCCATCAACTGCCCTAGCTCCACTTCCTATGCCCCTTTGAACAATGCACCTGTGAAACTAATAGACTGGACTCTGCCATGGACAATCCTCCACCATCACCCCTGCCCATTTTACAACCCCCTGCACTATTTTGCACTGAAATAAACACACTTGAATCACAAAACAAGCTGGAGTCAGTCTGTGCTTTCACAAATGTGTATTTGCAATAACTATGGAATATGGCAATGTCGATTGTATTGTCAACATACCGATGTAACACAGCTCTAGTCCATGAGGTAATATAGCAGAGGTCACACAGTGGGACCCACATCTGTGACATGGAAAGGCAAAGTGACAAGTCAAGGTCCATACACTGGGTGAAAGTGACAGACATACGATAGGTCTCACAATTGTATGAGAGGTGTGAGGCAGTGACATCTTCTTACCTGTGTCTCACTGGAAGTATTGCTGGATTACTTTGTTTCTGATGTCGATATCCTCTATTCCGCCTCCTCTTCTTCACTGTCCACAGGCTCCACAGCTGCCACAAGACCTCCTTCTGGACCATCCTCCTGCAGAAAAGGCACCTGTTGTCGCAATGCCAGGTTGTGCAGCATACAGCAGGCCACGATGATCTGGAACACCTTCTTTGGTGAGTAGTAGAGAGAACCACCTGTCATATGGAGGCACCAGAACCTGGCCTTCATGAGGCCGAAGGTCCTTTCAATCACTCTCCTAGTTCACCCATGTGCCTCATTGTAGCGTTCCTCTGCCCTTGTCCTGGGATTTCTCACTGGTGTCAGTAGCCATGACAGGTTGGGGTAACCAGAGTCACCTGCAAATGTTGAGGGACAACTGTTAGACACACACTAACCCTTAGGGACAACCCCAGACAACTATTTACAGGGTATAGGGTCCTTGTCCTCACCTATTAGCCACACACGGTGGCTCTGGATTTGTCCCATCACATAAGGGATGTTGCTATTCCTCAGAATGTAAGCGTAATGCACTGAGACAGGAAACTTGGCATTCGCATGGGAGATGTACTGGTCGGCCAAACACACCATCTGCACATTAATTGAATGGTAGCTCTTCCGGTTTCTGTACACCTGTTCACTCCTGCAGGGGGGTACCAAGGCCACATGTGTCCCATCTGTGGCACCTATGATGTTGGGGATATGTCCCAGGGCATAGAAGTCACCTTTCACTGTTGGTAAATCCTCCACCTGAGGGAACATGATGTAGCTGCGCATGTGTTTCAGCAGGGCAGACAACACTCTGGACAACACGTTTGAGAACATAGGCTGGGACATCCCTGATGCAATGGCCACTGTTGTTTGAAAAGACCCACTTGCCAGGAAATGGAGTACTGACAGGACCTGCACTAGAGGGGGGATTCCTGTGGGATGGCGGTTTGCTGACATCAGGTCTGACTCCAACTGGGTACACAGTTCATGGATTGTTGCACGATCAAGTCTGTAGGTGACTCTTACATGTCTCTCTTCCATTGTCGACAAGTCCACCAGCGGTCTGTACACCGGAGGATGCCGCCATCCACCACCTGCCCCAGCCAACACTGAGGTATAACTAAATGTAATTAGCAAACATTTTTTTAAACCGCAATGTGCCTGTTACTGTGTGTATGCAAGGCCTAGATAGGTGTGACACAGTTATTATTAATGCCATGTGGTCCCATGAAATGGTGGCAGCCTGACCTGTAAGGTGGGACAAGGGGATATGAGGCAACTGCGCTGGCATTGTACACCGTCGCGGTAGGCGATCGAAGACCGCAGCGCAATCCTGCATTGGTTAACATTGGACCCTATGGGTCCCAGGAGCCAATGACGATGTACGCCGGTGGTGACGGTACGCACCGCCGTGGACGTGACCACCATTTTCTGTCTGTGCACTCACTTGATACCTGACCTTCGACAGGACAGAACCTACATTGCAAGTGCTGCTGTGACCTCAGTCTTGAAGCGACGATGGCTCATGTGTCTGGGGAAAGGGCCCCTGCCTTCACTTCGGAGGAGTTGCAGAAGTTAGAGGATGGGGTCCTCCCCCAGAACACGCTACTCTATGGTCCACCAGACAAACAGGTGAGTGCACTGTGAGCATGCTGCATGGGCAATGGCTGTTTGGAGTGGTGTGGATGGAAGATACATGGGGGGTGACTGAGGCCTGCATGTGCGGACTGTGAGTGTATGTGCATCAGGGCAAGGGTGGGAACGTGGTTCAATGACTGTGACGGTCCGGACGGTTAAAGTTTTTTCTTTTCCCCTGTACTATTCCTCTAGGTCAGCGCCCACCAGAAGAAGGATATTTGACATGCCATCGCCAAGGACTTGTGGACCCTGGGGGTCCACCACAGACGGAGCACCCACTGCCGGAAAAGATGGGTGGACATTTGCCGCAGGAGCAAGAAGACGGCGGAGGCCCAGATGGGGATGGCCTCCCAACGTGGGAGGGGTGACCGTCGCACCATGACCCCCCCCTGATGTTCCGGATTCTGGAGGTGGCGTATCCAGAGTTGGATGGGCGCTTGGAGGCATCACAGCAACCACAAGGGGGTGAGTACCATCACATCCATCTGACTCTGCACGCATTACGAGGTGTCTGGGTGGGGGAGGTGAGCAGTGGGTTACCCTAGGCCACGGCGAGCTTTTGAGACAAGGACCCTTTGTGAGGCAGGCTATGTGGCACCGCAACCCCACCAGTGGTAAGAGCCATCTACACCTAGTAAGGCTCCTGTGACTTCCAGGTGTGAAGCAATCGGGCATAGGCCTTGTACCCCATGGGCATTTGATTAATCTAGGAACTCTAAGTGCATGGCGTAGTGCAGAGGGCTGCTGTGTCTGTAGTGGTATTGCATGCACTGAACATGTCTTTCTTCTGTCTGTCCCCCACCCTTTTTGTGGTCTCCCTGTTCTTGTGTGCAATAGCATCATCAGGCAGAGGAGCAGTGGCACCGGAGTAGGAGGGAGCTGCATCCCACATGGCCCTGGAGGGCGACACAATGGAGTCTGAAGCCACCAGTGGGACGGAGGGCGAGGTGAGCTCCACGGTGGGGACAGGAGGTGACATCAGCGACAGCGACTCCTCCTCTGATGGGAGCTCCCTTGCGGTGGCGGGCCCCTCCGTGCCCCCCGCATCAACAGGTACAGCCGCCACCCCCCCCACCAGCACTGCCCTCCCAGCAGCCCCTCACTGTGTGTCCCTTGGTCGCTCATCCAGGAGTGTGGGCATCTCCTTCACCCCAGGCACCTCAGGCCCTGCCCCAGTCAGCCCTGCTTCCCTCAGTGAGGAGGCTATTGACCTCATGAGATCCCTCACTGTTGGGCAATCTACCATTGTGAATTCCATCCAGGGTGTTGAGAGGCATTTGCAACAAACAAATGCATACCTGGAGGGCATTCATTCTGGCCAGGCAGCCCAAAAGAGAGCATTTCAGGCTCTGGCCTCAGCACTGATGGCAGCCATTGTCCCTGTATCCAGCCTCCTCCCTCCAACTTGCTCCACCCAGACCCAATCCCCTGTACCTCAGCCTATCCCAAGCACACCATCAGACCAGCATGCACACACCTCATCACACAAGGGTGGCTCATGCAAACATAAGCACCACACATCCCAGAGGCACTCCCACAAGCATCATTCCCATGCAGACATACCAACATCCACTGCATCCACTGTGTCCCCCTCCTCCACGTCATCCTCCTCCCTCCCTGTCTCGTCTCCACTCACACCTGCATGCACAACATCTTCAGCCACTACCTCCATCAACAGCACGCCCATCACCACACACCGCTGACGTGCACTCACTACCCCCACTACCATTCACACATCCCCTGTGTGCTCTACCAGTGTGTCTGTGAGCCCTCCTCCCAAAGTACACAAACGCAAGCACACTCCCACCAAACTGCCATCCACCTCACAACAGCCTCCAGCCCATGTACCTTCACCCAAATTCAGCAATTGTATACCTCCAACAACCACTTCCTCTTCCTCCACTCCCAAACCCACTCCATCTACCCGTCCCAGTGTGTGTAAAAAACATTTCCTGGCTAACATTGACCTCTTCCCCACGCCTCCCCCCCTGTCCGTCCCCTAGGGCCAGGCTTTCCAGGTCCCAACCCAGCACCTCAGCCACCACATCACCGGGCACAGTGGTCCCAGCAACAGCTGGCTTTTGGAGTGCACCAGGCATCAGGACAGCCAGTGTGCCGCGGAGCGCGGGCAAGGACATTCTGCCACATGCGAAAGTAAAAAAGTTGCCCACATCCCGGAGGGAGAAGGCCAAAACACCTGCCACCAAGGGCTCAGGAAAAACAAAAGGGGATAGTGGCAAGACAGCTGCGCCACCATCCAAGGTGGGGAAGGGCCAGAAAATCAAGGGCAGGTCAGGAGAGGGCATGGTGGCACCAACTATGGGACCAGTGTCACACCTTCTGTCCACGTCAACGTCAACCGGTAAGGCGGAGAAGACCTCCACCTGCACCGCAGTACCTGAGCCCGCCATCAGCATCGGCGCCACTGAGCCCACCACCACAGAGCCCGCCGCCAGCAACGATGCCACAGAGCATCCATGAGCACCGCTGCCACAGAGTCCGCCACCAGCACCGCCACCACAGAGCCCGCAGCAAGCACCGCTTCCACAGAGTCCGCCACCAGCACCGATTCCACAGAGGCCGCCGCAAGCACCGCCGCTACTGACACCGCCGCAAGCACCACCAGCGGCCCCGCGACGTCCTGAGCCAGTGGCACCACCGCAGACATGTCTGCCATCCCCAGTGGTCAGTCGACCGAGCCTGATGGTCAGTTCCAGGAGCCTGGGCAGCTTCCATGATGCAACACCCTCAGTGGAGAAAGGCATCCACTACCTCAGTCCTTGGCAGGATGAAGCACTCTGGGCACAAAGCCCCCTCCAGAACCAGTGGAGGAAGGCATCCACTACCTCAGTCCTTGGAAGGATGAAGCACTCTGGGCACAAAGCCCCCTCCAGAACCAGTGGAGACTATTATCCACTTGAGAGACTGTGGCTTTGCACTCCCCAGGATAAAGCAGTAGGCAAACCACCCACTGGAGAGACTTGAGAGACTGTGGCTTTGCCCTCCCCAGGATAAAGCAGTGGGCAAACCACCCACTGGAGGGACATGAGAGACTGTGGCTTGGACTCACCAGGATAAAGCAGTGGGCAAAGCACCCACTGGAGAGACTTGAGAGACTGTGGCTTTGCACTCCCCAGGATAAAGCAGTGGGCAACCAACCCACTGGAGAGACTTGAGAGACTGTGGCTTTGCACTCCCCAGGATAAAACAGTGGGCAAACCACCCACTGGAGAGACTTGAGAGACTGTGGCTTTGCACTCCCCGGATAAAGCAGTGGGCAAACAACCCACTGGAGAGACTTGAGAGACTGTGGCTTTGCAC
This sequence comes from Pleurodeles waltl, assembly GCF_031143425.1. Classification (NCBI taxonomy): domain Eukaryota; kingdom Metazoa; phylum Chordata; class Amphibia; order Caudata; family Salamandridae; genus Pleurodeles; species Pleurodeles waltl. The sequence goes on along the minus strand of NC_090444.1, from coordinate 1,264,118,763 downwards.
ACCCCACAATAAAGCAGTGGGCAAACCACCCTCTGGAGAGACTTGAGAGACTGTGGCTTTGCACTCCCCAGGATAAAGCAGTGGGCAACCCACCCACTGGAGAGAATTGAGAGACTGTGGCTTTGCACTCCCCAGGATAAAGCAGTGGGCAAAGCACCCACTGGAGAGACTTGAGAGACTGTGGCTTTGCACTCCCCAGGATAAAGCAGTGGGCAAAGCACCCACTGGAGAGACTTGAGAGACTGTGGCTTTGCACTCCCCAGGATAATGCAGTGGGCAAACCACCCACTGGAGAGACTTGAAGGACTGTGGCTTTTTTCACTCCCCAGGATACAGCAGTGGGCATGGAGCCCCCTCGTGGAGCAGTGGTGCTGTGCACTCATCCGGCTGAGGTGCCCCCCCTTCCCTTCCCCCTGAGGTGACTGTTTCATTTCTATCTGATGCCCCTGCAGTGTTTTCTCCGTTTGATGTCTGGTATCAAGTGTGGGCCTCGCCCATGCATTTTGGGCCTAGTGGTCCTCGGACAATTATTGATGCACTATCCGGACTTGTGTAGTTGGTGTACATAATTGTATATACTGTATATCGATTTTTGACTACAGTTTTTTTCATAATTACAATCGTTCAACTCATTTCCTTTTTGAAAGAGGGTTGGGGGGTGTAAATGTAATGTTGCAGCATGTATTTGTGTGTATGTGTAGTGGGTGGGGGCGGGGGTGTTGCGTGTTGCGTGTGTGTGTCACTCTCTTTTCCTTCTCCCCTTGTGTTGTACGTGCAGTATCACTGTGGTCGTCGCCGCCGTCTTTGTTGCTCCTGATAGAGGAGCAGGAATACCATTGCAGGGAGTATTTGGAGTTCTGGCTCCATGGCGTCCTGGTTCCTCGTGGGGTGTGGAGAGGTGAGTGTTTTCCCTTCCAAGTCCTGTTTCCACCGTGTTTTTGTTCGCTTAGTTCCACCCTAGAAAAGGTGGCGGATTGGCCTCTCATAATAGTGTGGGCGGTACATTGTCTTCCGCCTGTCTGCTGGCGGTGACCGCCGCGCTGTTTGTTTGTACAGCCGTGGCGGTCGGAGTGTTAAAGTGGCTGTCTATGTTGGCGGTTTCCGCCATGGTCGTGATTCCATTTTTTTCCGCCGGCCTGTTTGAGGTATTACTGCTGCTATAACACCAACCGCCAGGGTTGTAATGAGGGCCAATATCTTTAAAATAATTGTAACATTATATACTGTATTGTGTTCATTAAATCAAAGCATTAAATGAAGAAACCAAGTCCATGATAGAAAGCCCCTCCGTTTCTAGCCCACATCTAATCCTTCTTAGTACCAAATTCCCCATTTGAGTTTTTAGGTGGCCTCTGACATATATACTTTGACTAGATAATGAGTTGCTTTCAATCAGCCACTCTTCCTAGAGACCTTTGCAGTCTGTCTCTGTTATGGCATTCCCAAACTGAGAAAAGCTGAGAGAAGGCCTGACTCAGAGAGACTGTGGCCTTCTGCACGTAAGTTTGCAATAATCTACCCAAATAATACTCCCAAGGAAAGCTGAAAATATTTATACATGAGAAATGTACACTCAAATATATAAATAAATAAAATGCAATTGGGCCTCACAACAAAGGATGCAACAACCTTCCCCCATGGTGGTGAAATCTGCTGCCTCTCCTTGGGCTGACGAGACATGCTTCACTGCTCTGCAGCTGTGAGGGCTCCAAAAGACTCCATAATGTCACTGCCCTACTCTAAGATGGGTTATGAGTTGGTTTTCATGCAGCAGCAGCCTGGTCCGAAGGAGGTGTTACCAATACCTGTTTGTCAGATTGCCTCTAACATTCAATTGAAAGGCTTTTGTTTTACTTTGTGCTCTACGTTCCCGCCACTTTGTGCTTCACTTAGTTTTGTGGGGAGATGCCTGAGCACTTAAATCACAAAATCATTTACCTTAGCAAAATTTATTGAGGCGGCTATTATAGTGGTTTTATTTATTTAGCATAAAACCACTTACACTAATAATGCACTTTACATAAGTGTTTGGACTTGGCCCTTTTTGCAGGGTCATCCCCTAAAATCTTTTTGCCTCCTTCCTCCTATGTTTTCTGAGCTGCTTTTGTTGGTTGCATGACTCTGGGCACATTACTACTGCTAAACAATGCTAAAGTGCATATGCTCTCTGTGTAAATTGTATTGTAAGTTGTCTTATCCCTGACTGGCATATTTGATATACTAGTAAGTCCCTAGTAAAGTGCACTAGAGGTGCCCAGGACCTGTAAATGATGTGCTACTAGTGGGCCCACAGCCAATTCGACTTCTTTGTGTGCAGTTTTATACTGCAAATTTGACTTGGCAAGTTTAACCACTTTCCAGGTCTAAACCTGCTGTTAATGATGCAAGCCCCCACGCAACGTGGTTTCTTGACACCGTGCGTCCGGATTTCAACCCAATATCTCTGGGCACGGAAAATTCATGCAAAGCCTACCCAAACCTGAGAGACCTGTCCGGAATCAATGCATCACTATCTTGCAGGAGAGAAAAAAAGATGCACGCTGACCTGAATGGAGGAGGAACAATGCACGATCTCGCTTGCGAGTGAGAAATCGATGCATTGCTGGCCTTTTCCGAAGCGCTTTCGCCTGTGCGGCTTTATTTTGAAGCTACCCAGGTACTTTTGTGTGCTAACAGCATTCTCCACACAGTTTTCTAAGGATTTAAGACTCTTATTCTTTTTAAAATTCATAACATGACTTGTGCATGTTGGATTTCTGTCGTTTTGGTTTTGTTTTGTTTAGATGAATATTATCTATTTTTCTAAACATGTGTTGTATCATTTTGTTGTGTTTTCACTGTTACTGTGTGTATTGGTACAAATACTTTACACATTGCTTCTGAAGTTAAGCCTGCCTGCTCTTGCCAAGCTATCAAGGGAGTGAGCGGGGATTAACTGAGGGTGATTCTCCTTTACCCTGACTAGAGTGAGGGTCATGCTTGGACAGGGGGTAACCTGATTGCCAACCAAGGACCCCATTTCTAACAAGAAGCAATATAGATTTTCGAGCATATGGAAAGACATGTGGACTTGCTTGTCTACAAACGTTATTTACCAACACTTAAATGTAAAGTATAAGTAAGTTGCGCTTGCATCACACGCTAACATTTATGAACATCATATTTGTGTTGTCCTGTCTAGTTTCCACACATAGCCAGTGAATTTTGGCAAGAGAAAAATATTAGTGCATGGTGAAAATGTGAACATGCACTGTGTTATCTTTTTTTTCTCTATAGTGTAGTGACTTGGATTCTGTCCAGCCTGTTGTCACACCATTTTTTGAGGATCTCTCGAGTATTCAACATGGCAGAAAAATAGTCTGTAGAGTGTCAAGTCTCCTTATATGAAAACGGTTACATCAAAATCTCAACAAGAGGAGAACCCTCTACTATGTTTCCTGCCTTCTCTCCTGCTTGAGTGAATTTCTCCTTGTCCCACTCTCTCCCTGCCTTCAAACACTTCTAGAGCATGAAGATGGTCTATCTCCCATGCCAGAATGTGAGGCCCAGGCCAAGCAGAGACAGGATCTTTACATTTCCCATCAATACAAACATAATGAAGAAGAGTCATTCTGGAGACCTGATTGTATGGCAAGACTGGGTTGAGATAAAAGAAATACCGCAGGAGAAGAGACAGGGATAGGGGATTTAGAGGAGGAAGGATAGTAGGAAGGAAAAGAAGAAGAAGAAGAAGAGGAAGAGGAAGAAGAAGAAGAAGAAGAAGAAGAAGAAGAAGAAGAAGAAGAAGAAGAAGAAGAAGAAGAAGAAGAAGAAGAAGAACTACAATAACAACAACAACAACAACAACAACAACAACATGGATACACCATAAATGATGTGTTGAGTCTATATGACAGTTTGGTTCATGGTCCCAGTTTAAGCCATCATGGCTGGTTTCAGCTTCATTAGTGTCCAGGATGTCAAGGGTACATTCATTCCTCTCAAAATGCTCATCACCTAGAAAGCATTGGAAATTTGAAGAATTTCATATGTTAAAATGTTCGCATTGCCATTCAATGATCATTGAGTCCTTCATGTCCAAGATGACATTAGGAGAATATCATAGCAATGGTAAACAGTTCAAGCTCATTTTCATTTTTTGAAGTACATTTTTGACTTCTCTTTGTAAACATCATCTTGAGCTCTCACTTCACTGTGAAGCTTGACAGAAGGCTTCGGGATCTTGGTTTTCAATGTTTTCCCAAACATCAGTTCAGTAAGTGCCACACTTGTAGTGCATGCAGTGTGTCATGGTAATCCTTCAAGGTCCGACAGATAGTTTAGATATTGATGAACAATTAGCTTTTGCTACCTGTAGTGCCTCCTTGAGTGTAGCCCTGAACATTATTGTTGGATTGTGGCCACAGCAGTGTGAAATGTATGCTCTCAAAATCTCAACAGGTTGCAATTTCCTTGAATTCTTTCTCACTGACTCCACCGTCAGTCATTACCACCATGGGGGTACCATATGTGGTAAAAACCTCGTATTGAGCTAGAACTAAGACATCAGCCACTGTGCTGATAAAAGCCATTTCTTCAGGTAAAGTAGAGTATTTGACCATCACTACCAATATATGCTAAACTGTAACAATGGGCCTGAAGATGCCCACTTCTTCCCACACATCTGAGGGCAGTGGAGACCATTTGGAGTGGTTCCAGAGCTTGATCCTTCACCAGAGACTGACAGATATGACATTATACTACCCTCTTCTCTACAAGAGAGTATACTGACTGGAATAAACCTTTTGCCAACAAAGGTTTCTTGTGGTAACTATGTCTCATTTGCCCTGATGGGCCAAGTTAAGTGCATGGTTCCGCATAGACAAAGGTGTGACTAGACACACCTTAAATAATCCAGTTTGGGGAGCTGCTAGTTCATTGTCAACATATTTAAAATTCTTGAGATCTGTTAACCGTTTTTGTACAGTTCATGTGTGCATTTTAGGTCTCTTCATCTTCAGGTTTATAGCACAAATTTGAAGACTTGATGAATCGCATCATATTGTGGCAGCTGTGTGATCATGTCCCTCTTGAGTACATGTGGACTGATGACTTATGACGGATATTCAGTGACAAAACATGAACTAGTCTCAATTAAGATGAGAGAAAATCTGGTCTGAAGCCAGACCTGGTTCTTGTCCTTTTCCAGAAGAAAGGCAATGTTAAATTTGTAGTCATGGAGTGGAAGGCACCACTCCTAGATCATCTGTGACATTTACATTTTTGGGTTACCAAAGATGGAATTCAAATCTTGGTGATCAGTAATGACAATAAATGGTTTTGCATTCATAGACAGGTGAAAGTGTTCACAGGCCTACTCAATAGCAAGACTTTCATTCTCTACTTGGTAGTAGGCTTTTTCTGGATTGGTGCAGCTGTCACTGGCCTTTGCCATGATACAGTGTGGAACTTATCAGTCGGAGTCTCGCTAAGTAAGTATGGGTCCCAGTGTAACACAGTTAGCATCCACAACATTCTCCATGTGTAGATTGGGCTCAAAATATTCCAGATTATACACACTTGCAATTCTGGAACAAGTTAGCTTCTCATTTCATGGGCTATTGAAATGGAGCTAATTTCTTTGTCATTTTGTTTACCAGAGCGCTGACAATGGCAAAATCTGGAATGTATCCTTCACAGTAGCTAATGAGTTTGAAGACAGAACACAGGAAGGCACGTTTTCAGGCACGAGAACAGGCATAAATCCTGAAATCTTGTCTGAGTCAAGATCCATGGTCTCATGACAAAAGTGGCCTTAAAACTTGAGAAAGTTTTGTCAAAACAACATTCATTCATATTTAAGGTTGGATTTGCATTTTAATGCTTGATAGAACTTGAAAAGCATCTCACCCTGCTGTTTCCCGAATTCCCCAAATATGAGAATATCATTCCTATAATTTAGGCAGTTAGGGTTGTCCTGTATGACTTTGTGGATCTCCTCCTAAAAGACTTCAAATGGCTGAGTACATATCAAAATTGAGTCATTTGTACCGATATAGACCACAGTCCCTGTTGAAGTTGGTGATATTGCTGGACCTTTCTTCTAGTTCCAATTGATGATAACCTTACTTCAACTCAAAAGAATTTTGCACCATTGAGATGTTTAATGCCTTGTGTGCCAGCTGTCAAGAGTCTCCATCATTGGGTCACAAGATGTAGGTGATGAAAATCTGCACAGATGTACATTATGTCCCATGTGTGACATTTGGGGACGGGGAAGATGGGGGACACCAATGACATCATACAACTGATGAGCTGGATGATGTCCTGTTTTAGCAATGTATTTCCCTGAGGTGCTAGGTCACAGGTGGTATTGATTGATTTAGGTGCGCGCAAATGTGCTGAGCTTGAGTTTATCAATGTCCTCAAAGTATTCAGGGACCATCAGATAGACATCAATGGACACATCCTCCTCTGACAGTTTGCCAATTAGATGACATAAGTCTCATTTTGACAAGGGATCTAAAACTGAGAAGTCATCTGTTGCCTGCAACAGCTTCCACAAAATAGACATTTCAGAGATGGGCATAGAGGCATTCCTTTGCATTTGCCAACCATGGTTGGCAAGGTAGAGTTGCAAAAGTGGTTTCAATCTTGCTGTTTATTGTTGTGTCGGTATCTATGAAGCCTGGAACTGACACCCTTGGATTTCATTGTTTATGGCTACCTTAAACAACTTGACATCATCACTGGTCATGACACTACCTCGAATTGAGCAGTCCTCAATGCCTCTTTCTCTCAATCGATGTGGGTAAATGATGACTGAGATTTGTTTCATTGTCATGTTCCTGAGAAACATTTGTTTTTCACTGCAAGACATTTTGGACCACTCATTGGTGAAAATTGTCAATAACTATTTCTATGTTCTGATTACCTTCTGCAGGCAGTCTGAAAGTAATCCACTTTTCCACATTTTTGGCAGGTGCTGTGGAAGCAGGATGTTGACCTGTGTGTAGCAAGCAGCATCTACTCCAGTAATGTAGACATTTAGGAACATTTTCTTTGATGTGTACATTCTTTGTCCACCAACTCCTCAGTCACATTTTGTGGTTTGAACCTTTTCACTACTTCAGCTAGGGATTCCACTGCCCGGAGCAGACTATTCTGGTTGGTTGTTATTCCAGCATACAAAACGTCTGTCGTAGCTTTTGGCAAAAAGCAACGGAGTTGCACCCTGCCATGATTTGCATATTGAGGGCTTCCTCACAACTGTTTTAAATTTTTCTGGGATGAACATGCTGCTTCAAGCATGTAACAAACGATATCACTTGTTTTGCCAGGCTTTTTCATGTTTTCCTTGGGCAAATGGTATGCCATCAGACTCTTTTTGTGCTTGGTGTACACGTCTCTCTCACCCTCCATGAAATGAAAAATAATGTCTCATCTTAGCACCTGTATAATGTATATAATAAAGCAAGAAACTGAGACAACCTTTTTAATCCATGATGCCATGGCTCCCTCTGTCAATGTTAAATTCTTTCGCCCTCCTGTGCCATTGTGGGCCATGATTGTCCATGTCCAAGAGGCTGAATAGTAAAGAAGCACACAGAGACAGCGAATCAACAGATGGTTACACCGGGTACGTGATAGATCAATTCACTGCAATCAATGAGGCACTGAGTTCACATTTCACCTCAGTTGTCATTAGAACTGAAGACGATAGGATCTTCAATCAGGTGTGGCTGGCAGAGGTGGTTCAATTCATGGTTAAAACAGGAACTGGCAGTACAAGTGAAGCCTGGGGCCAGTTCTTCAACATTATAATGACTTGCATTCAGGTTATTAAAGTGTGCATACCCCAATTGGTGGCTGGTATGAGTACTCAACACAGCAGACAAAGTTGTCTATGGAGTTTAAATTCAACTTGTAAAGAGAAAGATTACATCTACATCTCTATGTGAGAAGTACACACAACTATGTGCCCCCCTGCTGTACTTGCATTTGCACACTTTTCTCCTTGCCCTGCCCTCCTCCAGCCCACATACCCTTCCTGAGTGTGTCGTTAGGTATTTTTCCACAACAGGAAGTGATGTTCTGGTCAGGGTAGATCAGGACATCTCTAATGGATAAAAGAAAACTGATTTTGTAAGCTTTTCCCTGTACCCATTCACTGCCAGCATAAGAAAGACACTTACAGTATACTTTTCCATGCACATACCATATTTCTAGCATGAGTATAGGCCCGCACAGAATCATCTTTTTCCTGCCACAAGCAATAAATTACTAAAATGACCAATCGATCATAGTAACCCATTGCTCACTGTAGAGAGAAGGAACTGTGAGCAGAAATGCCTGCTGAACCTTGGTCTGCGACTTTGTGTGACTGCAATTGCATTTTCTATTCACTTGCACTGGTGTACAGCTAGTTTTTCAACTGTACTTTCCTAGTACCCCTGTGGCGTTAATTGTAAAATGTATTGCTGTGAAATGTCCGTCCCCTCATAAATGAGGCCCTAATGGCCTTATTTACAAGCCCCATGGCACAGGGCAGCACAGCAAGTGTCTTGCTGCACCGCCCTGTGCCACCACGAATGGGAGCTACAAGATACAGCACATTTCTGTCCTCTCCCCCTGAACTGGCACACAAACTACTGCTCAGTGCCAATGCAGGCACGCTTGCACCATGGTATTTGTATTTGGTAGGAAAGCTGGGCAGGTCGTAATTGGCTTTGACTATGGAGTAGCATTCAATCAGGTGATTTTCATGAGTATGCAGGTTTGTGAAATGACCCAAAGGCCTTAGGTACCCTGGATGCCCCTCATGAGCTTGTTTCTGGTGGTGGGAAAGCTGGGAAGGCTGCAATTGGTGGGTTGTGCTCTTACTGTAGCTCAGGTGACTCACCACTGTGACTGCACTGATTTGCAGGTTGAGGAAGGCCTTGGGCACCCTGGTTGGCCTTAATGATCCTATTTCTTTTGGAAAAATATATTAGTGGGCACATTGTCATGTGACTTCTATCAGCATGCTGGCTTGTGCGGTAAGACTGTGGCCTTGAGCATGCTGGCTGATCTTTTTTAACCTATTTTTTTTTTAAATAGCTGGAAGACCTCTGTGGGCAAGCTGGCTTCTGGGAAAGACTTAAGCCTTTGCCATTTTAGTATGACATTTTTAACCTGGCCTTCGGAGTGGGAAAACTGGGCAGGTCACATTTTTTTGTGGCAGCAGAGTACCAATAGGCCATGTGAACTCCTTGAGCATGTTGGCTTGGGATTCGATGCTCCTTAGGTAGACTAACAACTAAATTTCAGTCAACTGCTGCACTGTCATAAAGATGTTTGTCAGAAAGGGCTGGACCCCAAAACCCCTCTTTGTATCTTCTTCTTTACATTTGCGTGATTTCAGGCAGGCAATTTACAATTATCTTTAGTCAAGTGCAAATGTGAGTCTGAAAGACAGTGAACGTTGTTTTCTTTTACATGCAAATTGACTGAAACTCTATCATGTTGCACCCCATTTTGAAATCATTGGGCCTCATTTACAAATATTTGGTGTGTCAGTGCCACAAGCCTTTCTGCTGTTTTGCCCTAGGCCAAATCAAAAGGGAAGAAATGTGCCGTATTTAAGAAATGCGATGCATTACCGTCCTTTCAGCCAGCTCTGGCGCAAAAATTGCTGCCGAGCGCCAAAGCAGACACCCATGGTGCAAGGGTCTCTGTGTTGTTGTCAGGATTGTTTTCGTGCAGGAAGGGATACCTTCCTGCACAAAAACAATTGATGGAGGCATTTTCCTAATTTCAGCACATATAGAAAGAGAGAAAAAATGAGAAGAAATGTAAATAATTCCCCTGGTTATGTCACCCCTATGGAGGCATAAGGTTTTGGCGCTGCCCCAGCTTTCCGTGATTTTGTAAATCTGGGACATCATCAAAATCCATGGGTGCAATGCCTATGGAATATCTCTGACTCAGAGTAAGACAACCCAGTGCTTTGCGCTACCTAGCCTTACTCCATGACTATGAGGCCAAGCAAAGCCACTCAGGGTAACATTTTGTAGCCTCATAGATATGATTGAGAGTCATGTACCTCCAAAGCATTTTAAAAAGTGACTCTCCAGTTGAGCATCACTCTTGTAAATGAAGCCTGTTGTGTTTATTCCTGAGAATCAATGCACTCTCACCGAAACAAATAGAGATGACAAATTTGTTTAATTTCAATGGATGGATTTTGAAGCGAGTTTTAGAATTTCAAAGTCTCCTGCAAAGCGTACATTCGATCTATTAAGATGAAACGCCTGGAGGTGGAATCTCAGTGCTGATTGTCACAGATAATCAATTGTAGGAAAACGTTTTTTCATTGCTGCCGAAACAATTAAATAATTAAATATTTAAATTCAAAAATAACAATAAAAGATCTCAGGGGAATCTTTAACTGTTGATGAACAGCACATATTTTATTTTTGAATGAGAATTAAATTAAGGAATGCAAGACTAGTTTTAAAGCAAGCGAGTACGGTGCAATGGTAATATAAGAAATAGACTGAAAAATTTCCAAGGGGAAGCTAGGGTATTTCCACATCACAGGTGCAGAGCCTTCTTACTTTATGCATTATGTAATCTTCAAATATGTTTTTTTACAGCCAGGAAACATATTTAATGCCTATGAAGATATATATTTTTATATGTATATATATATATATATATATATATATATATCCAGCGAGTACAGCAATGCTGCTTATTTCACTTGAAGCAAACTGTGTACATTTTAAGCTCAATTACCATTTTTGGAGGGGGGTGTGACATAGAAAATGAGGCTACTCTACATACCCCATCAGCTTCATGTTCCTCCCTAAAGACTCCTCCCTGTTATTTCTTCCTCTTTTAGTCATTTTGGATTTGGAATATAGAGAGAAAGCACCACCCATCCATTGTCTGTAATTTCTGCTGCATGATCCACTCTTCAAATGCTTGCATTTTTGGGGAAAATTAAGTAAAAAAGAGTGCAGCACTTTGTCCCACTATTTTTTCTTTTTATGATTTTTTTTATTTTTTATATTGTGTGTGGTTCCTTACAGGATGGCATGGTGTTTGAATTGGGGTGGATGTAGGAAGCCCATGAGGTAATAATGGATAGGAATATAAGGTCAGTGTATATGTTGGAATTGTGGAATCTAGGAATTGTTCACATTCTCTACTTGCAATTGTGATTTTTCCCAGATTTGGCATTATAATATTATGTCTTACTGTTTGTGTTTTGTGTGCTGATGTATTATATGTATTATTTAATGTATTTTTCCAAGTCTCACAGCTGGTGTGCTACCACCGACACCACAACCACCCACCAGCCTCTTGCTCTCCTGGACCCATGTCAACGACAACAACACCATTGAAATCATGAACACCATCCACTCCAGCTCACAATTCACCCCTGCCCTCACAACATCTTCAACAAAGCAAGCTCTGTCATCGCACCCCAACTCCAGAAAATCATCAACAGTTCCTTCGAGTCCGCCACCTTCCCGGAGAGCTGGAAACATGCCGAGATGAACGCCCTCCTCAAAAAACCTAAGGCGGACCTAAAGGACCTCAAGAGCTTCTGGTCCATCTCCCTGCTCCCCTTCCCAGCAAAAGTCATAGAGAAAATTGTCAACAAATAACTGACCCGTTTCCTCGAGGAGAACAGCACTCTGGACCCATCCTAATCTGGATTCCACAGCAACCACAGCACCAAAACTGCCCTCATCACTGCCACCAACGACAACAAAACCATACTGCACAATGGCAAAACCACAGCCCTCATCCTCCTGGACCTCTCAGCCGCATTCAACACGGTCTGCAACCACACCCTACGCACAGGCCTCAGCAATGAAGGAATCAGCGACAGAGCCCTTGACTGGATCACCTCCGTTCTCACCAGCAGAACCCAGAGAGTCTGCCTCCCTCCATTCCGCTCTGAAGCCACAAAAATAATCTGCGGCCTACCCCAGGGTTCGTCCCTCAGCCCAACCCTCTTCAACATCTACATGGCTCAGCTCGCTAGCATCACCCAATCTCACAACCTCAACATCAACTCATATGCCGATGACGCCCTGCTGATCCTGTCCCTCACCAAGGACACCGCCAAGACCAACCTCCATAATGGAATGAAGGCCATCACCAAATGGTGAAGAACATCTGCCTTAAAATGAATTACGACAAGACTGAAGTCCTCATTTCAGCTCTACCCCCTCCGCATGGGACAACTTCTGGTGGCCTGCCACACTGGGAACCGACACCCACCGACCACGCATGCAACCTGGGATTCATCCTGGACTCTTCACTATCTATGAGCCAGCAAGTCAACGCCATCTTCTCCTCCTGCTTCAACACCCTCTGCATGCTTTGGAAGATCAATCAATCAATCAAAACATTTGTAAAGCGCACTACTCACCCATTAGGGTCTCAAGGTGCTGAGGGAGGGCTGCTTCTGTTCGAATAACCAGGTCTTGAGGCGTTTCCTGAAGGTCAGGAGGTACTGGGTCTGTTAAAGGTGGGCGGGGAGGGTGTTCCAGGTCTTGGCGGTGAGGTAGGAGAAGGATCTGCCACCGGCTGTAGTTCGATGGATGTGAGGGAAGACGGCGAGGGCAAGGTTGGTGGAGCGGAGTTGGCGGGTGGGAGTGTGGAAGGTGAGTCACTCGTTGAGGTAGGCTGGGCCTGTGTTGCGAAGAGCTTTGTGAGCGTGGATGAGGAGTTTGAAGGTGATCCTCTTGGTGACAGGGAGCCAGTGCAGGTCTCTGAGGTGGGCTGAGATGTAGTCGCGGTGTGGGATGTTGAGGATGAGGCGTGCGGAGGCATTCTGTATACTTTGTAGTTTCTTCTGGAGCTTGGCTGTGGTTCCTGCGTAGAGCGCGTTGACAGTAAAATAATTCTGCGAAGGCTCTGAAGCCATATAAATAATGCCACATTGAGAGAATCCTAGATGTTATGTTGTGCACCAGCACCACCATATGGCCTTTTAAATAGACAGTGTATGGTGTTTGGGAAATATGAACAAGAGGCTTTGTGTATTGTACATTCAGAGCACCATAGGGGCTGATAGTGTACTTAATAGCTAACATCCTGAGTGAGATTGTTTGAAAACAAATTTTATTTATTAATTGTGTATGTGGAAATCCATGTTGAAATTTGACAATTGTCTTAGCATATACGAGTACGCATTTTTACAGGCTTTTGGTATATTTGAGAATGTATTATGACTGTAGCATTAAATGAGTTATGGTTAAAGTAAATTCTATCTCTTTTTGCATATAGGATCTCCAAGAGCTAACACTGACCCGTGAGGAAATGGATGGCTTTCAGCAAGGTACATCTATCTATAGTTTTATAGTTAGAGAACAGTGTGAACACCCTATTCTTATTTGTCATTTTGTTTTATTTCTAATGTTTTCTTGTGTTTGTCTGCTTTTTACAGGATATGACTCTGAAGTACAGACAACTGTCAAAGCTCTACAGCGGATCCTGGAGCCTCAAGACGTAAAGCCTTCAGCGCAACAGGATACAACTGTTACGGGTAAACAAAATTGGCTAATGTGTAAATGTAATGTCAGCATCAACCTTAGCACCCCCCCAAAAGCCACTGTAAATGCCCTATAGGTGACGGGCCTTAGAGAATGCTCATAGTCAATCTGTTTGTGTGTGTAAGTGTGCCATTTTTTTTTCTTCCATATAGAGCCCGTGGGGGCGCACACAGTCCACATGTCATCAGCGCAAAAGGTAGACGATGGCATTAAAAAGTCCTGCCAAAAAAAGGAAGACTAAAATGCCTAAACATGGACCATCTACAAAGAAAGGAACTTCTCAAAAGAACACATCAGGTGTGTTTTACAAAAATGTAGGGCCATAAGAATCCTAACCTCTTTCTCTCTCTCTAGGTACTTTTTTTTCCCTCTAGGATATAGAGGTTCTAGCAATACCAAAATCTTTTTTTTTTCTTTTACACCTCTGAACCACCACAGAAGATCTCAGAAAGTGTACCCTATAAGGCTAAGCATTCTGTGCCACCTTTAAAGGATGTCACAGGGGTCTTTCAAAACACAAAGTCGTCAACAGCTGCGGAGATCAGCACAGGACGACAGGACAAACCACGTCCAGGCTCTAAAGATGGTCATCATAGACCAAGCACAGACCTTAACCACTGCATCACTTTACAAATAAGCACCGCTACCGGTACACCAAACATTTCTACAGAAACTCCATGTGTGCAAGGGCTGGGACACGCAGACAATAGAGCAATTACAACTGCAGACACACAGCATCAAGTACTGTGTAAAACACTGAAGGGGATCCCAAACAGTGCAACAACCCTAAAATAAACCATCCCTGAACTACAAACTGTTCCTCTAGATCTCTCAGTTAAAAAAACAGTTACGCTTCAGGCAGGACCCTGTAATCCACAAAGGTCTAAGGCCCTCATTACAACATTGGCGGTATTGACCACCTAACGCCACGGCGACAGCTGGCAACATACCGCCGCCGTGGCTACCAGCCGGCAACACGTATCATGACCGCCGACGGTATTCCACCAGAAATCTGGCGGAACACCGCTGCCAGTCATGGCGACGGACGGCGGTAAGGCGGGGCTGCTGACAGAAGCACAGTCACGCCAGAAAAACACTGCCGACCGTATCATGAGCAATGATACGGCCCAGTGGTGTTTTGCTGGCGGACACTGCTGCTGACAGCAGCGCCGCGGATCATCTCCAGCCGGAGGAACCCCTGTAAGCAGGTAAGTCAGGTTCTCCGACCGGAGAGGGGGTTCGGGGGGTGTTGTTCATATGTGGCGGGTGGATGTATGTTTTGGGATGCGTACATGCAGGTGTGAGTCGCGTTGGATGCATGCGTGAATGAGTGATTGTGAGTGTTGTGTGTTGTGGATGCATGTGTGTGACAAGGTATGTTGGTGTGTGTTGTGGAGTGTGGGTATGTATGTATGCATGCGTGGGTGGAGGTGGGTATGCGTGTGTGCATATTTATATATGGGTGCACGTGTGGGTGTGTATATGTGCGCGGGGCAGGAGGGGGAGGGTGGGGGGATGACTCTGGGGAGGGAGTGGGGGAGACCCCTATCAGTGCCAGGGAAGGATTTCCCTGCACTGATAGTGCCTACCGCCATGGTTTTCACAGCAGTACAAAAACCACAAAAACCATGGCGGTAGGCTGGGTCGTAATCCCGAGGGTGGGAGACAGAAGTCTAGCCCAGCGGCTGTTACCACCCTGGCAGTCAGTGTGTTAAAGTGGCAGTGTTGGATGGCGGTAACAGCCAGGGTCCAAATCCCAGTTTAATACTGACCGCCAAGGCCACTTTAATACTGACCGCCAGGGTTGGAATGAGGACCTAATGCCCATATTTATACTTTTTTAGCGCCACATTTGTGCCGCTTTTTGACGCAAAAGCAGCGCAAACGTACAAAATACAATTGTATTTTGCAAGTTTGCGCCGCTTTTACGTAAAAAAATTACACAAATGCAGCGATAAAAAAATATAAATATGGGCCTAAGGGCCATATTTATACTTTTTGACGCAAAGCTGTGCCGCCGCAGTTTTGCGTCAAAATAATTACCGCCTGTTAACGCCATTTCAATGCGCCGTGCGGGCGTCAAATTTATACTTTGACGCACGGCGGCGCAACCAACAGGTGGGAGTCATTATTTCGTGACGCACACAGCGGCGTCAAGTCGTAAAGGAAACCAATGTTAACGCGACGCAAATGACTGTGGGTCGATTTACGACAGCGCAACCCGGAAAGCGCCGTTTGTTTTGACGCAATAGCGTCAAATTTACCCGTGAAACCTGCCCTTTCAGCAGAGGAGAGCCAAAATGGATCCCAGATGCCACAACAGACCCCAGGAAGATGACAGCAGACCAGGAACCAGCCAGGATGATCCATACAGGAACCAAGACATATATAGAAAAAAAAGAAAGTGTTGCTTCAGTGCAGAGGAGCAGGAAATCCTGGTTAAAGAGGTGACGGAACACCAGCACCAACTGTTCATCACCTCTAAGTTGCCAATCAGCAGGAGAGAGGCCATATGGCAACAAATTGTGGACAAGATCAACAGTGTGGCTGAAGAACGCAGAACAGTCACCGAGTGTAAGAAACGCTGGCATGACTGCAAACGTAGGACAAAGGAAAAAATGGCCAGGGACAGGAAGGCAGCACTGCAGACTGGAGGTGGGAGTCCAGCACACCAGGAGGCCCTGGACCACATGGAGGAGATGGTCGCAGCCGTCATCCCTGAGGAGATCGTCACAGGGATTCAAGGACAGGACAGCGCAGACTACCACGAGACAACGCACATGCAGGGTAAGTCGCATGGGGAATTATAATGCAATAAATATAACTGCAACCGGGGTGGGGAATACCTACTACACAATGCATGTAAGTCAGCATATATATGAAGTGGCATGGGTAAAGGGGCACGGCAGGGGGGCATGCCCAGCATAGACAGAAGCTGGGGCACGACAAAACACAGCACCAACAACAGTCCCATGGGGCCATCCTGTCATGACAACAATGGAGCTAAGGGAAAGCCGCGACAGGTGGGAAGGCCACTACGTCAAACTTACATCCAGGCACTCATCAGTCAAAATAGATCCTACATCAACTAGGTCCCTATCAGTAATCCAGTAGCCAAAACAACAACTGCAATGTAACTGCGACAACAGTTGACACTAACACCTCTGATCTCTGTGCAGCTATAGTAGCTAATGGCAGGAACCTCCCCATGGAACATACATACCTAAATTAGGGGGTGAGGATGACATCTGCAACTATTTCCAGAAATAAGACAAAGGCACCAGTACACTCAAATGCCAATGCCCATAGTTGACACATACATCAGCCAAAGTAAACAGCAATAGGAGCCACACAGCACTAAGGACACACACATGCTGCATACGTCAGGGTCCCTCACGTGCCTGGCTAACAAGGCAACATCACTAATGCCATACTGCTCAGACAACAACATTGAGGAGGGGACACATGCAACTGGTCACTGAAACACACCTGCACAGTCTGAGAACCAAATAGGACATTGATACGATAAACAGGGCAATCCAAATAAACACACATTACCCAACATCAGCTGGAAACATCAACAATGTCTACATCCATATCACATCGTAACATTGCCATGCATAGGATATGCCACATAACAATTACAATTAGGTCAATGTGAATAAAAAGATTTTGGGGCAGGTCCTGAGAGGCAAGTGTGCTGCCAGGGCAATCACAACACCCACAGCCAGTGAAAGTGTAGTGTGGTTAGTTTTACGTATCCTTTGTGCATTAGCTTCAGGCTTTAGGCCTTTGTGCACTTTGCCCTGAATGTATTTAATTCATTTGCTGACAGCTTAGAGCCTCTGTGCACTTTGCTCTAAATGCTTTTTATTAGGCTTCGTACTGTTAGTTTTCAAATAGCCAGTTCTACGGTGTTGTTTTTTATTCATATCACACTGTTTTGCCTACTTCAGCACTGGAGTTCTCCATAACATATTCACTTTGTGCTTCAGTCAAGGATACAGTCTGGTACATTGCCGATAGACGTGGTAGGAGTTTAGATTTGGCATTCCTGCGTAGGGACATTTTGTGATCACGATGACATGTTAGTTATAAAATCACTTCCTTGTCCCAATACACGCAAGAGGGAGATTCCGACCAGAGAACCACAACTAGACGCTGACTGCCTCGTTGCAGATGCTGAACCAGATCACAGGCCTTTGCTCAGGTATGAGGGCTGATGTCTCCCCAGTGATTCGGAAAGGCAAGCTAGAAGCTTAACATGCTGTGCTCTAAATAGAACAAGCAGAGGGAGAGTAGAAACTGTTAGGCACTATGATAGCTTTGTTCTTATGTTTCACTCTCCTGGTGACTCTTTCAATCCTACTATGTTGTATTGTTCTGGTTATTGCAGCTCACGCCTTATTATCTAAAATACAGTTGTTTTATGAAAACATTATATAAAACTTATACTGTCTTTGTCATTTGTATATGAGATCATATTGTAAATGAGATAGTTGGTTTGGATCTGAGTGACCACGACTTCCCTGAGAAGTTCCAAAGATGTCATGCGCTTGGCTGCCTAATCATTTCTTCCCCGTTGGAGAAATCAGGCACTGCTAGTTAGCCGGAGCAAAAAACGGATTTAGGGTGACAGAGTTTTTTACAAGTGGGTCAGACTCAGTCCCCCACACCGTTATCGATCCTGCTGCCTAGAAATCCAGTAGTGTCATTTAGGATAATGAGAGCCCACGCGACAAAAGGTCTCACCATAAGAATAGATATACACGGAGGGACGAGTAGGACAAAAAGATGACTATTCCCTAATTGGTGCAAAGCAACACCTAGAGGCGATTAGGCAAACAAGTCTGATAACTCTATATCATACATGTGACACACAGGTGGGCCATAGGCCTATAACAATGCCGATATGAAGGACAGCAGATACCAATACCAAACCAGAGCACAAAGTAAAGTCATCAAAAGGCTTGCATGTTACGGCAAAATTGTCACAACACAGACACACTAATTGTACCCTGTTTCATTGCAGAGGAACATGGATCTCCTGCCGATATGCCTGTCCCTGATTTCCCTGAAGACATGGATGACAAGCCCATAAACATTTCCCAGGAGACCATCCAAAAGGTCCTTGAAAGCCTGCAGACCCCACCTTCAGTCACAAGGAGGAGCACAGAACAAGCAGCCATCACAGAAGACCCACCCACCACCCCAATTGTAAGACCTGCCAGCTCCAACACAGCTGAGGACTCTGACGACACTGGCACCAGCTTGGAAAGATCTGTAGTTGGTGTACAGCGGGAGCTGGCCAAGGAGGTGCGGGTGGGGATGCAAAATATGGCAGCCAGCCTTGAGGGGGTGCGTTCGTGCATGACGTCATTTGCAGATCAGGCAGCTGCTATGCAAGCCCTAACATCTCTCTTGCAGGAACTTGCGAAAACACAGAAGGAAATCAGCACAGCTGTAATACAGTTGACACAACACCTACAACTGCAATCCAGTCAACGCGTGCACGAATGCAACATTGAACCCCTCAGGGCCGACCTGGCTGCCTACCATTGTGATGTGGCTGCTATTCTCAAAAACCAGCAGGCCCTCCTTGCAGCAGTACTGCCCTTAAGAACTTCACAGGGAGCAGCCCCCGGGATGTCTGACTCCACGTCTTCTAACACTGAGGTGTGTGTTGCCCCTTCACAACCAACAACAACAAGGACAAACCAGGCAACACACACATCAGAAGAAGAAGACATGGAACAGATCACATTCTCACGGAAGAGTACCCGGAAGCACTAGTCCCTGCACCATGGCCTACTTTGACCAAGGTCCGACGTTTTGTCAAATGCCAGTCTCACTACAACTACACTCAATGACTGTTCTGCTAACCACTGTATGACTTGTCACCATTGCCAGTGAATGTCTCTCTCCTACTATTCGGCAAATCCTGTCCCTCTGCACTGTCTGTGACATCACCCCAGCATGTCAGGAGCATCATCCACACAACTTCTGTAGGATCACCATGTAAGAATGCACCAGAACGGACTCAGCAAACATGGACAATGGACATTTTGCACTACAGCACCTATCAATAAATAGCACTTGCACACCTAATATGTCTCTGTGTTATTTGACACATCAACTGTGCAGTAGATAACTCTAAAGTGCCTGTGTGACAACCATGTAGCTTGTCAATACAACTGTCCTGACATCATGTAGTATGATACATCTGTGCAGTGGCCAGGATTGCATCATAGCCTTACCATCCTGAGGAGAATAACTGATGAAGGGACAAACCACACACAATCATGCTGTGTTGGACAGAATAATGCTCCATCTATAGCAATTCAAGTCAACTAATGGTGGCTGATAAATGTAGGCACCATGCAATACTAAAACATGAAATTATGCAGCATAATCTAAGCAAACACAAATAAACACTGCATCAATCACCCTTTCTGAGTATACTTCCATGAAGGGAAGTCATGCTGAATTATTACACACATGATCTATGTCAGCAATGAAGGCAACAAGACAAGAGTGTTAACAACACCTCATCTACAAAGATCTCCCTGAACATCACACTGCAGTCCGACCTAATAAATTACCCACAATACCAAGTCTGGAAGCACACTTTGTGATGTAGAATACCTACTCATCAACACAAATCCTTGGTGATCGATGTAAACTACCAATGGTGGGTCTCCCAAATGGTGGACACTTACCAAGTTAGCACAGGGGTAGCTGCCATGTTAAACCTCCATTTTCTGTGGTGGGTAGCATAGGACACAAATGTCATAGAAAAACATTCACCTACACTGATGTCAAGGCCATGATAAAGTAGCAGTTAACGCATAATGCAAAGGGTTAACTATATGTTTATTCCTATGTATTCACACCAGAGGCAACTAAGGGAAAAGTCATACCTACACTAATCTAACCTGACTACTCCTAACCCACAACTGTCCCTAACTAACCTAAGCTAAACTTACTCTACACATATAACGAATCGATCTAAACATCAACCCCCCACCCACCATTATGAGACAGGACACATGCAGGACAACACATACTAACCTACACACATACTATACTATCCTAAACAATCATATATATATATATTTATATATATATATATTCTTTTTTAATAACAAACAGGAATCCCAACATTGACCCCCACCCACCCACCCAAAAAAGAAAAATAGAAAGAATAAGGACCCCCCACCCTCCTCCCTAACACTAACTAAGCTAACAACCTACACTAACTTAACACTAATCCCCAAAACCCAACTATCAGTACAAAAAGGAAAGAGGAGAGAGGGGAGGGGTAAATGTAAAACATGCAAAAAGTCCTAGAGGTTGGCCCTCCGTAGGGTCCGCCTGATGGACCGAACCCTTTTCTTAATATATGCCACATCCTGGCTTAGCTTGTCCACCTTTGAAATAACTTTGTCCATTTTACGACTTAATGCCAGGAATGCTGCTGGGTCTACAGGAGGGGCTGCTGCAGTCTGTGTGCTAGCCGAGGTGGACGGTGTGGCAGTAGTTGTATGCCCACTGGACTGTCCTGCGTGTTGGAAATGGCTGGGTGCAGGTCGTGCTGACGAGGCAGGGTCAACTGTCCCCGCCGTTGCTGGGGCCACTTGGGGAGACCTGGTGGATGTGGTGGTCGTGGCTGTAGTGGGCAATGTAGGGCCACCCTGTGGTGAGACCCACCATGCCCCGGAGGCCCGATCGGCTTGGTATTTGCGGGCCATCCTCCTGAACCCCGACTGCACCTGCAGGATGTGCCGGTATCGAATTGCACGCCGTTCAAACTGGTGTCTCTCTGCGGCACTCATGTTTGCAGCTGTGAAGAGATATGGCAACTATTTACCATAGGAAATGCATTGGGTGGAATGGCACAATGGGTCAATTGCACATTACTTGTACTGTATTTGTTACAGCGATTGTCACAACATAGTTCATTGAAAGTCTCAGAGGAAGTACATGGGAAGCCTGCATACAAAAGGCCATATCACACCTAGCATATCCATGTCTCTACATGATGGGTGACATCTGCCTAAACTTCTCATCCAAATAATGGCTAATGCAGCTGACATTATGGCTGAACCTCTTCCGCATACTGACTTCACTACATATGTCACTCTATGTGATAACTATCACAACCCTCACTCAATGCCATTTGTAAATTGTTGTTTGCAAATATTGAACTCATGTGCCATAACCGAATGTGTACACTAGGTTCTAAACAAAGTGGCAAAAGGTCACAAGTATGTGTAACATACTGGTTGCTACAGTCCTAGGTACCCTATTCCCAATCACATGGCAGTCTTTGAGGGTGGGGTGGGACGAACAACCAACAATCCCAGATTCAATGCACACCCAGGAGTGTATAGAAAGGTCAACAAGTATTTGCCTCCACACACAACACCAATGAAGGGCTAGCAACAATTTGGAGTCAGCCAAACATTGTCCTATCCAAGGTCCACACATGTCAAAATGCACTGACTTAGGCCAACATCACATACTACCAGTGAGGCATATTTAAACACACACACAGAGGAGCAAGAACACCCATGATCATGAGTAGAATGAACACCTAGGCCATTGCACTCTAGTCCCACACACTTCTAGTTCAACTTGTGGAAGTACATGCCCCCGGAAGATCCAACCTACAGTGTACTCAGTCCATCCTCAACTAGGAAGCTGCATATTTAAGACAAGCCTTTTGCAGAAGCTATCTGGGAGAATGTCAGTCTGAAATGCAGACTCAGTCCAAGCCAAGTCCTAGAGCAACTCTTACATTAACCAGTGTATTCCACATGACTCATCCCACTCCCCATAGCGGGGCCGACTGGAATGACCTACAGCCCCTAAATCTGAGAGATGGATAAGCATTGGTCTACAGAAACTGAAGTGATATTTGAAATCCCACTAATGCAACAATACCAATGAACGGGCAGCGCATCAAACCTTGAATTCTGTTGAACACACAGTAGTCCATCATGCATCACTAGCAAATAATAAAAATAGCACTCATGCCACACTCACTGTAGGTGTCGGGGTCCTCAAAATGAGCCACCTCTCCCACGGTGTACGGTGCACGTCCACCTGTAAAGCATGGAAGGAAGAATATACTCAGACTCCGTGCACTGACAAACAATTGCAGTTACAATGACAATGTGAGAATATGACATGCGTAATGAAACACTTTGACACATGCTCATACTGCATGGAAGATTTCTTAATCAACATTTACATTGGAGGAGTCTCCTGCTACAGTTACACACCATACTACACACATGCAGTGGCCAGGACAGTCATGTGGTATCAAAGATACACCTCCATTAGTATGCCCCAACAATATCGGGGTGCATTCATCTCATCATGTGCATCCCAGAGACACATCCAAAAGCTGGTTACTTGAGGACTGCATGACCCCTCAAACTCAAACAGGCTATGTGGTCATTTTCAACACACACCAACCAGACACACATGTGACATATGTGTGGACAACACAGCTAACTTCAATTGACGTGAAGGCACCACTCATTTACAGCATCATAATGGTTTTACAAATTTCTGTCTAGCTATGGCGTCTACATATGTAGGTATGATGTTTCAACATCCCTTTTGCACTGGCAATTATGACCTGTAGAGTTCAAATAGAGGCATTAATGTGTTGCTTGTCTGACACAAAGGCAACATGACATCACATAAAGCTACAGGCATCCGGTATGTGTTGAAAACATGAGCTATCTGACTGCTAGCATTTTTCTTCCTACACATTGTGCAACAATTACCCAGTAGGTTTCCCTAGCATTACACACAGTCAGCTACTTATCTAGCAGGTTGGGTAACAATCATCACATGTCCCCACACAGCTTTCAATTATTCACATGTAATTGATTTGTACTCACCAACATGGCCACCAATCCTGATTCCCAGGTGGTCCAGCAGATCCTGGTCCCTGGATATCAGATCAGCCCAGCGGTGCTTGAGTTGATGGTCATTCCTCATGCTACCGTAGACCCGGACCAAGTGATGGCGCACCTTCCCCCACCGGACTTTACGTGCCTCCGTGTGATACCCCTGTATCACACGTCCCCCAGCCTCCAGCATGAGTGGGAGGAAATGGCAAACAAGCCAAATAAATCCCCCCAATTCCTCCTCACCCATCCTGGAAAGCCGTGGCCTACCTGACATCTTTACAATTACAAAGGTGAAAAAAGTTGAACAAAAAGGAAAAGGGGGAAATGGGGAAAGGTAGAGTAGTGAAGGAAAAAGACAACTTAAGAAAAATAGCCCAACTAACCCCAAATTTAAACTACCCAGAACAGACTCCCACAGACAAAAAAAAGAAACACTGGATTTGACAAAAGTATACAAAACAGACTCAGACAATATTAGACAACAAGACAATGATCACAAAAGCACAATAGGGAAGGTACACTGGACACAAAAGCACTAAAACACAGGACAACACTTTTCACACAGCCACACAGTCTAGAATAATCTGAGACTGCAAAGAGAAAGTGAAAGTACACTCACAGTACAGATTCTGTAAACAGGATATCCTATTACATCACATCCTGCATAAAATGGCCGCCGTTTTTATTTTTCCGTTATGCGTCATATTTTCACGCATACAGATTGTGCATCATATTTTTTGACGCATAACAGTGCACATAATGCAGAGTCAAAAATAATTTCTACATTGTTCCCTTACATTTGTGTGAGGCTGAGTTTACAGTTCTAGAGTTGAAATGTAATTCGCTGGCAAATATGAGAACCAAATATGAAAATTATTTTTGACTCTGCATTCTGTGCACTCGTGTACGTCAAAAAATTATGACGCCCATGCTGTATGCGTGGAAATATGACGCTTCATAGAAAATATGGCGGCCATGTAATGCAGCTTATTAATCTATTATTTTTAATATGATATTTTTTGACTTTGTATTCTGTGCACTCCTGTACGTCAAAAAATTATGACGCCCATGCTGTATGCGTGGAAATATGACGCATCATAGAAAATATGGTGGCCATGTAATGCAGCTTATTAATCTATTATATTTAATATGATATTTTTTGACTCTGCATTCTGTGCACTCCTGTACGTCAAAAATTATGACGCCCATGCTGTATGCGTGGAAATATGACGCATTTTGACAAAAATTTCTTAATTTTGTCGAATTGTGAAAGGAATTTTGTCATGACCAAACGGTGCTAAGTGATACACATTTGTGGTTAGCTATGACACATGTCCCTTATTGGATGTATAGAAGGCATTCACAGTGTAATATTAATGATTGCTCAAAATGGTTATTACCCATATTTGTACACATATTTTGGGTAATTGCTGATGGCTAATTTCAAATGATGAATGGGATACCAGGATGGATTCCTTAGCAACAATGTGTCCCCATTTATCACGGTAATCCATTTATCTATAGTCCAAACAGGTAGTGCAATTGTCACTTACACTTTTTATGGGGCTAACCATGTCCTAATGATGATTTTGTGTATCTTATATGTGTTTTACATTTCACATGTAGGCCACACATGCGCCTTATGCATGTGTTTACTTCACATGTACATAATTCTTGTATATTTGGGGGGCGGTAGAGGTGGACTTAGGCCCCCAGCACCCTAGGGTTTGCCCTTCCAGATTTGCTAATTTATCCACACCTTTCATTTATTCTGTTATGCTAAACCTGCAGCAGCAGGCTCATGGAAGGCCATAGGGTATGATTCACTGTTAGCCATTCAATAATCCCATTTGCCCATTTGACGTTTGCCATATTGATTATTTGGAGCAATCTGACATACCATTTTGCACTGAATATTTTTTGCTAAATCTCGGCGTTCCTCATGTGCTGATGACAAATAGTTTGTTGATGTATGTGGCCCTTTATGCATTACCTGGTTTAGTGGCATGTTTCATTCTTTCTCCTAGGTTCGAACTGGGACACTACTGTGATCGGCTGCGTGCCAATATTTGGTTGATTGGATGGCATATGTTTATATGTGTGGTCCAATGTAGATCCACTATCAACTGTCTGGGTGTATGTTGTCACTGTAACTTCAAGGTCTCCTCATGAGTTATTTGCAGCTAATCTTGTTCCATTTGGGCATTGTTTGTAGCAAAAATTGAGAGAAGCCATTGAGGACATGGTCACGTACACATGGATGGTCCCACCCTGTCACTGAACACGTGTAATGAGACTTTCAAATGAGCTACATTTTTGTGCTGAGTGAGAGAATGTCTCAGGTGTCTGGATCAGGCATATGTCATTGCCACATTTTTACTCCTGTTGGCCTCTGTGCATGGTAATGTATCATGAAACATCATAGCCTCTGTGCAGACATCTGTGGTGTAGATTTTTTGTGTGATGAGTGTTATGTCATTATTGCTCAATGAGACGACATTCTCCTTCAGCAATTTCAAACTAAAGGTGGGCAGAAATGAATAGGCCAAACTATGATGTGGTGTTTGTTATCTGTGTTTATTTACAATTGTGCAATAAGTGGTGATATAAGAAATTATGAAAATAACTTATTTACAATCTGTTGGCTCCTACACACTCCAGCAGCCGTGTTTGGTTGTTCCCCCTCCTGTTGCAGGCCAGCATCCTCCTCTTCGTCGTCTTCAGGCATGTCTGGGTCTGGTTCGATGAGGGGAATGTTCCTTTTTACACAAATATTGTGCAATATGGCACAAGTGAGTATGATCCTACAGACCATCTCTGGGGAATATAGTAGGCTACCGCCAGTGTTGTCAAGGCAGCGGAACCTTGACTTGAGGATCCCAAAGGTCCGCTCAACAATGCTGCGTGTCCTCTTCTGGGCGTCGTTGTATGCCCGCTCTGCAGCAGTAGTCGGGTTCCCAAATGGTGTCATTAGCCAAGGCTGGATGCCATACCCCTGATCAGCTGAAAGAAAAACACAGAATGGGATCATGTAGATGTAGGAGGCACTCTTGTACAGACCTTTGATGGCAGTAGTTGTCTTGTGTTGTCTGTGACTCTTTTGTGTACTAATGTGACAACCTATACTTGTAGGCTAAAACTTTTGCATTGAGTTTTTTCCTTGGCTGAGCAAGTGTTTGTTAGCTAACCGTTTGTCAGCAGTATGTTTTGGGATTTTCAGTACAGTGTGCCCTCCCTAGCATTGTGACTTGTGATACAGGTGTCCGTGTGTCTTCACTGGGGGTGAGATGATAGTTCCATGCAGAGTTAAAAATGAAAGTGTAGTGGACACGTTCATATGAAAGTACCCTGGAGATCCCATACCTTAAGACTTATGCAATGTATTAATGTACAGGTTATTGTGACACTTACAATTTGCAAGGTGACATTTAGGCAACCACACTCATTAATGTCTTCACATTAAGCTGTACAGTAAATTCCAATGTGTGACAGGTTCAATGGTGACTTCAGAAACATGGCTAGTGATGTGAGGACCTCAGTGTGTTCCTGGCTAGGTGTTGCTATTGTGGTGTATGTGTTGTGTGTCCTAGAGGGTTGCTGTGCAGTGTGTATATAAGTTGGATTTTTGTACTTACCAACAAGTAGTCCATTGCCATACCGTCCATCCTGGAAGTGTTGGTTGATGGTAGAATGACGGAAGATGAATGCATCATGTACACTCCCAGGATATTTAGCCACAATGTTGCTGATCAATCCTTGGTGATCGACTATGGCCTGCACGTTGATTGAATGTGTGTGCTTCTTGTTGCGGTAGAGGTGTTCTGTTGCAGCAGGTGGGACAAGGCGTTCGTGTGTGCAGTCGATTGCACCAAGGACGTGTGGGAAGCCACTGATGGCGTAGAACCGCTGTTTTGTTTCCTGCTGCTTCTGCAGTGTGTTAGGGAAGCAGATTTGGAGGGGTGTCAGGCGAATGATGGCATCCAGTACTTTTGGTAGAAATGCGGAGAATGATGGTTGTGATATTCCACCAACCAGGGCACCAGTTGTTTGAAACGAGCCACTTGCCAGCAGGTGAAGTACGGCAAGCAGCTTTGTTTCTGTTGGGATGGTGTGGGGTGTCACCAAAGTGGGGGCCAACTGCTGTTCAATATTTCTCAGGAGCTGCTGAATGGCCTTCCAGTTCAACCGGTACCTCTGTATGATGTTGTGTTCCCTGAGGCCATGCAGGGTTGTTCTTGGGCGGAATATCCTCTCCTGCCTTCTGCGCTGCCTTTGGGGTCCCTGCTGTTGTTGTTGTAGCTGCTGTTGTTGCTGCAGGGCTCTGCGTCTACGTGCACGCTGGATAAAAATCACCTCCATGTCTCCCTGTTGCTGCCCTGCTGCTCTGCTGCTCTGTTGTTTGTTCTGTGTGTTCTGATTAAATACAGGTGTGTTTGCCCCATTTTAATGCCTGCCCTGACCCAGGCGTTAAATTTTGACGCACATTGGGCTTTGCGTAATTTTTTTGCTCCGCCTCCCGGCCGAGAGTCATTTTTGCCCGGAAGCATAAATACGACGCACAGCTGTGTGCGTCGTTTTTTGGACGGGAACACCTACCCTGCATATCATTAACGCAGGACGGGTTGCCGCATCCAGAAAATGGCACACATTGCGGATTTTTATCATCCGCGGGCTCGGGCGTCAGGGTTTAAATATGGGGCAACGTTTGCGCTGATTGTGCGTCAAAAATTTTGACGCAAATTCAGCGTAAACGGAGTATAAATATGCCCCTAAGTGTTTTATGGCTGAGACGTGTAATGTAGATGCGGTTCCCAGTGGATCGGTCCCAAAAACTCCATATAACTATTTTGGACTCTAGGTATGAAAATTATCACTACATAGAGGACTCTTAAGCCATCTGCATAGGGCCTCTCAGGGCACTGTCGGGTGTGGGGGGGAGTTCTGAAACAATAGCAGCCACCGAGCACTACGGCCTTCCAGCGTAGACCCAGAGACACAGCAATCCCCTATTCAACAATTACCCGTTCCCAGCCCCTGCGCATCCCATGCATCCGTGGTCATAAGCAATTACAATCACCATTTAAGTTCTGAGTTTTGGAACCCCGTCTAGCGAGGAACCATCCTCCAAAGCACATGGGTGTTCGCATTGGGGCCCTGTTGTTTTGACCCATCCTGGTCCCATCCTTCAGAAAATGGGTATTGATGTTAACAACAGGACTGCAACTGGGATAGCTCATGGAAACATAAACACCTCATCTAACGCCTCAAGTAATGACCCAGAATATGGAGTTTTGGACCACACTATGGTCCCAAAGACATGTTTGAAAGAAATACATCAGTCTGTTAGAAAGCTAAAATTCAAACTGCACCTCAAGACCTTAAAACTGGGGAACTGGGTACTATACCGCGTCCTCCAGAGCCGCCCAGAAGGCGTTTATCAAGAGGTCGACATTATGTAGAAGGGAGGTGGTCCAATCTTGTGAATCAGCCACTGTAAACATAAGTAATATACCAGCATGACTAGAAGTGCGGGGTAGCCTAAGGAATGTAAGAACCACATGTATTAATACAAGTGTCCATATGTCTAAATATAAAAAGAGGACCATAGATATTTTCACTAAAGCTCTATGGTTCTTACGAGTACTCAAAATCAAAAAGCCACAAGAGCCACCCAACAACTGCTTAAAACCCCCAAAATAAGCACTCGCAACATATAAAACACCCCCGCTAGGCCTCAAAACATAAAGTTAGACTTGTAGGAAACAGAAGTGGGCTAGCAGCGCTAGAAATTGTAAGCTTTTGTATAAGGAAATTAAAGAAAGCCAGACTAAGGCCCTCATTACAACCCTGGCGGTCGGTGTTAAAGCGGCGGAAAGACCGTCAACAGGCCGGCGGTAAACAAAATGGAATCACGACCATGGCTGAAACCGCCAACATAGACAGCCACTTTAACACTCCAACCGCCACGGCGGTAGAAGCAAACAGCTTGGCGGTCACCGCCAACAGACAGGCGGAAGACAATGTACCGCCCAACACTATTGTGAGAGGCCAATCCGCCACCTTTTCCGGGGCGGAACCAACGCAAACAAAAACACGGCGGAAACAGGACTTGGAAGGGAAAGCACTCATCTCTACACATTCCACAAGGAACCAGGACGCCATGGAGCCAGAACTCCAAATACTCCCTGCGATAGTATTCCTGCTCCTCTACCAGGAGCACAATAGACGGCGGCGATGACCACGGCGAGTACTGCACCTACAACACAGGGGAGGGGGGAGGGAAAAGAGAGTGACACACACACGCAACACGCAAAACCCCCACCCCCGCCCTCACCCACAACAACATACACACAAATACATGCTGCAACATTACATTTACACCCCCCCGGAAGAACGCAAGGACAAAAAAAATGATTGTGACGATTGTAATATATAAAAATCCATTAGTCAAAACTTGAAATACCGTAGAAACAATTATGTACACCATCTACACAAGTCCGGATCGTGCACCATTCATAGTCCGTGGACCACTGGGCCCAAAATGCATGGGCGAGGCCCACACTCAATACCAGACATCAAACGGAGAGAACACTGCAGGGGCATCAGATCAAAATGAAACAGGCACCTCAGGGGGAAGGAAAGGGGGGCACCTCAGCCGGATGAGTGCACAATGCCACTGCTCCACGAGGGGGCTCCATGCCCATTGATGTATCCTGGGGAGTGCAAAGCCACAGTCTCTCAATTCTCCCCAGTGGGTGTTTTGCCCACTGCTCTATCCTGGGGAGTGCAAAGCCACAGTCTCTCAAGTCTCTCCAGTGGGTGGTTTGCCCACTGCTCTATCCTGGGGAGTGCAAAGCCACAGTCTCTCAAGTCTCTCCAGTGGGTGGTTTGCCCACTGCTCTATCTGGGGGAGTGCAAAGCCACAGTCTCTCAAGTGGATAACAGTCTCCACTGGTTCTCGAGGGGTCTTTGTGCCCAGAGTGCTTCATCCTGCCAAGGACTGAGGTAGTGCATGTCTTTCTCCACTGGTTCTGGAGGGGGCTTTGTGCCCAGAGTGCTTCATCCTGCCAAGGACTGAGGTAGTGGATGCGATACTCCACTGGTTCTGGAGGGGCTTTGTGCCCAGAGTGCTTCTTCCTGCCAAGGACTGAGGTTGTGGATGTCTTTATCCACTGGTTCTGGAGGGGGCTTGGTGCCCAAAGTGCTTCATCCTGCCAAGGACTGAGGTAGTGGATGTGATACTCCACTGGTTCTGGAGGGGGGTTTGTGCCCAGAGTGCTTTATCCTGCCAAGGACCGAGGTAGTGGATGTCTTTCTCCACTGGTTCTGGAGGGGGCTTTGTGCCCAGAGTGCTTCATCCTGCTAAGGACTGAGGTAGTGGATGTCTTTCTCCGCTGTTTCTGGAGGGTGCCTGGTGCCCAGAGTGCTTCATCCCGCCAAAGACTGAGGTAGTAGATGTCTTTCTCCACTGGTTCTGGAGGGGGCTTTGTGCCCAGAGTGTTTCAGCCTGCCAAGGACTGAGGTAGTGGATGCGATACTCCACTGGTTTTGGAGGGGGCTTTGTGCCCAGAGTGCTTCATCCTGCCAAGGACTGAGGTAGTGGATGTGATACTCCACTGGTTCTGGAGGGGGCTTTTTGCCCAAAGTGCTTCATCCTGCCAAGGACTGAGGTAGTGGATGTCTTTCTCCACTGGTTCTGGAGGGGGCTTTGTGCCCAGAGTGCTTCATCCTGCCAAGGACTGAGGTAGTGGATGTGATACTCCACTGGTTCTGGAGGGGGCTTTGTGCCCAGAATGCTTCATCCTGCCAAGGACTGAGGTAGTGGATGTCTTTCTCCACTGGTTCTGGAGGGGGCTTTGTACCCAGAGTGCTTCATCCTGCCAAGGACTGAGGTAGTGGATGTGATACTCCACTGGTTCTGGAGGGGGCTTTTTGCCCAGAGTGCTTCATCCTGCCAAGGACTGAGGTAGTGGATGTCTTTCTCCACTGATTCTGGAGGGGGCTTTGTGCCCAGAGTGCTTCATCCTGCCAAGGACTGAGGTAGTGGATGTCTTTCTCCACTGGTTCTGGAGGGGGAATTGTGCCCAGAGTGCTTCATCCTGCCAAGGACTGCGGTAGTGGATGTGATACTCTACTGAGGTAGTGGATGTGATACTCCACTGGTTCTGGAGGGGGCTTTGTGACCAGAGTGTTTCATCCTGCCAAGGACTGAGGTAGTGGATGTCTTTCTCCACTGGTTCTGGAGGGGGCTTTGTACCCAGAGTGCTTCATCCTGCCAAGGACTGAGGTAGTGGATGTGATACTCCACTGGTTCTGGAGGGGGCTTTGTGCCCAGAGTGCTTCATCCTGCCAAGGTCTGAGGTAGTGGATGTCTTTCTCCACTGATTCTGGAGGGGGCTTTGTGCCCAGAGTACTTTATCCTGCCAAGGACTGAGGTAGTGGGTGTCTTTCTCCACTGGTTCTGGAGGGGGCTTTGTGCCCAGAGTGCTTCATCCTGCCAAGGACTAAGGTAGTGGATGTCTTTCTCCACTGGTTCTGGAGGGGGTTTGGTGCCCAGAGTGCTTCATCCTGCCAAGGAATAATGTAGTGGATGTGATACTCCACTGGTTCTGGAGGGGGCTTTGTGCCCAGAGTGCTTCATCCGGCCAAGGACTGAGGTAGTGGATTTGATACTCCACAGGTTCTGGAGGGGGCTTTGTGCCCAGAGTGCATCATCCTGCCAAGGACTGAGGTAGTGTATGTGATACTCCACTGGTTCTGGAGGGCGCTTTGTGCCCTGAGTGCTTCATCCTGCCAAGGACTGAGGCAGTGGATGTGATACTCCACTGGCTCTGGAGGGGGCTTTGTGCCCAGAGTGCTTCATCCTGCCAAGGACTGAGGTAGTGGATGTCTTTCTCATCCGGGATGTGGGCAACCTTTTTACTTTTGGAGGTGGCGGAATGTCCTTGCCCTCGCTCCGTGGAACACTGGCAGCCCTGTTGCTTGGCACACTCCAAAAGCCCGCAGTTGCTGGCACCACTGTGCCTGGTGATGTGGTGGCTGAGGTGCTGGGTTGGGACCTGGAAAGGCGGGCCCTAGGGGACGGATGGGGGGAGGTGTAGAGAAGAGGTCCACATTAGATAGGAAAAGCTTTTTAGACACATTGGGACGGGTAGATGGAGGGGGTTTGGGAGTGGAGGAAGAGGTAGTGGTTTTAGGAGGTGTACGTTTGCTGACTTTGGGTGAAGGTGCATGGGCTGGAGGCTGTTGTGAGGTGGATGGCTGTTGGGTGGGTGTGTAGCTGCGTTTGTGTACTTTGGGAGGAGGGATCACAGACACACTGGGAGAGGACACAGGGGATGTGTGAATGGTAGTGGGGGTGGTGAGTGCACATGAGCTGTGTGTGGTGATGGGCGTGCTGGTGATGGAGGTAGTGGCTGAAGATGTAGTGCATGCAGGTGTGAGTGGAGACGAGACAGGGAGGGAGGAGGATGACATGGAGGAGGGGGACACAGTGGAGGCAGTGGATGTTGGTATGTGTGCATGGGTATGATGCTTGTGCGAGTGCCTGTGAGATGTGTGGTGCTTATGTTTGCTAGAGCCACCCTTGTGTGTTGAGGTGTGTGCATGCTGGCTTGGGATAGGCTGAGGTACAGGGGATTGGGTCTGGGTGGAGGAATTTTGGAGGGGGGAGGCTGGACAGAGGGACAATGGCTGCTATCATTGCTGAGGCCAGAGCCTGAAATGCTCTCTGTTGGGCTGCCTAGCCAGAATGAATGCCCTCCAGGTATGCATTTGTTTGTTGCAAATGCCTCTCGACACCCTGGATGGCATTCAGAATGGTAGACTGCCCAACAGTGAGGGATCTCAGGAGGTCAATAGCCTCCTCACTGAGGGCAGCAGGACTGACTGGGGCGGGCCTGAGGTGCCTGGGGCGAAGGAGATGCCCATCCTCCTGGGTGAGCGGCCACGGGACACATGCTGAGGGGCTGCTGGGAGGGCGGTGCTGGTAAGAGGGGGTGGCGGCTGTACCTGTTGATGCGGGGGGAACAGAGGGGCCCACCACCGCAAGGGAGCTCCCATCAGAGGAAGAGTCGCTCTCGCTGATGTCACCTCCTGTCCCTGCCGTGGAGCTCCCCTCGCCCTCCGACCCACTGGTGGCTTTAGACTCCGTTGTCTCGCCCTCCAGGGCCATTTGGGATGCAGCTCCCTCCTGCTCCAGTGCCACTGCTCCTCCGCCTGATGATGCTAATGCACAAAAGAACAGGTAGACCACAAAAAGGGGGGGAGAAATAAGAAAGACATGTTCAGTGCATGCAATACCACTACAGTTGTGGGACACTACAGACACAGCAGCCCTCTGCACTACGCCATGCACTTGGAGTTCCCTAATTAATCACAGGGACATGGGGTACAAGGCCTATGCCCGATTGCTGCACACATGGAAGTCACAGGAGCCTGATTATGTGTAGTTGGCTCTTACCACTTGTGGGGATGGGGTGCCACATAGCCTGCCTCACAAACAGACCTTGCTTACAAAACTCACCCTGGCCGAGGGAACCCACATCCCACCTCCCCCACCCAGACACCTCGTAATGCGTGCAGAGTCAGATAAATGTGACTGCACTCACCCCCTTGTGGCTGCTGTGATGCCCTCAAGCGCCCATCCAAATCCGGATAGGCCACCGCCAGGATACGGAACATCAGGGGGGTCATGGTGCGACGGGCACCCCTCCCACATTGGAAGGCCATCCCCAGCTGGGCCTCCACCGCCATCTTGCTCCAGTGGTGAATGTCCTCCCATCTCTTACGGCAGTGGGTGCTCCGTCTGTGGTGGACCCCCAGGGTCCGGACGTCCTTGGCAATGGCACGCCAAATATCCTTCTTCTGGTGCACGCTGACCTAGAGGAATAGTACAGGGGAAAAGGATAATCTTTAACCGTCCGGACCATCACAGTCATTGACCCACATTCCCACCCTTGCCCTGACGCACATACACTCAACGTCCGCTCATGCAGGCCTCAGCCCCCCCCGTATCTTCCATCCACACCACTCCAAACAGGCATTGCCCATACAGCATGCTCACAGTGTACTTACCTGTTTGTCTGGAGGAACGTAGAGTAGCGTGTACTGGGGGAGGACCCCATCCACTAACTTCTCCAACTCCTCTGAAGTGAAGGCAGGGGCCCTTTCCCCAGACACATGAGCCATCGTCGCTTCCACACTGAGGTCACAGCAGCACTTGCACTGTAGGTCCTCTCCTGTCGAAGGTCAGGTATCAAGTGAGTGATTAGACAGAAAATGGCAGTAACGTCCGCGGCAGTGCGGACCATCACCACCGGCGTACATCGTCATTGGCTCCTGGGACCCATAGGGTCCAATGTTAACCAATGCAGGATAGTGCTGAGGTCTTTGACCGCCTACCGCGACGGTGTACAACGCCACCGCAGTTACCTCATATCCCCTTGTCCCACCTTACAGGTCAGGCAGCTGCCATTTCAGGGGGCCACATGGCATTATTTTTAAATGCATCACACCTATCTAGGCCTTGCATACACACAGTGACAGGCACATTGCTGATTGACAAATGTGTGCAATAAATATATTTTTTAATACCTAAGTGTTGGCTGACTCTCTGCTCGCTGTTTTCGTCCATAGGCCACGTCCGCTGGGGCAGGTGAGGAGATGGCGGCATCCTCCGGTGCACAGACCGCTGGTGGACCTGTCGACAATGGAAGAGAGACACGTAATAGTCACCTACAGACTTGATCGTGCAACAATCCATGAACTGTCTTCCCAGTTGGAGCCAGACCTGATGTCAGCTATCCGCCATCCCACAGGAATCCACCCTCTAGTGCAAGTTCTGTCAGTACTCCATTTCCTGACAAGTGGGTCTTTTCAAACAACAGTGGCCATTGCATCAGGGATGTCCCAGCCTCTGTTCTCAAACGTGTTGTCCAGAGTGTTGTCTGCCCTGATGAAACACATGCGCAGCTACATCGTTTTCCCTCAGGTGGAGGATTTTCCTACAGTGAAAGGTGACTTCTATGCCCTGGAGCAAATCCCCAACATCATAGGTTCCACTGATGTGACACATGTGGCCTTGGTACGCCCCCGCAGGAGTGAACAGGCGTACAGAAACCGGAAGAGCTACCATTCAATTAATGTGCAGATGGTGTGTTTGGCCAACCAGTACAGCTCCCATGTGAATGCCAAGTTTCCTGGCTCAGTGCATGACGCTTACATTTTGAGGAATAGCAGCATCCATTATGTGATGGGGCAACTCCAGAGGCACCGTGTGTGGCTAGTAGGTGAGGACAAGGACCCTACACCATGTGAATAGTTGTCTGGGTCTGGGGTTGTCCCTAAGGGTTAGTGTGTGTCTAACAGTTGTCCCTCGACATTTGCAGGTGACTCTGGGTACCCTAACCTGTCATGGCTACTGTCCCCAGTGAGAAATCCCAGGACAAGGGCAGAGGAACGCTACAATGAGGCTCAGGGGCAAACTAGGAGAGTGATCGAAAGGACCTTCGGCCTCCTGAAGGCCAGGTTTCGGTGCCTCCATATGACAGGTGGTTCTCTCTACTACTCACCAAAGAAGGTGTGCCAGATCATCGTGGCCTGCTGTATGCTGCACAACCTGGCTTTGCGACGACAGATGCCTTTTCTGCAGGAGGATGGTCCAGAAGGAGGTCTTGTAGCAGCTGTGGAGCCTGTGGACAGTGAAGAAGAGGAGGTAGAAGAAGAGAATATCGACAACAGAAACAACGTTTTCCAGCAATACTTCCAGTGAGACACAGGTAAGAAGATGTCACTGGCTCACACATCTCGTACAATTGTTAGACCTATCATATGTCTGTCACTTTTACCCAGTGTATGGACCCTGACTTGTCACTTTGCCTTTCCATTTCACCGATGTGGGTCCCACTGTGTGACCTCTGCAATATTACCTCATGGACTAGAGCTGTGTTATATAGGTATGTTGACAATACAATCGACATTGCTATTTACCTTAGTTATTGCAAATACACATTTGTGAAAGCACAGACTGACTCCAGATTGTTTTGTGATTCAAGGGTGTTTATTTCAGTGCAAAATAGTGGAGGAGGTTGTAAAATGGACAGGGGTGATGGTGGAGGATTGTCCGTTGCAGAGTCCAGTCTATTTGTTCCACAGGTGCATTGTCCAAAGGGGCATAGGAAGTGGAGCTAGGGCAGTTGATGGATGAAAAGGGTGATGAAGTGGGACAGAAGGATGACATTCAGGGTGGTCTCATTTCCTGGCAGGGGTCTTGGCATTGTTCTCTGCTTTTGTCCTCGATCTCAGGGACCGTTTGCGGGGTGGTTCGCCATCTGCAAGGGGTGGGGTGCAGGTGTTGTTGTCCTGTGGCGGTGCCTCCTGTCCACTAGCACCGGCAGAGGTGGTGGGCTGTTCATCATCCAGGCTAGTGTCAGGGGCCCCTTGTTGTGCCACAGTGTCCCTCCTAGTGTTCACAAGGTCCTTCAGCACCCCTACAATGGTGACCAGGGTGGTGTTGATGGACTTGAGTTCCTCCCTGATCCCCAAATACTGCTCCTCCTGCAGCCGCTGGGTCTCCTTAAATTTGGCCAGTACCGTTGCCATCGTCACCTGGGTATGATGGTACGCTCCCATGATGTTGGAGAGGGCCTCGTTTAGAGTGGGTTCCCTGGGCCTGTCCTCCCCCTGTCACACAGCAGTCCTCTAAGTTCCCCTGTTTTCTGTGCCTCTGTCCCCTGAACCGTGTGCCCACTGCCACTGCCCCCAGGTCCCTGATTTTCTTGGGGTGGTGGGTTTGCCTGGGTTCCCTGTAGTGGTGGACACACTGCTGCTTGACGTGTCCTGGGGACAGAGGTATGGGCCCGCTGGGTGGGTGCTGTGCTGGTATTTCCTGAGGGGGAGGCTCTGTGGTGGTATGTGCCAGTGTCAGGGGAACCGACTTTCCCGAGGACCTAGATGGGCCGGGCTGGTCATCTTGATCCAGTTGGACAGAGCTGCTGTCATCACTGTGGGCCTCTTCTGTGGGGGGAGTGAGTGGACATGTCTGCAACCTCATGTCCGGTGACGTTGGGAAGGGGTCGTGCAAGGCATGATTATTGCATCTGTGTGTGGCATTGTGTGCAATGGGTTGGTGACCCTGTACTCCAGTGCTTGCATTCTTGTGTAGGACCTTGTGTGATAATTGGTTTGGGGTC
Source organism: Pleurodeles waltl (assembly GCF_031143425.1). Taxonomy (NCBI): domain Eukaryota; kingdom Metazoa; phylum Chordata; class Amphibia; order Caudata; family Salamandridae; genus Pleurodeles; species Pleurodeles waltl. The sequence continues at coordinate 1,264,081,107 of NC_090444.1, read as the reverse complement.
TGTGTGGGTATCTGTAGTGGACATGCTTTGGTAATGGGTGTCCATGCTTTGTTGTTGCATGCAGGGCTTGGTATTGGGATGGGTGGGTTGTGATAGTGGGACATATGTGAGGTGTTGGAGTGATGGGGGTGAGGGTGGGGTATGTGATAGCATGCAGGTAGGGTGGAGGATGTAATAGTTAAGATTTGACTCACCAGAGTCCATTCCTCCTGCTACTCCTTGGCCCTCAGGATGCATTATAGCCAAGACCTGCTCCTCCCATGTTGTTAGTTGTGGGGGAGGAGGTGGAGGTCCGCCGCCAGTCCTCTGAACTGCAATCTGGTGTCTTGACACCATGGACCGCACCTTCCCCCGTAGGTCGTTCCACCTCTTCCTGATGTCATCCCGTGTTCTTGGATGCTGTCCCACTGCGTTGACCCTGTCTACGATTCTGCGCCATAGCTCCATCTTCCTAGCTATGGAGGTGTGCTGCACCTGTGATCTGAATAGCTGTGGCTCTACCTGGATGATTTCCTCCACCATGACCCTGTGCTCCTCCTCAGAGAACCTGGAGTGTCTTTGGTGTGGTGTGGGTGATGTGTGGGGTGGTGTGTGTTGTGATGTGTGAGGGGATGTTGTGTGAGTGATGGTGTTGTATGCTTGTGGATGCTAGTATTGTTGATGGTGGTGTCTCTCTGTGTGCTTCTTTCGGAATTTGTGGTAGTAAGGGTTTGTGGGTGATGTGGGTGTGTGTTTTATATTGGATTGGGTGTGTGGGAGTGGTGTGTGTATGTGTTTCAGGTGTGTGTATTTTGAATTGTCCAATGTGGTTTTGTTTTGTAAATGTGTATGTATTTTGAGCGCAGCGGTGTGTACCGCCAATGGAATACTGCGGTTGAAAGACCGCCGCATGGATTCGTGGGTCGTGATAGTGTGGGCATATTCCTGTTGGCGTGACGGTGGAGTTTTTTTTATCGCCAGTTTATCACTGACCTTTGGTGTGGCGGACTTGCCTGGGTGTCTGGATTTTGGCAGATTCCGTCGTGTGGGTCATAATAGCTGTATTCCGCGCTGCAGGGGTGTGTTGGCGGTCTTCTGCACGGCGCTAAGCGGGATTTACCGCCAATGTTGTAATGAGGGCCTAAGTGTTTCAAGGAGGCATAAAAATACACCAACACCAAGCCATAGTCAACTACCACCGAATGATACCCCAGGGAGCCCTCCATCCTGCGGCGATCCTCAAGCTGAGGATTCAGAACTGGTGTTTTTAAAAAGTGTTAGAAGGTACAGTCATACTGTAGAGAGGTTTAGCGCTACAGAGAATTAGGAGGAATTACGTTTTGTTAACCTTGACTGTATAAATTCCTCTGCTCACGGTGTAATAGCTATCCATCAAGCCGTACAAATGCTCATAGAAAGGTTGTTACACGATGTGGGCCCTTACGATTTCTTCCAACTTCGCTTCTAGGGACAGGGTATTGACAGTCTTTTGTTCACCCATCGAACAGCCTGCGATGTGTTTGACTCTGCAGAATTTCCAGAAATCCTCTCTAGCCTGTTACAGATTAAGGCTGAAATAGTAGCATATGGCACCTTCAGAGTCATCTAGAATAGCGGGGTTACTGATGGATCGCAATACACCCAATGCTCATATTATGTGTAGAGCGGCTGAAGCCCATAGGGCACTTGAAATACTGCATGACAGAATGGTCGGTTTGGGTTCCTAGGGCTTTTTAAGAACTATTTTGCTGTTACGGTAAAAGTTCTTTACCACAACGGTTCATGGAAGTACTTCACAACCGGGGAGCGGATGAAAAACGAGATGGTTTATGTTCTCTATCATGAAAATCACTTTAACAGTATTTTGAACCTGAGGGGCTTTCTAGGAGCAAAGTACGTGTGCACTCATTGTGACCATATCTACAGCACACATGCAGCTCACCAATGTGAAATGCACTGCAAAATGTGTCAGAGAGATGAGTATATTGAGATCGCTGAGCTGAAGTACGATGTTGCACGTGTAATATGTTTTATCGCTCGCAAAACTGCTTGAGCATACACAACAGGCTTGTTCGCTGTGTCTTTAAAGCAGACTGTAGGGGGTGTGGACAGTACATCGCCTATGAGCATAAATGCAAAAGCATGAAATGTCCCAGGTGTAAGGTGTCTTTTCACGCTGGGACAGAACACAAGTGTTACATGGTTACAGGGGTCCCTCAGACAACAAAACAAAGACTACATAGTGTTTGATATAGAGTGTACACTGCAGATGGGTGTACATTAACCTAATCATATTTATGCTCATTATCTAACTTCCGATGACAGCTCGGAGTTTGAAGGGCACATGGGCATAAACGATTCCCTCAGCACTTTCATGCAGCTAAAATTCAATGGGTATCCTATGCTGGCTCATAACTCAAAAGTGTACAACTCTTTTGTTATGTTGCAGACCGTGATTGGTGAAAAGATGGCTGTAGAACTCATCACCCAGGGTTCCAAACTGATGTTGTTAAAGGAAGTGCCTTTTCAAATAAGGTTCATTGATACCCCAAATTTTCTACCCATGAAATTGAGCAAATTGCCAAAAGTCTTTGGTTTCCCTGGGTGCAAAGGTTATTTCCCCCACTTTTTCAACACCTGGGCCAATCAGAATTATGAAGATCCCAGGCCCCCGGGCAACAGCGACTGTGTTGAGTATATTATGCCGGCTGAGAAAGAGAGGTTTCTACAGTGGTACAGTGAAAACCATGAAAATCACTTTCATTTTCAACCAGAGTTGAAAGCGTACTGTCTGGCGGATGTAATGATCCTACGAAAAGCCTGCAACCTTTTCAGAGACAATGTGATGGAAATGACAAAAAGGGTTAAGGTTTTAAAGCACAACACCTATCGGGTGAAAAAGACTGTACAATACATAGACCCTTTCCAAAATATCACGCTGGCTTCCATGTGTATGTCTATCTTTAAACAGGTTTCTGAAGCCCTACACCATATCTCTAGTACTGCCCGACCTCTATAACGACAAACAGAAGTGTTATTCAACACCCTCCATCCAATGGCTCATGTACATCTCTGACAAGGAAACCATCTTCATTCAACACTCCTTACAGGGCAGTGAATACCGAGTGGAGCCTTATTATCAAGACGGATATGCTGTACTTAGCGGTGTGCAGACGGCTTTGGAGTAAAACAGTTGTTTTTTACTATGGTTGCCCCCACTGTTACAAGCCCCACGGGTTTAACAAGCTGTTGGGTACCAAGGGCCATATATATCATTATTACTAATAGCAATTACCAAACTGCGATTTTTTGTGAATCGCAATTAAGTAATCACTACTGGAATGTCTGAAACTCTCAAGGGCTCACCAATGGACCTACCTCATTAATATTCATGAGGTAGCTCGCAATTTCGACCCATTGCGAATGGCTACAATCACAGGGATGGTGGCCTGCTGGGCTCAGCAGTCCACCATGTCTGTGATTGCTTTTCAATAAAGCAATCTTTTTTTAAAAAAATGCATCCTGTTTTTCCTTGAAAAAACAGATGCATTTAAAAAAAAAAAAAAAGAAGTTTTCTTTTCATTTTTTAAGAGTAGGCAGTGGTCCGTGGGACCACTGCTTGCACTTAAAAACTGTTTTTGCATGTAATCACAAAGGGGAAGGGGTCTCTTCGGGACCCCTTCCCTTTGCTAATGGGTTGCCACCGACTTTTAATGGGCGGTAAAATACGAATGTTTTGCAACTGCATTTGGGTCACAAAACATTCCTACATACCTTTGCAATTTGGTATTAGGAAGGAATGCCTTGACATGCCCCTTCCTAATATCGGATCGGTATGTAGTCGTAATTCCAATTTGCGATTTAGTAACAAGTTACCGAAATGTTTGATACATCTGGTCCCAAGTTTGAACACTTACACCACTGTACTTTGATGAAGGCTGAATATGTTGAAAACCATGGCTTTGTAATGAGAACCCTATGGGAACATGAGTGGTTAGACATGCTAGTGTTGGATGCGGAACTCTTGTATTTCCATTAGAAGCAACAGTTACCCATGCCTTTGAAACTCTGTGACACCTTATTTTGCAGCCGTACAAATGCTACACAGTTGTACAGTGCTGTGAGCAAGGGTGAATAATTACACTATTATGACTTCACAAGTCTGTGTCGGTTTGTGAACAAACAGAAGTTATACCCTATAGGCCATCCCACCATCATCTATAGGGACTTTAAGCCCGTAGGTGAATATTTTGGTCTCATTAAGTGCTATATCTACTGGCTCCAGTGGCTTTACTTCCCGGTGCTACAGGACAGAGTCGACGGTAGGCTAATATTCCCATTGTGTCAAACCTACACTGAAAGTACAGAGACTAACAAGTGTAGACAGAGTGATGAGCAGAGGATGCTTACTGGTACCTGGTGTAGAACTGAGGTACAAAAGGCCCTTGAGAAAGGCTACTGACTATGTAAAATAGTGGATATATGGCACTTTGAAAGAACCTCAACACAACTCTTTTCTAAGTATATCAACTTGTTTTTGAGAGACAAACAGGAGGCTTCAGGCTTTCAAGAATGGTGTGCTAATGCGGCCTCTAACCAAAAGTACATCGTCAATTACCACGGTAACGAGGGCACAAGATTGAGGCCCGAGTTCATCTAGGTCAACCCTGCAAGGCAACCGTTAGCCAAGCTCTGCCTAAACTCCTTAAGGGGAAAGTTTGCACAGCGTACAAACCTATCAAACACTGCCATAATCACAGATTCTGATGAGTTGTTAACTTTTCCTCCTAGTTATGATGTGTCCAGTTGCGAGTTTATTGAAGATGAGACCGCAGCTCTGTGTTGGAAATACAGAAAAGAGTACCCCACAACATTTAACAATATAAATATCTTCATAGCCTGTTTCACAACAGCTCACAATCATTTAGAGCTTTACAACGCGCTGGATAAACTTCAGGAGGGGTGTCTGTATCACAATAACGACTCTGTTATTTTTGTGAGTAGGGCATTGATGAAGACCCACTCCTAGATGGTTATCTGGGAGATTTGACTAGAGAATTAGATAAGGATGACTACATAGTAGAGTTCACTTCATCGGGCCCAAAACCTATTCGTACAAAACAGCAAACAATACAGTGTGTATGAAAGTCAAAAGCATCACCTTGAATGTTAATAACACAGTCAAAATCGGTGAAAGTTATTTTATAAAGAAGTTGTTAGAAACGCTCCGGGGGTTTTACCTCAGACCCCGAACAACATTGTGTGGCTTTATTCATGCTGGCAAGATCTTTTTACGGAGCTATCCCTAAAGATCCCCCAAATCAAATTTATAGAATGCACACCCAACAATCTCAACGACGATGCCTTGTTACCTAGACACCTTATTAACATTGTGATTGTAGACGATCTTATGCGCGAGGGCGGGGATCATCCTTAAATAGAAAAAGCCTTTGCCCAATATTCACACCATCACAATCTATGCTACATCATGCAGAACCTGTTTTATAAGGGTAAGAGCAGTCGCTCCGTAGCTCTAAATGCCTCATACCTTGTCCTATTTTTTTTTTTAAACGTGACAAAAATATCTATCAGCGCTAAACAGATGTACCCCGGAAACACCCAGTTTTTCCTGGAAGCCTTTAACGACGCTACCACTAAATCTCACGGCTACCTGCTGATAGACTTGAAACCCAAAACTCTAGAATACTACAGACTACGTGCTGATATTTTCCCTCCCAACCTTCCTGTTGCTTATATAACTAAAACCAGACCCAAAATGTATAAAAAGAATCATTAAAAAGACTTTTGTAACATTTACACTCTAAGCCTTATAATATAAGGTGCTGACCATGTCTGCGTGTCTATGTCGTAATTTAGCCCTCTTAAAAATGCTGGTCACAGCTAGCCCCCAACTAAGAAAGGACATACTTTGCTCAGCTTCCGACGACTTAGTGGGTGCTATTTCAAAAAAACGCCCTAAACACCCTAAAAGGCAACATCCCTATATCAGAGAGCCAATTCCACATGCTGAAGAAGAAGCATAACCTTATCAAGAAGCTTAATAATAAAAGGACGTCCCTCATTTCTAAGAAGAAACTTGTAAAATAGTTCTGCGGATTTAGAGGAGCACTCCTGGGCATAGCAATTCCTTTTATTACAAACCTCCTAACCGGGAACTAAGGCATTACGCCCAAAAGATCTACTTGGTACCGTGCCAAAAGCTGGAACAGTTGGGCCCGTCTATGGGCAATGCCTGGGATATACGTAAAAATTAAATGTGATGCCTAGATACCGAGATTAAAAACATTTTGAACCGATCGGATTTAAAACCTTATGAAGAGGCTGATCTGTACTCCAGAGCTCTTCAAAACCTTTTGCAATTTTACAAGCAATGGACTTCCGAAAAAAATATGTTGACTCTATTTACCCCCAACTCTGAACCGCCACCACCAACCCACTCAGCACCTCAGGATCAACAGCCCCCACCGCCAATGGTCCCAACACCACCGCCCTCAGATTTCTTTGTTTAAGAACTTAAAAAAAATATAATTAAGAGGTACAGAAGTGCAGCGCAAATGTTACGAAGGAAAATGGGGGCTTCTAAAGATCTAACCTCGGAGAACAATCGGGTTGAATTCCTCTACAAAGGGCAGCCAGTTCTTGAGTCTCATATGTACGACCTCATCAAATGTTTCACACACCCCAAATTCCTATCACTCCAGAAATTGCCTAGAGATTGGGACCAGTTTCTACAGGCTGCTGCAGAGCTCAACGTTCCTTCTATGATTGTTGGTAATGCGGAACACAGGCGGCTGCTTGAAAGTTTGAAAGTCTGTGCTCACAGCCCTCCATGTACTCCAAAACCTGTTGTTTTTAAATCCACCCCTGTGGTGCCCACAGCCCTGCTCATTCCCGACTATCCCCCTCTTGGAACACAACGCCTCTGCCTTTGGAGCCTAAAAAGACTTCGCTCAAAAGGAACACTTGGTTAAACGTTTGATACGTATACCTTTTGATCCTATGTATACATTTTACAATGTCTGTGTGTATAGTTTTACAGCAGTTAATGTATTGATTGATTTCTTTCATCATTTATTTCTTTTAGCATGTTTGGCTGCTTAAAGCTTGTACTAAAATTATATGTAATAAACACTTTTTAACTGTTTCATCACTCTTCTGTCATCTTTTCAATGGGTTTCCTGGCGGTAGAATGAAAATGTATAGCCTGATTTTGAGTTTACATTTTTTTATTGTAGGCAATTATAGTTACATGTATATATGCATTACATGGACTTACACTTTTGACAAACGCATTCTGTTTTAACAATGGTCGCCATTCACCCAGAGCTTTCTTTTACATACTTCACAACAATACATCAGTATTTATTAGATTTCTAGAATATAGATTTAGAAAATTTCTAAACATACCCTCAGATATTTTACTAATAAAATATATACAGTGTTCCCTACATGTGATGGCTAAAGAATCCTGAACCCGCATCTTGTTATACTCGACCCTAGCAGCAGCTTTTTTATACTTGAATATGGGTTTTGTATAGATGCTATGCTTGGGGAACGCAGCTAAACTGTCAAGCACTGGAAACTTGTTGATATCCAAAAACATTCCCACACAGTGTGTTCCACCCTGGTAATGTGGATCTGTGTTAAAAACTAGCGAACTTGGTCTTTCTACACCCCCTTCCTCAGGTAGCCCGTCGCTTGGGAAACCATCTAAAAAGTATTTCTATGTGTATTTATGCCTCCTTAAGAACTCACGTATCTGTACAATGTACTTTGTACAATATTTTAAAGATAGTTAAACATGATCTGGCGGGAGTGGTTGACTCGGAACACCGCAAATACAATCATGATAATATTGGTAGCCATGGGTTGACTAAAACGCATTTCAGCTTTTAGATTTCAAATTCTTATCAGATTGTAATGATTCCCATCTTCCATATCGGGCGTCAGATCGAAAACGAACACTGTTCAGACGGCCCCACATCCTTCGCTTCATACGACGACTCCTGAGTCCCTCAGGCGTTTACCTGTTATCAACACCAGTCCAAGATATTCCCTGATAAAATTAGATGTTACAAAACGAGATGTGTACAGTTTTGCAGGAATCACAGTCCCCTTGTGTACCAATTCAGCGTACATGATGTCGGAGTGCTTCAAATTGAAAGGGTTTGAGGTATAGAGGCCCATAAAAGCTATATTGTCCACATACCCTATGATAATAAGTTTTGGTAGCTGTCCCAGAAATACATTGTGCTGCTGGGTTATTTTGGTACCGGTTGGAATGCTGTATCCAGTCTGACGCTTAGTGACACTTTCATTCTTTTTATAAATAAACCGGTGGACAGTGTAACAAGTTTATACTGTTCCTCATCCCCTCTGATGAGACAGAACGAGTTCTTGCTGCGGGTTAGTTTGAACTTAAGATTGATGCCATTGACAATTAGTTTATCTTGGTAGAAAAGGCCCGAATGTATGCAGCCTCGGAGGTCAAACTGTCTACTGCCTGCGGCGAAGCATGCTCATTTTACAAAACCCTGACTGCGACTGACCAGTCCAGAGTCATAGCTTCAAAATGGCCATAAGTATCTTTGTAGAAGAGCCCGGCTGAAAGCTGTGTGTCCAGGGCATTGCTGCTGTCATTAAGAATACTCTCAATGTATGCCCTATATGCGTACATGTTATCACTTTGCGTTATGAGCCAATCACCTGATTAAACATGGTTGCATTGGGGTTAGCGATTTTTGCCACTTTAGCGTTGTTCACCATATGGGAATTGTTAGAAATGGCGTTTTTGGTTGGCAGTCAGGTTACCCCCTGTCCAAGCATGGACCCTCACTCTAGTCAGGGTAAGTCACACACAATCTGAATTATCCTGTGCCCACACCCTGGTAGCTTGGCACTGAGCAGTCAGGCTTAACTTAGAAGGCAATGTGTAAAGTATTTGTGCAATAAATCATACAATACCACAATATTGCACCACAAAAATACACCACACAGTGTTTAGAAAAATATATAATATTAATCTGGATAAATGCAGGTCAAAACGATCAAAGATGCAATAAGTAAATGTAGAGATATCACTGAAAAGTGATATTAAGGCCCTCATTTCAACATTGGTGGTATTGACTGCCTAACGCCACGGCGACGGCCGCCAACATTCTGCCGCCTTGGCTATCAGACGTCTACTGGTATCATGACTGCCGACGGTATTCCGCCAAAATGCTGGTGGAACACCTCCGACGGTCATGGCGGCGGATGGTGGTGAGGCAGGCCCTGCTGACAGCAGCACCACCACACCAGCAAAACACAGCTGACCGTATCAGGAGCAATGATACGGCCTGGCGGTGATTTTTCTGGCGGATTCTGCTGCTGACAGCAGTGCCGCGGGCCATCTCCAGCCGGAGGACCACCTGCAAGCAGGTAAGTTGGGTTCTCCTACCGGAGAGGGGGGTGGGGTGTTGTGTGTATGTGGGGGTGTTTGTATTGGTATGCGTGCATGCGGGTGTGAGTCATTTAGGATGCATGTGTTAATGAGTGATTGTGAGTGTTGTGGATGCATGTGTGTGACAAGGTATGTTGGTGTGTGTTGTGGTGTGTGGGTATGTATGTGTGCATGCATGGATGGTGGTAAGTATGCATGTGTGCATTTGTGTATATGGGTGCGCATGTGGGTGTGTATATGTGCGGGGGTAGGAGCAGTGGGGGAGGATGGGGGAGGACTCAGGGGAGGGGAGGGGGTGCCTATCAGTGCCAGGGAAGGGATTCCCTGGCACCGATAGTGCCTACTGCCATGGTTTTCACGGCGGTAAGCTTGGCATGAAAACCATGGCGGTAGGCTGGGTCGTAACCATGAGGGTGGGATTGTGGCGGCCGGTGTGTTAAAGTGGAGCTTTTGGATGGAGGTAAACGCCATGGTCCAAATCCCATTTTTTCTTACCGCCGGCCTGTTGGCGGTATTACCACAGCTTTAACACCGACCGCCAGGGTTGTAAAGACGGCCTAAGAAGGCCATTGGCGGTAAATGCCACTTACTGCCGTGCAGAAGACCGCCAACACACAGCTGCGGCAGCGGAATTCCGCTACAGCTAGTACGACTCACAGCTCTGAATCCACCAAAATCCAGACACCCACACAAGTCCACCACACCAAAGATCAGTGATAAACTGGCGATAACAAAACCTCCACCGTCACGCCAACAGGAATCCGCCCACACTATCATGACCCACGAATCCAGGCGGCAGTCTTTCAACTGCGGTATTCCATTGGCAGTACACACCGCCGCGCTCAAAATACACACACAATTACAAAACACAACCACATTGGACAGTTCGAAATACACACACCTGATACACATACACACACCACTCCCACACACCCAATACAATATAAAACACACACCCACATCACCCACAAACCCTTACGACCAGAATTGCGACAGAAGGCCAGAGAGAGACACCACCATCAACAAACTAGCATCCACAGGCACTCAACACCATCACTCACACAACATCCATGCACCTCACACAACACACAGAAACACATCCCCTCAGACACACAACACACACCACCTCACACATCCCCCACACCACCCCATGGCACCGCAAAGACACCCCAGGTTCTCTGAGGAGGAGCTCAGGGTCATGGTGGAGGAAATCATCCGGGCAGAGCCACAGCTATTCGGATCACAGGTGCAGTACACCTCCATAGCTAGGAAGATGGAGCTATGGTGCAGAATCGTGGACAGGGTCAACGCAGTGGGACAGCATCCAAGAACATGGATGACATCAGTAAGAGGTGAAATGACCTACGGGGGTAGGTGCGTTCCGTGGTCTCAAGACACCAGATTGCAGTTCAGAGGACTGGTGGCGGACCCCCACCTTCTCCCCCACAACTAACAACATGGGAGGAGCAGGTCTTGGCTATACTGCACCCTGAGGGTCTCGCTGGAGTAGCTGGAGGAATGGACTCTGGTAAGTCAAATCTTAACTACCATATCCCTCACCCTACCTGCATGCTATCACATACCCCCACCCTCACCCTCAACCCCATCACTCCAACATCTCACATATGTCCCACTATCACAAATCACCCATCCCAACACCAAGCCCTGCATGCAACAACAAAGCATGGACACCCATCACCAAAGCATGTCCACTACAGATACCCACACAAACCCCAAAACAATTATCACACAAGGTCCTAGACAAGAATGTAAGCACTGAGGTACAGGGTCACCCACCCATTGCACACAATGGCACACACAGATACAATAATCATGCCTTTACACCCCTGCAGGGCCCCTACCCAACGTCACCACACAGGAGGTTCCAGACATGTCCATCCCCCCCACAGAAGAGGCCCACAGTGATGACAGCAGCTCTGTCCAACTGGATCTAGATGACCAGCCCGGCCCATCTGGGACCTCGGGACAGTCGGTTCCCCACACACTGGCAAATGCCACCACAGAGCCTCCCCCCTCAGGAAACACCAGCACAGCACCCACCCAGCGGGCCCATACCTCTGTCCCCAGGACACGTCAAGCAGCAGTGTGTCCACCACTACAGGGAACCCAGGCAAACCCACCAACCTAAGAACAGCAGGGACCTGGGGGCAGTGGCAGCGGGCACACGGTTCAGGGGATAGAGGCACAGGAAAACCGGGGAACTGGGAGGTCTGCTGTGCAACAGGGGGAGGACAGGCCCAGGGAACCCACTCTCCACGAGGCCCTCTCCAACATCATGGGAGCGTACCATCATTCCCAGGAGACGATGCAATGGTGCTGGCCAAGTTTCAGGAGACCCAGCGGCTGCAGGAGGAACAGTATTTGGGGTTCAGGGAGGAACTCAAGTCCATCAACACCACCCTGGTCACCATTGTAGGGGTGCTGAAAGTCCTTGTGAACACCAGGAGGGACACTGTGGCACAACAAGGGGCCCCTGACTTAGCCTGGACGATGAACTGCCCACCTCCTCCACCGGCATTAGTGGACAGGAGGCACCGCCACAGGACCACAACACCAGCACCCCAACCCCTGCAGATGGAGAACCACCCTGCAAATGGTCCCTGAGATCCAGGACAAAGACGGAGAACAATGCCAAGACCCCCGCCAAGAAATGAGATCACCCTGAATGTCATCCTTCTGTCCCACTTTGTCACCCTGTCCATCATTAAACTGCCCTAGCTCCACTTCCTATGGCCCTTTGGACAATGCAACTGTGAGACAAATAACTGGACTCTGCCATGGACATTCCTCCACCATCACCCCTGATCATTTTACAACCCCCTCCACTATTTTAAACACCCTTGAATCACAAAACAATCTGGAGTCAGTCAGTGCTTTCACAAATGTGTCTTTGCAATAACTAAGGAAAATAGCAATGTCCATTGTATTGTCAACTTACCTATGTCTCACAGCTCTAGTCCATGTGGTAACATAGCAGAGGTCACACAGTGGGACCCACATCTGTGAAATGGAAAGGCAAAGTGACAGGTCAGGGTCCATACACTGGGTGAAAGTGACAGACATATGATAGGTCTAACAATTGTATGAGATGTAGGAGGCAGTTATGTCTTCTTACCTGTGTCTCACTGGAAGTATTGCTGGATCACGTTGTTTTTGTTGTCGATATCCTCTTCTTCTGCCTCCTCTTCTTCATTGTCTACAGGCTCCACAGCTGCCAAAAAACTTCCTTCTGGACCATCCTCCTGCAGAAAAGGCACCTGTTGTCGTAAAGCCAAGTTGTGCAGCATACAGCAGGCCACGATGATCTGGCACACTTTCTTTGGTGAGTAGTACAGAGAACCACCTGTCATATGGAGGCACTGGAACCTGGCCTTCAGGAGGCCGAAGGTCCTTTCTATCACTCTCCTAGTTCGCCCATGTGCCTCGTTGTAGCGTTTCTCTGCCCTTGTCCTGGGATTTCTCACTGGGGTCAGTAGCCATGACAGGTTTGGGTAGCCAGAGTCACCTGCAAATGTCAAGGGGCAACTGTTAGACACACACTAACCCTTAGGGACAACCCCAGACCCAGACAACTATTCACAGGGTATAGGGTCCTTGTCCTCACCTATTAGCCACACACGGTGCCTCTGGACTTGCCCCATCACATAAGGGATGCTGCTATTCCTCAGAATGTAAGCGTCATGCAGTGAGCCAGGAAACTTGGCGTTCACATGGGAGATGTACTGGTTGGCCAAACACACCATCTGCACATTTATTGAATGGTAGCTCTTCCGGTTTCTGTACACCTGTTCACTCCTGCGGGGGGGACCAAGGCCACATGTGTCCCATCAATGGCACCTATGACGTTGGGGATATGTCCTAGAGCATAGAAGTCACCTTTCACTGTAGGCAAATCCTCCACCTGAGGGAACACGATGTAGCTGCGCATGTGTTTCAGGAGGGAAGACAAGACTCTGCATCAACATGTTTGAGAACATAGGCTTGGACATCCCTGATGCTATGGCCACTGTTGTTTGAAAAGACCCACTTGCCAGGAAATGGAATACTGACAGGACCTGCACTAGAGGGGGGATTCCTGTGGGATGGCGCATAGCTGACATGAGGTCTGGCTCCCACTGGGCACACAGTTCCTGGATTGTGGCACGATCAAGTCTGTAGGTGACTATTACATGTCTCTCTTCCATTGTCGACAGGTCCACCAGTGGTCTGTTCAAAGGATGATGCCGTCATCTCCTCACCTGCCCCAGCGGACGTGCCCTATGGATGAGAGCAGTGAGCACAGAGTCATCCAACACTGAGGTAGTAAAAAAAAACAATTTTATTGCACACATTTGTCAATCCGCTATGTGCCTGTCTTTGTGTGTATGCAAGGCCTAGATATGTGTGACACATTTAAAAGTAATGCATGTGGCCCACTGCAATGGCGGCTGCCTGACCTGTAATGTGATATGAGGTAACTGCACTGGCGTTGTACACCACCGCGGTAGGCGGTCGAAGACCGCGGCGCAATCCTGCATTGGTTAACATTGGGCCCTATGGGTCCCAGGAGCCATTGACGATGTATGCTGGCAGTGACGGTACGCACTGCCGCGGATGTGACCGCCATTTTCTGTCTGTTCACTCAATTGATACCTGATCTTCAACAGGACAGGATCTACACTGCAAGTGCTGCTGTGATCTCAGTTTGGAAGGGACGATGGCTCATGTGTCTGGGGAAAGGGCCCCTGCCTTAACATCGGAGGAGTTGGATAAACTAGTGGATGGGGTCCTCCCCCAGTACACGCTACTCTACGGTCCACCAGACAAACAGGTGAGTACACTGTGAGCATGCTGTATGGGCAATGCCTGTTTGGAGTGGTGTGGATGGAAGATACGGGGAGGGGATTAGACCTGAATGATCGGACGGTGAGTGTATGTGCGTCAGGTCAAGGGTGGGAACGTGGGACAATGACTGTGACGGTCCGGACGGTTAAAGTTTTTCCTTTTCCCCTATACTATTCCTGTAGGTCAGCGCCCACCAGAAGAAGGATATTTGGCGTGCCATCGCCAAGGACGTCCGGACCCTGGGGTCCACCACAGACGGAGCACCCACTGCCGTAAAAGATGGGAGGACATTTGCCGCTAGAGCAACAAGACGGCGGAGGCCCAGCTGAAGATGGCCTCCCAACGTGGGAGGGGTGCCTGTTGCACCATGACCCCCCTGATGTTCCGGATCCTGGCGGTGCCGTATCCGGAGTTGGATGGGCGCTTGAGGGCATCACAGCAGCCACAAGGGGGTGAGTACCGTCACATCCATCTGAATCTGCGCGCATTGGAGGTGTCTGGGTGGGGGAGGTGGGCAGTGGGTTCCCCTAGGCCAGGGCAAGCTTTGTAGGCAAGGACCCTTTGTGAGGCAGGCTAAGTGGCACCCCAACCCCACCAGTGGTAAGAGCCATCTACACCTAGTCAGGCTCCTGTGACTTCCATGTGTGCAGCAATCGGGCATAGGCCATGTATCCCATGTGATTAATCTAGGAACTATAAGTGCATGGCGTAGTGCAGAGGGCTGCTGTGTCTGTAGTGTCCGCCATTGTAGTGGTATTGCACGCACTGAACATATGTTTCTTCTTTCTTACCCCCTTTTTGTGGTCTCCCTGTTCTTGTGTGCATTAGCATCATCAGGCGGAGGAGCAGTGGCAGCGGAGCAGGAGGGAGCTGCATCCCACATGACCCTGGAGGGCGAGACAACGGAGTCTGAAGTCACCAGTGGGACGGAGGGCGAGGGGCTCTCCACCGCAGGAACAGGAGCAGAGACCAGCGTCACCGACTCCTTCTCTGATGGGAGCTCCCTTGCGGTGGCAGGCCCCTATGTGCCCGCCAACCCCCCTACCAGCACCGCCCTCCCAGCAGCCCCTCAGCGTGTGTCCCATGGCCGCTCACGCAGGAGCGTGGGCATCTCCTTCGCCCCAGGCACCTCAGACCCTGCCCCAGTCAGCCCTGCTGCCCTCAGTGAGTAGGCCATTGACCTCATGAGATCCCTCACTGTTGGGCAGTCCACTATTCTGAATGCCATCCAGGGTGTAGAGAGGCAGTTGCAACAGACAAATGCATACCTGGAGGGCATTCATTCTGGCCTGGCAGCCCAACAGAGAGCATTTCAGGCTCTGGCCTCTGCACTGATGGCAGCCATTGTCCCTATGTCCAGCCTCCCCACTCCAACTTCCTCCACCCAGACCCAATCCCCAGTACCTCAGCCTATCCCAAGCACACCATCAGACCAGCATGCACACACTTCAACACACAAGGGTGGCTCTGGCAAACATAAGCACCACACATCCCACAGGCACTCACACAAGCATCATACCCATGCACAGATACCAGCATCCACTGCCGCCACTGTGTCCTCCTCCTCCACGTCTCCCTCCTCCCTCCCTGTCACATCTCCACTCACACCTGCATGCACTACATCTTCAGCCACTACCTCCAGCACACCCATCACCATACACCGCTCACGTGCACTCACCCCCCCACTACCATTCACACATCCCCTGTGTCCTCTCCCAGTGTGTCTGTGAGCCCTCCTCCCAAAGTACACAAACGCATTCACACACCCACCCAACAGCCATCCACCTCAAGACAGCCTCCAGCCCATGCACCTTCACCCAAAGTCAGCAAACGAACACCTCCTACAACCACTACCTCTTCCTCCACTCCCACACCCCCTCCATCTACCCGCCTGTGTGTCTAAAAAACTTTTCCTATCAAATGTTGACCTCTTCCCTACACCTCCCCCAGCCCATCCGTCCCCTAGGGCCCACCTTTCCAGGTCCCAACCCAGCACCTCAGCCACCACATCACCGGGCAAGGTGGTGCCAGCAATAGCCGGATTTTGGAGTGCGCCAAGCAACAGGGCTGCCAGTGTCCCAAGGAGTGAGGCGAAGGACATTCCCCCACCTCCAAAACAGAAAAAGTTGCCCACATCCCAGAGGGAGAAAGCCAAAACACCTGCCACCAAGGGCTCATGCAAGACAATTGTTGGAAGTGGCAAGACAGCTGCGCCACCATCCAAGGAGGGGAAAGGCCTGAAAATGAAAGGCAAGTCAACATCGCCGCCAACCTGCACGGCAGACAAGACCGGCTCCGCCACATGCACCGCCACCACGGACACCGCCGCCAGCACCCCAGATACTGAGCCCTTCACCAGCACCGCAGACACTGTGCCCTTCAGCAGCACCGAAGTCAGTGAGCCGGCCACCAGCACCGCCGCTACTGACACCGCTGCCAGCACCGTAGTCAGTGATCCCGCCACCAGCACCGCGCTACTGATACCGTCGCCAGCACGGCAGTCAGTGAGCCAGACACCAGCACGGCAGTCAGTGACGACGACGCCGCCACCGCCGCCACAATAACCACTGCAAGCACCGCCACCACAATGACCGCTGCAAGCACCACCGCTAGTGACCCCGCCGCTAGCACCGCCAGCGGCCCCGCGACATCCTGAGTCAGTGGCACCACCGCAGACATGGCTGTCATCCCCAGTGGTCATTCTTACGAGGCTGGTGGTCAGTTCCAGGGGCCTGGCCAGCTTGCATGTTGCACCATCGTCAGTGGAGTGTCACATCCACTACCTCAGTCCTTGGCAGGATGAAGCACTCTGGGCACCAAGCCCCCTTCAGAACCTGTGGAGAAAGACATCCACCACCTCAGTCCTTGGCAGGATGAAGCACTCTGGGCACAAAACCCACTACCTCTGTCCTTAGCAGGATGAAGCACTCTGGGCACAAAGCCCCCTCCAGAACCAGTAGAGAAAGACATCCACTACCTCTGTCCTTTGCAGGAAGAAGCACTCTGGGCACAAAGCCCCCTCCAGAACCAGTGGAGACTGTTATCCACTTGAGATACTGTGGCTTTGCACTACCCAGGATAAAGCAGTGGGCAACCCACCCACTGGAGAGACTTGAGAGACTGTGGCTTTGCACTCCCCAGGATAAAGCAGTGGGCAACCCACCCACTGGAGAGACTTGAGAGACTGTGGCTTTGCACTCCCCAGGATAAAGCAGTGGGCAACCCACCCACTGGAGAGACTTGAGAGACTGTGGCTTTGCACTCCCCAGGATAAAGCAGTGGGCAACCCACCCACTGGAGAGACTTGAGAGATTTTGGCTTTGCACTCCCCAGGATAAAGCAGTGGACAACCCACCCACTGGAGAGACTTGATAGACTATGGCTTTGCACTCCCCAGGATAAAGCATTGGGCAAACCGCCCACTGGAGAGACTTGAGAGACTGTGGCTTTGCACTCCCCAGGATACTTCAATGGGCATGGAGCCCCCTCGTGGAGCTGGCGTTGTGCACTCATCCGGGTGAGGTGCCCGCCCCTTCCCTTCCCCCTGAGGTGCCTGTTTTATTTTGATCTGATGCCCCTGCAGTGTTCTCTCTGTTTCAATTGAGTGTGGACCTCGCCCATGCATTTTGGGCCCAGTGGTCCACAGACTATATAGGTGCAGTACCTGGACTTGAATTCTTGGTGTACATAATTGTTTATAGTGTATATACATTTTTGACTAATGGACTATTCTTGATTACAATGGTTACAATCATTTCCTTTTGTCATTGCGTTCTTCCAGGGGGGTTTGGGGGGTGCAAATGCAATGCTGCAGCATGTATTTGTGTGTATGTTGTTGTGGGTGAGTGTGGGGGTGGGGGTGTTGCGTGTTGCTTGTGTGTGTCACTCTCTTTTCCCTCCTCCCTCCCCTGTGTTGTAGGTGCAATACTCACCGTGGTCATCGCCGCCACCGTTCGTGCTCTTGGTAGAGGAGCAGGAAGAATATCGCAGGGAGGATTTTGAGTTCAGGCTCCATGGTGTCCTGGTTCCTCGTGGGGTGTGTAGAGGGGAGTGTTTTCCCTTCCAAGTCCTGTTTCCGCCGTGTTTTTGTTCGCGTTGAATCCGCCCCGGAAAAGGTGGTGGATTGGCCTGTCTTAATAGTGTGGGCGGTATATTGTCTTCTGCCTGTCTGTTGGCGGTGACCGCCATGCTGTTTGTTTGTACCGCCGTGGCGGTTGGAGTGTTAAAGTGGTTGTCTATGTTGGCGGTTTCCGGCATGGTCATAATTCCATTTTTTTTACCGCTGGCCTGTTGGCGGTTTTACCGCCACTTTACTACCAACCGCCAGGGTTGTAATGAGGGCCTAAGGGGGTTATTCTAACTTTGGAGGAGTGTTAATCCGTCCCAAAAGTGACGGTAAAGTGACGGATATACCACCAGCCGTATTGCGAGTTCCATAGGATATCATGGACTCGTAATACGGCTGGTGGTAAATCCGTCACTTTTCCGTCACTTTTGGGACAGATTAACACCTCCTCCAAAGTTAGAATAACCCCCTAATTGTCTTAAGTCTTTTAAAAGCAAACAGAGGGGGTCATTACGACCCTGGCGGTTGACGGAGAAGTAGCGGTTTTACCTCCAACAGGCTGGCAGTAAAACATTTGGAATTATGACCATGGCGGTTACCGCCATGGTCATCCGCCACTTCTCTGATCAGACCGCCATTGTGGAGACGACCGCTGGGCTGGAGACTTGGGTCTCCAGCCCGGTGGCCGTCACAAGACTGCCAGCGGTATCATGACCCGGCTTACCGCCATAGATTTCATGGGGTTTGGAACCGCCATGAAATCCATGGCGTTAAGCACTATCAGTGCCAGGAAATTCCTTCCCTGGCACTAATAGGGGTCTCCGCCGCCCCCCGCCCCCTCCCCCGAGTCCGTCCCCAACACCCCCCACCCTCCTGCAACCCCCCAAAGGTGGCAGGACCCCCCTCCCCACCCCTACCCCCGACATCACAACACAGACACACACCCGACACGCATGCAGAGACCACCAACACACATTCCAGCACACACACGAACAAACATGCCAACAGACACACACACAGTCATACACACACACCCTCATTCAGACATACACGCACACATCCATACAGACATACATACAGACAGATACGCACACATTTCCATTCACACTACACCCCTGCATGCATACACACACTCACACACCCCCTCTACATACTCATATGCACACCCCCATGCACCCACACATCACACAACACCCACCACCCCCCTCCCCTAACGGACGATCAACTTACCTTGTCCGTTGATCTTCCGGGAGGGGACAGGATCCATGGGGGCTGCTCCGCCGCCAGCACACCGTCAACAGAACACTGCCACGCCGAATCACAGAACGTGTTTCGGTGGGCGGTGTTCTGTTGACGTGGAGTTGGAGCAACCTCCACTTCCCCGCCACCCGCCAGTATGGCTACTGGCGGCTCTCCGTCCGGAAAAGGATGGAGGGCTGCCAGCAGTCATAATATGCAGAGCGGAAAACCGCCACCACCAGCGGTTTTCAGTACGGCGGTCCCTCGGCGGTCTTGTGAAAGACCGCTGAGGCCGATGTGTGGATTTCCGGCTCTGCTAGGACGAAGTCACAGACGCTGCGTTGATGCTGTAGGTGTTGCGTTTAATTTTCGACCACATGGCAGGCGATGCGTTGATTCCTCTCTGGAAGTTGGTGCTGCATCGATCTTCTCATTCCGAAGTCGGGCTGTGTCATTCCGGTTTGGCATGCAGTGAAATTTTCACTGTGGTGCAGGCTGTGCATTGTTTCTGGCAGGCTGTGCGTCGATTTTCACCTCACAAGGAGTCCTTCTTGCAGAGATGAAGTCTTTTTGGTCATGAGACTTCAGGGAACAGGAGGCAAGCTCTATCCAAGCCCTTGGAGAGCACTTCTTCACCACAGCCAGAGAGCAGCAAGGCAGAAGGGCAACAGCAAGGCAGCAGTCCTTTACAGAAAGCGGACAGGTGAGTCCTTTTTTCAGCCAGGCAGGTCTTCTTGGCAGGATGCAGGTTCTGGTTCAGATTCTCTTCTCCAGGAAGTGTCTGATTTGGAATGGGCAGAGGCCCTGTTTTTATACCCAAGTGCCTTTGAAGTGGGGGAGACTTCAAAGAGTGGCTTAGAAGTGCACCAGGTCCCCTTTCAGTTCAATCCTGTCTGCCAGGGTACCAGTAGGGGATGTGGCAGTCCTTTGTGTGAGAGCAGGCCCTTCACCCTCCCGGCCCAGGAAGACCCATTCAAAATGCAGATGTATGCAAGTGAGGCTGAGTATCCTGTGCTTGGGGTGTGTCTCAGTGAATGCACAAGGAGCTGTCAACTAAACCCAGCCAGACGTGGATTGTAAGTCACAGAAAGATTTAGTGCAGAGAAATGCTCACTTTCTAAAAGTGGCATTTCAAAATAGTAATATTAAATCCAGCTTCACCAGTCAGCCGGATTTTGTATTACCATTCTGGCCATACTAAATATGACCTTCCTACTCCTTTCAGATCAGCAGCTACCACTCAAACAATGTATGAGGGCAGCCCCAATGTTAGCCTATGAAGGGAGCAAGCCTCACAGCAGTGTAAAAACGGATTTAGGAGTTTTACACTACCAGGACATGTAAACTACAAAGGTACATGTCCTGCCTTTTGCCTACGCAGCACCCTGCCCTACGGGTTACCCAGGGCACACTTTAGGGTGTGACTTATATGTAGAAAAAGGGGAGTTTTAGGCTTGGCAAGTACTTTAAAATGCCAAGTCGAATTGGTAGTGAAACTGCACACACAGGCTTTGCAATGGAAGGCCTGAGACAAGGTTAAGGGGCTACTGAAGTGGGTAGCACAATCAGTGCTGCAGGCCCACCAGTAGCATTTAATCTACAGGCCCTGGGCACATATAGTGCACTCTACTAGGGACTTATAAGTAAATTAAATAGCCCAATTGGGTATTATCCAATGTTACCATGTTTAAAGGGAGAGAGCATATGCACTTTAGCACTGGTTAGCAGTGGTAAAGTGCGCAGAGTCTAAAAACCAGCAAAAACAGTATCTCAAAAGTGGAGGGAGGCAAGCAAAAAGTTAGGGGTGACCACCCTAAGGCTGTCAGGTCTAACAGGAATCATCTGCTTTTACAAATTTACAGATGAGGTGCAGCAGCGTATTTTTTAGATCCACATACATATCTGTGGACCCTGACACATAGAACTCTATTGATGCCAGCGACGTTAAAGCTCCTGGAGACAATACCTCCATGAAAAAACTGTTTTGATGCTAGACTGCCTTGATTTTGGAGAAAACAAGTCTAGCTCTGATTTAGCGCATTCACCCAATGCGCGATGTACGAAGGCCATGTTTACAGGTTGTTCAGTTTAAAAAAAATATTTTAGTTAGTGCCCCTTCTCTTCTTCTTCGAAGCTCTCTTCTGACTTACGGATCTTCGTGTGTGAGCACTTTTTGAAGATTGGCATCTTTTTTTATATGGGGGCCGGCGGCCCTCTGTGCTTTGAAGCACCACGCTTCCTTTTAACAGGTGTGCAAGGCTTGTACACCAGCTCTGCTCCTTCTTGAGGTGCCTTATTCATACGTTTGTCATGGAACCCACCACATCCTGTGCAATGTTCGTAGCAGCCGCTTTAACATGCGGTTTTGCAATTTCATAGCCTCTTCTCAAGAATGGCATTGCTCTTCTAAACAAACTATGGAAGAAACCTCCCAAACTGGTCCCGTACATAACCAGGGCCCCTTGAAAGTATGGTGGTGGGACTCCATATCCAGTCTGGTCTCTGTTATAATCCCTATACATAGAGAGGTCACCGTATGTTTTCATAATGACCCTAATGACTTGTTAAAAGTTGCTGTTGGGTTTTAAATTAAGCTTAACAATAACTTTCCCGTATTTAAAGGACACCGGCTAAGCCTGATCATTGTAGATCATGACCGTAATGGTGTCAAAATGGTTGTTAGAAATTGATATGTAGTTGGGTTTGTTCTATTGTATATTAACCATTGTGTTATTTTCACCCTTCACCTAGACCCATCTTAGCAGCAGTGAATAACTATCCCCTATCCTCTGCGACTCTATGATGTCGCTATACAAGTAGAGTGCATAGAAACCTCCGTTAATAATGGGGCCTGACTGGTTCAGTTCTGCTTGACTTCTGATATGCTGTACTGTTCCTTAAACCATTCTTAATTTACCCAAATAGTTAAACCCTGTATCGCGATTTGGAGCTTTAAGAAACAACTTCCATATAACGTCATCTAACAGTAACTGCATGTTCACATACATCTCAATGCTGGCTATGGATTTGTTGATGGCTTCGACCACCACGGCCACAGATGGGTAATAACCGTGTGGAAATCTGCCAGGTAGGCTCAAAGCATCCTGAGCTTTATTTTAAGTATGACATCAAACATTGAAAACTTATTTCATGTTCTGGGGTATTGGATTTCTGTTTGGGCTACCTCCAAATCCCCTTGCACGAAACTGGCCAACACCCAACTGTTAAATTTCTCAGGCCACTCCTGCCATTTGACAAAAACCTGGTAGTTAGCTCCGCTACCTTTTCTTTTCAGAATCTTTTCAACCTTGTACAACCTTTGCGGGGTCAAATGGTATCTTCTGTAGCTCCTCCTTGTAAAAGTCGCCCAACACCTTTTCCTCCATCATAGTCCTTTAGCCTGTAAATATGTACATCCACTTTAACCTCCACACTTTCCACTACAAATATCTTGTCACTATAAGTCTGTTGGTAGCCCTTAGTAAAGACTCCTTTTGAAACCCTAACATGATCACCTTCTTTTAAAAGGGGTTTCTTTTTATCTCCTGCGATCTGACTCCCGTACACAGTTCTCCCCACCTTTATCAAATTATCAGCCATTACATCTGCGGTTGCCATTCTGATGCTTCTGTGGTAGGTGACGTTATAAATGTCTATAAAAGCCTGTAGAACATCCGTGCATCAGTAGTGTTATAAGCCATGAAATAACTCCACATCTTAGACTTCAGAGTTCTGTTAAAACACTCTATATCAGATGCTTTTACCGCCGTGTGCATTACAAAATGTTTAACATTAAGCTTTTTTAATAATTTCTGAAAAACCTTGTTTAAAAATTATTTTCCAGCATCTGTTTGTGGTTTTTGAGGGGTTCGCCCTTTCCTGAAGATTGCTTTAAAGGCTTCTGTCACACTGGACCTACATTTATCACTTAGCACTTCTGCATAGGCGTACTTGAACAATACATCTATAACCGTTAATATGTATCAAGCATTGTTATTATGCTTTGCTAAATCTTGATGACTTATTATGTCCACCTGCCATTGATAAACTAGTGGCGCATTAACGATAGTAGGTCTTCTCTTAAAACGCTTCCTGGAGGGCTTATGGAGTGAATATGCCTCTTCCCCAGATAACCACGTCTTTACCAGTGCTCTGTTTACCAGTTCATTTTCAACTAGAGCCCTTCTAAACAGTGTTACAGCACCCTCAAAGCTATCAATCCCTCTTGTATCATAATAAAGCTTCCTTAATCCATCATGCGACATGATGTCATCTGTTACAAACCATTAAATGAAAGACACTGGTTTTGTGTAATGCCATTTTATTAAAAATAAAGACCATTGGCATGGAATAAAACAATTTACTTTACAATTTCTAGATGCAGATCTTATGGGGGCCACTGTTGGCAGTATGCTGTCTTTTGAATATGTGTACATAGTACTACACTTGCTACATACATTACTAGGGGTCATGCTGCTAATCAACCTCAGCGTCACAAGTTTTGTTATTTTTATAGATATACACTTGATAGCTCTAGACACAACTTTCCTCTCACCCCTCCTATAACTTTGTACACTCAGGATACTGACAGTATTCATATGTTTGTACAGTTCAATGCCTGACAATATTAAACCCTTCTTTGTGAAATAATCATCTGTCAGATGTTCCAAGGCTGTACATAACACGGTCGTTGGCAAAAGTCTTAACTCGCACATAGTCCTTTTGTACATGCTCCAGTATTATCCACTGCAGGCATCCATATGTTGATACACCATTTGTTTATACATTTAGGAATGTCATTTCAGCTATTCTTTCTTTAATCTGCATGTATACCACTCTGGCAATGCACATGTATCCGGGGTGTGACTTATAGACATCTTGCACCGCGGCATTCTGATACACATCCTATAAGTGAGTAAGTATGTGTGTTAAATAACAACGTGATGACCCTCTACCCAGGACTTGGCATTTTTTTTAACGTTTTTTGTGTTGCTAATGAACTGATTCTTCTATTTTTAAAATAAACATCACACATACACCTTCCTATAACCCTTTCTATCATCTTTCTATTAAAATACGTACACAACCCCTGCATATGCTCGAGTTTTTAACCTGGTTAATTCGAGTATTGGATCTCTTTGAGCGCTGCTGCTACAATCTTAACCATATCAGGGTGTACATATTTCTTTTCCTCAGACATCCCATACACAACGCTTAACATTTTATACACTTGTGAGCCTCCTGCTGCGGTTTGTTAATTTTATGACCATAACAAAGATTATAATAGTCGCGCTTCACACATGTGCTCACAACAGTTGCTGCAAAACCTTTAACAGGCCATACAGCATTGTGTGGGACACCCATAGTCTCCTTTCCAAAAACTCACCATTATGGGTACAAACACAATTGTTACGCTGCTCTTTGTTCTTGCTTTTGGAACTTTCATACTCTTTTGAACGACATAAGCAGTAAAAATGTACATCGTTAACCTTTGATGGCGACTCTTCTCCCACGGCTCTTTTTGTTGATGTTTTCTATGGTTCAAACAGAAAC
Organism: Pleurodeles waltl; assembly: GCF_031143425.1. Lineage (NCBI taxonomy): Eukaryota > Metazoa > Chordata > Amphibia > Caudata > Salamandridae > Pleurodeles > Pleurodeles waltl. The sequence continues at coordinate 1,264,055,962 of NC_090444.1, read as the reverse complement.
AAAGACCAACTATTAGTTAAAGGTAACAAAATATATAAGTATATACGTTAAGTGTCTCTAGCATAGTTTACTAACCTCTTCTTTTTCTTGACACTCAGAGGCGGCTCTGAAATCTTGAGAGTTGCACAGATCCATTGATGCATAACAGCATCAGCGTTGAGACGTGGCTGTTGCAAGATAACTGTGTCTGATGCATTTTCCTCCAGACACCCTATATCTTCATGGACAGATGAGTTAGGAGGTGCTATGGATTCTTCTACATCTCCAGCATCGGTGAAAATATTTTCAACTTGCATCACCCCCATTGCTGTCGCTCTTAATGGGGGATATCAGCTGCCTTCCACCGAGAATCAAACCCTGATCTCAACGGCACTCACCAAGCCACCCGGGTCAAGGCACACTCACCAGTCTTCCCCGGGGCAGAAGCAGGCACCCACTCAAGGTTTGTTATGTATTATACATTTATGTTTCTAATGCCTATGAATGTACCATGACTTGAGGCTGAGCTTTTCAAGCCGATGGCAAAGATACTCTTGAAAACCTATAACACTGCGACCCTCATCTTAAGGAGTGGCCTGCTGGGCATTCTCATCCAATACTGAAGATATTAGAGTTTGATAATATCTGTCAATAGTGTTCAAGCAACCCTCTGAGGATGCCTTTTTGATGAGTTGTATCTCTTCATAATGACAGAAGAATCTCTTTCAGCTAGATGCTCAGGTTTTAGCGTAAGTCGCTTAGACGCCTCCTTATGTGCATTCAATGGGTCAAAAAGGGCGTATTCCTCTACAACATATCACTGACACATGCTCTCCAAAGGGACTCTATTCGTTGAGGGCCGATGCATAACCCCTGCCATGAATTAGGACCAAGGCACGTGCCCGACACGTATTCAATCGGTGTCACAATCCTTCTGACCCTCCTACACCTAAGTCAGTTCAGAGCGGTTATGCATCGCTCTTGGCTGTGTAGTTCCAACGCACCTCCCTCTGAGGAGGCACACTGCAGCCCAACCACTGTGACGGTATGAACATGCCCAGACTTGACCTCTTAGGCACAGAAATACAGCACACACCTGCACGGCCGTCATTTTACACAACACATAGACCTAGACACTAGGGACAGGACCAGGGTACGTGACAAAAACATGATCACACGAAGTCACAACCCACGTGACTCACCTACACCTATGTCAGTTCCGGGACAGGCTCTCAGGGGTACAGGAAGTCCAGGTAATGGATATGATGTCATTTCCGAGGGGGCGGGGCAGTTGTCACTTTTTGAAAGATGAGTAAAGGTATCCCCATATTCTGCTAAGGTTGCCTCACTCAGAAACTCCCACAATCCTAAACTTACGAATGCAGTAATTCCACTATAGCAGCAAATTCCAATTGTACCTTACACCCCCAACATTCCACCAGTCCTGGTTCAGCGAATATAAATGAGGATATTATGTTCACCAGGTGGTTAGTTTGCACACGTCACTTGCATATAAATCTGCCCAGTGTTTGGGAATAAGGCCATTTACACATTTAAATTTCCAGCACACCTGATTCGGTGAATGTGGATTTCAAACAAAATAAATATATTTTTCCGCACTTGTGTAGCAAGTAATTGCGCAGAAGAGCTTGCAAATCGTGTCTAATGTCCCTTACATTTGCTCAGTCTCATTTTATCTCTATTGAATTCTTCATCATTTGTTAGTCACTCAAGGCACGAATGCCACATTTTTAAGGATGCTTCCACACTGTTATTAATTCCTGCCTAATTAGAGTAATTCCCAATGTTTCTGTTCATCAGCGATTCACTATGTCACACTGAGACTGATCTGACAGCTCTGAATGCTATCAGTCATGTTGCAGCCAGTGAGCTACTGAGCAAATCGTAGCTCCTGGTGAGCAGTCAATAAAGTTCAGGGTAGCATTTTAGCTGAAGAGGTCAGCGCATTCATCTGTTCATATATTGATATTCATTGTTATGTACAAGACCGGGCGACTCCATGGTGCCTGTTGGCATTTTGAAGAGCAAAGTCATCGCTGTTCAGTTTCGACTTGCTTGCCTGTAATCGTATACGTGTCAGAATATCATACCTTTTAACAGCCTAATGGAAGTGCCATTTCTCCCCACCTGCCTCTGCCTTCCAAAATGTCACGCAATGAGGATTTAATTGGACAAAAGTGAGTATTTGGCATGCAGAGCTGAGATCTGTCATCAGGGCTCCACAGGTAGCGTGCACTTTAGTGACTGATGAGTGGAAAGGTAATGTAGGTTTTAATAAGGGGTCATGGGATTTCAAGAGCTCTGCTATGCAATTACCCGAAGTAGCAGGTGACATGGTGCATGTCAAATAAGGAAAGGACTGCCTGAAAACAGTAGCAAAGGTTTTAAAGGAAAATAGCGTAGAAACCAACTCACTTCTGAAACAAAATAATTAAAAAAAATTAGCTGTTTTCTTTTAAATGAACATAGCGCAGAAACCAACTCACTTCTGAAACAAAATAATAAAAAAATGAGCTATTTTTTAAATGCTAAGTCGTGAGAAATAAAAACTCGGTCCAAAGCCTAGCTAATATGTGTTAAACACACGTTAAAACTGGCTGCGATTCGGATGTTTATTAATAAATAAAAAAGCGATCTGATGCTCTATCGATCTTCTCGCATTGTTTGTGGGTAGTTCACGCATGCTTAAAAATATGCGAGTAAATCATCGTTTTTGAACGTTTATGTAAATTAAGTTCTCGCATGTTCCCTCGGTTTTATAGGGATTGAACTTAGAATAAATGGGGCAAGGTGCTCTTTCACATTGCTGAGTTTTCTAGTTTCATCAAACAACTATACAAAAATGGGGAAAGTGCTGTAAAAATTGGTCCACTCCTTGGTTTTATGATTACAATTAATTGGGGATGCTGAATGTCATCTCTCTCAGTTATCAAGCATTGCAGGTAAGGGTGCAATGGATAGGGATAGCTTGGGGAAGGGAGGGGAGGTGAGAGTGTTAGAGGTTAAAAGGCAAATGAAATGGGCTCGAGCTGGAAGCATTCAATACTACCTGAGCAATTAACAAAAATCAGTTGGCAGGATTTTGTAAAAGAGAGCCTCAGTCGTAATGAGTTTGAGCTACTTAACAGCAGTGGTTCAGCAATAGAGTAGACATTGCAACATCTCACCATCTCTGACAGCCACTTCGGCACTCGTGGGCTAATTGCCAGCGGCATACGTAGATAATGTACAGGTGCAACAGAGTAATATACATTCTAGGACAGGGCTCTGCACTCTATAGCTCAGGAAATTACAATCACGTTGCAAACGAGTAAATAGATGCAAAGCAGTAAAGGACAGATTTAAGAGCCCCTAGTGCCAACTTAGTGCCACCATAGTGTCATTTGTTTTACACTAAAGCAGCACTAAAGTGGCATTTTCCCAGCGCCATATTCACAAAGAGGAGCAATGCATGCATAATACCTGAGCCTGCATAATATATGCAAGGGGGGCCGTTCCCCCATTAGTGTAGACCAACAAAATGTTCCAGGGAAATCAAAGAGATTCCCTTGCGTCATTATTTTGGCACATTTAGTTCAGGCATTAAAAGGGGGCTCAGGGCAGGCGCTAAAAGGGGGCTTTCACTATTTATAATAGGCCCCTAAGTACTCAGCAGGAGTAACACCAACTTTTTGGGGCTACTCCTGCCGAGTACAACAATTGCATTATAAAAATGATGCTATTGCCCCCTACTCTGCGCCATAGTGCATCATGTTTCAAATACGGCGCACAGATGGTGTAGGTAGAGGGGCGCTAAGGAGCGCAAAGAAAGTGGCGCTGCACTAGATTCAGCACCACTTTTCTTAAATCTGCTCCTAAGTACATGCAATCAATTAACAAAGGAAGTTGACCACTTCGGGCTTTTGCCAATGGGAAGAATTGTTTCTGAAACGTACATAAGTGGTCTGCCTTTAGATATATTCAGCTCTCTTTGCAATCACTAGAAATAGAGGAGCCAAAAATACTAAGCCAAATTGCAGTCTCAGACCATACGCTTCACAAAATTACAGGGTTTACGACCCCAAAATGGCTTTCTGATATTCAGTAATACCCATTTGGTGATTCGGTAAAGGCATACTTTTTTCAAGAAGAAGGACTCATTTTCTAACATCTAAGCCTATATTCTAAACTGAGATAAATTGGAAATCTCCCCACTTAATATATTTGGTTTTTCTTCTTCTTTTGCTCAGTGTGGTCGGGCTTCGAATCATAGAAAAATTAAATATTTGGTGATATGGTTTTGGAAATGTATAAATCATACAACTGAAGTGAATGTTATGGTTAATGTACAAAGATAGAAGTCCCAAACCCAATACTGAGCCTGTTTTTTTTCCAGGTGTTGACAATTAGGCTCAACAAAAAATGATTTATTCATACCCTATTTCTTATCCATGTTACTAATTATTAATCCAAATCTTTCTTTAAATAAGGAAATTCCTTATGAGTAAATTCTTTGTGGATCAACCAGGATAACTTTACGTGAGAGCTGCCCATAACCCCATTTTGACTTGCCACATACTGAATGTTGTGTACCAAAAGCCTCTCATTAGGATTTGCCTGCACAGCACTTGCGCTATGCTTCTGCAATCAATTGTTTTTAATATAAATCTTAAAAGAGGTTTACATCCCGCCCGTTGCTTTCATTACTTTTCATTGGTTCCTCTGCTTGCCGCTTATTTTTCCTCCATTTCTAGTGGCGGTAGCACTATTTCCTGCATTTACCAAAGCTTGTTCCTCATGTGTTTGAACTTATCAGTGTCCTGAATCTCAAGCACTGGCTTCATCCGCTTTGGTTTCGGAAGGTCTATTCTTAATTGATTTGCTACTTTAGACATAGCGTGAACACCAAAGAAGGTATCTGAGCACTTCCTAGGTATGGAGAGTGGAATGATTTGTACAGGAACTGAATGGTGTGCCTTCCACGAGACTCAAATCCTGATCTCAACGGCACTCACCAGTCCACTTGGGGCAAGGCACATCTCCAGTCTCACCCGGGGCTGAAGCAGGCACGAACTCAAGGTTTGTCATGTATTCTACCTTTATGTTTCTAATGCCTATGAATGAACCATGACTCCCCGTCTGTGCAGTTACCTGATGGCAAACAGTGCTTTGTTCCCATCCACTGAAAAATACCTAAATTAACAATATTCAATAAAATGCCTTCTGCATTTACTTTGAGACAGGCACTTCTACTTCTTGAGAGTTGTTTATTCAGTGTCCATGGCAGCACTGATAAGAATCCTGTTTCAGACGTGATTTTTCAACAAAAGTAACAAAGCCTTGCAGAGTTACATTACAATAAAGACCCATGTCTGTTCATTTTTCATTACTGATAACCTCACCCAGACAATCACATTTGTTACACAGTGCTTAGGTAAAGAACTTGAAATCTCACTGCAGATAGCAATTATTATGCTTTTTCGATAAAGCCACTGACCCTTTCATTGTAAATTCTTTCTTATTTTTCCTGTCTGCTGCTATACGCAGCTGAATTGTGCTGCTAGTTATCCTGGGCCTGGGAAGCCGGTGAGGCTGGTTCACATTTTTTATTCTGCCTCTAACACTATTAAATCCGCCTAGGGTTCGGTGTTGCCAGTTTCCTCAACTCAGTGGCTGCGCTTGAGCTGTACCCATATATCAGACAGTTGGTCGTTTTGCCAGCGCAAATATTAAGGGCAATATTTATGGTCCACTCTGCCATTAGTCTTTGTTTTTATAGCCCACCTACACAGATGTAGAACCATTTGAGCTTTTCACCCTCCCATTCCTGTGTTTCTTGTTCCCATCGAAATGCTTACAATGTGAAGGACACATTGGGGGTCATTCCAACCCTGGCGGTCATCGACTGCCAGGGTGGATGACCACGGAAGCACCGCCAACAGGCTGGCGGTGCTTCCCTGCCCATTCTGACCGCCGCGGTCAGAAAAGGGGATCCGGCGGTTTCCCGCCGGACTTCCCCTGTCTGGGCTGAATCTCCATGGCGGCGCTGCAAGCAGCGCCGCCATGGAGATTCCGACCCCCTTCCCGCCACCCTGTTTCTGGCGGTTTTTACTGCCAGGAGCAGGATGGTGGGAACGGGTGTCGTGGGGCACCTGGGGGCCCCTGCACTGCCCATGCCATTGGCATGGGCAGTGCAGGGGCCCCCTAACAGGGCCCCAGCATGATTTTCACTGTCTGCTTAGCAGACAGTGAAAATCGCGACGGGTGCAACTGCACCCATCGCACCCCTGCAACACCGCCGGCTCCATTCCGAGCCGGCTTCTGGGTTGCAGGGCCTTTCCCGCTGGGCCGGCGGGCGCTCCCTTGGCGGGCGCCTGCCGGCCCAGCGGGAAAGCCAGAATGGCCTCCGCGGTCTTTTGACCGCGGAGCGGCCAAATGGCGGTGACCGCATGGCTGGCGGGCTACCGCCGCCCGCCGCGGTCAGAATGACCGCCATTGTGTCCTCCTTTGCCACTTCAACATGGAACTATCTTCACTAGCACCCTTAGAGCAAAGAACACTTTTCATACCTTCTCAGACTACTGTAAAGTGCCTTTTCTCCACAGGAGCTTTTTTATAGTCTATTTTGGCAATTTCAGGTTGTTCTCTTGCGCGGACGCCCTTTGGGGCAACAGTTCAGTATGGAAAGAAATGTACGTCCTCCTACTTCTTGACGTGAGAGGAACTTTGTTCTGTTTTACACAGATTTTCACTGCACATGCAGGCCCATATTTATACTTTCTTTACGCCGCATTTGCATCATTCTTTGACACAAAAGCGGCGCAAACTTACAAAATACAATGGTATTTTGTAAGTTTGCGCCGCATTTGCGTCAAAAAGCGGTGCTAAAAAAGTATAAATATGGGCCGCATTGTCATAAGTGACTTTTGTGTGATAGTGTTGGACTAGGACCAAACAAAGTCTGCAGTCACCAGATCTCATGATTACCTCACCCCTACCCCAAACGCTGTAGGGCATACTTCGTTCCTTGAAACAACTCTTTGTTCAGGATCTTCTCGTACCTCTGAGTTCCTTTTAGTCACTTCTCTCCATGTCTATTTGAGAGTAGCCATATTTGGAACAAACCACCCTCTTGATTCGGCTATTCTAAAGGCCAGCAGGGCTTGGAATTGTTCTGACAGAAGTCTTGGTGTCTCCCGTTTTATAGGTCAGCCTCAGTCACCTCATCCACTACGAATACGTGTCTGAAAAATTGTGAGTGAGATTTGATAAATTCAGACTAGTCCTTGTGAAGAGAGAAGCCATTCTCTCAAAACCATTGTAAAGTGACACTCATGTCATGGTGTTCTAGTCTCCTGGTTTCACATTTAAGGATATGCATGAAGGGGGAAACACAGCACAGAGCCATTTCTACAAACTTTCCTGCTGCCCTTGTTATCCACTGCACACTAACAAGCTGCTCTGTGGTGGCAACTGTGCCCTGTCTAACATAGCATTTGTACTGAAAGCAAATGCTTCTGTACAATTTCCTAAGTGCGGACAAAATAGTCTAATTATTAATAATCACATGGATGAAACCTAATACATTTACCAATGCTTGTTTTTATATCTGTCTTAAAAATACTACAGGAAAATAGTAACAATCTAATACTGAATTATTTTCTTAATTTCCTTTTACAACTTCTCGAGCCACTAATACTATGTAGACCTTATTCTTTATATACATATCATATAATGTTGTTTATTCCATGAACATTGTCTAAATTAAATAGTGGCCTATAAACTAACTGTTGGTCATACATTTATTTTGAGACAAAGTTGACAAATATGCCCATCACATGCTCTTCACATGCCCTGAATCTGTCCTCTTTTCAAGGCTGCAGACAAATAGCTAATGTATTGTAATATTATGCCTACTACACCCAGCACCACACCCACTCAAACTTCTACTAACAAACACACCCACCACCACACATCAATATCATCCACTTTCCTCAATACCTGCATGCTGATCAAGCATGGCACTGAGATCTGGGACCTACCAGAGAACGCCACCCCGGTACTTCTTTTCCTCATGGAAACATGGCTGTCCACAGCATCAACACCGGACATTGCCACTGTCATCTCTGTCAAATATAAGATCAATGGGTAAGACTGCCAACACAGACCCGAAGGAGGAAACACCATTGTTTTCAAAGACACTCTCAACTGCATTGCCTCTACGGAAACAAGAACAATCTAAATGGATCACATTAAGTTTAAAATACAAATCACAACAAATTTCACTCTGGTCAATCAACCTTGAAGGCCCAAAGCCAGGTTGGGGTCAGATTGGGCTTTCACATCCAAGACAACATACTGGTATGGAAATCATGGACACTTAGCATGTGACATTAAAATCTTCAACAACTGGAACATCAAGGCCCAGATTTATAACAAAAGGACGGAGCGCAACACTGTGCCAAATTTGGCAGTACCACGTTCTGTCATTTTCAAAACGCAGGGATGCACTGTATTAAAAACAATAACAATACGGTGCAACCCTGTGCTTTCTCCTGCACTGGTACTAAATGTGCTGGCAAGCACCAACGCCATGGTGCAAGGATGGCTGCATTGTGGGGGAGATTGTTTTTGTACAGGAAGGGACACCTTTCTGCACAAAAATAATCTTCAATGGCCGTTTGCTTTTTCTATGAGGCACAGTGAAAAAGCAAAAAACGATGAGAAATTAAAGGATTTCTCTTTGCTGCGCCATGCTAACGCCACCTCTGGTGTGGTGTTATATTTTGATGCTGCTCCAGGTTTACAAAAACGTGTAAATCTGGGGTAGCGTCAACATGCAATGGGTGTTGCTGTGGTACAGGAACACCCATTGCACGCCCCTTCAACACAAAGTGCTGCGTGTGAAGGGGCAGTATTTACAAGGTGGCATTACACTACAACAATTGGCTTAACACCACCTTGTAAATATGGCGCACTGCATAGTGCCACTGGAGCATCAATAAAAGTGATGATCCAGTGGCAATAGGGCCTCTAAATCTGACCCCAACCGTGCTGACAACCTGTCCCCACAATAGAAGCCACACAGCCAAATCAGGAGCACAAGCCAGCTGGTACATGGAAGACCATAGAATGATCAAGCGACACTGCAAACTATTGAAATTGAAATGGAGCACGAACCAAGAGTAAGCAAAATATGGTGTCTTCAAAGCCACCCAGAGGAAGTACTATCAGCTAATCAAAGAAACCAAAAAGTAAAGGCCCTAGCTGAATGAATAAAAGCCACCTCTAACAGCAGTAAATAAATCTTCTCTATCAACTAAAGTTTCATCACACTCACTGCCCACAGTAACCCATCAAGAGATGTGCAACAATCTTTCATTCCTCGTTTGAAGCAAGATCACAAACATATTCCAGCAACTTGACCCCAGAACGGTTCTCCTTGAACCTCAGCAGATGTCTCCAAGTGACGATTGAAGACAGCACAATTAACAAATAGGTGTTTCCTGTGGGCAGAGGTATGCAGAGGTATGGACCTAGCATGCACCTAGTCAAGGGAAAGTCACAATCACACTCTAGGTTAACTTGTACTCACACTCTGGTAGCTTGGCACAAAACAGTTGGGCTTAACTTAAGAGGCAATGTGTTAAGTATTTGTGCAACACTTCAAACAGTAAAACAAAATATCACACAAAAAGATACCACATTAGGTTATGAAAATAGAACTTAATTTAATAAATAATACAAGACCAAAATGACAAAACAACAAAAATCCAATAAGTAGAACTTGAGTTATGAATTTTTAAAGAATATACTGTGACTAGCACTTAGAAACAAGATCCACCACTTGAGGATATCTGGTTGCATTGTATTAGGACAAAGTCAAAAGAAGGCTGAAGCGATGCATCAGTGTTGATCCTCACAGTGGAAGCGATGCATTGATCCTTCCCAAGTAGTACCAATGCATCGGGTCCAAGATGCAATGGTTCTGAAGGTGGACCACCTAGGTCGATCTGGGCTGGAGAAGTGATGCGTCTACTCCATCAACGCAATGGGGGCTGATGCACCAGTTCCAATCCACACAACAGGGATGATGCATCAGTTCTTACTCGTTCAGCTGTGGGGATGCAGTGATTTATCTAGAGCAGCACTTTACTACCACCTACAGGGGCCCAGTAGTGGATTGGCACCACTTGGCAGGGCAAGACTCACAGTTGACAGAGTTCAGGTGCTGAGTCAGGCATGTGGGAAGTAGTTTGTGTCTATGAGACTTCAGAAAACAGAAGGCAAGTCACCAAGCCTTGGAGTCACTGAGGTTCTGGGTTGGAGATATGCTGGTCCTGTCCTTCTCATTCCCAGGAAAGGAGGGCAGAAGGCAGAAGGTCAACACAGCAGAGCGGGAATACAGCAGAATTGCAGTCCAGCAGAGTGGCAGTCCTTTAAGCACAGCAGCTCTTCCTCCTGGAAGAGTATCTACAGGTCCATGGGTGTACTGACCTGGTGGTGTCTGGGGTCCAGTTTTTATACCCAGTTGTGCCTTTGAAGTGGGAGATTACTCAAAGAGAGGCCTTTAAAGTGCACAGAGTCCCCGTCCTATCTATACTGGCTCCAGATTCACTACAGAGATGTATGCAGCCCTTTTTCTGGGGAAGGGACATAGCCTATTCTCGCCTCCATTCTAGCCTGCCAGGGTGGCCCTTTCGGCTGTGGATTTCCCATCAGTCACAACTAAGCTCCAATTATGTGTGGCTGTGTAGAGGAAATGAACAAAGTCCATCTGTCACCCATCCCAGATGTGTTTTCAGAGACAGGCATCAGGCACCAAATGACTAAGAAAATGCCAACTTTCTCATAGTGACATTTTCAGAATTGCAATTCAAAATCTGACTTCACTAAAAGTTGTGATTTTTTAATTGTCTTTCCAGAGACACCAAACTTGGGTGTCCCATCTCTTTTTAATTGAAAAAATTTAATAAAGCAATCCCTATGTTACCCTGTGGGAGAGATAGGCCTTGCAGTATTAAAAACACATTTAAGAGTTATTACCTACTAGGACATGTAAAACTTAAAAGTACATGTCCTACTTTTTAAATACACTACACTCCAACCTTTCTCTACCCAGGGCCATCGTTAGGGGTGGAAGCCGGGAACGACCTCACACAAAATATCAGATCCTCCCCCTTTCTTCTTGTTTTCCATAAGAAGCAGTAGACTTGGCTTTTCAAGTAACTTCACCAGGCTGGCCGCAGACACCTGTTACAAGAATTTAGGTACCCTCATGGGTGATTAGTGCACTATAATATCATATAACATAATATAACATTTGTTTGGCAAATATGGAATTAACACTTGCAATAAAGTGGTATCCCTGTAATTGCAAACCAGATTTCTAATGGCTCAGCATTCAATAACTTTCTATATTTGGGCAGTCTAGAAGATATGGAGTTTTAAATGAGCAACACCCAACTGCTGTGATGAGTTGTATAATACATGGAACTTAAAATCCTTGTAATAAAACACGTCTCTAATCTCTAGGTTTGTGCAAAATTTGCATAATTTGGTTTTGCTTAAATACTCAAGACTCTGGCAAAGTTACATTGAATTACATGAAATGGAAAATTTGAATTAGGCACTGCATTTTAGCATGAAAGGCATCTTTGTGACCTCTTTGGACTCAAGGATACATTTCATGCAAAAAAAAACGAAAGCACCATGAACAACAGCTACTCACACTATCTGTTTTGCTTTGTTCCTGTGCAGTTTCAGTATCTTTTTATCATGAATAGTGAATTCACAGTAAATGTTTGCCACAAATCGAGATTTATCTCATGATGTAGCACAATAGCATAATTTCGTGAATTTTGCATTATAGGAGTACTGTGAATTTACTGTAATTAAGCTAATCAAACTGGTTAATGCAAATTTCAATAGGGCTTACTAATTTCCTTTTTCCCTTTGATTTGTGTTGTGTCTAGACCCTATTGTGAGAAAATGACAAAGCTGTTCTACTATAGTAATTTATTCCAGATGAGAAGTGAAATCATACTACATCCTTTTAGAACCAGCAGCCACGGTGAAAGGCAGGTCAAATAGTATAATTACTGGTGCTGTTTGAACAAAGAAAACAAAAAGAGGATTTTCTTCACTTTATCTGTTTTTCTAAAATATACACTGATAAGCAGAAAGGAGTAATTTATGCCAAGATATTAATGTTTCCATGCTATAGGTCATTACAGGATTGCCTGGGAGTTTGCACACATTCTGTGCTACTGAATTATTTTAAAATATCACTTACTTTAAATGCATTGTAATCGAATTTTACACCAAACTACAAATTGTACTTTGGTATATTTTATTTTACACTGCAGTTTCTACATTTATTCTTTATGTCTACACGTATACTATCTCTTTCATATAAAAGAGCAGCACATCTAGAATTGAAGCTATTTTTGGAAGGCTGATGGTGTGATCATGCATTATAATGAATAAGGATATTGTAAGTCACTTTGGAGTTCCATGTCCTTATAAAGGAGCTCAGCCTCCAGTTTAATATAGAGTGCTTGCATTTATGAAATGATTAGAGGGCCTTACATGTGACACTTTAAATAAGGTCCTTTACACTTAGGTACTCTTTATGAGTGCCAGGTAATGGCCTGGGTATTTCCACCCAACTGAAGCAGCCACAGTATGAAATGCACAGGATCAGTGGAGTTGCCACGGACTTCATAATTGTTGCGGGTAGAACTGATAATTCATATTAAGAGCCCATTTGAGTTACCAAAGTATTTAGATTGTGGGCATTATTGTCTTCTGAGGTGGAAAATGGGTAACCATTAAAAACAATCGAGGCCATGAAATTATAAATCCACTTAGTTATACAGGGGTAAGATTGGGAATGTGGCATAGAAATGGCTGTGTGTATATAAATTCTTAAGGACATCCAACAGAACAAAAACAAAATGCATGTCTAAAACTAACCCATATGGAACAATTATATTCTCTCTGACCTCTAAAGCACCGTTGAAAGGCATATTTGTCTCCCAAAATAATGATTACATGACAAACCTGGAAAAGTAAGTCATGGTAATTGCTGAAAAGTAGACACTTTATATTACCAAAGAATATCACACACTGATTTTCATGCAAGGCAGAGATGACAATGCATCAATGTGTTAGATCTTTCATGGATATAACAGTAAAATATTCGCTTAAGCAAGTGTTACATAAGGAAGGCCAGAGTTACATTATCTCATGAAGGTAAAAGAGCAAGTTAGTCAGAACTGTCCAGGATACATGCACTTCAGAAGATATCTGATAAGGATATTGTTAATAATAAGTGGATCGGAGAAAGAAAACCCATACAAAATGTGCAACATCTCTTTCTGCAAAGCAGAAATCTCCTTCTCAGATGTATTGAGATCAGGATAAAGCATAAACTTCAAGCTATCATGAAACAATGAAGGTGAAGTTAAGACTAAAGCTATGAACAAGCTCTTGTCCTTAGAAACAATGATTTTTTAAGTGCAATATGATGGTGGTCCTATTTCTCTTTAAATATGGATGATTCTAAAATAGCACTTTGGCAAAGGATGTAGGGGCTCATTCTGTGTCCTGCTATGTATTGGTGAGGTAATATTGACACAACAAATATAAAACTCATGGGGTGCAGCATTTACCAGCTATGGTAAATCCACTTTATTTGGAAAGTAGGCTAACAAAGTAATACTGCTTATTTTTCCCACTTGAACTGAAAAAATCTGTATTTAGGCAGTTGTACCCTGATGAATACCATTTCATCGACTGGACACACTGAAGATCTCTGACGTTTCCTTTTTGATTTTCTGAGGAAAAGAATGCCCCCGCCAGTAGCCAGGGAACTTGTATAGTAATATATACGTGAATAATGTCAAGTGTCTTGCCCCACAGCAGGGCCCTTGTAATCTCAGAATAGCTCCACAACCATAACGTCCGCTTGCAGTCCTATCTCCTAATAAAAGACCGATCACCACTTAGAGCAAGTCCAAACTGATATATTCCCTAAAAGTCAGAAACTCCATTGTGACACTTTATTACCATCCCTCCCACATTGTGGTCCTGTCCTAGTACATTCAATTCCTGTTAATAAGGTTAGCAAGTGGACCTGTGAGCTTAGTGAGCGGACATGACCCTTGAGTTTCACCAATATTAACAGATCTCCAGAAGCTAGGAGGAAGGATCCACATACTGTGAACTAATTTCATCCAGTGATACATCCAACGGAAATGCGAAACATAGTGTGACACAGCCATACCTTATGGACCTCGGATGATGACAGGTTAAGTGAACCTACTAAAACGTTGTTCTTACACTCCCGAAGGCCACCCATATGAGTTAGATATGGAGTTAATATTCCAATGTAGCACATGATTATACAATTTTAAAAGTACCAGAAATTGAAAATAGGTTTCTTCATCAAATTAGTATACCCATCATTCATTTGAATCGTTGAAAATCCACCCTCACACTATTTAAATATTATATGAATTTAAGAAGATTTTACAAAAAAAGCACCAAAAAGCTTAAATGCCAGTGAAAGTCTGTGTCCAAAGTAAACTGTGACCTAGGCATGATTTCAGGCCAACCACTTTGGAGCACAGCTCAGATACACCAACCAGGTTTGTTTGAAGATTTTAGCTTGGGACTTAAGGGCTTATTTACAAGCCCTGTGCACCAGCATTGTGTCACTTTTTGTGATGGACCAGCTGTGCATAGTACAGGCCCATATCTACAATGTGATGCATGGCTTTTCATGACCTTGTAGATATGGTGTAAGACAAAGCAGCACAAATCACTGCGTTGCCTTACACTGCATCAATGAGTAATTCAATGGGCATTTCTGTGGGTTTTCCCATGCAACACCCGTTGGTTTTAACCATTCACATGGGTGTGACTGACATAGCTCTTGGCTGGCTGAGCTCCTTTTTGGCTCAGCGGAAGCAGGTGTCTGGGTGAAGCCATTTTCATCTGATTCAAAGGGCCTGAGATGGGGAGTACCATAGGGTTCTTCCCTCAGCCCCACTCTTTTCAATATCTAAATGTCTACTCTTTTCAATATATATATGGCACCCTTGGCATTGTTAGTGGAATCCTCTAATATCAAAGTCATCATGTATGTGGATGACACTCAACTCCTGCTCATGTTCGACAGAAACTCTGTAGAGGATAAAGAGGCTTTTGCAGGCTGTATGGTGGCTGTATTGGATTGGCTGAAAGTTAATAAACTACAATGCAATCCAGATAAGACAAAAGTTCTACTCTTCGGTCGTGATCCATCTCCCTGATGGGCTGGTTCCTGGCCCAAGATGGCTTCTTCCCCACCCATGATGATGATGGCTAGAATTTAAGGGTCATTTTTGACTCCCAACTCTCATTTTGGGATCAGGTATCAGCTGTAGTTGAGTCTTGCTGCTGGCTTATGCGCATATTGAAAAAAATCCTACACTAGCTCCCACATTCAGCCGAGGTGAATGTAGTGATAGCACTGATTCTCTTGAGGTTGGACAATGTCAATGCCCTCTATTTAGGTCTGTCAGATTATCTGTTGAAACGTTTACAAGTAATGCAGAATTTGTAGGTTTGCCTGTCATTTAAAATCCCTAAGCATATTAGGGTGTCCCCTTTCCAAGAAAAACTGCATTGGCTGCCTGTGCGGCAACGCATTATCTTTAAGACTTTGACACTAGTCCACCAAGTACTAAACAATAGGGGGCCAAGCTACCTCAATGAAAGGTTGATTGAATATCATCCTGCATAACCACTTCGGTCAGGTACTGCTGGTCTAATGGTGATCCCATGCTTCAAAAGGTAGCACATTGGAGATTCTTCTCTTCTTCACTAAGGCGTGGAATCAGCTTCCTGCCCATTTAAGATCCATCAATGCAATTGATAAATTTAGGAAAGAACTGAATACATTTTTGTTTAAACAATAGCAAGTTAGGCCCGGGTTGCCTTAACTTCTTCCCTTTGTTAGTACCTTCAGCGCCGGGACACTCTTCTGAGTATCTGTGTGCTATATAAGCAAACTCCATTAATTCATTCCCATATTTGAAAGAATCTGTAAACCCGGGAATGCCTTCAAATCTTACTCCTCCCTAGGGGAGGTGCAATGAGGAGAAATATATTTATTTCTCTTTGTTTTTTCTACAGCACACATAGGAGGAGGAAAACCTACATGGATTGTTTTTGTGCAGGAAGGTGACATTTCCTGCTCAAAATCAAACCTGTCTCAGACACAGACATCCTTGCACCATAGTGCAAGGGTGCCTGTATCGGTGCTAGCGTGCCCGTTGGGCACCAGCACAGGGGGAGAGGACAGAAACGGAAAGTATTTTGTAGAAAATGCTAATTTCTGCCCTTTCCCTGTGGCACAAGGCAGCACAGCAAGGTCACTTGCTGAGCTGCCCTGCAACACAGGGCTTGTACGTAAGCCCATTAGTCTCTGAAATGGGAGTAAAAATACTCCAGATAGGGAAAGTTGCAGTCTGTATCTTCTTAAGTCCTCTTAAAGACGGATATCTGGACGAGGTCCCACTGAAGCTATTTTTCTTGGTGTGAAAAACTCTAAGTGGGAAAAGTCCAGTTTTGTGCTGAGGGAAGCCCACTCTTCAGCTGAATACTTTTTGTGCCTTTTGGTGCTTGTTAGACCTGCCATCCTTGGCGTGGTAATCCCCTAAACCTTACGCTTTCACCCCTCTGGTTTTCTGAATTAGTTTTTATTGGCTATAAGACTGTGCACTTCACCATTGTCAACCAGTGCTAATGTGCCTGTACTCTCCCCTTCAATCATGTTAAAATTGGCTTACTTCCGCTCCCTGCATTAGGAGGTATATTGCATGTCATGTGGGCCTTGGCATATTACTGTTTTTATTCCCATTGCAATTTAAAATATTTAAAGTTATAGTAATTGGTAAATAGTGACCATTTTGAAATAAAACAATTTCCCCTTTTCCTTGATTCCCAGATATGTTGTCAGTGCTATTTCCTGCCTCCTACCTAATCAAGTGAATCTACATCTACTTTGAAGTGAATTGCAGTACCACTGATCAGCCATGTGTGGTGCATGAAGTACCCCAAAGATGGACTGTAGTACATAAGACCCTGTTTTATCATTAGTAGAAATGGAAATCTATTTTATGAATATGAACTATGTACATGTGTTTTTGTATTTTCCTGCCCCCCTTTAAAATCCTTCTTAAACTTTCATAAACACCCCCAATTATGCAGTAATTATTCTACATTGTATTGCCATTACCCCTTGTCCCTACACATTTAGTACTAAAGCATAAATGTACATGTATAGAGATATCTGCCTCCAAAGCAGATATTCCCATACAAAAGACATAGGAGAGGAGAAGGCAGAGATCTCCAGAGAGAGTTTTGTAAAATGCATTTTGGATTATTTATAAAGTAGTACAATTTAATGCACTCCAAAATAGCTTTTGGGAATAGCTCTATATGGTTTATAAATTCAGTATTTTGTACTTTTCATCATCTGTATAGACAATTGATATTTTGGGCCACAATATATTTTCCAGGATATCATTTTATGACAATATTTTTGTGGTCTATATTCGCTCAAAAATGTATGCTTAATAGTGCTCCTATGAACAGGAACAGATTACTACTTTTAGGAATTCATAAACATTCCATGCAGTAGACTAAGAAAACTGTGCCAGCCTGATGTCAGGATAGGCCAGCTCCCACCCCAACTTTTCTAAGTACGACTGGCATCCGGTGAGCTTTCTGTCCTCCTGGGAGTAGACTGGGGGCATACATCTCATCTGCACCCAGATATTCAAAAAGGCTGATAGCTTTTTATGGGTTAAGGGTATGGGTCAGTTCCTGGTTTAAAAAAAATAACAGGCTTGGTGTCTAGTGGAATTGCTGCCCTCCTGGGGTAGCAGATCAGGACAACACCCACTTTTGAAGAAAAACTGTTAGGCCTGTTATGCTGTGCAGGGACACACCAACCCCTCATTTTTATGGCTTTATTCCTGGTGGTCTTCTGAGATTTCTGCCCCCTTGAGAAATGATGGGGGTAGAAAGGCTGTTCATTGCTTGGGGAGGAGCACTCCTTGCCCTTGCCCTCAGTGGGCACAAAACCTCTAAATGCCATAGCTGTCTAGTGAGTGG
Source organism: Pleurodeles waltl (assembly GCF_031143425.1). Taxonomy (NCBI): domain Eukaryota; kingdom Metazoa; phylum Chordata; class Amphibia; order Caudata; family Salamandridae; genus Pleurodeles; species Pleurodeles waltl. The sequence continues at coordinate 1,264,037,812 of NC_090444.1, read as the reverse complement.
ATTTCTGCTTGGAGATAATGGTTCAATGTAATTGCCAAGCAGAGACCATTGTTCTAATTTCAGTGGAACTATCCCACACAGATCAGTGTTTGAGGGGGGCTTTTAAGGCTCCCTTAACACAGCTGGAAGTGAAAGCAAACTGTGCTTAATGATGTGCACTGCTTGTCACAATAACAAAACAATAAAAAAATCAGGACAATAGGGAATCTTTCCTCTCAAATTCTAAAGCTATTCTTCTTCTTTTTTTAAAGAAAATCCTTCTGTTTTTTGGGCCTGCTAGACCTGACATCCATGAAGTCGTCTCCCCTGTCTTTTTTGCCTCTGCTTTTTATGTTTTGATGGTGTGCTGGACTTTGGTTTTGCTGGTTTTGGTACTCCGGGCACTTTACCACTGCTGACCAGTGATAAAGTGCAAGTGCTCCCTGGATAATTGTATTTGTAATTGGCTTTTCCATGATTGGTATATTTGATATACTACTAAGTCCCTAGTAAAATGCACTAGAGATGTCCAGGGCCTGTAAAACAAATGCTACTAGTGGGCCTGCACCACTGGTTGTGCCACCCACATGAGTAGCCCTGTAAGCATGGCTCAGACCTGCCACTGCAGTGTCTGTGTGAGCAGCTTTTGCCAATTCTACATGGCAAGTGTACCCACTTGCCAGGCCAAAGCCTTCCCTTTGTATACATGTAAGGCATCCCTACGGAAGTAGTGGACCCAAACCCCCAGATTTTCAGATTACTTCTGAAACCAAGAGGAACCGTTGCCAAGGAGAAGAGCTTAAGAGCTGGCAGAGGAGTACTGCCCCTTTGTCTTTGACTGTGCTTTGCTGGGTTGGCCTGCAGTTGCTGCTTCTGCCTGAGAGAGGACAAAGACTGGACTTTGTGGTATATTCCTGCTTGTGAAGTGTCTCCCAGGGATTGGATTGAGCTTGCCTCCTGTTTTGAAGTCTCAGGACCATCAAAGACTTCCTCTGCCAGCACTTGGATTCTCTGATGAGACTCCTGCCCTGCCAAGTAGTGCCCTATCCAGTCCCTGGGCCCTTGAAAGGTGAAGCTGGTAGAAAGAGGACTGAAATCCACGCACAAGAAGTTGTGAAGGGGAAATTTCGATGTATCACCTGCAATGCGACTGTAAAAACGACACAAACCCCTTGCAGTGTGGTTTTTCCATAACCGTGTGGCTGGATTTCATACACATCACCACTGGGTGTCAAAGTCATTGTGAACCTGTGCGGATCAGAGGTGCCCCCTCGGAAATCGACACATCGGTCTCTTGTGGGAGAGAAAAACAACGCATCGCCTATCCGACCGGAAAAGAAACAAAGCACAGGCTCACTTGCAAGTAAGGAATCGATGCATCGCTGACTTTTCTGATGCACGCTCGCTCGTGCAGCTTTATTTTTGACACAAACCAGGTACTTTGTGTAACAGCAATGTTTCCATTGTTTTCTATGGAGTAAGGCTCTTTTTATTTTAAGAATTCATATCTTGACTTGTGTATGTTGGATCTTTGTCGTTTTGGTCTTGTTTGATTTAGATAAATGTTGCCTATTTTTTTAAACTTGAGTGGTGTCCATTTTGTAGTGTTCTCACAGTGTTACAGAGCGTTTTTGTACACATACTTTACACAGTGCATCTGAGATATGCCTGACTGCTCATGCCAAGCTACCAAGGGGGTGAGCAAGGGTTATCTTAGGTATGTATCTCCCTTACCCTGACTAGAGTGAGGGTCTCTGCTTGGACAGAGTGCCTACTGACTGCCAACCCGAGACCCAATTTCTACCTGGGCCAGAAAGATTTTCTTTAGCAGTCTTCTTGAAAAACATTAGGTTAACATACAGGTAGGTAACTTGAAATGAGCAAATCGTGCATGGCAGTTAGGAGTTTAAAAACAGCTCATGCATTTTGTGGGAAATGGCCTTCTCTGCAGGGTCACCCCAAAACTTTTTACCTTCCTCCTACTTTTTCTGAATTCACTTGTGTTGGCCTTAAGACTCTGTGCACTTTACCACTGGTAATCAGTGCTAAAAGTCCCTTGGGGAGTGATATACCATATTCCCAGGACCTGTATATTAAATGCTACCAGTGGGCCTGCAGGACATATTGTGCCACCCACCTAGGTATCACTCTAAAACTTGTCCCAAGCATTCCATTGCAGCCTGAAAGCAGTGTAACACTGCCATGTCGACTTGGCATTTAAAACCCCTTGCCAAGCCTTAAGCTTCTCTTTTATTACATATAAGTCACACCTATGGTAGGCCCTAGAAAGCCCATAGGGCAGGGTTTTATATAAATAAAATGTAGGACATGTGCCTTTCAGTTTTACATGTTCTGGTAGTGAAAAACTCCCAAATTATTTTTTCCCTGCTGTGAGGCCTACCCCTCTCATAGGATAACATTGTGGATACCCTTTAATCATATAAGAAGCATTTAAGAAGCTGTAATCCTTAACTGAGAGGAGATAAATCTGGCATCTTTAGTAGGGGTGAGCGATGAATACCACTCTGCGGGTGGAGTTTGTGGAGTTTTGCCCACTCTGCGCTCCATACAAAGCACGGAGTCCTGAAAAACTCCACACAGCAGAGTTTTTCCTCTCTCGCAGGTTCCCAATGTTAGGTTGGCAAGTGAAAAAAATCAAACACTAGACCACCTCCTTGTGAGATTTCTCCACGCGGACTGTCATGGCAGGTCACTTCCACTTGCATTGAGAAACCTGTCACTCACATTGAGGAAGCTGCTGCTCGAGTAGAAAATCTACATGAGAGGCAGAAAAAAGCAGTGCCCTATTGCGCGACACGTCACGTCATTTGTGCAGATTTTACAGCGCAGGACAATCTCCCAGTCCTAAAAATCAACGCGAATAGTGCAACTTACTGCAGTCAGGGACATAAAAGACTTCCTAACAACCCACCACTGCAACTGGATTCTGCCAGCTGTGAGCCTGACCTGCAAGTAGTGTCACCCCAGTCCTGGGCCCCAGGAGGTAAATCTCAAGGTGCTGCCCTAGCAGAACCACCACGTTGCGTGAACAGAACTGCATCTCTGCCATTGTGTGAATAAAAGTGGCACATCACCTTCAGCACCAGCACCGCTATGCTTCCATCGGCACAAGGTCCCTGCATCTCGTCGATGACAGCCTCCATGATGACACCAAAACTCTGCATTGCAGCCACTGCGCTCTTCAGAATCAGTGCATCACCTTCACAATTACACAGCAGGCACCCGCACCGAAACTCCATTGCATCTTGGCTCTGATGCATCTCCACCGCTGCGTGTGGAACTTCAAAGCATTTCCTTGAATGCGTGGGGAAAATCAACACACCTCCTCAATTGCTTGGTTCAGAACCAGAACAATGCTCCCACACTAGGATTTAAAGTACTTTTATGCAGCGGGCCCTACAGGGTCCATGTACCCGGCCCACGCTCTATGTTGGTCAGGCTAAACTTTTGAATTTGTCCCAGTCTGGTGTGACCAGATACCCCCATTTGGACCTTCTTGCCTCTAAGCACTATTCTACAGTTTATTCGTTCAAAACTCAAGTTCTACTTGTTGGATTTTTGTTATTTTTATCTTATTTCATTTATTAAATTAAGGTCTATTTTTCTAACCAGATGTGATACCTTTTTGTGTTTTTTCATTGTTTTAATTTTTGAAGTGATGCACAAATACTCTTACGTTAAGAATGGCTACTATGTGCCAAGCATGGCTACTATGTGCCAAGCTACCAGAGGGTGAGCACAGGTTAATTTAGGGTATGTTTGTGACTTACCCTGACTAGGATTGTGGTTCCTGCTTGATCAGGATGCATAACGTTGTCAACCAGAATTCCCATTTTTAACACATTTTAAATATATTTGTAGTATTAGCAAAATCAAACCCATGGAAGGCATCAACCATGATTATACACGTACCTAAATGGTACAATTGGCTAGTTTTTCCAATAGGTGAAAGGCAAGTGGTGTGACTCGACACAAACCAAACAGATGGGAAACAAAGTGCATTGATAAAACCAGCTCTGATCATCACAAACCTCAGAACATACCTAGAATACCTTGAAAGTAGAAAAGACAAAGATGAAATGCACTGCAATATGAATACATTTAGTTCACAAAAAACGTGTTTGTGCAGCTCAACGGGTAAAGACAATGTTATCAAAAATGGAGGACCATAATATTCCATCAAATCAGGTTTCTCTGTACCTCTTCAATATCTAAACAATCTTTTCATCATTAATGTTTGTGAACCTCTAAAAAACAACCAAAAGCAAACACAATATTTACAGTGTGAAGGTGACAGTATCTCAGAGATTGTGTCCATCTGGCTAGGCAACTGGGTGCTGGACTGCTGAACAGAGCAGGCGACAAGGAAACAAAATGCATTGGAGAAAAATACTAAATATAAGTACAAATAAGGGCAGGCTAACTCTGCACCATCTTAACTGCACTTGCAGAGATCAATATTTTTGGTGTGTCCTTTTCCATCACTGCTGCATCTGGCAAGGTCTAACCTTCAGTGGTCTGCACAGACTCATGGTGAAGAGTGCAGCAACATCAGGTTTTCCTTAGACGCTAAGGGCTCCTTGGACTGGCTATTCCTCTTCATAGCAGGGCAAAGACTACAACCAGGAAAGCAAGCAGTTCTTGATAAGGGTCACAGGTTTAGCCCTAACTAAGAGGAGTGGACAAAATGTTTCCTCCAAACTCTAGGTACAGGTTAGAAACAAGAGTTCCATACAGATCAAGGTCTAAAAAATGGTCAGCGAGCCATTGAGTAGCTACAATTTATATTCACCTTGGGGCATATGTACAATTGTTTCACGCAACATGAGCAGCAAGCAAAGCTGCTGTACTTGGTAGTGAGAAACAGAGCTGAAATCCATCATATCTACCAAGACATGGGACATGTCTGCTACCTGATAGCACCCGTTTGGTGTGTGGGCCATGCAAGAATGGTGCCTGTGTTATGGGCAGGATTGTTTTTGTACACAGAAACAATCCTTAGAAGCAATGCTATCTCTCTATGTGTTCTGAAGAATGTAGTGTATGTACAAAGAGGAAATAACGCAGAGAAATAAAGATATTTCTCCTTACGATGTCTCTCCAGGCTAGGTGCACCATTTTAATGCAATCCCATGTTTACAACTTTTAATAAATATGGGATTGCATCAAATTTCAAGGGAAGATGCACAGGAATGCCCATGTTCCACCCATGGATTGCCTACAACAATGAAATATAATGCAACGCAGTGCATGGCGTTGTGTTAAATCTGTTTACAGATCACGCGAGGCAGTGCAAATGGTCACTTACGTGACTTTGTAAATACCATTTAAGAACTTGCATTGCCTTCCGATGACTTGCGTCATGCTGTGACAGCACATGTCCTTAATAAATCTGAACCGTGGTTGAAGCCAAACTGCCATTTTCCCAGATGTGTGTAAACATGCATGGGTGATTCTAACTTAAAGCACCACAAATGTTTGTGAACCATTCTCATAACTGAAGCATGTTAATGCTTTCAGAGTATTATGTCAAAAGTAACTGCAAGTAATAATTGCAGACAGTATATTCAATAAATAAATGCACACAAAGGTATATATATATAAATGAACCCTTTTATGGGGGATGGCAGTAAGTTTCTTCTCTGGGTTACCCATGCATCAAAAGTCTGAGATCAGTTATCACCGGCCAGGGTTTCACGTGTGATGGGGAGGAGACTAAAAAGGATTTCTTATTGCTCAGTTCACCAAAAGTGACCTGAGGGCACACATCTGAGTTAGAAGGATACACTCTGGTTAGAGGACAAAAGGTAAAATGGCAGGGCAAATCTCAAGAATAAAATTAAAAAATATTGGCAATGTCAATTAATTTCGTTTTTCCAATGCTTGTTGATAGTCTGTATTGAATTTGCCAAGGCGGCACAAAAATTGTCAAAGCCAATGGCAGCTGCTGACCATTTTGGAATGGTATTTTCTCTACTTTCAAGATGGTCGCGAAGTTGGGAGTAAAAGCAACCTTGCAGCCACCTTATAAATATGCAAAATAAAGTTCGACTATCACAGTGTATTTCTTCTCTTCTTCCAAACACGCATCTAGTTGAGTGTGGAGAAAGCACGAGTGTTAAAGAGAGACGAAAGTGCAGGAAATGAGCTCCCTGTGAGGGCTACATTAGAAATACTATAGAAAAAAGCAGACAAAACGAGCTCCATGATTTCAACAGTAGAAGTATTCCTTGAGCACATGAAAAAATAAGGGTGAAATGAAAACGCTCCAGGGGGGCAAACACAAGGAAATGGAGGAAAGCCGTCAAATCAGGAGGATGGTATTTAAATAGATAAGAAAGCCATCTAATCATGAGCAGGGAAGAGACTCAAACCCCACCCTAAGTACATCTTAAGATATTGGTTAACATGCTTTCTTCAACAAACAGTTAAAACCGCCTGTTGCAAGAGGAAAGAAATGGTGGGTTTGCCAGCTGCACAGGCTGAGTTCCCTCCAACAAAAAAAGGCGATGGAAGGAATAATTGCAAATTGTGTACAACAATGACAACTGCTTTTGGTATCATTCAAGCCCATCGTTTCTCACCCACAGTGCCACTCTAGTCTGAGGTCTGCCTTCTCCATATCAGCTTTCAAATCCTCATGGAAGCTGTCTAGCCCAAACTGATATGCAAGGCCAGGAGGGAAGACAAGCAACCCTTGACTGCTTTTGCATTCTTAGGGCCATATTTATACTCCTTTTGCGCCGAAATTGCGTCGTTTTTTTTGACGCAATTTCGACGCAAAACTAACGCCAACTAATGCCATATTTATACTATGGCGTTAGAGGCGAATAGCGCCAAAGTTCCCGGAATGTGCGTCATTTTTTAGCGTGAACCCCTTCCTTGCGTTAATGATATGCAAGGGAGGCGTTCCCGTCTAAAAAATAACTCCCAGGCCTTTACGTGGTATTTATACTCCCGGGCAAAAGAGACGCCCGGGAGTTGGCGTGACAAAAAACGGCGCATTTGCGCCACTTTTTAACGCCTGCTCAGGGCAGGCGTTAAGGGGCCTGTGGGCTCAAAATGAGCCCACAGGTGCCCTCCCATGCCCCCAGGGACCCCCCCTGCCACCCTTGCCCACCCCAGGAGGACCCCCAAGGATGGAGGGACCCACCCCAGGGACATTCAGGTAAGTTCAGGTAAGTATGATTTTTTTTTTTTTATATTTTGTTTTGGTGGCATAGGGGGGCCTTATTTGTGCCCCCCTACATGCCACTATGCCCAATGACCATGCCCAGGGGACAGAAGTCCCCTGGGCATGGCCATTGGGCAAGGGGGCATGACTCCTATCTTTACAATGATAGGAGTCATGTTGATGGGGGATGGGCGTCGAAAATAAATGGCGCAAGTCGGGTTAAGACGATTTTTTCGACGTAACCTGACTTGCCCCATTTTAAGACGCCCATGCGCCATCTTCCCCCTACGCCGGCGCTGTCTGGTCTACGTGGTTTTTTCCCACGCAAACCAGGCAGCGCCGGTCTCATTGCGCCGTCTAACGCCATTCCATAAATACGGCGCCCGCATGGCGCTTCAGAATGGCGTTAGACGGCGCAAAACTTTTTGACGCTAAACTGCGTTAGCGCAGTTTAGCGTCAAAAAGTATAAATATGGGCCTTAGTCCCCAACAGTGCAGTATAGCTTGGATCATGTGCCACAGTGAACAAGTCATTCATGTATGGGCATTCTCTTGGGCACTAACCTTTGCTTAACAACTGTTTGGAAAATAACACTCTTCTGTTGCATACGTCCATCAAAGGACTAGAGAGACCCATGGCAGATCTGTAAAAGGAAACATCACTTACATTGCGGTGAATGCAACGAAATGCATTTACCATGATGCATTCACAACGCATATGCGTTTACCACGCATGGCTTTACCGCGCTTGACTTTACCACAAATATACCTTCACTACGCATGCCTTTACAACAAATTTCATTGTAAAGGTATGAATGGTAAAGGTATATGTGTGGCAAAGGTTTTAAAGGTAAGTACAGGTAAGTATTAAGTGGGTTGAATTATATATATATATATATATATTTATTGATATGGGCATTTTTAGATTTTAGGGTGGGCATGGGTTTTGGGGTGGTAAGGGCATTTTTAGTTTTTAGGGTGGGTATGGGTTTTAGGGTGGTAAAGGTATTTCTAGGTTTTAGGGTGGGTATAGATTTTTGGTGTGGTAAGGGCACTTTTGGGTTTTGGGATGGGTAAAGGTTTTGGGGTGGTAAGGACATATTTAGGTTTTAGGGTGGGTATGGGTTTTGGGGTGGTAAGGGCTTTTTTCGGTTTTAGGTTGGGCATGGGTTTTGGAGTGGTAAGGATATTTTTAGGTTTTAGGGTGGGTATGGAGTTTAGGGTGGTAAGGGGTGTTTAGGTTTCAGGGTGGGTATGGGTTTTGAGATGGTAAGGGCATTTTTAGGTTTTAGGGTGGTTATGGGTTTTGGGCTTGTAAGGGGTGTTTAGTTTTTAGGGTGGGTATGGGTTTTGGGGGGTTAAGGGCATTTTTAGGTTTTAGGGTGTGCATGGGTTTTGGTGTGGTAAGGTAATTTATAGGTTTTTGGGTGGGTATGGGTTTTGGGCTGGTAAAGGTATTTCTAGGTTTTAGGGTGGGTATAGATTTTGGGGTGGGAGGGGCATTTTTAGGTTTTAGGGTGGGTATGGGTTTTGGGGTGGTAAGGGTTTTTTTAGGTTTTAGAGTGGGCATGGGTTTGTTGGATGGTAAGGGTACTTTTAGGTTTTAGGGTGGGTATGGGGTTTGGGGTGATAAGGGCATTTTTAGGTTTTTGAGTTGGGTTTTAGGGTGGTAAGGGTATTTCTAGGTTTTAGGGTGGGTATAGATTTTGGGGTGGTAAGGGCACTTTTGGGTTTTTGGGTGGGTAAGGGTTTTGGGGTGGTAAGGGCATTTTTAGGTTTTAGGGTGGGTTTGGGTTTTGGGGTGGTAAGGGCATTTTTAGGTTTTAGGGTGGGTATGGGTTTTGGGATGGTAAGGTTTTTTTTTTAGGTTTTAGGTTGGGCATGGGTTTTGGAGTGGTAAGGGTATTTTTAGGTTTTAGGGTGGGTATGGAGTTTCGGGTGGTAAGGGGTGTTTAGGTTTTAGGGTGGGTATCGGTTTTGGGATGGTAAGGGCATTTTTAGGTTTTAGGGTGCTTATGGGTTTTGGGATGGTAAGTGGTGTTTAGTTTTTAGCGTTGGTATGGGTTTTGGGGTTTTAAGGGCATTTTAAGGTTATAGGGTGTGCATGGGTTTTGGGGTGGTAAGGTAATTTTTAGGGTGGGTATGGGTTTTGGGGTGGTAAGGGTATTTCTACGTTTTAGGGTGGGTATAGATTTTGGGGGGTAAGGGCATTTTTAGGTTTTAGGGTGGGTATGGGTTTTGGGGTGGTAAGGGTTTTTTTTTTAGGTTTTAGGGTGGGCATGGGTTTTGGGATGTAAGGGTATTTTTAGGTTTTAGGGTGGTAAGGGGTGTTTAGGTTTTAGTGTGGGTACGGGTTTTGGGGTGGTAAGGGTATTTTTAGGTTTTAGGGTGGGTATGGATTTTGGGGTGGTAAGGGTTTTGGGGTGGTAAGGGCATTTTTAGGTTTTAGGGTGGGTTTGGAATTTGGGGTGGTAAGAGCATTTTTAGGTTTAAGGGTGGGTATGGGTTTTGGGGTGGTAAGGGCTTTTTTAGGTTTTGAGGTGGGCATGGGTTTTGGGGTGGTAAGGGTATTTTTAGGTTTTAGGGTGGGTTTAGGTTTTGGGGTGGTAAGGGCATTTTTAAGTTTTAGGGTGGGTATGGGTTTTGCGGTGGTAATGGCTTTTTTGGTTTTAGGTTGGGCATGGGTTTTGGAGTGGTAAGGGTATTTTTAGGTTTTAGGGTGGGTATGGAGTTTGGGGTGGTAAGGGGTGTTTAGGTTTTACGGTGGGTTTGAGTTTTGGGATGGTACGGGCATTTCTAGGTTTTAGGCTGGGTATGGATTTTAGGGTGGTAATGGGTGTTTAGGTTTTAGGGTGGGTATGGGTTTTGGGGTGTTAAGGGCATTTTTAGGTTTTAGGGTTTGCATGGGTTTTGGGGTGGTAAGGGCATTTTTAGGTTTTAGGGTAGGTATGGATTTTGGGGTGGTAAGGGCTTTTTTAGGTTTTAGGGTGGGCATGGGATTTGGGATGGTAAGGGTATTTTTAGGTTTTAGGGTGGGTATGGGGTTTGGGATGGTAATGGGTGTTTAGGTTTTGAGATGGGTAAGGGTTTTGGGGTGGTAAGGGCATTTTTAGGTTTTAGGGTGGGTTTGGAATTTGGGCTGGTAAGGGCAATTTTAGGTTTTAGGGTGGGTATGGGTTTTGGGGTGATAAGGGCTTTTTTAAAGTTTTGGGGTGGTAGGGGTATTGTTAGGTTTTAGGGTGGGTATGGGGTTTGGGGTGCTAAGGGGTGTTTAGGTTTTGGTATGGGTTTTGGGGTGGATAGGACATTTTTAGGTTTTAGGGTGGTTATGGTATTTGGGGTGGTAAGTGGTGTCTTAGTTTTTAAGGTGGCTAAGGGTGGTGGGGTGGTAATGGCATTTTTAGGTTTTAGGGTGGGAATGGGTTTTGTGGTGGTAAGGGTTTTTTAGGTTTTAGGGTGAGTATGGGGTTTTGCGTGGTAAGGGGTGTTTAGGTTTTAGGGTAGATATGGGTTTTGGGGGGTAGGGGTATTTTTAGGTTTTAGGGTGGGTATAGGGTTTGGGGTGGTAAGGGGTGTTTAGGTTTTAGGGTGGGTATGGATTTTGGGGTGGTAAGGGCACTTTTGGGTTTTGGGGTGGGTAAGGGTTTTGAGGTGGTAAGGGCATTTTTAGGTTTTAGGGTGGGTTTGGAATTTGGGGTGGTAAGGGTAATTTTAGGTTTTGGGGTGGGTATGGGTTTTGGGGTGGTAAGGGCTTTTTTTAGGTTTTGGGGTGGGCATGGGTTTTGGGGTGGTAAGGGTATTTTTAGGTTTTAGGGTGTGTATGGGGTTTGGGGTGGTAAGGGCTGTTTAGGTTTTGGTATGGGTTTTGGGGTGGATAGGGCATTTTTAGGTTTTAGGGTGGTTATGCGTTTTGGGGTGGTAAGGGGTGATTTAGTTTTTAAGGTGGCTAAGGGTTTTGGGTGGTAAGGGCATTTTTAGGTTTTAGGGTGGGAATGGGTTTTGGGGTGGTAATGTTTTTTTAGCTTTTAGGGTGAGTATGGGGTTTGGTATGGTAAGGGGTATTTATGTGTATGGGTGGGTATGGGTTTTGGGGTGGTAAGGGCATTTTTTTAGGTTTTGGGGTGGTAAGAGGTGTTTCATTTTTAGGGTGCGTATGGGGTTTGGGGTAGTAAGGGTTGTTTAGGTTTTAAGGTGGGTATGGGTCTTGGGGTGGTAAAGTAATTTTTAGGTTTTAGGGTAGGTAAGGTTTTTGGGTGGAAAGGTGTGTGTGTGTGTAAATATATATATATCTAAATCTCTCTATACATATAAAACAATATATATATAGAAATATGTATATATATTATTACATATATATATATGTGTGCATACATATATATACACACACACACACACATATATATATATATGTATATATATATACAATGTATGTTATACTTACCTCTAGTTTTTACAATGCCTATGCCTTTACCAACTATGCCTTCACTACGAAATTTTCATGATAAAGACATTGGTGGTAAAAGCATATGCATTGTAAAAACATTTTGTGGTAAGTGAATGTGTGGTAATTGTACTTACTGCCTTGTAAAGGCATGCGTTGTAAGTGCATGTGTTGTTCCATCATACTACCATCTGTAAATGATGTGGTCTGATCAGATATGCTCAGGCCTTTAAGTGGGCCGGGTCCTAAAAACCAGGTGCTGAGACGGGTCCCCATCGGTCTCTCTGTTTTTGCCCTCATCACCATGGTGAAAAAAGGTCTTAATTCGGCAGCAAGGCTACCCTTCACTTCCTTTGATTACAATTCAAAGAGATTCGTATAGATCTTTTACAGTCTTATCATTTCAGAACTGAAGCCTTTGATATTTTATACAAAGGAGCAATTGCTGTTGCTTATTTTTCTTATGCAACTAACAACTAATGACAAAGCCAATAGTCCTGGATTTTAGCAGGTTTACTATTACTTGTTGTACGCAATATCGGGATGCAACGACAGAGAAAACACACTAAGGCCCATATTTATACTTTTTGACACAAATCAGCGCTAGGGCAGATTTGCGTCAAAACGTTTACTGCCGGCTAATGCCTTTCCAACGCACCAGCCGGGCGCCTTATTTATGGAATGACGTTAGCCAGCGCTGCGGCCTGGGTAGCCCCAAAATAAATTACTCTAACCGGGCAGCGGAGGCATAGGGAAGAATGGGGGTTGTGCGTCAAAGAATGTTGCAAGTCAGGATAGAGTCAAAAATATTGGCTCTAACCTGACTTGCGCCATTTTTTGATGCACAACCCCCATGGAAATGACTCCTGTCTTAGCAAAGACAGGAGTCATGCCCCCCTGCCCAATGGCCATGCCCAGGGGACTTCTGTCCCCTGGACGTGGCCATTGGGCACATTGGCATGTAGGGGGGCCCAAGTTAGGCCCCCCTATGCCACTTAAAAAAAAAAAAAAAAATTAGACTTACCTGCACTCCCAATAGCTGGGTTCCCCCATCCATGGGTGTCCTCCAGGGGTGGGCGAGGGTGGCAGGGGATGTCCCTGGGTGTAGGGAAGGGCACCTGTGGACTGCTTCCACAGTCTCTCACCATAGAAATGAGCCCACAGGTCCCTTAATGCCTGCCCTGACCCAGGTGTTAAAAAAACAGTGCAAATCTGACTGGGCGCCATGTTTTAGGTCCCGCCTCCTCCTGTGCATCAAAATGACATGGGAGAATAAATAGGGCGCGCATGTCTTAAAGTCATTTTTTGCACTGGAACGCCTACCTTGCATGTCATTAGCGCAAGGTAGGTTTTCACGTACAAAAAATGACGCAAACTCCATAACTTTGGCACTGGTCCAGTGCCAAAGTATAAATATGGAGTTAAGTTTGCGCACAATTTGAGTCAAATAAAATGACGCAAATCCAGTGCAAACAGAGTATAAATATGGGCCTTAGGCCTTGATTTATAAATTTTTTGTGCCGCATTACTGTCATTTATTGACGCAAAAGCGGAGCAAACTTACAAAATACAATTGTATTTTGTAAGTTTGCGCCGCTTTTGCGTCAGCAAATGACTTTAATGCGGCAAAAAAATATATATAAATCAGGGCCTAAATGTTAATGCGATGATCACTTGCAAGCAGCCTAAACTACTGGCAGTCACTTCGGATAGCATTCCAACCTATAATTTTCGCCCACTGTAGCACTCTAACCAAAGACTAGCCCTAAGCAATTCGGCTCTAGTCCTACTCCCCACGTGACAGTCCATCCCAAACTGCTGGACAAGATAGGGATATGATTTTCATCTATACACACTGCAAATAGGAAAATAGTCTCTAAGTATGGTACTGTAGCTACATACTTGAGAAACAGAGGCAAAGCTTCCTCCCATGACCATATCCTGTGAGGGGTAAAGGAGAGGGTGCAAAGAGATCTAAGCTTTTCATTGCAAACTGAACCAAGCCTTCTATTTGCGACTCCTGCTGGACTTCTTGCATCATAAACGTATTAAGTATGGATTGACGTTTGTTTGTGTTGTAACATACAGAGAAAGGACACAAGTATACAAACTGTTTGCGACATTTGCATTTGCATTACACTTAAGGCCGGTTTACTGGCCGTGAACGGGCATCTTTTCAGATTTCAGAGTTGTAAAAGCAGAGCACGTAAGTTTGTTTTCCTCGCGACACAAGAACATGGGGCATATTTATACTCCGTTTGCGGCGGAATTGCGTCGTTTTTTTTGACGCAATTTCGACGCAAAACTAACTCCATATTTATACTTTGGCGTTAGACGCGTCTAGCGTCAAAGTCCATGGAGTTAGCGTCATTTTTTAGCGTGGACACCTACTTTGCGTTAATTATATGCAAGGTAGGCGTTCCCGTCTAAAAAATCGACCCCGAGGCATGTGCATGGGATTTATACTCCCAGGCAAAATTCACGCCCGGGAGTGGGCAGGTCAAAAAAAATGACGTACGGCCGCTTTTGCGCCGTTTTTTAGCGCCTGCAAAAGGCAGGCGTTAAGGGACCTGTGGGCTCTGAAGGAGCCCAGAGGTGCCCCCCCATGCCCCCAGGGACACCCCCTGTCACACATGCCCACCCCAGGAGGACACCCAAGGCTGGAGGGACCCATCCCAGGGACATTAAGGTAAGTTCAGGTAAGTGTTTTTTTTTTGTTTTTTTTGTGGCATAGGGGGGCCTGATTTGTGCCCCCCTACATGCCACTATGCCCAATGACCATGCCCAGGGGACAGAAGTCCCCTGGGCATGGCCATTGGGCAAGGGGGCATGACTCCTGTCTTTGCTAAGACAGGAGTCATTTCTATGGGGGTTGGGAGTGAAAAAAAATGGCGCAAATCGGGTTGAGGCGAAAAAATTGCCTCAACCTGACTTGCCCCATTTCTTGACGCCCAAGCCCCATATCCCCCTACGCCGGCGCTGCCTGGTGTACGTTGTTTTTTTTAACGCACACCAGACGGCGCCGGCGGCTAACGTCATTCAATAAATACGGCGCCCGCATGGCGCTTCAGAATGGCGTTAGCCGGCGCTAATTTTTTTGACGCAAAACTGCGTTGGCGCAGTTTTGCGTCAAAAAGTATAAATATGGGCCCATGTTTTTAGATGATTTGTGCAAAATGTGTTTGACGCCGTTTTGAAATAGTGGCGCACCTTTTATGTTCTCTAATTACTGTAGCATTCTTGTTATACTTCAGAACATTATGAAGGACATCACTTAAGAGTAGTCATTGGTAAAAGCTCATGCCTCGGCCTTTCTCTTTGAAATGGGTTGCACTGCACTAACTACCCTTGCTCTTACGGGTCTTGACGGAAGCAGCAGAAACCGAAAGTAAAAAAGCAAAAGTGAACAGAAATATTACTATTCTCCACTCCTTGCACTTCCACTGAGCCATCAGCTGCAAATGAGACATGAAGGAGGACGTATGGGTGGGTAACTAATTAATAATGTGATGTAATTTGGGCAATGGATGCGTGATATAATTTTCTCCACAAATAAGTGACATTTAGGTGACTCGACTTCCATGCACTGTGGGGCATATTTATACTCTGTTTGCGCAGAATTTGCGTCGTTTTTTTCTACGCAAATTCGGCACAAAACTAACGCCATATTTATACTTTGGCGTTAGACGCGTCTAGCGCCAAACTATGAGTAAAGAGCATCATTTTTTTGCGTGAACGCCTTCCTTGCGTTAATGAGATGCAAGGTAGGCGTTCCCGTCTAAAAAAATGACTGCGCCGCAAATGCGTCGTATTTATACTCCCGGGCAAAAATGACACCCGGGAGTCGGCGGGGCAAAAAACCCCGCATTTGCGCCGGATTTTAGCGCCTGGGTCAGGGCAGGCGTTAAGGGACCTGTGGGCTCAAAATGAGCCCACAGCTGCCCTCCCATGCCCCCAGGGACCCCCCTTGCCACCCTTGCCCACCCCAGGAGGACACCCAAGGCTGGAGGGACCCACCCCAGGGACATTCAGGTAAGTTCAGGTAAGTATAATTTTTTTTGTTTTTTTTTTGGCATAGGGGTGCCTGATTTGTGCCCCCCTACATGCCACAATGCCCAATGACCATGCCCAGGGAACATAAGTCCCCTGGGCATGGCCATTGGGCAAGGGGGCATGACTCCTGTCTTTACTAAGACAGGAGTCATGTAAATGGCGTCTGGGCGTCGTTAAAAATGGCGCAAATCGGGTGGAGGCGATTTTTTGCGTCAACCTGACTTGCACCATTTTTAAGACGCCCTAGCGCCATTTTTCCCAACGCCGGCGCTGCCTGGTGTACGTGGTTTTTTTCCACGCACACCAGGCAGCGCCGGTCTGCTTGCGCCGGCTAACGCCATTCAATAAATACGGCGCCCGCATGGCGCTTCAGAATGGCGTTAGCCGGCGCAAAAATTTTTGCCGCTAAACTGCGTTAGCGCAGTTTAGCGTCAAAAAGTATAAATACGGGCCTGTGTGTTTTGAAAACCGTACGGCCAAAAGTCCAGAAGGATAAAGGATACCTAACCCCTTAATAAGCCTGCGAAAAAGAAATTTGATTCTGCAAAAGGAAAACAGTTAGCAGCCAAACTATACTACAATTAAGGTACATCAATTCACCTATTCAAAACCAGTCTATTTATATGCAGCGAAACTGATATGCTAAACCCGCAGCTTTGATACTGTAACTCCAACTTATATTTCTATTTTGACAAATCAAACCGTATTTTAGTTTAGCGGTTCCACTTGCCAATACAAACACAAGCGCGATTTAATAAATGCAACTCAAAAAGCAATACATCAGCATAAACCAACTAAATTGACGTTAAACAGAAATATGAATTGCAAATCTTAAGCAAAATATAGTAGAACACATTTTCGCTTTCCCATTTAAAGATAAAAAGAGACATTCAAGATTGCACGCTATTTATTTCATAGGGCCAGACTTCAGGAGGGCTGCATCGTTCCCCTGCAATTTGTCTCATCTACCCCTTTACTGTTGTCACCCATACTAAGTTCATTTTGGATTTGTAGATGAGATAGGAGCGAGGGAGGACAGTGAGAAATATTTGGATGGAGTAATGGGAGGTTCAGTCAAGTGGAGAAATGATCTACTTTTATCGGAGGTCATTGAGAACATATGTACTTTTTTGCCATCGGCATGATATTGAAATGTTTATTTCATGCTAGCAATTCAAAAGGGCAAAAGACAATGATTTGTTCACTAGAAAGTTAAATCTCATTTCGAACCTGAAATATAAAATTATTGTTTTGCCTTTCCCTGTGGCTTAAACTATAGCTGTGAGGATTTGGTGCCAGGGAGTTCTCCGAAAATTATATTATACTCTCCTTAATTTAAAATTCTATTAAGACTAGACCTGCCAACCAGTCCTTTGCACATGCACACTCTCTGAAATGATGATCATTTCTCTCTTAGTGCATCCTTTGTTAACATGGATCTGTATTGGCATTTTTAAAGCCATTAGGCTGCCTCGGGGAGGTATCAAATATTCATGATCCATAATTAGTAAGCTATTGTAGTTCCCATAGTCCTCCTCTCTTTTCTTCTACATATCTGTGTTATTTGAATTGATAGTCTGCAATGTCTTTCTCATCTTAGTCAATAGAGTCTCGTGTGGTTGGTTGTGTCTCACGCACAGCTTTCTTCCTCAGCACTGGTTGTTAGCCAGTAACTGTACTTTCTAGTGCTTTTTGTCAGGACCAGATCCATAGCACATTTTCAGAATAACGTTTAACAACGTAAATTTAGATACATTTGTGATTAATTGTATGTAATTGTAAATGCAACATATATCGATTTCCTTAAAATCTAGCATGGATCTTGTCAGCACGGACCTTTACTGAACAACTGCCTAGAAAATAACACTCTTCTGTTGCATTCATCCATCAAAGGACTAGAAAGACCGATGGCAGATCTGTAAATGATGTGGTCTGATCGGATATGCGCAGGGCTTTAAGTGCGCCGAGTCCTAAAAAGCAAGTTCTGAGAGGGTCCCCATCGGGTTCTCCTTTGTCCTCATCACTATGGTGAAAAAAAGTCTTAACTCGACAGAAAAACTACCCTTCACTGCCTTTGATTAAAATTCAAAGAGAGTCGTATAGATCTTTTAAAGTCTTATCATTTCAGAACTGAAGCCTTTTGATATTTTATACAAAGGAGCAATTACTGTTGCTTATTTATCTTATGCAACTAACAACTACTGACAAAGCCAAAAGTCCTGGCTTGTAGCAGATGTAATATTATTTGTTGTATGATATATCTGGATGCAAGAGAAAAGCAGCAAAATGCCAGCCCAGCAGTACATGATGCAGAGCACAGGTTTTTAGCTTATGTGTTTTTAAGCCACACACTTAATTACTTTGGCCACGTCCCTTATAGGGACCCCCAGTTTTTTTATCCCACTGAAAAGTCTGGATAGGCGAAATGCCAAGTCACTCTCCTCATCTTTACAAATAAGTTCCTGTATACGCTCTAAAACAGGTCTAAAAAAATGCCTGTTAAAAAAACCTGTGAAATACATTTTTCGGAAGAGAAAAACTCCCTGGAAGACCTACTTTTAGGAAGAGAATTCTCTTGTTAATTTGTTTTTTCTGAAACAGGATTCTGCTAATATTAAGCTGTTTTACTCTTAATTATGCCACTATGGAAAACCAAAGTGTGCCTAAACCAGTTTTTAGAATATTCACAATATGACAGTGGAGAATATTTTACCATTTGGGATTACACAGTAAATGATTCATTTGAAGAATGTGGAGGTATTGCGTCTTTAGTAGAGTGTCACTCACTTTATGTAATAGAATATGATGATTTACATTTATCACACTAAGATTTCTTTTTTGCTTCAAAAATCAGAAGTTGGGGTCTACAAACTTTTACTGTATCATTGTGATGGAGAAAACCCTTACAATCATTCTTGGACAACAGCATCCACAGATTGGTATACTGAGGTAAATCTTTGCTATAGTTTGGCTTTTTTAACACTCCTTTATTTCCTTTACTGCTAAAGTCTGGTCTAGTTTCTTAAGAACGGGTTTTTGGGGAGTAGCCAAACCAGGCAGGTCTCCACCCCCCTACCCCAGATGTATTGGGGAATCGGGGCAGTTCATGAATGCTCAGGCTCCTTTTGGGCATGTTCTTGCCATCAACAATGACACTGCGGATGCTTTCTCTTGTTCACAGTGAGAGAAGTTCCTTGGTCTGGCCACAGATGCAGAGCTCAGGAACGCACAGATGCCACCGGAGTCATGGGCGCTAGGAGACAGAGGATACTCTAGCCGGTTATGAACTCGCTAGCACTCTCCACACATCAAGCGTACTGGCAGGCCTGGAGGGAATTTGAGCAGAACTTGCTCGTCGGCGACTGGAACTCTGGAAAAGTGTGGAGGTTGTAGTTCAGTTTATACTAGAGCTCTCTCAAAAAGGACTATCCAGGATCACCACCTTGGGCAAGCTCGCAGGGATTACTTTTATGGGAAAGCTATGTTGGGGATATCCACCTTCAGCAGGGGAGCTAGTTAAGCGCATGCAGCAGGGAAAATCTAGTGAGCCAGTCTTTTTACACAGCCTATAGCAGCATTTCAATTGCTATATTTCCTGAGAAAAGTGTCTCAGTTATTGTGCTTTGCCCCAGTGGAGTTTGGTACTCGTTCTTTTAGAATAGGAATGGCAACAGAGGCAGATAGCTGAGGGTGGGGCAGGGACCACATCATGAGGGTGGGGAGATGGGTGTACGATGCTTTTAAGAGGTATGTGCAAATCGGGAAAGAAATATGTTGATGTCTTGATTTCTGATTTTTGTTGTGTTTGTCTCTTTCAGGTTCGGTAGCAGGACCAGCAAGTGAGATTTTGGCGATATGGCTGGTGGGACATTCGTTTATAAAATGGGCATGACTACAAGTTCAATGGGGCATTCACAGTGTCAATCTGGGGCTAGACCCCACATCGTTCGCATTGCAGTGGCATGAAAAGGGAGGGATGAAGTGGCTGTAATTGTTACCCTGTTTGGACAGACTGTTGATGAGAGGACGGTGCCCCGATGTATTGGTTGTCCACATAGTGGAAAATGATTTGGTTGAGGCGAAGGGGCTGCAAAGTATTGAAGAGTATGAAGAGGGACCTTAAAGAGGTTCAGCTGAAATGGGCAGGTTACCATATAGTTTGAACAGCATTCGTTCTGCGTACAGTGTGGAAGGATGCACAGCTGCCAGGGGTGATTAAGTGGGAAAGGAAGAAGATAGACAAAGAGATGCACAATTTTTCCAGGGAGTGGAGTGTTACATACATGGAACACTCTAATCTTTGGTTGGCCAATGCAATATTCTTTAGAGGGGATGGTGTTCACTTGCCCTTTATGGGCACAGAACTGTACTGCATATCAAGGACACATTGCGCAGCATTTTCAGGCTCAGTTAAAGGAGAGTCCCGAATGGGGACAAAAGAAGCCCATTAGGGAAATCTTTCATGGTGGATGAGGAAGGACCAGTTGGCATGGTTTACACAGTTTTAGGCTTGAAAGCGACAGCCCAGGTGAGAAAGGAGAGGGTAGGCTGGACTTCACCGGGACAAGCCAGGTTGTTAAAATGTTCAGCAGGAAGTTGTAGTAGTTACTTTTGAAGAGTTATATATTGAAAGGGGGTTTAAAATCTCAATTATAATGATAAAAGGAAGAGGACAGGATTGCAATACTGTATGTTGGGAGGAGGGAGGGCAGGTAAGGGTTGGGGGTTGTGGTGTAGTTAAATCATATGTATAGCGAGGTGGTTAGTCTGTGAGGAAAAGGCCAGGGTTCTTGTTATAGTTGGGTCGACCTGTCTTCAATACAGCTGCCTTTTCCACACAGCACAATTTCAGTCTTGGTTATGCCTCCATTTTCCTCAATAATCTATGGGGACTCCACAAAGCTTTCAACAGTTTTTGTTTAGTGAAAAACAAACTCCTACAGTTGCAGGTTGTTACTGGAAAACAAAATAAAAGTAAATAATGATCCCCATACCCTTGTGAGTTTCCTCCCATAGTGTGTATGGGTCATTTTTGTTTTTTTGTCCCTCATTGACAGATTTTTCATGGCTGTTAAGGACAAAAGCAAGATACATCATACCATGTAAAGTCAATGCCATCTCCTCCTCCTGCTTCAACACCCTCTGCATGCTACGGAAGATCTACAAATGGATACCCACTGAAACCAGAAGAACAGTCACCCAAGCCCTCGTAAGCAGCAAACTGGACTACGGCAATGCCCTCTCCACAGCAACCACGGTCAAACTCCAGAAGAGGCTGCACGCATCCAGAATGCCTCCACACACCTCATCCTGGACATCCCCCGCCACTGCCACAACACAGACCACCTGAGAAACCTGCACTGACTCCCAGTCAACAAGAGAATCACCTTCAAACTCCTTGCCCACGCCCACAAAGCACTGCACAACACCGGACCAGAAAACCTCAACAGATGGCTCTCCTTCTACACCCAGACCTGGCATCTCCGCTACGCTGACCCTGCCCTCGCAACCATCCCACGCGTCCGTAGAACTACAACCAGTGGTAGATCATTCTTGCACCTCGCCGCCAAAATGTGGAACACTCTTCTCACCCACCTGCGCCAGACCAAAGACCTCCTTACCTCCAGGAAACATCTCAAGACTTAGCTGTTCGAGCAGCAGCAGCACCTCCCCCACTTCTACCACACCTTCTTCAGCACCTTGAGACCCTCATGGGTGAGTAGTGCGCTTTACAAATTCCTGATTGATTGATTGATGCACTCCAAATAGAAAGAGTGGTTTGACAACTTTACAGCAATGGACCCTACTCTGTCGAGCTGTCTGAGGTAGCTTTTGATCGATGGAGCCAATGATGGTCCCTTCAATGGAAAACTGATGTCTCCTCACGACCCTAAAGATTTCCTGAGGACAATCTGTTTGGCAGACACAGTAATCAGTCACTTTAGAGTACCCTGTCTGCCAAACTCTAAATCACACCCTTGGACTCTGAACCTAAGATACTGTGTTTGCAATAAATGAAGAAATGTTCTGGACATTAGTTTTCTAGGAGTAATGAAACTTTCAGGAGGAAAAACAATGAGTGGGTTCTAAAGGTAAGGTAAACAAAATCATTCAGGATCCCAGATATAGGGTTTGTTATGGCTTAGTGATGCTTGTACATGATTTAATCAGAATGGTATATGTGCAATTTACTAATAATTCTGTGTATGACAGGGCTCAATTTACAAAATGTTATTGTCTTCTTATAAGTGGTGCTGAATTTTGGTGATTACATTTCTTATGCAACATACATTTATTATTCATAAGCTTGCGTATTTGATGTACTGTGAAACCACCATTCATATTTAGCGGTGCCATGGAATTATTTGCTTCCCAGAAACGGTCCATCACAATGCCAGTGAAAATACCTACATTTCTTTTTCATGCTGTTTGGTTTGTGTACCTTATGGATAGCTAATATGAAATAGTATGCTTAACAATAAACTATCACAGGAAATGCAGCATTTTCTTCACTTGGCAAAATCTATCTATATGTTAGACCGCCTATTTTCGATGTGTTTTGGGTACCTTTTCAGTGCGTTTGCACTGCACATGCACACTTATTTAATTTGTGAAGTATACTGTGTTTCCTAACAACTATCTTATTGGATGTTTATATTTTTTCCACTACTTTCCTTTTATTGTAAATCAGACAATGCCCATAAAAAGCTCCCAGTGAAATGCACCTGTAAAAAACACGTTTCAGCTGTGGTTCCTACTATACACCATCTGAAGAATAAACAGACATATGTTTTACTTAGAAGTCATCTATGAGTATGATCATTATTTACCAAAAGTACTGGAAGCCCATGAGAAAAGGCCTCTTTTTGACATGGTTAGCCCACACTTTTTGCCTGATGTTAGATGTAGCCTAGAAATTGTAGTGCCCAGGGCCCCTGCAAACCAGGTTTCCTGGGCCAGAGCACTTTCCCTAAAACTGTTGTGATGCATTGGCACACTTGGATACATCCCTAGCTACCACTATAAGTCACTAGTAAAAGGATACTCAGGTACCCAGGGCATGGGGTATTATGGGTAGGCCCCTGAGGGCAGCAGCACTGATTGTGCCACTCTCTCGGGCTATGCATCCAGATGCACCCAGAACTGCCATTAGAGGCTGAGTGTCCTGGTTCAAACCTAGAACACAAACTCGACATGGCTTACTGCCTGTGTACCCTGTCCACCATACACTGCATTTACTATGGCTAAGACTCCTCTCTGGCAGGTCTTACAGCCCTAAGTCAGGGTGCACCATATTATATGTGAGGGCATAGCTGCATGAGCAACATGCCCCAGTATGCCCCGGCTAAACCCTGGACAAAGCGAGTGAAAAGAGCAGCCGTTTTAATACATATGCTTCACACTGGTCAACATGAGTTTCCCAGCTACATGATGGTCACTCTGGACCCTGCGTTGTTTGGTATCAAACAACTCAGAATGATAAATCTGGACAGGTACCAGCATTGGATTTATCCCGAAATGTACACAGGGATCAGCTTAGAGGTGCCCCTGCAAAAGCTAACTAACCCTGGCCTGGTTGCTGACTGGTTCTATCCAGCCTGCCACCTCCAAACACCCAATCTACAAACTTTGTGTGAGAGGCCTGTCTCTCTGGTTGCAGAACAATGCCCTTCCTTGGTGGAGGTGCTCATAACCCCTCCCTCAAGAATGTGCACTGCCCTGGCAGTGAGCTTCAAAGGGCTTACCACCTTTGAAACACAAACCTCAGTCCTACTGCTAGCAGCAGATGATCAGCCCCTTTGCAAACCACCACGTTTGGCAAGAGCAAAGGCAGGAAACCACATTAAGGGTAGAAGGAGTGGTGCCACTTGGCATGCACCACCCCTAATGTGTTGCCTGTGAGGTGGACACTCCATTTAATTTTCCTCCATCTTAGATGGAAGGAAAATAGTCAATAAGGGATAGGGAAGTGACTCTTCCCACATGAAGTCATCACTATAGTGGCTGTAACCACCAAAAGGTAAGTGTCCCTTTAGACACTTCTAGATTCCCTCTAAAACGCCAACTAAGTACAGTTTTTAGATGACACCCCTTATCCTGTGCAGTGCTTTTCCAAGTGGTCCCTCGCAGTGGCCCTGCACCAACTCCAGAGACATTTCATTGCTGCTCCCGCCGGAACCGTGAACTGCCCAAACTTCTCCAGCTGATACAGTGTGCCCACCGAAAACCTCAACCAACTTGCAAAAGAAGAACTTGTTAACTCAACTGTACAATTCTATATGTATTTTTAAATGTGACCTTCCATTGATTCCTATGGTTTGTAATTACGCACAAAAATACTATTTTATTAAACTTCAAAAATCCATATCTCAAAAAGTACTTAACCAATTTTGATAATCTTGGTCTTAAAAATTACATACAAATCTGAAGTATTCATATAAACCGAGTTATTCCTTTGAATATGTGAGTTGCAACAAATGCTTTGCACTTCTCCAAGACTAGCCTAACTGCTCGACCAAGCTACCATAACAATTAGAGCATTAGGTGATCTAGGGCCGTATTTATACTTTTTGGCGCACAACTGCGCCAACGCAGTTGTGCGTCAAAAAATGTAACGCCGGCTAACGCCATTCCAAAGCGCCATGCTGGCGCCTTATTTATGGAATGACGTTAGCCGGCGGAGCTGCCTGGTGTGCGTAAAAAAAAATGACTTACACCAGGCAGCGCCGGCGTAGGGGAAAATGGAGCTTGGCCGCCAAAAAATGGGGCAAGTCAGGCTGAGGCAAAATTTTCGCCTCAACCCGATTAGCGCCATTTTTTTTGACTCCCAACCCCCATTCAAATTACTCCTGTCTTAGCAAAGACAGGAGTCATGCCCCCTTGCCCAATGGCCATGCCCAGGGGACTTCTGTCCCCTGGGCATGGTCATTGGGCATAGTGGCATGTAGGGGGGCACAAATCAGGCCCCCCTATGCCACAAAAAAAAAATAATAATAATACTTACCTGAACTTACCTTAAGTTCCCGGGGATGGGTCCCTCCATCCTTGGGCGTCCTCCTGGGGTGGGCAAGGGTGGCAGGGGGTGTCCCTGGGGGCATGGGAGGGCACCTCTGGGCTCCTTCCGAGCCCACAGGTCCCTTAACGCCTGCCCTGACCAGGCGTTAAAAAATGACGCTAAAGCGGCTGGACGTCATTTTTTTTGACCCGCCCACTCCCGGGCGTCATTTTTGCCCGGGAGTGTAAATACGGCGCACATGGCTCGGAGTCATTTTTTAGACGGGAACGCCTACCTTGCATATCATTAACGCAAGGAAGGTGTCCACGCTAAAAAATTATGCAAACTCCAAGATCTTTGGTGCTAGACGGGTCTAACGCCAAAGTATAAATATGGAGTTAGTTTTGCGTCGGATTTGCGTAAAAAAAAACTACGCAAATCCGGCGCAAACGGAGTATAAATATGCCCCCTAGTTTTTACCTCTGTAAACCAACGTGTGGTTGCCTAGACCCCCTGCACAGTGTACCTAGCTTTGCACACAACATAGAGGGCCAGCCTCCTACATTTGGTGGATCAACGGAGGGATAAAGACTTTGCATTTGTTCATACCACTTTGTCAGTTTTGTGAGCACACAGATAACTCTCCAAATTGCCTTTAATTATTTATTTTAGATTTTTAATTGTATTGTATTGTATTGTAATAGTATTTATATAGCGCTTACTACCCCTGACGAGGCGTCAAAGTGCTTTTCGGCGAGTAGCACGCTACTCCGGAACCCAACAAGAATTAGTGATGGATTAGTATCAGGAAACATGAGTACAGTTTTAGTATTATTAAGAGTTAATTTGAGCCGCGGATATGAGAGTTTGTTAGTTAGATTGACAGGAGTAATTGAGGGGTGGAGGAGGAAAGAAATCCAGAAGTGTTAATTGGGAGTATATCCCTCATTTACTCATCCCAGGGGCTTGGGATGAGTAAAGGGGGATGGAGGAGGGAAGATTCTGTGGAAGGGTTAGGGAGATCATAGTAGCAGGGTGAGATAAATGAGGGCGAATTTAGTAGGGTTGTTTGGGAGGTCACAGTAGTAGAGTGAGGTTTTGTGAGTTAGATATGTCCTCACATGTGACATAATGCATGCTGCCTTAGGGCTGAAAGGCCAGCTTGTAAGGGTGGCTTACACATATTGCATGCAGGGTTAGTGGACATGGCACACAGGCTGTGTGCCACGTCGTGTTGTCATTTTCAGCTGCACCAAGACACACATCCTGCAATGGCAGTCTGCATGTGCCAGGTGAGGGGGTCCCTGAGGGTGGCACAATACATGCTGCTGCCCTTGGGGTCCCTCTCTGGTGCCCAGACCCTAAGTACCAGGGGTACCATTCACTAGGGGCTTACAAGGGTGCCAAAGGTGTTGCCAATTGGATAACTATTGCAGTTTCAGTGAAAGAGATCTGTCACTGGGGACCTGGTTAGCAGGAAACTAGTGCATTTTCAGTCACAGCTGCATCATATACCATGCAAAAAGTGGGGGTGACCATGTCAAAAAGGGGCACTTTCCTACACTCACTACTGCAGCATCCTGTGCCCATCCCTTACTATGGCCTTTCCTAATACACCAGTGTAAAAATCTGCTCCATTTCTGAGCTAAAGGCTACCTTGTAGTCGATCCTCGTTGATCCTTGTGTTTTGTTCAATATTTCCATGGCCCTTGCAGGTAAGCCAAGGTTTCTGAATTTTAGGTCTCAGGAACCATGCTGCTAGATTCAGGGTAGCTGATTCAGGATGGTATTCATGATCCCTCTGTATTGTCAGTAGGTCCTGGTGTGCTGGCAGCTGCAATTGAATAAAAAATGTTTGCAAATGTTTTAAAATAATTGTTAGGGCCCTGGTTAGGTCTCTACAACTTTAGCAAAATGTTTTAAAAGTTCTTACTTTAGTTGGTCGTTCCAAAAAAGGGATTCTAAATTTCTAAAAAGGTTCCAACTTTAGTAAAGTAAAAATGACAGATGCAGAGACCAAGACCAGGGAGTTTGACCTGGAACCTTATGAGGCATATATCTATCACCAATTAAGGATTACCTTTGTACCAAAAAAAGCCCCAGTGCAGAGAAACTTAAGTTTCTGATGGCCAGGTATGAAAAAACAACCCCCCAGATGATGGAAAAGATGATGCATCTGGGGTGGGTGAAGAAGATCTTATGGAAAATAGGGATAAGGGTAACTCCTATTCTACCAGAAGCTCTACAGCACCAACAGAAACAGACCTGGGCATCGCCAGACTGACCAAGAAACTAACCTTACAGAGTCAGCTCTTGGAAATAGAAAAATAGAGAAAAGAGTTGGGCCTATGACCCATCTCTATTGGCAGAACACAGATGTTGAAGAAGAAATCTTTCAACATCAAACTCCCAAAAGGAGTTGTTCCTCCCTTCACTGAAGGGGGTGATATAGTAAAACAATTTATGCCTTTGAAAGAGCCTGATTGGATGGAAAATTGATAAGTCACATTGGGGCACACTATTGTGGGAGTTATTCTCACAAAAGTGCAGGGACACAGAATGAGACAGATTCTAAATCCTATGACTTCACGAAGGGTACCCTGATTGAGGGTTTTGGATTTACAACTGAAGAGCACAGAATAATGTGTAGGGAGGCTCAAAAAGCCCAAAGCCAAATCTGGGTAGACTTTGTGGACTATTCAGTAAAAATGCTGGGTGGTTGGCTAGCTGTAAACAAAGTACAAGAGTATAATAGGCTGTATAACCTGTTAATGAAAGAGCATCTGCTGAGTAAATATTTTAATGTTAGTGTACATCAACATCTGGTAGACCTTGGTCAACTTTCCCCTCAAGAATTGGGGAGGAAGGCAGACCACTGGGTCAAATAAGGGTGACCAAGATTACCACTGGTGGGGGAGGCCAAAAGAAAGATGCCAAAAAGCCTCATTCCCAGGCAAGATGGGATCCAAAACGAAAACAACAAAGAGTATTCTCAAGGCCCTCAAACGCCTCACAGGAGGGTGGGTCCAGAGACTCCTCACAGTCCTGGGGTGGCTACAAAGTAAGACACTTTGATCCCAGCAAGGCTAGGTGCCATGACTGCAAAACTAAAGGGCACAAATACTCTGGCTGTAAGAACAAAAAAGAATGTCTCTATTCAAACTGCAGTAAATGCATATCCAGGTGGGGTGAGAGGTGTGGCCTGACCATGTCAGTGACTCCACAGAGGCAACATTAGTCACTGGGGGTATGGTAGAATTATCCTGTACTGCCTGGCCATGTAATATGCACAAATACCCTTTGATTAATGGGGAGAAAGTAGAAGCACTGAGGGACACAGGAGCTAGTTTTACCTTGGTAACTCAGCACCTGGTCTACTCAAATCAGTTCCTGGTAGGGAAGTCTTATCCTGTCACCAATGATGACAATGAGACAAAGTTCAATCTCATGGCTATAGTAACCTTTGATTGGGGGTCAGTAGGGCAAAAAGAAGTAGTTGTGTCCTCATCCATCTCAGTAGATTGCCTGCTTGGAAATGACCTCGAGCATTTCTCCTGGACTGATGTAGAACTGAAGACCCATGAAGCAATGCTAGGGATCCCTGAGTGGGCATGTGTCAAGACAAGCGCACAGAGTAAACCTTAGAGAGATAAAAGAGAGCTGGATCCTGAAATAGTGGATCAGCCTCCTAAGAGAAAAGGCAATAAGACTAGTGGAGCAGCTTCAAAACAAATCCCCAAACAGAACCCCCGTTCTCAGGAGGAGGAGTCCACCTTCTTGGATGAACTGAGCCTGAAGAGTTTGGGCCTAACCACCCAGAGCTCTTGTGCCCAGGGAGAGCCTCCATGGAAGATCAGAACCTGGGGCAGAGGACCTGCCCCACTCTTGAAGGCCGGAGGCAGAAAGCGCAGAGGAAGAGTTAGGGAATGTCAGTGGTACCCACAGGGTTTATTGGGAGGAGGGGCTCCTGTATACTGAGGCCAGAGACCTAAAGCCTGGTGCAACCAGGAAGGTGGTAGTGCCCCAGAGGTTCAGAGAATTCCTCCTCACTTTAGCCCATGACATCCCTCTAGCAGGGCATCTGGGCCAAAACAAGACCTGGAGTAGGCGAGTTAACCACTTTTTTCGGCCAGGAATGTCCCAAAAAGTGAGAGACTTTTGTCACTTGGCAAGGGAAAGCTTCTTAGGGACAGTGGGATGGGAAGAGGGAGGAGGGATGGGAGTGGAGGTTGAGGGAATGATTGTTGGAGGAGTAAGTCTGCTGGACTAGGGTGTAGGTGCATGAGGAGTGTGCTGATGTGAGATAGATAGCTGTTTGGTGTCTGAGTGCTTGCATTTGTGACCTTTAGGAGGGGCAGACAGGGTTGGAGAGGACACAGGGGATGCGTGCATGTATGTTGGGGAGGGAGGTGTCTGCTAGTGAGATGTGTGTGCTGCTTGGAGTGGTGATGCTGGTGGTGGATGTTGAAGCAGTGCATGCAGGTGTGAGTGTGGACATGACTGTGTGGGAGGTAGAGGAGGAGGAGGAGGGAGAGACAGTGGATGTGGATGTGGTTGTGTCTGCAACTGTCTGGTGTTTACGTGAGTGCTTCTGTGTCGGTGACTGTGTTTGACTGTGCCACTCTTGTGTGTTGTCTTGTGTGCATGCTCGACTGTATGTGTGCATGTGATAGGTTGGGATTTTGGAGACTGGGATTTGGAAGTAGTAGTTGGAGGGGGGACGGTAGGGACAGGGACAATGGCTGCCATCAGAGAGGAGGCCAGAGCCTGAATCGATCTCTTTTGGGCCGCCAATCCACTGTGGATGCCCTCCAGGAATGCCTTGCATTGCTGCACCTGAGATGCCAGCCCCCTGGATGGCATTCTCAATGGTTGATCGCCATACAGAGAAGTATCTCAGGAGGTCAATAGCCTCCTCACTCAGGGCAGCAGGGCTCACAGGGGCAGGGCCTAAGGTGCCTGGGGCGAAGGAGATGCCCACCCTCCTGGGTTAGAGGGAAAGGGCAACTTTCTGAGGGGCTACTGAGAGGGCGGTGCTGGTACGGGGGTGGCGACAGTACCTGCAGCTGGGGTGGTCACAGAGGTGTCTGCCACCACCATGCAGCTTCCATCAAAGGAGGTATCTGAGTCTGTGTTGTCACCTCCTATCTCCGCCATGGTGCTTCCCTCGCCCTCCATCCCACTGGTTCCCTCGGCATCGGTGGACTCTGTCTCCTAGGTCCTGTGGGATGCAGCTCCCTCTGTCTCCGGTGCCCCTGCTCCTCCGCAAGATGCTACTAATGCACACATGGACAGGCTGACAGAAGTTAAAGGGGGGAAACAGAGAAAGGGAACACTGGGTCAATTACTGCACCAACAACACAGTTGACGTACACAGCACCGTCACACACAGGGATCAGGATTGAGCACCATGCATTGCACTGCCATTAATTTGGCAAGATGCCGCAGCAAGATGAGGGCCAAACATCGCCAAATGCACACCTCCTGGGACCCACTAATCCCTGCTGACAATGAATGCGACCTCGCTAAGTTACCTTGTTTTCTCTTTCAAACATTACCCTGGAGCTGGATCACGCTGCGATGTCTGGCCTGGCATTATGGTGCACCCACTAACTGACCCACTAACTGACACACACCTCCTGGATCCCGTGCCACCTACGAAATATTGTTGTAACGGCCACTGTACTCACCCCCTTGTGGCTGCTGTGATGCCCTCAAGCTCCCATCGAGCTCTGGGTAGGCCACCGCCAGTATGTGGGCCATCAGGGGGGTGGGGTCCCAATGGGCACCCCTTCCTCTTTGCGAGGCTGTCCCCACCTGGGCCATTTCAGTCGTACGGGCCCAGCGTCTCAGGTCCTCCCACAGTTTCCAACGGTGGGTGCTCCACTTGCCATAGACCCCCAGGGTCCACACTTCTTTGGCAATGGCACACCATATCCCTTGTTTTGATGGGTTCTGACCTGCAGAGGCGATACAGACAGGAAGACACCATTACACATACAATGCAGCCTGTCACAGATATGGCCCTCCAAACCCGTTTCCTTCACTATTGGCACAAAAATCAGCCGGCGCACACCATGTACACCACCACATAACATCACTCCCCCCGATGACACGATGCTTGTACACACATCTCCATGATGTCCATACAGCAGTCTGTACTGGGGTAGGACCTAATCCACCAATCACTCAAACGCCTTTGAAGTGAAGGCAGGGGCCCTTTCCCCAGTCACACGAGCCATGGTAGGTTCCAGACACAGGTCACAGCAGCACACGCAGTGTGGGTGTTCTACTGTTGAAGGTCAGGAAACAAGTGAGGAATCAGATAGAAAATGGCAGTCACTTCTGCGGCGGTGTGCACCGTCACCGCCGGTGCAGATCCCCATTGGCCACTGTACTCCATAGAGCCCCATATTATACAATGAGGAATTGCTTGGCGGTGCAAGACCGCCTTCCGCCACGACACACAATGTCAGTGGAGTTACCTCACTTCCACCTGTCCCTACATACAGGACAGGCGGCCACCATGTCATGGTGAAGGACAGCCATCAGAACAACTTTTACTGCATCACTGCCTAGATTTGCACATACCTTGCCATTCCCACTGTCCCATCACATGAAAGCAACATGTACACCGAGGTTGTGGTTCCATTGTTCAAACTGTGACAGCCTACTCACTCTTGTGTCCCTTAGATACCTAGTGCTGCGGATGAATGGGAGGAGAAGATTAACCCCAGTGTACAGACCCCTTGTGGACTTGGCTACACTGGAGGACAGGCACATTAAACTGACTTATAGACTGGACAAGGCCACAGTCACAGAGTTGTGTGCCCAATTGGAGCCTGACCTGATATCAGCTATCCGTCACCCCACTGGGATCCCCCCTCTTGTGCAAGTGCTATCAGTGCTCCATTTCCTGGCAACTGTTTTTTTCCAAATGACAGTGGGCTTGGCAGCTGGAATGTGACAGCCAATGTTTTCTATCATGCTGGCAAGGGTCTTGTCTGCCCTGGTGAAACACATGTGCAGCTACATTTCTTTCCCCCAGGTGGAAGATTTGGTCACTGTAAAGTCAGAATTCTATGCAATGGGCCATAGCCCCACTATAATTGGGGCGACTGATGGTACACATATTGCGTTAGTCCCTCCCCCTCCAGAATGAACAGCTGTTCAGGAATCGTAAGAGTTCCCACTCAATGAATGTGCAAATAGTGTGCCTAGCGGACCAGTACATTTCCCATGTCACTGCCAAGTATCCTGGGTCAGTGCATGACACCTTCATCCTGAGGAATAGCAGCATTCCAAATGTGATGACCCAACTACAGAGGCCCAGGGTGTGGCTAATAAGTGAGACAGATCCCCCACCCACTGTATGTCAGTGTATGCCTTCAGGTGTTCTTCCCACAGGATTGTGTAAGACTAAATGTTGTCCCTCAATACTTTCAGGTGACTCTGGCTACCCAAACCTAACGGGGCTGCGACCCCTGTGAGAAATGCCCGCACAGGGGCTGAGGACCGTTATAATAAGGCACATCGGTGAACCAGAAGAACAATCAAGCAGACCTTCGGCCTCCTGAAGGCCAGGTTCAGGTGCCTCCATCTGACAGGTGGATCCCTGTGCTACTCACCCGGAAAGGTCTGCCAGATAGTAGTGGCATGCTGCATGTTGCACAACCTGGCCCTCAGACGACATGTGTCTTTTCTTCAGGAGGAGGGAACTTCAGATGCCCCTGTGGCAGCAGTGGACCCTGAGAACAGTGAGGATGAGGAGGCAGAGGATGTGGATGAGGACAACAGAACATCAGTTATACGACAGTACCTCCAATGCCACACAGGTGAGACAGTAGAACTGACCATTACTCTGACTATTGATTTATCTGTGTGCCTGTGGCATGATGTCATTCACTTCCTTTGCATCTTAACTTACTGTCACCAATGGCTTCTCATTTTCCAGATGTTGGTGATATGACAACATTTTCCTGATGTGATCACAACAGACAGTTCCTGGTCATTATTTGTTAGCTATTACAGTGTTCAGATCATTTGCACTCGATGTGACTGTTCCCACAAATGCACATTTAAGACACATAAAACAGTGCTACTCAAACTGTGTTCAAGGGTGTTTATTGTAGTGCTTTAAAATTGAGGGTAAAGTGCAATGGACTGGTGTGATGGTGGAGGAAAGTCCAGGGTATTGTTCCAGTCTGTTTGTGGCACAGGTCCAGTGTCAAAGGGGTCATCGGAAGGGGAGCAATGGCAGTTAAAGGTGGACAGGGTGACAGAGTGGGACACAAGGGTGACATTCAGGAGAGTCTAATTTCCTGGCGGGTGTCTTGGCAATAGTCTGTGGCTTCTGCCTGGATCACAGGGAACATTTGCGGGGTGGTTATCCTTCTGCAGGGGGATGGGTGCTGGTGGCCTGTGGGCCCGTGGTGGGGCATCCTGTCCACTAGCTGAAGCAGATGTGGTGGGCTGCTCAATAGACTGGCTAGTGGTAGGGGCCCGCTGCTGTGCAGTCCATTCCCTCATGATGTTGGCCATATCTGCCAGCGCCCCTGCTATGGAGATCTTGGTGGTGTTGAGGGCCTGCAGGTCCTCCCAGATCTCCTAATGGTGTTCGTCCTGCAGCCGCTTGTTCTCCTGCATGTTGTTCAGGATCTGGTCCATCGTGTCCTGGGATTTTTGGTAGGCATCCAGGACATTGGTGAGTGCCTCCTGGAGAGTCGGTTCCCTGGGCATGTCCTCCCCCTGGCGCATGGCGGTCCTCCCAGTGTCCCTGTTGCCCTGTGCCTGAGTCACCTGAACGGTGTGCCCACTGCACTGACCCCCAGGTCCCTGATTGTCTTGGGTATGAGGTATGGACTTGGGTCCCTGTACAGGTGGGCACACTGCTGCTTGATGTGTCCTGGGGACAGAAGTGTGGGGATGCTCGGTGGGTGCTGTGGTGTTGGTGACTGATAGGAGAGGCTCTGTGGTGGACTGGGAGTGGGCTGGGGTGACTGACTGACCAGTGGTCCCTGATGGGCCAGGTTGTCGATTCAGATCCTGAAGTCCAGAGTTATTGTCATCACTGGGTGCATCTTCGGTTGGGGAACTGGATTGTCGTGGCACCTCCTCTCCACTGAGATTGGCTGGGGCACCTTTGGGGATGCAAGTGATGTATTATGCTTCATGCCTGTAACATGTTGTACATCCCTATCTTCCCGTCTATAGTTGCTGTTGCCCTGCCACCTTTGTTTGTGTATTGTGGTGTATTGTGTGCTTGTTAGTTCCCCCATGCTGTGCATACTTTGGTGATGGATGTTCATGCAGGGTTGGGAGGGCTGTAATGCATTGGTATGGCATGCAGGGCTTGGCATTGTGGTTAGTCATATGTGTAGGTGCAGTGTGTGGGATGGAGTGGAGTGATGGGAGTGAGGGTGAAGGTGTGAGATGGCATCCAGGTAAGGGGGTGATAAGTGTTAATTGTTGAATTACCAGTGCCAGTCCTCTGGCTACTCCAGTGAGTCCCTCAGGATTCAGTAATGCCAAGACTTGTTCTTCCCATGCTGTGAGCTGTGGGAGAGGAGGTGGGAGTCCACCACTATTCCTCTGTATGGTGAGCTGGTGCCTTGCTGCCATGGAACCTACCTTGCCCTGTAGGTCATTCCACCTCTTCCTGATGTCGTCCCTTGTTTTTGGATGCTGTTCCATGGTGTTCACCCTGACCACGATTCTCCACCATAGCTCCATCTTCCTTGCAATGGATATCTGCTGTACCTGTGTTCCAAACAGTTGTGGCTCTACCCTGACTATTTCCTCCACCATGACCCGCAGCTCCTCATCTGTCAAATGGGGGTGCCTTTGTGGGGCCATGGGTGTTGTGTGGTGTGTGTAAGTGTGTGGGTGTTGGGTGGTGTGATTGGGTGTGCGTAGTGGAGTGCGTAAGGGATGTATGGGTGTGTGTGTGTAGTTGGCACAGTGGTCTTGATGTCTGTCTGGTGGCAATGATTTGTATTCGTAAAAGGGTTGTGGGTAATGTGGGTGGGTGTTTTATAGTGGTATGAGTGGGTGGGTGTGGTGAATTGGCCAATGTTGTGTAGTTTAGTATTTGGGTGTCCATTCTGAGCGCGGCTATGTGTACTGTCAATCGTTTACTGCTGTTGAATGTCTGATGTGGTGATTCGTGGGTCATGATGCAGTGGGCGTTGTTCTGTTGGCGTAACCGACAGTTTACAACTGACCTTTGGGCAGGCGGATTTGTGTAAGTGGCTGTATTCTGTTGGTTTGGTGTGTGTGTGTCATAATATGCCAAACGGATAATCGCCCAGACACAAGTCAGATAATTCCTTGGCTTGACTGGGTACTATAAGAGATTTGTGAAGGATTATGGCTCTATAGTTGCCCCCACACAGAACTAACCTCCAAGAAAAAGGATAACTGGAGAGTGAGTTGTCAAAAGGCCTTCGACACTCTGAAGGAAGCTTTGTGCTCTGCTCTAGTCCTCCAAGCACCGGACGACTCCAGAAAAATCATATTCCAAACAGATGCTTCTGAAACGGGGATAGGAGTGGTTCTTTCCCGTAAAATGCTGATGGACATGACCAGCCAGTTGCTTTTATAAGCAAGAAACTACTCCCTAGAGAACAGAATTGGAGTACTTTAGAGAGGGAAGCCTTTGCTGTGGTTTGGGCCCTGAAGGAGATGAGGCCAAACCTATTTGGCACTCACTTCATAGTTCAGACTGACCACGGGCCTCTCAGATGGCTACAACAGATGAAGGGTGAAAACCACAAACTGCTTAGGTGGTAGAACACAGACCTGGGACTGCCCATGCCAGTGCGAATGGCCTCTCCAAGTTCTTCCACTTAGATGATGAAGACTCACTAGGGAAAAGGTAGTCTCATCCCCTTTCGTTTGGGTATAGTGTGAGAAAAGGCATCTTTTTTACATTGTTAGCGTAGAAATTGTAGTGGACAGGGCCCCTGCTAACCAGGTTCCCTGGGCCAGAGCTCTTTCCCTAAAACTGTTGTGATGCATTGGCACAAATGGATACACCACTAGCTACCACTAAAAGTCCCTACTAAGAGGGTACTCACGGTCCCAGGGCATGGGGTTCTATGGGTATGCCCCTGAGGACAGCAGTACTGATTGTGTTACCTTCTAGGGCCATGCATCCAGATGCACCCAGCACTGCCATTGCAGGGTGAGTGTCCTGGTGCAAACCTAAAACACACACTTGACATGGCAAACTGCCTGTGTGCCCTGTGCACCATACAATGCATTTACTAAGGGTGAGACACCCATTTGACAGGCCTTACAGCCCTAAGGTAGGGGTGCACCATATTATATGTGAAAGCATAGCTGCATGAGCAATATGCCCCCACTGTGTCGTTGCCAAACCTGGGACATAGTGAGTGAACAACCTTTGGTGGGAGCAAAGGTGGGAAACCACACATAGGGAAGGAGGAGTGGTCCCACCTGGCATGCACCACCCCTAATGTGTTACCTGTGAGGTGAACACTCCAATTCATTTTCCTCCATCTTAGATGGAAGGAAAATAGCCAATCAGGGCTAGGGAAATGACCCTTCCCACAGGAAGTGGTCATTATAATGGGTGTAGCCACCCAAAGATAAGTTTCCCATTGGACGCTACCAGGTTCCCCCTAATACGCCCACTAAATACAGTATTTAGTTAGCACCCCTAGACCAGATAATCAGATTCAAATGACACAAAGAAGACCAGCATCAAGAAGATCCAAGACACGAGAACTGTGGACCTGCTGCACAAAGAAAAAGTGCCAAACCCTGCCTGCTGCGCCCAGGACCCGCCCATCACTGCTGAGGAGAAGCTGGAAAACTGGACTGACCTCAACAACCCCAGAAGACCTCTAGGCTTTGCCAGTCACCCAAGAACTTCCTCCAGAGTGGAGGTACCCCTCTGCAACAAAGAAGAAACCAGCAACCCAGTGAAGGTCACTTCACTGACTGGCAGGTAACTGCTGAACCAGAAGTTGCAACCAGACCTGATGATACACCAATAACCATGAGGTCAAACCCTGCAAGTGTACCAAGTTTGGTGTCATTTTGCTCCCCAGTTGCCGAACCGTACCAATACCCTGTGAACTAGTCAGCTGACATTATACACCAGGAAAACCAGCCCGCCTGGGGCTGAACAAGGACCAGAAGGAAGCCCCAGTCAAGAGACTTCAGGAACACCCTGGACCACCCACCAGAGTACCCCCGTTATCCTGCAAACAACCCATGAACTGACTTACCTTCAGCTCCAAAGGGCATCCTTGCGCACAGCTCCTGGCTCACCAATTCGCTCTGCACTCGGCTGCCCTGTACCCTGTAATGAAGAATCCATTGTGCCCTAAGGGTCCCCTACCACTTGCGACCTCAACAATCCAAGCGGACCCCAGGAACCACCTCTAAACTTACCTGTGCAGTGATTTTCCAAGTGGCCCGTCACGGTGGCAATGCACCAGCTCCAGAGACTTCTTCGTTGCTGCTCTCATTGGAACCGGGAGCGGCCCGAACTTCTTCAGCTGGCACAATGTGCGCACAGATGACCTTGACAAACCTGCAAAAGAAGAACTTGGTAACTCAACCGTACAATTTTACATGTATTTTTAAAGGCGACTTTCTATTGATTGCTATGTTGCATAATTACTCACAAAAACACTATTTTTTATTAAACTTCAAAAATCCATATCTCAAAAAGTATTTAACCAATTTTGATAATCTTGGTCTTAAAATTACATAAAAACCTGAAGTATTTTTATAATTTGGTCTTGAGTTATTCCTTCAATTTTGTGAGTTGCTTGATTGATACTGTGAGTACAACACATGCTTTGTACTTCTCCAAGATTGGCCTAATTGCTCAAGCAAGCTACCCTAAAAATTAGAGCATTAGGTGATCTAGTTTTTACCTCTGTAAACCAAAGTGTGGTTGCCTAGACCCCTGCACAGTGTGCCTAGCTTTGCACACTACACAGAGGGCCAGCCTCCTGCAATGCCTATCTCAGCTTACATTTCTATGTTTGACGTGGGAAGTGGGGTGCTGCCATTGAGGCAAAAACTAAGTAATCAAATATCAATTTCCTAAAAGATACCCTAGAAACATGAATCTCTGTGCTGGCTAGAAAAAGTTATCATTGAATAAATGTGCTCTGCATCTAAAATGTATTTTCCTCCTGTTACTTTGTACTGCTTTTTCAAGCTGTTGGGCCTTATATTGCAACTTCCCATGTGGTAAAACACTGCTGCCATTATTCTCTTTTCATCTGTAGTTCCGTCTAGGGAAAAACTGTGGCAAATGTCAAGTACTTTTTTCAATCTTTAAGTGGCATTTCTTGAACCTTAATATGATGGCAACCTGGATAATGACTCAAAAAACAAAATATGTTCTGAACTCTGAACTATTTACATTTACCATGGTAATCAGGAAACAATTAGTAAACCTGCCATATTTGTTTATAAAGAACCATACAGGAATGAATGTAAAGCTGTAAAACTTAGTGTTTGATCAAAATATTGCCCTACCATTATATCACCACGTTTATAGTTTGACATCAAAACACCACCAGTGGTAATTCACAGACAAGAATATAATTTTTTAGTATTGTTATTAATATTGGTCTAATAATATGGTTTGAAATAATATAAGTGTATAATTTATTGTTTTTTAACCCCTTCCATGCGTCGGACAGCTGGGAGTTGTCCAACGACACATTGGGTGTGTGCGACTGTGTTGTAGAGCTCCAGGCAATCCTAGCACCCACCCTCGGGGTAAGCACTGGTGCTCCCCTCGTGGGTTGCCCATCTAACCCCCATCAGCAGGGATGGCAGGGGAAGCACTTCCACTGCCACCCTCAAACACCTACGCAGCATCTAATGACATCAGCAAACACCATCGCTGATGTCATTAGAAGTTACTGGGGACGCGCTGGAAGCCATTTAGAAAAGAGATACGTTTCTTGTCGGGGATTGGGGAGAACAAAGAGACATCTGGGGAAAAGAAAGGATTTTCAATTCCCCTGATATCTCTTTGGTGTGCATTCCTGCTGCACGATTACTCATGGGGCCACTATTGTGCATTACGAGTGCCCACGAAATTCCAGGGATTTGTTTTTGTATGCTGTTTTTGGTGTTCTGGGAGAGGCCCTTGGGGAAGAGTCTCTCCCCCTTTCAGACAGATGTTATGGCCATTTATGCCTACCTTGGTGGCAGATGGGCCTAATACCATTAGGCCCATCTGCCCCCAAGAAGGAAAGAAGCCTTTAGGCACAAGGGATTCAATTATTGATATTATGAGACCACATAGTGAGGTATAATTTTTATTAGGAGACCAAGTGGAACACTGACTGGTAGGAATTTGTGGTTCCCCTCAGCTTCCAGAACTTTGCTTCACAGAAATGTGGGGAAAATGTGTTTTTTTAGACAGATTTAGAGGTTTCCAAGGCATTCTAGGTAACAGAACCTAGTGAGAGCCACACAAGTCACCCCACGCTGGAATCTACTTAGTGTCTAGTTTTTAATAAAATGTACAGGTTTGCAAGGTCTCCAATAAAAATGGCACCTCACAAGTGAGGCACCATATTTGTTGGGAGACTTGGGGGAATGCTGGGTGCAAGAAAGTGTGTGGCTTTCCTCAATTTCCTGAGCTTCCAGACATTTGTAATCACATTTTGAGATTTGCATAGGATTATTGTTAGAAAAATGTGGTGAGAGCCACCCCATCCTGGATTCCCCTAAATGACTAATTTTAAATAATGTACAGGTTTGCTAGGTGCCAGCTGAGCTAGAGCCCAAGTTCCAAAGCTATTCCAAAGCTAGGCACATGCAATAAACGAGTCAGTTGTCAGTAGAAAGATGTGATGTGTCCACATTGCTTTATGGGACGTTTCGCCTCCTGGGCATTAGGCCTATCCACACTAGTGAGGTACCATTTTTATCAGGAGACATGGAGGAATGCTGGGTGTAAAGACGTTCGTGGCTCCCCTCAGATTCCAAAACTTTGCATCACATCAGAAATGTGAGGAAAATATGTTTTTAGACATGTTTTGAGATTAGCAAGGGATTCTGTGTAACGGAACCTGGTAAAAGCCACACAAGTCACCCCATTCTGGATTACTCTCAGTGTCAAGTTTTCAAAAATGTACAGGTTTTCTAGTTTTTCTAGGTGATGGTTGAGTTAGCTAGGCACATTACAAAAAGCAAGTCATTTTTCCATGTAAATATGTGAATTATCCATGCACGTTTTTGGACGTTTCCTGTCACTGGCACTCGGCCAACCCACACACGTGAGTTACCATTTTTATTGGGAGGAAATAATGGGTGGAAGGATGTTTGTGGCTCCCCTCAGAGTCCAGAACTTTCCATCAGAGGAATGTGAGGAATATGTGTTTTTCAGACAAATATTGAGGTTTGCAAGGGATTCTGGGTAACAGAACCTGTTGAGATCCACACATGGCACCCCATCCTGGATTTCTCTAGGTGTCCAGGCTTAAAGAATGTACAGGTTTGCTAGTTTTCCCTAGGTGCTAGCTGTGCTAGTGCCCACAATCCACAGCTAGGCACATTGCAAAAAACAAGTGATTTAGCAGGGGAACAATGTGATCTGTCTATGTTGCGTTTTAGGCTTTTCTTTTGTGGGCACTAGGCCTACCCGCACAGGTGATGCACTATTTTTATCAGGAGACTTGGGTAAATGCTGGGTGGAAGGATGCTCATGGCTTCCCTCAAATTCCAGAACTTCCCATCATAGAAATGTGAGGAAAATGTGTTTTTTCAGACAAATGTTGAGGTTTGCAAGGAATTCTTGGTAAGAGAACCTGTTGAAAGCCACACAAGGTACCCCATCCTGGATTTCCCTAGGTGTTAAGGTTTCAAAAATATGCAGGTTTGCTGGGTTTCCCTAGGTGGCAGCTATGCAAGGGCCCAAAATCCACAGCTAGTTGCATTGCAAAACATTATTCAGTTTTCAGTGGAAAAATGTGATATGTCTACATTGCATTTTGGATCCTTCCCTGTTGCTGGCACTAGGCCTACCCACACAAGTGAGGTACAATTTTTATCGGGAAACTTGGGGAAACACTGAATGGTAGAATAAGTGTTATTACCAATTGTCTTTCTCTGCATTTGTGCCTTCCAAATGTAAGACAGTATGTAAGAAAGAAGTCATTTTGAGAAATGCCCTCTAACTTACATGCTGGTATGGGTGCCACTAAATTCAGAGATGTGCAAATAACCACTGCTTCTAAATTCCATATCCTGTGCCCATTTCGGAAATATATAGGTTTCCTTGATTCCTGTTTTTCATGGTTCTTATTTTACCAGATGAAATGCTGAATACTTAGTACACAATGAAAAACCATTGCAAGGTACATCTCAATTATTGGCTCTAGGTAGCTTGGATTTGTGGAGAACCTACAAGCCCTATATATAACTGCCATCAGAAGGGTCCAGTTGAAGTAATGGTTTATTGCTTTCAAAAATCTGCCATACTTCAAAAAGTTACAAGAAAACCTTGAAGGATCTGCACAAATGACCCCTGCTGAATTGAGAATTGTGTCTATGTTTCAGAAATGTAAAGATCACTCACTGGGATCCACCATTGGTTTCACATTCATTTCTGTCACTAACTGGAAGGAGGTAAAAAGCACAAAAATAGGAAGAATTGGTATGTCTCCAGGGACTCCACAAACCCTGGGTACCTTTAGAATCTCCAGGATGTTGGAATACAAGGATGCAAATTTGGCATGGATACCTTATATGGACAAAACGTTATGGGGGCCTAAGTGTGAACTATCCCAAATAGCCAAAAAAAGGTTTAGCATGGGGGTGAAGGAATTGTGTAGGTTTTAGTGTTTTGGATAACAATGTTTGAATGTTATAGTGGTATGTTGTTTGTTTTTAGGAGAATTTAGGGGAATTTATATGGTATTTCTTTAAGATAGTTTTTGTTTTTTAATTTTTACATGTATTTATTTTAAAACAGAATAATTAAAAATTACATTGTAGTGCGATGTAGAGTTTACAGGGTTTGAAGTTGTTTTAAAAATCATATTCAAAATGATGAAATGTTATATATTTTTAAAAAATATGTTTTGGATTTTCTTTTAATACACTTTTTTTTTTTACATTTTCTATTACATTTGTTTCAGATTGTTTCCATTTAATTATTTGTTAAATATAGTGTGTAATATAATTATATATAAATTAGATTTAATTATTTATACAAATAAAATATTTTTCTTTTTAATTTTGACTTCTAAATGCATTTATTTATCAGTTTAATTTTTTAAATGAATAGATTTGTTGTTTTATAAATCTGATTAATGTTTATAACAGTATAATCATTTTGTTTTCATTTTTGATAAAAAATATTGCACACAATTTATATCTTTTTTTATCATTTTAATGTGATATTTAAATGGAAAGTATATATTATTATTATATTATTCTTAATTGTTTATATTTCAAATGTTAGTGTGGTACAAGTAATTTAAAGTTCTGTATTAGATATCTATGAAAGTGTGTTTATTTCACAATGTAGTTCACATTGCAGTGGGAATAGTAAATTAACCACATTAATGTCCAAGTTGCACCCAATGTAACTTAAATTAAAGTGAAATAGCAAATCTAACCCCTTTGTTGCCCACACCTTCCCAATGTATAACACGCTCCCTAACATAACTTAGACTGGAATGGGAATAGTAAATCCAACTTCTTCAATGGCCATCACGTTCCCCAATGTAGAATAGATTGGAGTGGGAATAGCAAATAAAACTCCTTTAATGTCCATTGCTTTTCCAGTGTAGCATAGATTGAAGTCTAAATAGTATATTGAATCTCTTTAACGCCCAACACCTTCCCAGTGCACCTTAGATATGGAGTAGGAATAGTACATTTAATTTGTTTAGCTTCCAACACCTTCCACAATTTAGCTTAGATTGAAGTTGGCATAGTAAATCTAACCCCTTTGATGTCCAAAGCCATCCTCTGTGGGATGCTCAATAGGAGTGGGAATAATAAAGCTATTCCCGCTCTTGTCCTACAACTTCCCTAATGTAACTTAGGTGAGAATGGGTATCATACATCTATCCCCTTTTAATGTCTATTACCTTCCCCAGTGTAACTAAAATTTGGGGGGATAGCAAATCTAACATTTTAATGCCCAATCCCCTCTTCAAAGTAGTTTATTGAAGTGGGAATATTAAACATAAACACTCTAATGTCTAATACCATCCCAAATATTGGTTAGAATAGAGCGGTAATAGAACCTTTAAGCCCTTTGATGTCCAACACCTTTCCTAATTTAGGTTAGACTGAAGTTGGAATACTAGCTATAACCCATTAATGTCTAATGCCTTCCTCAATGTAGATTAAATTGGAGTGAAAATAGTAAAACTAATCTGCTCAATGTCCAACACTTTTCCTAATGTAGGCTACACTAGAGAGAGAATAATAAATGTAACCCAGTGAATGTCCAGCACATTCTCTACTGTAGTATAGATTGGAGCTGAGATAGAAAATCTAACCCCTTAAATGTCCACCTTCCCCACTGAAGGTTAGAATGGAATGGGAGTAGTAAATGAAATTCCTTGAAAGTCGAAGACCTTTTCCCAATGTAGCACAATTTGATTAATGATTTGAATAGGATTAATTCAAGGTAGGTCTTTAAATGTTGGGTAGAGTGTAGTATTTGCATGTTTTTACAAATGTTATATACATATTAGTTTTTAACATCATTTTTATTTTTACCTACTTAGAACTTGCTTACAGAGAGAAACACATTTATTTTTACAAGTACTTTTTATTATAACTATAGTTTTGTGACATTGTTACCATCATATGCATTTGCTACACATTTATATAGTTATGCATTTATTTTTACATTTTTCAAACATGTTACTGTTATTTTGTTCACAAAACATTCCATATATGCAGTTTGTTTTGAGATTTTTTTTTATTTTGAAACAATATTCTATTAAAACATTCATTGTATTTATTAAATAACATTTTAAAACATTTGTGTAAACATATGTATGCTTAATATATATTAGTAAGTACTCTAAATTAATAATGTATTTAAACAATATGTTAACATATTTTAATACTTTATTTGTATACATGCTACACATTTATCATTTTTATAACATTGCTGAATACTATTAAACATAAACGTTTAAAATGAATTTTTTGATAACTGTAAATTTAAATGGATGACTATTATTTGTTAATTTCATTTAGCTGCCATTTTTTAAGTACTTCCTTTTTTTTTTTTATTCCATTAACCTCATTGTTGGGTTGTTTCTGGTTCATGTCAGTTGCGGTTCCATGTTGGTGTTCTAAGAGTAAGGTAAGACTAATTTTGAATTACCTTCTGGGTAGTTATGGGAAGGAGCATGTGTTCAGGGTTAGTAAAGTTAGTTCAGTGCAGCATTTTGTTATGGTTCATGGGTTTTGTGTCGGTTGTACTTTGTGTTTTAATAGTACATAAAGGTAGGACTTACTGTATAATGAGTAGTTTAGCACAAGCATAATAATTAATTGAATTATGTTTTTGCTGTTTTATGATGAATTATGTTGTATTGTTTATGTTTATGAGGTATTTGTTTTGTGTGATTGGGTATATAGTTCTTTTTACCAAGTGTTTTTCAGTGAGGAGGATCTTTCTAACTTGTTGGTGCATTTTGTTTCATAAACAGACATGGTTGGTATTTTAACCAACATTAAGTTTTAACTATCTTCATTTTCTAGTTTTCATGAAGCTTTAATTTAATTAGATTTTTCAGGTTTACAATTAATTTTAAGATCTATTTTTCTTCTGCCTGGTTATTTTTTTTTATTTGTTTAATTATTTCTATTTTTGAGGGTTAATTTTTAAATATTTTGTGGATTCATTTTTTATGGATTTGTCAAAGATCATGGATGTCAACTTTAAAAGTCTAAATTAATACTTCCTAGCCCAGCTCCATCAACATCACAAGCAACAACACACCCTACAACCTGTTTGCCTAGCACAGTTTAAAATATCTTGTGCCTCCTACTCCTGGAATCTGAAGTGCAACCCAACACTCCTGACACAGAGGGTCCTAGACCCAGTTGGAGATGCCACCCTGTGCAAAGGGCACAGGCTCGTGAGGGCAGGGTGCGTGGGAGGAATGCTCTGGGCCAAAGGAGTGATGCCACTGGGGCTGCTGTTGACTAGGATGCCATCAGCCACGTCTTGGGGGTCTATCAGGAGTTCCAAGGAGTGATGGACCAGGTGTCAACTGAACTCCAGGAAA
This sequence comes from Pleurodeles waltl, assembly GCF_031143425.1. Classification (NCBI taxonomy): domain Eukaryota; kingdom Metazoa; phylum Chordata; class Amphibia; order Caudata; family Salamandridae; genus Pleurodeles; species Pleurodeles waltl. Next base: position 1,263,992,870 of record NC_090444.1, on the reverse strand, counting down.
TGAAGCAGCTGTAGAGGGACATGATCCAAAAATCCCAGCCAAGTATTTACTTGCCCAAATACACCTGTTTGTGTACTCTCAAATGCTCTTCACTCCCCTGAGAGTATGCCATTTGTCAAGTGTTTGGAAGTAGGGGGAGTGATCTGACAGAAAAGCCCAATAGACTCTGTTTGTGTAACTCAAAACATCAGCCAAGTGTTCACTTTCCTTAATACACCTGTTTGTTATCTCTCAAATAAAGTTTACTCACTTGGGAGTGAGCAATACACAGATCATGCTCACCTCAGAGGAATGTCTGTCTACCTATTTCCATTTTGAACTAGGAATTACACCTTACCAAGTGTGTACACCAAGTATTCCTAAGGCAATAAGCTGCATCAACAGGTTGGTAAAAGCAGCAAACACATTGACACAGCACTGCACACATGATGACTGCAGATACAGATACAACAAAGTTGTGTGTTTGCCTATATCACACTCAACTAGGCCTCCGAATGGTCAAATGCACATGTTGCCCTTCCATTGTGTTGGCTTCACTGTTGGTAAGATGTAATTTGCATTACCTCATCCAAAGAGCAAGTGATTAGCACATCTAATGAGCTGCTTGAATCGAATAGTTTAAGCAAACCACACGTCATGTCAAATACTCCAATACCATGGTAACATGGCACAATAGGCTAACCTACCACTTAAGAATTTCCCATGTCTCTACTTACTGTAACACAAAGCCTTTGGAGGTAGATGTCAGAATGCAACCAATAGCAATGTGCTCTCTTACTCAACAGGTCATGCCAGCACAGCCCCTGGGCACACCTCATCCACTGACCAGACTCACACTCCACCCCAGATGAAGCCCATAGTGATGACAGCACTCTCGGACTTGTGGACATGAAGGGCGGTCCTGGCACATCTGGGCAACCTGGTCAGATGGCAACAGTGAGTCCTTGGAGGATGCATGACCTGGAAACTGTTGCAGTTGCTGGCAGGAGCTGAAGATACAAATTTGCAGAAGTCGTCTTTACTTCTTTGTTGCAGTTTTTTAGAGTTCCTGGAGCAGTCAGCGGTTGATCCATTGGTAGAAGATGAAGTAAAGGATAAAGAGGATTCCTGCTGGAGTCTTGCAATCCGAATCTTAAGAAACACTCAGAGGAGAGACCCTAAATAGCCGTGAAAGGGGGATTGGTCACCTAACCAGGTAGGCATCTATCAGGAGGGGTTTCTGACATCACCTGCTGCCACTGGCCATTCAGATGCCCCAGAGTTTCCTGACCAACCTCAAAACAAGATGGCAGAACCCAGGGGCACTCTGGAGGAGCTCTGGGCACCACCCCTGTGGTGGTGATGGACAGGGGAGTAGTCACTCCCCTTTCCTTTGTCTAGTTTCACGCCAGAGCAGGGACTGGGGGTACCTGGACCAGTGTAGACTGGATTATGAAAGGAGGGCACCATCTGTGCCCTTCAAAGCATTTCCAGAGGCTCTGGGAGGATACCCCTACTATGCCTGTAACACCTATTGCCAAAGGGAGAGGGTGTAACACCCCCCTCCTCAAGGGAATGCATTGTTTTACCCTCCTGGGATTGAGCTACTCAAGCCCCAGGAGGGCAGAAGCCTGTCTGTGAGGTGGCAGCAGCTGGGGCTGCAGTGAAAACCTCTGAAGGCTGGTATGGCAGTACTGGAGGTCTATAGTAGAGCCCCCAGGATGCATGGCATTGTAAAACTAATACTGAATCAGTATTGGGGTACAATTCCCAGTTGTTAGACACCTTATATGGCCATATTGGGAATTGCCATTGTGAAGTTGTATATAGGTATTGACCTATGTGCAGTGCACGCTTAAAATGGCATCCCCACACTCACAAAGACTGGGAAAATGGGCCTGGAATGTGGGGGACCCTCTGCTAGTGCAGGAGTGCCCTCACACACATGTGCTTATCACCCAGCTTTCAGGGTTTGAAGGCCTGACACATAGGTGATTTATAAGTGACCTGGTGCAGTTGAAATGGCTGTGAAATAGTGCATGCACTATTTCACACAGGCTGCAATGGCAGTCCTGTAGAAGCCTTTGTATGGGCCCATTTTGGGTGACAAAAGAAATGCTGCAGACCATAAGGATCCCCTCGAAGACCAATGCCCTGGGTACCTATGTACCACAACTAAGGACTTATAAGGGGTGTCCAGTATGCCAATTTGGAGTGAAATACTGGATTACCAGTATGTAAGGACACATTTGGAACCAGGGAGATCACAAGCACTGGAGTTCTGGTTAGCAGGACTCCAGTGACACAGTTAAACACACTGACAAAAACAGTGAAACACACTGACAAGTAGGCCACAAACCATAAACACTGAGGTCCTGATTAGCAGGATCCCAGTGGCACAGTCAAACCACACTGACAAACAGGCCAACAATGAGGGCAGCCATGCTAGAAAGAGGCTACTTTCTCACAGATCATGAACATCATTCCAATGTGAGGTGTACTCTGGACTTTGGACTTCCAATGATGTGGCATCTACTCCAATTATTTCATTCACTATGACTAACCCCCATCACTTTACATGTGTGTTTCTTTTTGTTTGTCCCAAATGCATCTTCTGTATTAACATTGTAATAAATTCACCTGTCACAAACTCATTGTCTGCTGTCTTAAAATTCACATTTAGCTATGTAGATATGTAAGACCATGTGAAACATACTATGAAGATACATGCTACCTGTGCAAGCAGAGATATGTTGCATGTACACAGTGTCCAGCTCAGGATTACAACCATTACACACCAACAAATAAATACAAGTGCTTTGTTTCAGAAGAGATTTTATTACATTGTTCAGTACATAGGGTGTCAAGATGTCAGAAACTTAGAAATTCAGACATGACCATATCAGAATGAGTAGACCACCAAATATCCTAGTACAGGCCCCCAGAAGATTATAGGAATAGACATATCATACATTGTCCTGTTAAACAGAAAAGCATGGACATGGTTGGTGTAATCAGCTGGAGTCCTCTAGCTCTCAAAAGGAGGCCCAGCTCATCTAATGCAACACCAAGACCAATGGCAATACAACAGTCGCTGATCACAGGGTTATTACAATCCAGTGTTACTGCATCTGGTGGTATGACACAAACAAATGTCAGTGATGTGCCACAGGCACTTTGGCCTGCAATTATGCAACACATTAAAAGCTACAAACAGTTCAGGCAAAAATAGTGTTTAGTCAATGTGAAGATAAACTGATATGAATTTGGTCTACAACAACATTTTTACTGACCACATGATGACACACATGATGCAGCATGGCCACCACACAACAATGAACAAGTCCAACAGAGTATTTTGCACTTTCATCCTATCAGTGCAAGCTGCCTTGACACAGGTCTTCTACACCCAAAGTTTGTAAAATACATTCCCAGGAACAATCCATGTCCACCTTGTATGTCCCAACAACACATTACACTGTAGTGTAGCCATTTTAATATAGCTTCATGGACGTTAGTTTAACATACTAGGCCGCTGTGCACTTTGCCCTAGATACATTTTATTCAACCTCGCACTGTTATTTTACAATAACCAGTTTTACTGTCTTGTTTTTATTTCCTTCCATCTCACTGTTTAGCTTAGTTCAGCATTGTGTTCTCAAATAATGCATTCTTGATCGCCCTGTGCTTCAGTCAAGGCTACAGTCTGGTACATTGCCGGTAAACGTGGTAGAAGTTTATTCTCCAGTATTCGTAGAAGATACACATTCGTACGTAGGGACATTTTCTTACAACATCTGCGTGTTAGTTATAAAAACAGTTCTTAGTCCTAGTACAGGTCAGAGGGAGATTCCGACCACGAACCTACAACAAGATGCTGACTTCCCCGTTGCAGATGCTGATGCAGATTACAGGCCTTTGCTCAGGTATGAGGGTTGATGTCCTCCCGGGGGAACCCGAAAGGCAGGCTTAGAGCTTCACATGCTGTGCTCAGAATATAACTTAGAGAGAACATAATCTAGTTGCACTATGATCGCCTTATTCTTGTGCTTCACTCTCATGTTACTATTACAATCCTGCTGTGTTGTGTAGTTTTGGTTATTGCAGCTCACGCTTTGCTATCTAAAATGCAGTTGTTTTATTAAACCAATCTTTAAAACTTAAACTGCCTTTGTCATTTCTATATGAGACCATACTGTGTATGAGAGAACCGGTTGTGACCTGAGTGACCACGACTTCCCTGGGAAGTACTAAAGATGTAATGTGCTTGGCTGCCCAATTGTCTCTTCCCTTTGGGAGAGATGAGGCACTGCTAGTTAGCCGGAGTAAAACCTGGATTTAGAGTGACAAGGGTCCTTCACCGTGGGTCAGACTTAGTCCCCCACACTGTGAACGATCTTGCCGCTCAAAATCCAGTAGTCTCATTAGGATAATGAGAGCCTATGCGACAACACCTTCTAATGTCACCAATCTGAAATGCCCAAATGAAGATCTCATGTGAAGGTACCTGAACAAAAAACAAAACAAGGAGAATATACGAAATCATACATATGACACAAGTCATATAGCAAAAGACTGGAGAACAAAGTTCATGAGAAAAATCTGGCACAGACAAAGCAACATCATTAAAATGTGAATGTGTCAAAAGCTTCTTCATCAAACACCTTTTGGCAGATTTTGCCTGAGCATCAGCTCTCTAACTACTTCCAAAAATATACTCCACATTATCACAACTGCAGTTCATTGTACAGTCAAAGTCATGACATCTCATTGTATTTTTACACTCATGAGAAGAAGGTGTTGATGAGATCATATTGCAAGTCATCCCCTTCCTCTTCACCACTAATATCTTTATTTGACATTTGAAGATTCTCACCCGGTGGCAATGCAGGCTCCCCCTCTCCTTGGATGTAAGGGATATTCTTCAGCCAGGCAATGTTATTTAACATGTAGCATGCAACAGTGATCAGACACACCGTTCTGAGAGAGTAGAGGAGGGCTCCTCCAGTCTTCTCCAGACAGTGAAATCTGGACTTCAGGAGTCCAAAGGCCTGCACCACTGCCTGCTGTGTTCTTCCGTGGGCCTCATTGGAGTGGACTCCCCCTGGCGTAGTTGGACTCCTAAACAATGTCACCAACTGACTAAGGACAGTTTGGATATGCTGTGTCTCCTGTTTTGGAATGAGGCATACAAGTCACAATGAGTAACTCACTTCATGATCGTAGCACCTCACATTGCACACACAAAATCAGGACAGGTGTGACTTAACAACAAGCCAGATCCTCTCTGGTTGCAATTGTGACTTCAGTTGGGGTATGGTGCTGTTCTGCATTACAAATGAATCATGGGCTGAACCTGGGAACTGAGCACAGACATTTGAGATGTAGGTATCTGACAAGCAGACAGCTTGCAAAGTGATGGAATGGAAGTGCTTTCTGTTGCTGGCCTGTGGTGGCATCAAGGCAATATGTGTGCTCTCAGTGGCTCCTACCACGTGTGGGAAGCAACCAAAACCATAAAAGACAGCCTTCACATTGCCTAAATCCTCATGTCTAGGATAATCTCGCAATGTGTTTCATCATTGCTGATAGCACGTCTCTTAACATACCACTGAACATTGGGTAGGACATACCTTCAGGTATGTTCACTGTATATTGGAAGGACCCTGCAGCCAGGAAGTGTAATTCTACCAGGAGTTTAACAATGGGTGGTATGCATGTTGGATTTGTGTTTTCAAGCTTCATATCTGGCTACAACAGATGACATCAATCCACAATAGTTTGCCTATTCAGACAGAACTGTTTGATGATGTGATGTTCTTCCATTGTTTGAAGGTCTGGCAATGGACGGTACACTGGAGCTTCTCAACTCCTCCCTTTCCCAGGTTCCCTAATTGTGAAATTAAATGAGTTGAAACATTAGTCACTGTATTCACACCAACATACATGATGACTAGGATCACAATCGTGATAAAGCATTACTGACTTAAAAAAATATTACACCTAGTACACATCAATGTTGTCTACAACATGGATTGGGCATTACCCAACTATCTGTTCTTCATGTGTCCCTCAAAAGTTTGCATTTTGTTCCAACTGTCAAAAATACCATCATTGGGGTGGACAGTGCGCAGCTGTAATATCCCATCTGTGACCAGCAACACACTGCACTGGTGATTGTGTAGGAGAACCCACACAATAAGGCTGCTTTATGTTGTTTTAGATGATTTGACACATATATTGATGTTGTGAAGCTTAATAGGGGCAACACTGTAGTTACAACCACCAAATTGGCAGAAGACTGACCTAGTTCACTGGGCATTAGGTAGCACCCATGGCCACTGGCGGAAGTTCAACAGCAGCCGACAAAGCCATAGGCTAACATTGGTGACTGTGATGGTTGCGGGCCAACGGCTGTGGCCATAACATATGATGACCTTGTAAATGGCATACATGTATGCCTCATTTTTCTAAATCACTCACTTGACTCCTGACACTGCTGCCATCAACACCTCCATCACTTCAGCTGCTCTGTGCCACCCCTATGAGGCACTCATGCCATGCCAAGCAGGTAAAAAGGTCCCTGCCTTCTCTCCTGAGGAGCGGGAGAGGCTCGTTGAAGAGGTCTTTCCCCTGTATGGTCAGCTCTATGGATCACCAGAGGAGTAGGTAAGAAACTAATGGGCATATTTGACTCTGTTTGACACCATTCTTTCCTTCTTCTTAGGCTATAATAGGGCATATTTATACTTTGCGCCAAATTTGCGTCATTGTTTTTTATACAAATCCGGCGCAAACTAAACTCCATATTTATATTTTGACCCTAGACCCGTCTAGTGTAAAATATTTGAGTTAGCATTATTTTTGCCTGTGAAAAACTACCTTCCATCAATGAGATGCAAGGTAGGCATTCCCGGGCAAAAAATTACTCTAAGGCCTTTGTGCCTTATTTATCTGTCCATGCAAAAATCAAGCACAGGAGGAGGAGGGCCTTAAGTAATGGTGCTAGGCCTGTTTAGTGCCATTATTTAACACCTGGGTCAGGGCAGCCATTAGGGGAACTGTGGGCCATTTTCCATGGTCAAAGGTCATGGAAACAGCCCGCAGTTGCCCTTCTCTGCACCCAAGGACACCCCCACTGACCCCCACCCACACCTGGAGAACACCTAAGGATGGGGGGACCCATTCCAGGAAAGTCCAGGTGAAAAAAAAAATGTTAGTTCCATAGGGGGGCCTAACCTGGCCCTCCCTACATGGCACTGTGCCCAATGGCCATGGGACATAAGTGCCCTGGGCATGGCCATTGGGCAGGGGGGCATGACGTCTGTCTTTCTTAAGACAGGAGTCATGGCCATGGGGGTTGTGCATCAGAAAATGATGCTAGTCAGGTTAGAGTCATTTTTCTGACTCTAACCTGACTAGCACCATTATTGACGCACAACCTCCTGTTTCCCCTACATCTCCCCCACCCTGTTCGCATCATTTATTTTTATGCTAATTGGGCCTTACTGGCGGCTAGCATAATTCCTTAAATATGACCCCCGGCCGGCGTCCAAGAATGGCACTAGCCCGTGGTAAACTTTTTGACGCAGACCTGCGCGAATGCAGATTTGCGTCAAAAAGTATAAATCAGGGCCAATGTGCCTCTGAGTGCCAGTGAGACTTTTCAGGGGCCTATTGTCACATTTCTTGTTCCATACATGGGATGTACATGGTGCTGGTAGTGGAGACAAATCTTCTATGTGTACCACATTGCCATTATGTTTTGTGATGTGTGATGAGCCCTAGATCCTTCTTCTTTTGTATTCATATGTAGGCATTGTATGGTCATTACAGACATACAATGACATATCCTTGGATATGATGTTTTTAAATGTAGAACAATGTGCATGTGGCTTGCAGCATAAGCTGTGTATGTATACTGTTTGAATGATTTTAGGATCTCATAATCAATGTGTATATTCTCACAGATCACTCAGCCCACATCTGGCCTTACCAAATTGCTGTATGAGAACCATGTAAAACTCACTATACCCTTCAGAGTGCCACAAAAGCCTGGACCCACATAGAGGATGCCCACAGGATAAACTGTCATGCATTGAAGTGAAGGAAATGTGGGTGTCATGTAGGTTCTGTATTCTCAGCCTGCAGAGACCAAGGCCTGTCAAATGTTTCTCCCAGTATGGGACATAGACCAGGCTGGGGTAAAGTTGCTGTGGCTGTGTAATTGTGGCACCTGCCCCACTCCCTGTAGACCTGCAGACCATGGATGTGACCATAATGAGTCTTTAGTGGCAAGACTTGGCTTGAAGGCCTGTGTACATTGACTACAGTAGGAATGGGTACTGATGCAACATCCTGGCCTAGTGCACATTTAGATTGACCCTCATAGGCAAGGCTTACCATTGATTTACAGCAGATCCTTTACTCCCACAGCTCCACTGTCACCTTTGCATGAGTCATATGTGTACAGCACAGGCGTATTGCATAAGTGACAACCCTACAATACAGATAGTTTGTTTAATCAGGGGAGAGCATGACATGTGACTCATTAGATTGGTAACATGGAACTAATTAGACCAAATATACCTTAGTATGTTGGATGCTACCTCTCTAGGATTGCCACATATGGTTATAGGTGTGTTCTGTGCTACAAGTACATACCACTCAAATCCACTATGAAGTAGTATGAGATTACATTGGGTAGGTGACAAGTCCACATATGCACAGGGAAGAGACTTTCTACACCACCCACCACAGCCCTTTCATTGACACTTAAGTCTTAGTGTGTAGTCTGTACTATGGTAGTTACCCATAGGGACTTTATGCAATTAGTCAATGTGGCTGGATGTAAATGTGACTGTCCAGTCAAGCCTAGAAGGTCACAATGGTGTGTTGTGTTTCATTGTGACTCACATCACAGTTTATGTTGCTTGACCCTGGGTTACCTGATGTCAGTGGGCTTGCTTGGCCAGTGTAGGCCATGAGCAGGGCAGAGATTTAGTCAGCAGATGACTCCAAAAGTGTATATTTCTGTCACTGTACATATCAACATGAGTGGTGTGTTGACAATTACAACATTTTTGTGCCTGGTGTTTCTCATATGTGTGTGACACAAACAGTTGGACAAAGGAATAGAACTGTAACCTTTCCATTTGTCTCTTGCATGCATTCAGGTCAATGCCCATCAATAGAAAGGGTTTGGAGAGCCATCGCCTGGAAGGTGGGGACCCTTAAGGTTCATAACTGGTGGAGTGCCCACAGCCGCAAGAGGTGGGAGGACCTGAGACTCAGCTGGGACTGTCCTCCCAACATGGGCTGGGGACACGCTGAAGCCTGTCCCCTCCAACGACCGGCATTCCGGTTGTGGCCTACCCCGAGGTTGATGGGCTTTTAAGGTAAGCACCGAAGCTACAAAGGGGTGAGTCCTGGGCAGTGTTCTGCCTGTTACATTGCCAAGTTGAAGTATTAGAGTCTGCCATCTCCCCCTGAAGATTGGAGATGGGCCATGTGTGGCACACAAGATGAGTAATTGTTTGTGTAGATATGAAAGTTGGTGCATGCTGATGTGCCTCACCTATTGGTCATAGTGACTCAGGATACAACAGAGTACAGTGCACTACCAATATACCCTCCAGGACCAACACATGGCTGAGTACAGTGATAAATCAGGTCATGTTGTTTGCTGTTGAGTATGTCATTTGTACCCAACAGTCGTCTTGTCTTCAGTGTGTCAGCCCCAACAACAAGCAACATGATGTAATAGATCAATATACTCAGCCATGAGTCCGTTCAAGTGAGTGTATTGGCATCAGTTCCCCACAGGTCACTTGTCTTCAGTGTGTGAAAAGTGTGGGGGCTCATTACTTTCTCTCATGTGAAGGTGGCCATCATACAAGTGACAAATCATACATTGCCCTTTGGATGCAGTCACAGAGCAATAGTTTCCCTTGGGAAGTATGGAATGTCCAGTGACATGATTTTGGTAACATCACTGTTGCTATCCTTCCTTGCGCTTGCATGTTAGAAAGTGTATCTTTTACTTTTTTCATTTCATTTTCACTGCTGTTTCGTGCATGGTCTACCTGTCTTCATGGGATGATGTCTGATTCCCTCACATATGTGTGCATACCAACATATTTTTAGAATTTGACATACATGATGGGGCTAGAGCTCATGTGAGTCACAATTGCTTGATGGCTCACACATATACTCACATGTCACTCCATGTAATTTGGCATGTACAATTCCAGAAGCAATGAAGAGCATGGCAGGTAGGACTATATTTTTCACTCACATTGTGCATTCCTTTGCCATTGATGAAGAATCATTTGGCAAAGTGCTTAGCACATTTTAAATGGTGAGTGATCATTAGCTAACTGTTGACATGGATCATGGAGTGACTTGCAGGAGAGTGGGAATCATATGTTGATGTGTACACTCATTCATCCAAGTGAATCTGTGTTTGCATGACAGAAAGGGACAGTGATGTGCCTTTTCATTGAGCCACATGTTAATAATTTCCTACAGGTACTGGAGATTCCATGAGCCTATACAACATTCGAGTAACAATCAAGATAGGTAATTTCCCCAGGGTTAGCCGATTCATTGTGGTGTGTGTATTTGTAGACAAGTGTCCCAGACATTTAGGCCAAATTGTCTCCTGTGTACATTTCTCTGCAAGATGTGTTATTGATCAGAACAACATTAGTACAACTTCCATGAGTCTATTTAGTCAATGGACATATTGTGAAGTTACCATTGGGGACTTCTTACAGTGTGACATGGGGGCAATTCACCTTCTTCCAGCTACTGTAGTTCACTCAACAGTCACTCAAATACATCACCACACCCATCATTCCCGCAGACACCACCCCAATACCCACAAACCCAAACATCATACAAATCATACCCCCTGAGACCACCCCAACACCCACAGACCCACACACCACACGCACCATACCTTAAGACACCACTCCAACACCCAAAGACACAGCTACCACTCACACCATACCCCCAGAGACCCCAAAGTGAATCCCACTCCTCCAGAAACAAAACCCACACATCATAAATCAGACCCCACCACACCCATGAGTGATCACTGAGGTGCCTGGCATGCCTACCTGTTGCCCTTTCCTGTGGGGGTTCCTATGACAATGAACAGGAAGACTAGTTGTTGTTTGCCATAGGCCTGGTACTTGGTTATACTATTGGTTGTCCTTGACATACATGGAGCACCAGGTCCTGTGCAAATAGTGTTTTAAGGGCATTTGCAAAGTGAAATATGTCCCAAGGCAGCATCCTTCATGTGGTCCCACTGATTCTGCCATCCCTATTCTGCGGGTATTGTTTACATTGTGATCTTTGGATATTTGTCTACAAAGATGCTGTATATCGCATTTACCTTCCATTCTATTGCAATGTGGGTGGTATGTGTGGGTCCGTTACAGGGATGTTGCATGGATGGCATGTTTGGGTGAAATGACACATCTACACATATGTGTCTTCAATATCATGACAGGCCATGGCATGTGAACAATGTGAGGATGTCACTTCAATTAGTAGATGTGATATTGATGTGGTGTTGATGTTGTGCGACACAATGTTCCACTTCACTGTCCCTGAAACTGGGATATGCAGACATCTGTGGTTTTGTGGAGTTTGGCAATGCAGTGTCAGTGACCTGCCCACAGGGGGCGTCATGGGGCTGTGATTGGATCATATGTTGTGTACTACTCTGACCTGGGACACACAAATTTATATCCGGTGCACTGTGCACAGCCCTCATACCAGGTCTATGGCGGGGACACATGTAGGTTATTTGTCTTATCGTTGGTTGCTTCCACTGTGGTGTTAATTTTAGGCTCCTTCTATCAGCACCATATGTGGCAGGACATGAAGGATCAGCTCCATGTTAGCACAAGATGTGTGATGCTGCCTACAGGTGCGATCCTGCCTTATACGCCTCCATTTCTGTCAGCTGGGACATGGTGGTTGGACTGCTGCAGTGACATCTGCAGAAAGCCACATCATAATATGTGGGCAGAAACACTAGCAGTCAATCCTGCGACAGACTCATTGGCCAATCTCGTGGCCACGGCAGTCTGCACTGCTTGGTGGTTTTGGTGTGACCGTAGCTGTAATTTGTCTACTGAGCTGCATGCATCGTAATACATTGGTCCGACTGACAACCCTACGAAGGTTGAACGGCTGCCACAGCCAGGGTGGTCCACAGGCTACCATACTCTTAGTCAGGCATTCAGTTTACATTTTTGGAGGTGTATCCAAATCCTCTGATTGGAATGATCAAGACAACCATGTATGACTCTTTGATTTTGGACTTTTAATATAGTGCTTATCATTGCTTGTTCAAAGCATGATACTTTTCTGGCCAGTAGTAGCTGTTAGTTTTGGATTTGATTAAAGTTAGCAACTGATAGTACCTGGTGCTTTGCCTATTAGGAACAAGTGTGGACACTAAAGGTAGGTTTGCTCTGTGGTATTCACCATGTGTGGTAAAAATATGCATGAATGCTGGAGGGCAAGATTTTCAATGTGCCATCTATCAGACATGTCTGCCTTTGTGTTAGGCTAGTAAGTTATTTTCTGTTGTGCAAATTATTATTATACTGTAATTGTTTTATCATACATGAAGAAAATGTTCTTCTCTATGTGTAGTAGTTAAATTATGTGGATTATTTATGTTTGTGAATTTTTTAAGAGCAGTGATTTAAGTTGGAACTTTTTTGGGGCATGCTATGGATTTTCTTAAATTCAGGATACCTGAGAGTTGGCAACATTTTTTTCAATTTTTAAAATTTTGTTTTGTAAGTTCTTGAAATTTTGTTTTTGTAATAATCTTCTAATGGATTTGCCATAAGAAGATGCAGCACAGAAACATGTTGGCCAGACGTCACCCACATTGTGCAAAATATACCCGTGTTATTTACTATGCACCTAGGTCTCATATGTATTAGAAGTATGGGTGGCTTCTTGGGCTTATTTTTAACTCTTATGAAACAGACAACGTGTAGTATGTACCTCACCCCTGCATGTATAGGAGTACATGCCAACGGGGGAAACATCAAGTGTTACTCCCTCTCTTGCCTACGTGTAGTGTCTTCTATTATGTAGTAATTGCCACTGTTTATTTTTACACACAATAGAACCCACTATTTGAATCAGACAGTGGTTGGACCAATATCTTTGTAGGTGCAATGGTGGATGAAGGATTATACACATAGAGTAATATACCGTGTGCTGGGGCAGTTTTTTCTTTGGTTAACAGGCTCCCAACTTAATCATCAACATCTTGTAGTACTCATACTTTCTAGAGCACCACATACAATATGCAAACCTTTGAGAAGACCTTATGGGTCATGGTTTGCATCAGATGTCTGATCCTCTCTGCTACCTTTGATGCTGCTTTCGGCCTTCAATATTTCTGTTATCTCTTTTTTTATTTCAATTCCTCTCTTGAGCACATCACTGTTTTATTATGGGTGTCAAAGTAGTGTATGTGCCGGTGCGGTAGCTAGCATTCCTCATTCTCCCACCTGCATCTGTGTGGTTGGGGTGCTGCATGTGTTGGGATCTCTGTTTCACCTGCCAACATGCATGGAGTGTGGGTAGGCACATTGCAATGTTCTTGGGGCTCTGGCCATTTCCAGGAACTGAATGAAATGGGATCGAATGGTGCTTTTCAATAACCCAGGGTTCCGGCATTCCCCAAGGGCACAGGATACCTTCAAACCCCCATAGTAGGCCCTACTGTTAATGCCAGCACTGCAGCACACCTGTTAATACCCCCAGGGTTTGGACCCCCTCACTGTTAGGACTTTCACTCACACGTGCATGCTTCATGTTGCGCCATCACAAAATAAATCAGCATGTATGAAGAACAATGAAACATGTCATAAATGTGTTTACAGCACAGCACTTCCCTGTAACATGTGAGGAGCACTACATTGCATGTTTGTTTATATCCATTTGTGATCTGTGTGCCAAGTGGTTTATGGAGATATCAAATTCCTTCATGTGAATCATCAGAAGTGTTTGACTCATCACTAGCATGTGTCTGATTACTCATCACCAGAATTCCTTCATATGAATCATCAGAAGTGATTGATGACTCATCACCAGCATGTGTCTGATGACTCATTACCAGTCTATAAATAGAATTGCCAAGGTGTTTCCTTTGCTTGGCTTTGAGTCTTCCTTCGCTCGCAGGTGTTTACAGTTCAGCTGGAGTTCAGTGATTCTTTCAGGAGTCGTCTTTTCAGTACGGGGCTTCATTGGAGCCTCCCTCTTTGAAGCGGATTACTTTTGCAGCATCTGGAGAATTTGCGAGCAGTATTCCATCTTCCTCAAATAATCGAAACATTCCAGAAGAAGTCGGTTCGTGAGTACTTCCCCCCTTATCTCCCTGTTTTCAGCCTTCTTGAGGTTAGTGACCTTTTGGTGCATTATGAAAGACATATGTTGATGCTGAGAAACCCGTTATACAAGACTATTTTCCAAAGACAGCTTGAGAAGTATTTTTAAAAGCAGCATTGAAGTTAAGTGTTGTGAACCTCTGAAAGCATCGATATCTATGCAAACTTAAACATTTATTTTGATTGTTTTGGAGCAAGTCTGTTGTGTGAAAACGAATACAATTCATAAGTTTGATTTTATAACGATTTTGTTGTGAGTTACAAAAGCCTGCTTAATAGTTGAGCAATTGAGTGCTAATAATTATTATGACTTTGCTGAAAGACTAGGTGATTGCCCAATCAAATGATAATAATTATTGTTATTTTGCTGAAAGACTCTGTGATATTTGTAGGTCTTTTGTTTTTGTCCTAGAATTCCTGCACCAAGCTCTGAGGTAACTTTCTTAACACAACAGTGATGCTCTTCCGTTAGCCAGTGTTTTGTTTCTCTTCCCTTCCCAAATCCCTGTTTCCGATCCCTTTCCCCCGGAGGCTATTCGCTCATTCCCTGTTCACTTCAGATACAAGTGAATAGTGTTTAAGGGTGAGGGTTTTATTGTCTTTGCTCCTGCGGGACCAGGAATTCAGGTGAGTGGATATGGTCTTGTCACTCACCTTCAGGGCACATTTGAATTGAGGTGCACACAGGACAATCTGTTTCCCTGGCCATGTCTAGCATTTTGCAATGACGTTTCTGCCTTTTGTTCTTGATGGTGCTCCCGAGCCACTGGGAGGGTGGATTTTGGGCCTCTTGACCTCTAATTTATTGGTGATATCTGTGAACTGATTTTTCAATCACACTCCCTCCTATGTGCCTGTCCTCCTGCCCTTTGGCTCCTTGCAGCCACCCAGCTGCTTCGCTCCAACAACTGTGGCAAAGCAGAACCCTGGATTTGCTGTTCATTCTGTAATTTTCCCTGGGGGTGAGTCTTCTTCAACAGACCACCGCAACCATTAATGACGGTTGCCCTCTCTATTTGTACTTCACATGCCTCAGGGTTTCCTGGCCACATGCATGGTACAGTTGTGCCCAGCAGGAGTTTGTCGTCAGGGAAGGAGTTGTCCCCGTACAACACCAGTCCACAGAAGTTTTAAAGGAACAATTTCTGTCAGGTTCACCCAGCAAGTCCATCCATCTACCCTCCCCAGAGGAAGTGGTGAGGCAAGTGAGTCCTGAGTCACAGAGAACAACAGAGTCCAACTCAGTACAACTCCATAGTATGTTATACCACTCGAGAGAGGGTCCACCCACCAGGACCCCATCTGTCTTTAGTATCCTACAGATTCAGCCCTTCTTAAAGGCTCTCCCTTGTCTGGGAAGTTTTAAGTGGAGGTAGGTGGTTCCAGAAAGTAGGCTTCTCCATCCAATCCAAAGGTGACATATCATCACTTCATTTCTGTCCCATCCCTCCTGCAAAACATCTTTGGATTTGGTAACTTTAAGTGCTTACTTTTTGTTTCCTGTAAGAGCTTAAGCTCCATCCCAGTATGGTACTGTCAAAGTGGTCCCTTCCTATCACATTTCAAATGACTTTCCTGGAGAGACTAGAGACAGGGGTCTGGTTTTTCTCCTATTGTTTCCTTGTGAATGAGCAAATAAAGTGGATTTCTAAAGCATAATCAGTGCTCCAAAAAGGAGCATCCTGGCGCTGGATGAAAGATAAGACGTAATAGGAGAACTGAGGTAGGAAGGACCAACCATAATTAGATATCTCTGAAGAGGTGAGTGTTTGGGAGGCTCTTAAATAGATTATTTGAGGTTGTCCCTCTAATGTGGTCAGATAGGAGGTTCCAGAGTTTTGGGACCAGGAAGGAAAAAAAAGAACGTCCACGTGCTATGGACTTTTTAATTTTGGGAATGCAGAGGAGGTTAAGGTTCGCTGAATGTAAGGCTCTGCGAGAAAGATGTATTTTGTTTTTTTCACAGATATACGCAGAGCCTTTCTGTTGAGTGGCCTGAAACGTTAATGTCAAGGCTTTGAATTCTATTCTTTGCTGAACGAGAAGCCAATGGAAGCTTTTTAGGTCATTCCGAATTGATTGTCTTTTGAAAATGTCTGACTGACACATTATGGATGCATCTGGAATTCTGTTTAAAACTGTTTGAGGGGACCCAAGGGCAACACAATGGCATAATCAAGTTTTGAAGGTATTAATGCACAAATAATGATTTTCCTGGTGTGCTTTGGAAAAAATGTAAGAGTCATCCATAAGGTTTTCAGAGTACGGGCATTGTCAAGCTTAACCACGAAGATTTTAGCCAGGGTGGATAGGGCTATAGGCCCCATTACAAATCCTATATGGAAGGGACGCCAAAGATCAGAACTTCATATTTATCAGAGTTTAGGCAGAGGCAGCTATCATGCATCCAGCCGGGAACTGCCAATAGGCATGCCAGAAAATGGTCTGACACCAAGGCATCAAGATGTTTAAAGGCAAATATTAACGGAGTATCATCTGCGTAGGATACCACATTAAAACCCCACTCTAAAGTAACAGACGCAAGGGGAGCCATATAGATTTTGAAAAGGCACGGGCTTAAGTCCAAGCCCTGTGGAACACCACAAATGATTTCATGATGGACAGATGTTAAAGGAAGGATTAACACAGCTTGCTTGCAGTTGGAAAGGAAGGATTTAATCCATTTCCACACAGTGCCAACAACTCATGCTTTTTCCAGTCTTTGCAGGAGTATGGAATGTGACATTGTGTCAAAGGCCTCCAATAAGTCTAACAAAATTGTGATGGTATTGATACCCAAGTCAGGATGTGTATTGATAAACTCAGTCACCTCTAAGAGTGTGCTAAACCTGGATCTGAATCCGAATTGTAAAGGATGTAGCACATTATTCGCCTCAAATAATTTTGTAGTCTGGTGATTAACTGCCAATTCTAGCATCTTTACGCAAGCAGGAAGAAGTAACAAAAGTCTGTAACAAGCAGGACAGGAGGTGTCCAAATTAGGCTTTTTTTTAAGAGTGGGAGGACCTGCAACTCCTTGTAACAAGTACTCACTGAGCCAGAGTTGAGAGAGAGATTGAAAAGAACATTAATCTGTGAATTTAGTGATTGAGATGCCCTTTTGAGAATATCAAAGCACATATCAAGAGGTGAGCTAGATTGCTTTCTAAGATCAGTCTCTCTGAGTCTGCTACAGCAAGCATTTCAAAAGATGACATTTTGCTGTAGGGTGTGTTAGAGGTAGGTTCAGCGGTGACCAACCATGTGTTCATAGTGTTAACAAATGTTGAATGGATATTAAACACTTTATTATGAAAAAAAACCTGTGTTTTTCAGCTTTGACGGAGGGAGAGAACCAGGACACCGAGGAGGAGGTTCTTCTATTTATGCTCATGCTCAAGGGAATTAAGTCGTAGAGGATAGCTTTGAGATTTGAATTAAAGTATATTGTTGCCAATTCAATTTCAATGTGATAGTTGACCACTAGGTCAAAGCAAGCCATATTTAAAGTGGCATCATCAATAGAATCCCATGGGCAATACAGCAATGGGCACAGTGGTTTGGGGACCTGAAAAGTGGGCGGGATTAAACTGAAAGGAACTAGAAAGTGATCAGTCCAAGCTAAAGGGAGCGGGGAGCCAACTTTAGGAGAGGGGGTATTTAAGAAGATGACATTGAGCGTATGCTCCACATTATGAGTGGGACTCTTGACTTTTTGGATAAGGTCAAAGTCAAACAAGGCTTCCTAAAGCTCTTCTGCAGATTTGCAATTGTTGTCATCAACTTGTAAATTGCAGTCACCCAAAATCATGAAGGCAGATGAGCATGATTGCCATGGAGAAAAGATCACCAAACTTAGGGGCATATTTAAGAGCCCCTAGCACCATCTACCGACACATTAGCATCATCTTTTCTTTTTATGCTAATGTTTCGTTAGATGGCCAAAATCCTGCGCCATATTTACAATGTGGTACAATGCATGCATTGTGCCACTTTGTAACCCTTTGAGCTACATTGTGCCTGCTCCAGGCATAATGTATGCAAAGAGGGTGTTCCCCCGGCACAAGGAAATTGTGAGAGGAGGCCTCTTTTTGCATGGTTAGCCTCCTACTTTGTGCCTGATGTTCATGTGTCCTAGAAGTTGTAGTGCCAAGTGCCCCTGCTAACCAGGTTCCCTGGGATAGAGTTCTTTCCCTAAATCTGTTGTGATGCTTGGCACAATTGGATACACTCTTAAATATCAAAGTAAGTCCCTAGTAAATGGGTAACCTGTACCCAGAGCATTGGCTATTAGGGGTAGGCCCCTAAGGGCAGTAGCACTGATTGTGCCACCCTCTAGGGCCCTGCAGCCAGATGCACCCAGCACTGCCATTGCAGGCTGAGTGTTCTGGGGCAAACCTAAAAAGACAAATTTGACATGGCACATTCCCTGTGTGTCCTGTCCACCCAACACTGCATATGTTATGGGTAGTCACCCCTCTAGCAAGCCTTCCAGCCCTAAGGCAGGGTGCACCATACTCTAAGTGAGGGCATAGCTGCATGAGCAAGATGCCCCCACTGTGTCCTTGCCAAACCTGGGACATAGTGAGTGAACAGGGCAGACATTTAAAGTACATGTACTGGACACTCATCAAACACGAGTTCTCCAGTTACATGATGGCCACTCTGAACCCTGGGTTGTTTGGTATCAAACAACTCAGGAAGATAAGTCCAAACTGGTACCAGTGTTGGATTTATCCCCAAATGTACCCAGGGGTCACCTTAGAGGTGCTTCCTGCAAAAGCTAACCTAACTGGCATGGTTGCTGACTGGTTCAATCCAGCATGCTACCTCCAAAGAGCCAATGTACAAACTGTGGGGGAGAGGCCTGTCTCTCTAAATTGTAAGACAATGCCTTTCCTGGGTGGAGGAGCTAACACACCCTCCATCAGGAATGAGCACTCTCCTGGCAGTGAGCTTCAAAGAGCTACCACCCTTGAAACTCGAGCCCCCAAGCCTGCTGCTAGCAGCAGATGGCTTCCCCTTTTGTCAACCCCCACTTTTAGTGGGAGCAAAGGTGGGAAACCACACAAAGGGTAGGAGGAGGAGTCTCACTGAGCATGCACCACCCATAGGGGCTTGCAGGCAAAGTGGACCCTCCATTTAATGTTCCTCCATGTTGGATGGCAGGAAAACTGCCAATGAGGTTTAGGGTAGTGACCCTTCCCACAGGAAGTAGTCACTGTAGTGGGTGTAGCCACCCAAGCGTAAGTGTCCCATTGAACACTATCAGGTTCCCCCTAAAATACCCACTAAATTCAGTATTGAGTGGGCTCTTCTAGACCAAGAAATCAGATTCATCAGGAAGAAAAGAAGACAGCACCAAGAACCCTACAGGACAAGAACAGAGGACCTGCTAGACCAGGGGAGACCCTCAAGACCCCTGCTTGCTGCACCAGAGTCCCCGACAATCGCCGCTGCGGAGGAACTGACCACTGGACCAACCTCAAAAGACCCAGAGGACCTTCAGGCTTCGCAAGTAGCTGAAGATCTTCCTCCTGAGTGGAGGCACCACTCAAGCAACCAAAGAAACCTGCACGGAACCAGAAAACTGGTGAGGGTCACTTCACTGACTGGATGATATCTCTGTAAACGGAAGTTGCAACCAGACCCAATGAAACACCAAAAACAGCCAAGATGAGACCTCCAAGTGTGCCAACTTTGGTGGCACTGCGCCCTCTCGTGGCTGAGTTGTGCCAATAACCCAGGTACTAGTCAGTGGACATAGGACAACAGCAAAACCAGGAGGAAGCCCCAGTTGAGGGACTTCAGGAACACACTGGATCTCCCACCAGAGCACCCTCGTCGTCCTGCAAGATCCCCGGAACAAGACTTACCTCCAGCTCCAAAGGGTTCCTTAGCATACAGCTTCCAAGACCTCTAACTCATCCTGCACCCGGCCACTCTGGGCCCTGCATCGTGGAACCTTCTGTGTGCCACAGGTCCGTAACCCCTTGTGACCTTGACAGGCCAAGTGGACCAAAAGGCACCACCTTTAAATCTGTAAACCAGCTCCTTTTTCACGTGGCCTCTCCAAGTGGCCCTGTGCCAAGAGATTGTCCAGCACTGCTCCCGCCGGAACCGAGAGCCACCCAGGACTCTCCAGCTGGCATGGTGTGCCCACCAACCTCATCAACCACCCTGCAAAAGAAGAGACTGATAACTCACCTGTGTGATTTTATATGCATTTTTTTAGGTGGCCTTCCATTGATTCCTATGGTGTTTAATTACGCATAAAAAGACTAACTTTATTAAAACTTTGAAAAATCATAACTTACAAATTATTTAACGTATCCTAACCATTTTGGTCTTAAAATTATATAAAAGTCGGGAGTATTTTTATCAATTCTAGTCTCAAGTTATTCATTGAGTGTATGTGATGCATGATTGGATTTGTGAGTACAATACATACTTAGCACATCTCCTGGATTAGCCTAACTGCTCGATCAGCTACTTTAAAAATAAGAGCATTAGATGGTCTTATTTTTAACTCTGGAAACCAATGTGTGGTTGCCTGGACCCCCTGCACAGTGTGGCTAGTTTTGCACACTAAATAGAGTGGTAGCCTCCTACAGAAATTTAAGGTATTTCCTTGCATATTTTTTTTGCCACTTTTAACGCCTTCTCAGAGCATGGGTTAAAAGGGGACACACCATTGATTACAATGGGTCCCTATATACTCTGCATGAGTAGCAATATTTTTGTACTCTTCCTGCACAGTACATCAATAGTGTCAATAAAAATGAGGCTATTGCCCCCTACCCTGCGCCATGGTGCGCCGTATGTTAAATAATGCGCACACATGGTGGCGGTAGGGTGGTGCTAAGGAGTGCAAGGAAAGTGGCGCTGCACTGAGCGCAGCGCCACTTTCCTTAAATCTGCCCCTTAACATCCAGGTGAAGAGGGCTATAGATGAAGACGCCCAAGAGAGAAAAGGCGTCTGAAATTTTGATGGTAAATGAAACAGCCTCCACACTTTTTGCTAAGTCCACGGGCTGAATAACACAGGGAAACTTAGACTGATGGATAATAGCTATTCCTCCCCCCACTTTATGCCTACTCAGTCCAGAATGAAGATAGTGTAATCATTGAATATACCCAAAGCGGGGTCAGGCCAGAACAAGAAGTGAGCCAGGTATCTGAAAGAAAGACAATGTCCCAATGATAAGTCTGTAAGATGCTTCAAATCTCAATTTGATGTTTAGGAAGAGAACTTAGGTTAACTAAACAAGCTTTTAGAGTGATGTTTCTTGAGCTCCCTGGGATTTAGATTGAATAATTGTTTAGGGTATGGAATTGGGGTTTGGGGAGAGGTCAAAGGACAGGGAAAAGCCACAAGAGGAGGAGGAAAAAGGGCTGTCTGATTCATGAGTCCTGGAGAGGGAGTTTGAGCACCTAGTCATTCCGAGGCATAAGAGGGCTTCTTTGTGGTAAGAAGTTTGACTTACCAGATCAGAAGGTAAATGAGCAGCCTGGCTAGTGCTGAATGCAGTATGGGAGCGGACGGGCACTGATGGGCTTGCCTGTGAAAGGTAAGCCCAGGCTTGTTCACCAGTGTGAGTTTAATTACCTTAGGCACATTCTGGAACGCCATCACCCTCTCCAAAGAACAGGCCAATCCTTTCCAAAAATGCCGACTGCATGGGGAAGAATAATTAGATAGATTAGAATAATTAACATGCTCCAATAGAGTGGTTCACAAAATGAATCGAATTAAAGGCTGACTCAGAGAAACATGACAAGGTTTTGATACATTGAGCAGTGAAGATATGATTAAATATATATTCGCATTGATGACCCATGTTTACCTTGAGAACCACATTTTGAATTTCTCTCAATGCTCAGACAATGTGAAGTAATACTTTTGGTGCAGTTTTCATCTACAGTATAAATACAGTAAAGCACTACAGACTTTCAGTGGAGCACTACAGACTCATCCTTTAGTCACAAATAAAGGGGAGCATATCTTTCTGAATGCCCAATTAAATTATAAGGTTTGTACAGGCCAATAAAATATTATTACAAAATCACAGGCCAATAATATATTATTGTCAAAGGTGAATAATGATGGCTAGCATTGAAATTCATTTTATCATTTTGGCATAAATATGGCGTACGGGTGTTTAAGTCATTTTTTTGAGGGAACGCCTACCTTGCATGTCATTAACACAAGGAGGTTTCCCGCATCCAGAAAATGGCGCACACGGAGGACTTTTGGCAATCGCGGGCTCGGGCATCATTGTATAAATATGGTGCACGGTTTGTGCCGAATGTGCGTCAACATTTTTGATGCACATTCGGCGCAGACAGAGTATAAATATGCCCCTGTGTGTTTTGTGTGGTTCAAGAGGAGAAACCACCGCTACACTACCATTGACGCCGCTGGGCTGCATCAAGACCTGCCAACGCCACACAGAGCCGCACTTCTCCGCTTCGCACTGATGCCATCATTGGACGACTTCACTGAGCCGATGTTCGCAACGCGACCTGTGTGGACACTCCACTCGGGCATCGCCTTGCTCACACCACAGCCTGGGCATCCCTGACAACGCTGCTCCTGCTGACACCAGCACCGCTGCCTGCACCGTGGCCTGTGGACACCGCTCATGAGGTACACAAAGCACCATCCCGCAACGCAGCCCCGGTACACCAATGCCAGCACTGTGGCCCATCCCGCACCACCGGCTTGGGCCTACCGATGACAGCGATTCAGTAACGACGATGCCCCTGCCTGCACCGTGAGCTGGTGACAGTGCACATGGCACCGCCCTGCTTCACACCACAACCCTGGTCTCACCGACGCCGCTGGACGGTGTCACCGAGCCGCTGCCTGAACCGTGACCTATGGGCATTGCATGTCGCATCATCCTGCTTCACACCGCAGCCCCAACACCATCCACTCCAGCGCACCTGACTTCATCAGCCCGGAGTTTGATCCGCAACATGTGTGACTTCAAGGGCCCGTCGTCTCCCACACCGGCTCCAGAACCGACACCACAACGCCCTGAAAATCCAAAGGTACTGTTTGCAGGTATTCCCAACACTGTAGCTGGCCCACGATGCTGCGGCTGGCCTGAACAGTTGGTTTTGTTGATCACAATGCCGTGATAGCTCCAGGTGGAACTATTGACTTCAAGGAACTGTATTTTAAGTTAAATCTGACAAAATTCATATCTTTAGCACTGTATATTGGATTTTTCTTGATTTGGTCTTGTTTTACACAGATAAATATTGGCTATCTTTCTGAAACTGGCATGGTGTCCTTTTGCAGTGTTTTCACTGTATTACTGTGTGGTATTGGTAAATGTTTTACACATTGCTTCTGAGACAAGCCTGACCGCTCCTGCCAAGCCACCAAGCGGGTGATAAGGGGTTATCTAAGCTGGGTATCTCCCTTATCCTGACTAGAGTGATGGTCCCTACTTGGACAGGGTGCAAACCGACTGCCAACTAGAAACCCCATTTCCAACAGGAAGGTAATTCTATGAGCCGGCCTTTCAAATAATGGTCTACATGTTTCAACCCTGCGCCTAGGCTTTTCATCAGGACTAGTAGCACCTCCCTAGTGTCACACCTTATGAAATAGTGCCAAGACACACCTACTCTGCATAAAATAAAGGTGATACTACACCTATTGCATGCTTGATTCAGATAATTGCCTGAAATATAAGAAGGAGAGTTAGAATGCTCAACACGGATTATCACTGTCTGGACATAATGTTGTGTCTTTCCAATCTCAAAAGTCACCTTCAAACATGAAATGCACTTGTGATAGAAGAATACACGAAGGTGATCACACTCTGTAATAGTTGACCAAAATATATGATATACAACACAAAAAGAACAATACACACATATAAATTGTGGATATATATATTTCTGATACTGTTTACGAGTGTCATGGATCCTCCGGTGGGGGGGCAGGCTTGTAATCACACTATGTGAACGAAAAAACAGTTAGTTAATGTCAAATGGTGGTGGAGTTACCTTTGTTGCCATTCAAGAGGTGCCTCCTACTCACTACTCCAAAGCTCCTGCTCCTGAACCTACTTAGAACCTGCCCGGGGTCCGAATGTTGACATGAGGTTGAGGGTGCGGTGTATTTGAAAACTGCGCAGCCCACGCATATGTCGGCCTCGTCACTGATTCCCCGCGCATCCAACTTCTAGACCGCTTCATGTGTGCAAGATGGCGGCTAGTTTTTTGAACATCTGAGGATCACCTGATAGGACCCCTCTGTGTTTTAGATGGTTACAAAAAACCCTGTTCAGAAGAAAGCCGTCGTTGTATTAACAATACCGCCAGGCATACTGTGGGGGATATTTCTAAATGGCGACATGGACTAAGATTGTATTAGCCCTAAAATGTTAATTTTATGAGAAAATAAAACATATTTTTTTAATTATTCAACAAATTTAATGTCAAAAGACTTTGGGGGTCATTCTGACTTTGGCGGGCGGCGGAGGCCACCCGCCAAAGTCCCGCCGGCAGAATACCGCTGCACAGTCAAAAGACCGCTGCGGTAATTCTGAGTTTCCCGCTGGGCTGGCGGGCGACCGCTAGAAGGCCGCCCGCCAGCCCAGCGGGAAACCCCCTTCCATGAGGATGCCGGCTCGGAATGGAGCCGGCGGAGTGGAAGGGGTGCGACGGGTGCAGTTGCACCCGTCGCGATTTTCAGTGTCTGCGTGGCAGACACTGAAAATCTTGGTGGGGCCCTGTTAGGGGGCCCCTGCAGTGCCCATGCCATTGGTATGGGCACTGCAGGGGCCCCCAGGGGCCCCACGACACCCGTTACCGCCAACCAGCTTCTGGCGGTCAAAACTGCCAGAACAAGGCATGGAGGATTCCCTTGGGCAGCGGGAAGCCGGCGGTACACCGCCGGTTTCCCGTATCTGACCGCGGCTGTACCGCCGCGGTCAGAATGCCATGGGAGCACCGCCAGCCTGTTGGCGGTGCTCCCGCGGTCGTTGGCCCTGGCGGTCCATGACCGCCAGGGTCAGAATGACCCCCTTTATTTATAAATGTATAAAAAACCGGGCTGCATATATAAAAAAAATACACAGCCAGGCTTACTATCGAAAAAATTTCAATGCATGGAAATGGGATTGGTTTTAATTGGCCCTAAAAAATAAAGTGTTGTGGAGAAACTATGTATATCTCATAAAAAAAGTTCATGCCAACAGAATTTCTTTTTTTTCTTTCTATTATATTTATTTTCATAAAACAGGGCAATCATGATCTGACTGTTGGAGGATTATGCGTAATGGGCTGAAATCAAATGAAAAAAGCCAGAGCCGGTTATCTGTGGGGATTGCAGGGCATAGGGCATTGAGACACTATGGGGGTCATTATGACCCTGGCGGAAGGCGGAGAAGCGGTGGTAAGACCGCCAACAGGCTGGCGGCCTTTTTATTGGGATTATGACCATGGCGGTTACTGCCATGGTCATCCACCGCTTCTCTGTTCTGCCCTCCAGGCTGGAGACCTGGGTCTCCAGCCCGGCGGCTGTCACAATACCGCCGCCGGTATTTT
This sequence comes from Pleurodeles waltl, assembly GCF_031143425.1. Lineage (NCBI taxonomy): Eukaryota > Metazoa > Chordata > Amphibia > Caudata > Salamandridae > Pleurodeles > Pleurodeles waltl. The sequence goes on along the minus strand of NC_090444.1, from coordinate 1,263,966,885 downwards.
GACCCGGCTTACTGCCGTGGATTTCCAGCGGTAGGAAACACCATGAAATCCATGGCGGTAAGCACTATCAGTGCCAGGGAATTCCTTCCCTGGCACTGATAGGGGTCTCCCCCACCCCAACTCCATTCCCCCACCACCCCTGCCACCCCCCAAAGGTGGCAGGTCCCCCCTCCCCACCCCGACCCCCAACATCACAGAACTCACACACACACGACACGCACGCAGGCACCACCAACACACACACGCACACACACCGACATACATGCCTACATCCACACACTCAGTCAGATACGCACACCCATGTACAGACATACACGCACACATCCATACAGACATACACACACTCATTCCCAAAACACGCAACACACCGCAAGCATACAAGCACTCACACACCCCCTCTACATACACAGACGCACACCCCCATGCACCCACACAACACACAACACCCCTCCACCTCCCTCCCCTAATGGACGATCGACTTACCTGTTCTGTCGATCCTCCAGGAGGGGACGGGAGCCATGGGGGCTGCTCTGTCGACACCACACCGCCAACAGAACACCGCCGCGCCGAATCACAGGACGTGATTCGCTGGGCGGTGTTCTGTTGGCGTGGCGGTGGAGGTGGAGCAACCTCCACTTCCCCGCCGCCCGCCAGTATGGCTGTTGGCGGCTCTCCGTCCGAAAAAGGTTGCATGGGCATGTTCTTAGGTATACAACTCTCTGTGCATTACATTTAGAGAACTCCCTTAGTTCCCATGACAAGTTTTTATTGAAGGTTGTGATTGTGGCTGCCTTAGTCGAGTGGCCTACTCAGCATCCCCCACATAGATATTGACCGGTTACAGGAGGAAGAGTGTGAGAACTGTGTGCCTTCATTGCAGTATTCTTCCTATGGTGTGTATGTACCAACATGTCCTTGAGGCGCGGACCTCCTCTATGAGAGAACATGGGTTTGGAGATGTTGAGTGACCCTGTGTTAAGAATATGTTGGTGCTTGTTAATTACCTTGCTTTCAAAGTTGGAGGCAATGTTAAATGTGGTGACACATATTGGTCTGGTCTCTTGTTCTTTGGGGGCGGGTATCTCCAGGAGGGCATACCAATTATTAATATGAGCCCTTTTCATAGGTTGGTTGATCATTTTCAAGGGATATTTTCTATCTTCCAACCTGGTTGCTAACTGGTCAGCTTGTTCTTTATAATCCCTTATATCAGAGTAATGCCTTCATAGTCTGAGGAATTCACCAAACAAAAGGTTTTCCTTCAGGTGTCATGGGTAGAAGCTATCATAGAGTAACAGGCAATTTTTCTCTGTAGGTTTTTCATGGGTCAAGGTGGGTAGGGCCCTTTTATCAGCTATAGGTTCAGATCTAGAAAAATCAGCTCCTTGTTACTTATAGTATGTGTAAATTTAAGAAATTTGTCCTGTTGATTAAGCCTTTCCAAATATTGGTACTTTGCACTGCACTCCCCTCCCAGATAAGCAGAACACCTTTTATGAATCTTTTCCATATTTTTATGTGATGCCTGTATGGACTGTTGGGGCGTAGAATTTTATGTGTTTCCAGGTGATGGACATACAGAACTGCTATACTCGGTGTAAAAAGTGCTGCCCATGCTGGTTCCGTGTTTCTGGAGGTATAATGGCGTGCAATTGGCACAGCAGTAAGCAGAATTTACCACTGTGCCGACGGCAACATACCGCAGCGGTATTCTGCTACGTGTATTATGACCCACAATGAAAATACCGCCACAACACAGACACCCACACAAGTCCGCCACACCAAAGGTCAGTTATAAACTGGTGATAGCAAAACCCACACCGTCACACCAACAGGAATACGCCCAGAGTATCACGACCCACGAATCAACGCGACGGTCTTTCCACCGCAGTAACCCATTGCCGGTACATACTGCCGTACTCAAAATACACACACTTACAAAACTACACCACATTGGACAATTCAAAATACACACACCTGACACACATACTACACACCACACCCTCACACTCAGACCACTATGAAACTCATACCCACATTACACACAACCCTTTCAACGAACAAATTAGAACAAGCAGAGAGAGAAAAGCAAAGAGCACACCTTCACCCAGAGGCACAGATCACCCATAAATCACAACAAAGCATCCCACACATTACTTCATACATATCACTCACACCACATCCATCATGGCACCTCAAAGACACCCCAGGTTTTCTGAGGAGGAGCTAAGGGCCATGGTGGAGGAAATCATCCGGGTAGAGTCACAGCTATTCGGATCACAGGTGCAGCAGACGTCCATTCCAAGGAAGATGGAGCTATGGCGGAGAATCGTCGACAGGGTCAACGCCGTGGGACAGCACCCCAGAATAAGGGATGACATCAGGAAGAGGCGGAACAACCTACAGGGGAAGGTGCATTCCATGGTATCAAGACACCAGATTGCAGTACAGAGGACTGGCGGTGGACCCCCACCTCCTCCCCCACAACTAACAACATGGGAGGAGCAAGAATTGGCGATCATGCATCCTGAGGGCCTCGAAGGAGTAGCAGGAGGACTGGACTCTGGTAAGGCAAATCTTTACTACTATATCCCCCACCCTACATGCATGCCATCCCATAACCCCACCCCTACCCTCACACCCATCACGCCACCACCTCACATATACCCCACCATCACAACCCACCCATCCCAATACCAAGCCCTGCATGCACCAACGAAGAATAGACCCCATCATAGACTTGCATGGACACCCATCACCACAGCATGCACACTATTGACAATCACTTAGCCACACCAATAACATCTCACACAACCCAAAGGTGCCTAGCTAATAACAACCATAGAGGGAAACATATCCATGCACAAGATGGCACACGCAGATACAATACCACTTCATTTGTATCCCAACAGGACCCCTACCCAACGTCACCGGACAGGAGGTGCCAGCTACATCCAGCCCCCCCACAGAAGAGGCCCACAGTGATGACAGCAGCTCTGCACGCCTGGATCAGGATGACCAGCCTGACCCACCAAGGACCTCTGGACAGTCGGTTACCCTGCCACAGTCCCATACCACCACAGACCCTCCCCGCTCAGGAAACACCAGCACAGCCCCCTCCCAGCAGGCCCATACCACTGTCCCCAGGAGACGTCAATCAGTAGTGTGTCCATAACTACAGGGACCCCAGGCAAGCACACAAACACCTGGGGTCAGTGGCAGTGGGCACACGGTTCAGGGGACAGAGGCAAAGGACAACAGGGAAGCTGGGAGGACTGCTGTGCGACAGGGGGAGGACAGGCCCAGAGAACCCACTCTCCACGAAGCACTCTCCAACATCAAGGGAGCATACCACCATTCTCAGGAGATCATGGGCACAGTACTGGCTAAGTTTCAGGAGACCCAGCGTCTGCAGGAAAGATACTACATGGGGATCAGGGATGACCTCACCAAAATCTACAACATCCTGGTCACCATAGCAGAGGTGTTGGCTGATATGGGCCAGACCATGAGGGAGGCAGCGGCTCAACAAAGGGCCCCTGACACTAGCCAAACCGATAAACAACCTTCCACCTCTGCCAGCGCTAGTGAACAGGAGGCCCCGCCACAGGACCAACAAGCAGAAGGAGAACCCCCCGCAAACGGTCCCTGTGATCCAGGAAGAAGACAGGGAACATTGCCAAAACCTCGCCAGGAAATAAGACTCTCCTGATTGTCACCTTTCTGTCCCAATCTTTTACCCTGTCCACCTTGAACTGCCATTGCTCCCCTTCCTATGCCCCATTGGACAATGCACCTGTGATACCAAGAGACTGGACTCTACCATGGACCTTCCTCCACCATCATCCCAGCCCATTGCACATACCCCTATACCCATTAGCACCTAAATAAACACCCTTTAAACAAGTACCAATCTGGAGTCAGTCTGATGATTCACAAATGTATTACTACAACATTAGCAAAAAATTGCAAGGTATATGTCCATTTACACATACCAATGTATGACAGGTGGTGGGCAGCAGTACACATAGCAGAAGGCAGAATGAGGTACACAGATCTGAAAAAATGAAATCCAAAGGGAACAGTCTGTGGCCATATACATAGTTTAAGAGGCTGCCATGTACAATGTCCTAAAGTTAACTGATATGTGAAGAGGAGTTACAGTCCCTTGCCTGTGTGTCACTGGAAGTACTGCAGGATGATGTGTGTTCTGTTGTCAACATCTTCTTCCTCTGCCTCCTCTTCCTCACTGTCCACAGGCTCCACCGCTGCCACAAGACCATCACCAGGCTCATCCTCCAGCAGAAAGGCACCTGGCGTCTCAATGCCAGGTTGTGCAACATACAGCTTGCCACGATGATCTGGCATACCTTCTTGGGTGAGTAGTACAGGGAGACACCTGTCAGATGGAGGTACCGGAATCTGGCCTTCAGAAGGCCAAAAGTCCTCTCAATAATACGCCCAGTTCGCCCATGTGCCTCATTGTAGCATTCCTCTGCCCTTGCCCTGGCATTCCTCACTCGGGTCAATAGCCATGAGAGGTTGGGGTAGCCTTAGTCACATCCAAATTTCAAGGGATACCTGTTAGACACACACTCACCCTTAGGGACTACCCCATACCCAGACACCTACTCATACTGTTTTGGGACCCTGGGCTCACCCATTAGCCACACCCTGTGTCTCTGGAGTTGGCCCATCACATAAGGGATGCTGCTATTCCTCAAGATATAGGCATCATGCACACAGCCAGGATACTTGGCATTCACATGGGAGATGTACTGGTCCGCCAAACACATCATTTGCACATTCATCAAATGGTAGCTTTTTCTATTTCTGTACACTTGTTCATTTCCGTGGGGGGGGGCAAATGCCACATGGGTCCCATCAATGGCACCAATGATGTTGGCGATATGTCCCAGGGCATAGAAGTCAGCTTTCACTGTGGCCAAATCCTCCACCGTGGGGAACACGATGTAGCTGCGCATGTGTTTCAGCAGGGCAGACAACACCCAGCTCAACATGTTTGAGAACATTGGCTGAGACATCCCAGATGCCATGACCATTGTAGTTTGGAAGGAGCCACTTGCCAGGAAATGGAGCACTGACATGACCTGCACAAGAGAAGGTATACCTGTGGGCTGGCAGATAGCTGACATCAGGTCTGGCTCCAATTGGGCACACAGTTCTCAGATTGTGTCACGATCAAGTCTGTCTGTGATTATGATGTGTCTGTCTTCCATTGTCGACAGGTCCACCAGGGGTCTGTACACCGGAGGATGCCACCATCTCACATGCTGCCTCAGCGGGTGTAGTCTAAGGAGGAGAATGGTGAGAAGAAAGTCATTTACCACATAGATAGCATAACTGTGTCACAACTAATGTTACAGAATCTGTGTGTGAAATCCTGAGTCTGTATATGTGCAAATATGTGCTGTGACGCAATTGGGTGAAAGGACATGTGCTCCCCTGAAATGGCGGCTGCTTGACTTGTGAGGAGGGACAAGGGGAAATGAGGTAACTCCGGTGGCCTTGTGCAGCGCTGTGGTAGGCGGTCGAAGACCACCGCACAACTCCGCATTGGTTATCATTGGGCCCTATTGGTCCTAGGAGCCAATGGAGATGCACGCCCGCGGTGACGGTACGCACTGCCGCGGACGTCTCCGGCATTTTCTCTCTCTTCACTCACTTGATACCTGACCATCAACAGGAGAGGACCTACACTGCAAGTGCTGCTGTGACCTGAGTCTGGAAGCGACAATGGCTACAGTGTCTGGGGAAAGGGCCCCTGCCTTCACAGCGGAGTAGTTGGACAAACTGGTGGATGGGGTCCTCCCCCAGTACACGCTACTCTACGGTCCTCCAGACAAACAGGTGAGTACACTGTTATCATGATGCGTGGGCAATGCCTGTTTAGAGTGGTGTGGATGTAAGCCACATGTTGGGGGGTTCCCTGAGTGCTGCATGTAAGGTGGTCAGTGTATGTGCATCAGGGCATGGTTGGGGACTGGTTGGCAATTAGTACGATGGTCCGGACGGGTGAGTAAATACAGTTTTTCCCTCTATTTACGCTCTAGGTCAGCGCCCACCAGAAGAAGGGTATTTGGTGTGCCATCGCCAAGGAGGTGTGGACCCTGGGGGTCTATTACAGGGGGAGCACCCACTGCCGCAAGAGATGGGAGGACCTGCACCAGTGGAGCAGGAAGACGGCGGAGGCCCATCTGGGGCTGGCCTCCCAACGTGGAAGAGGTGCCCTGATGTTCCACATCCTGGCGGTAGCCTATCCGGATTTGGATGGGCGCTTGAGGGCATCACAGCAGCCACAAGGGGGTGAGTACAGTATCAAAAAGCTGACTCTGCGCAGTTTAGGAACTAGCTGGGTGGGGTGTGTGTGCTGTGGGTGACCCTAGGACAGGGCGATCATGCAAGGGTAGGTCCGTTGTTTGCAGGCTCTGAAGCACCCCTACCATAATGGTACAATTGGGCAGCTACAAGTGTGCAGGGTCCTGTGGGTGTCAGGTGTGCAGGTGCTGGCATTAGGCATTGTACCCTATGGGCTGGTGACTACCATAGTGAGTGGTTGGGCAAGGCCCAGTGCATAGGGGAGCTCAGTGTGTGTTGTGTCCGCCAATGGTAGAGGTGTTTCCGGCATTGACCATGTGTGTCCTCTGTCTTTCCCCGCCTTCTTGTTTTGTCACCCTGTACTTGTGTGCATTAGCATCATCTGGCGGAGGAGCTGAGGCTCTGATGACCGAGGGAGCTGCATCCCACATGGCCCATGAGGGTGAATCCACAGAGGGTGAAGGCACCAGTGGGACAGAGGGCGAGGGGAGCTCCACGATGGGGACAGGAGGGGATACCAACGACATCGACTCTTCCTCTGATGGAAGCTCCCTGGCGGTGGCGGACACCTCTGTGCCCACCCCAACAACAGGTACAGCAGCCACCCCCCATACCAGCACCGTCCATCCAGCAGCCCCTCAGCATGTTTTCCGTGCCCGCTCACCCAGGAGGGTGGGCATCTCCTTCGCCCCAGGCACTTCAGGCCCTGCCCCAGTCAGACCTGCTGCCCTCAGTGAGGAGGCTATTGACCTCCTGAGATCCCTCACTGTTGGGCAGTCAACCATTCTGAATGCCATCCAGGGTGTTGAGAGGCATTTGCAGCAAAAACATGCATACCTGGAGGGCATTCATTCTGGCGTGGCAGCCCAACAGAGAGAATTTCAGGCTCTGGCCTCAGCACTGATGCAGCCATTGTCCCTGTGTCCAGCCTCCCCCCTCCAACTTCCACTGCCCAGACCCAATCCCCTCTACCTCATCCTCTCCCAAGCACACCTTCAGACGAGCATGCACACACATCAACACACAAAAGTGGCTCAGGAAAACAGAAGCACCACACAATGCCTCCTTGTGAGGGGCTGGTGACCACCATTTCCTCATAGATGCCAGCGACCTGTACCACCGCCACCAGCACCGCCACCTGCACCGCCACCTGCATTGCCGTTGCCACAACATCAGTCTTCAGCATCCTCCCCAAGGATCAGCCATCCGAGGCTGCCGGAGACGGTCTGGTGTCTCCCTCCACCACTACAGACACCTGCACCACGGGCAGCACCGGCAGCATCTCCGCCGCAGCCACTGCCACCTGCTCCACCATCTGCACCGCCACATGCCCAGCCGGTGCCACTATATCGGACGTCAGCAGCATCCCCAGTGGGCAGCCGTCCGAGGCTGCAGGTGACGTCCTGGACCCTGAACATGCCACTTGAGGCACTACCACCAACACTGGCACTACCAGAAGTTTGCAGCATAAGTCACCACAGGATAGAGTATGCCTCTGCCTCCATGGAGCATCATGCTACCTGTTCCATGTACATCTCGTGGCTCAGACAACCAGGTGAGAGGATGTTAACCGCCACACCCCAGGTGTAGCATCACTGGGCACAAAACCCCCTCCAGAACCAGTGGAGAAAGGCATCCACTCCCCCTCTCCTTGGCAGGATGAAGCACTCTGGGCACAAAGCCCCCTCCAGAACCAGTGGAGAAAGGCATCCACTCCACTTATCCTTGGCAGGATAAAGCACTCTGGGCACAATGCCACCTACAGAACCAGTGGAGAAAGGCATCCACTGCCCCTATCCTTGGCAGGATGAAGCACTCTGGGAACAAAGCCCCCTCCAGAACCAGTGAAGAAAGGCATCCACTCCCCCTATCCTTAGCAGGATGAAGCACTCTGGGCACAAAGCCCCCTCCAGAACCAATGGAGAAATGCATCCACTCCCCCTATCTTTGGCAGGATGAAGCACTCTGGGCACAAAGCCCCCTCCAGAACCAGTGGAGAAAGGCATCCACTCCCCCTATCTTTGGCAGGATGAAGCACTCTGGGCACAAAGCCCGCTCCAGAACCAGTGGAGAAAGGCATCCACTGACCCCATCCTTGGCAGGATGAAGCACTCTGGGCACAATGCCCCCTCCAGAACGCCATCCACTTGAGAGACTGAGGCTTTTCACTCCCCAGGACCAAGCAGTGGGCAAACCACCCACTTGAGAGACTGTGGCTTTTCACTCCCCAGGACCAAGCAGTGGGCAAACCACCCACCTGAGAGACTGTGGCTTTTCACTCCCAACGACCAAGCAGTGGGCAAACCACCCACCTGAGAGACTGTGGCTTTGCACTCCCCAGGATCAAGCGGTGGGCAAACCACCCACTTGAGAGAGTGTGGCTTTGCACACCCCAGGACCAAGCAGTGGGCAACCCACCCACTTTAGAGACCGTAGCTTTGCACTCCCCAGGACCAGGCAGTGGGAAAGCCACCCACCTGAGAGACTGTGGCTTTGCACTTCCCAGGATCAATCAGTGAGCAAACCACCCACTTGAGAGAGTGTGGCTTTGCACTCCCCAGGACCAGGCAGTGGGCATGGAGCCCCCTCGAGGAGCAGTGGTGTTGTAACATCTTCCAGCTGAGATGCCATCATCCCTTTCCCCCTGAGGTGCCTGTATTATTTTCGACCTGATGCCCCTGCAGTGTTCTCTCCGTTTTGAGGCAGGTGTCATGCGTGGGCTTCGCCCATGATTTTTGGGACCACTGGTCCACGGACATTTACAAGGGTGAGTGTACGGCCTTGTGTATATAATGTAAAAGTTTGTACATACTGTTTATTTAAAATTCTACTGCTATATCTGAATGTTCCAATAGAACACTGGTTAAACTAATTTCCTTTTGTCCTTGAGTTCTTCCAGGGGGTGACGGGGTGTATCACTAATGTTGGATGTGTCAGTGTGTATGTTGTTGTGGGTGAGGGTGGGGGGTGGGGGTGTTGCGTACCGCATGTGTGTGTCACTCTCTTTTCCATCCCCTGTGTGCTCGGTGCAGTACTCACCGTCGTCGCCACCGCCTTCTTTCTACTTCCTGGTGTATGAAAAGTTACACCAACATGGGAAGGATCTGCAATGGCTCCATGGCGTCCTGGTTCTTCGTGGAGTGTCGAAAGGTGAGTGGTTCCCCTTCGATGTACTGCTTCCGCCATGGTTTTGATGTTGTTGGTACCGCCACGGAAAAGCTGGTTGATTGGTCTCTCATAATAGGGTGGGCGGTACATTGTCTTCCGCCTGTCTGTAGGCGGTGCCCGCCGCAGTGTTTGTTGCTACCGCTGTGGTGGTCAGAGTTTTAAAGTGACTGTCTATGTTGGCCGTTTCTGCCGTGGTCGCGATTCCATTTTTTTTACCACCGGCCTGTTGGCGATGTTACCATCGCTTTAACACCAACCGCCAGGGTTGTAATGAGGGCCAATGTGTCCACAAATTTAAAGAAATTACTTGTGAGAGCCCAGTTGTGTCATTCCATGACCACATTGCATGGTACCTTCTATTCCCATCCTACCTCAAATAAGATCTCCTTGATAATGTTGAGAGTTTCCACATGCGGGAGGATGGTATACAAACTCTGAATGTCCAGTCCTATCAGAAAATTGGTATCTGTGTCAATGGCAAGATCTTTAATTAGACGTAAAACATCTTTAGTATCTTTCAAATAAGTCTCTGTTTTCTGGCTAACCGGTCTTAGAAAGGCATCCGCAAAATGAGATAAAGCTTCCAAAATGGAACCCATACCTGACACAATTGGTTGTCCAGGGGGGCCTCAAAGTTTTTGTGAATTTTCGGAAAACAAGTAAAAGTAGGAGTGCTTCGGGGTCTTGTGGATGAGAAAGTCCCTCTCTTTCTGAGATATCCAGATGTGGGCCAATGCTTGTTCCTTCATATTGCTGATCTTAACCTTCAAAAATTCTGAAGGGTCTACTGTGAGTTTCTTATAATTACGAGCATCTTCCAGGATCCTCAGACACTCCTTCGAGTATGCTGTGGTGGACTGAATCACTATGGCTCCCCTTTTATCTGCTGGTTTTATAACTATGTCCCGATTGTTGGAGAGTTCCTTGATGGCGAATATTTGTTCTCTAGTTGTATTGTGGAAGACCCTGAGGGTGCTTGGGACAATTTCTCCTATCTCCTTCATGACTGTTTTTCCAAACGTAAGTAGAGCCACAGGGATAGATGTAATGGGTGGAGTGAATGTAGATTTTTTCCTTAAACCTGTATCCCCTGGCTTGTCTGTGTTCACTGATTGTCCCTCAAAAAAGGCCCAGAGTTTTATTCCCCTGATAAATTCGTTTAGTTCACAGCTCAGTTTAAATTTGTCCGAGGGGTGCACGTACAAAGCCTAAACCCTTCTCCAGTACCTGCATCTGAGCTGGTGTGAGTCTATATTCTGAGAGATTCACCACTAGGCTGGTCGTTTGCTTGGCTATGCCTGGTTGTTTGAGCCCTGCCCTGTCTCCTTTGACACAATGTGTGTTGTTACCCTTGTTTGTTCGTTGACCACTGGACCTTTGGTTGTCATTTCGTTCTGCCCCTTGTGCGATCCTGGCCGCCCCCTAAATAGGGCATGTTTGATTATTTTGATGTTGAGATTCCCATTGTTCGAAATGTGAGGCATACATCTGTGGAGGTGCAGGTAGGGGATTTGGTAGGATCTTAAATGAAAACTGGGGGGCTACAAGAGTGCTCCAAAGTAGGGAGCCCATCCTTTGGGTTGTCCATACCCTGTCCATCTGTTCCTTCTATTACTTCATCTCCCCTGGGGGGGCCTCTAGTGCCAACGCCAGTATCTAACCCACTTAAGCCTGTGTCAAATAGATCAGATTCTGTGTTATAATACAGACATGAATTTAAAATAAAATGTATATGTTGGTGTTCCATAAGCAGATTCATGAAAATGGGTACATCGTATAATATTTCATATCAAGTGGTATAGCTGAAAGCAACTTAGTGTAGTAATTAATTTTTTCAAGCCAGATCTTATATAGATCAAATGATGTTATGCCTCATGATATTAAAGCTGATTTTACTTTATGATAGTGGTACTGTTTATAGAAACCTCCACTTAAAATGCATTTTAAACACACTTAAACACATTGGGTCTTATTTACAAGAAATGATGCATTGTTGTTTTGTGGCAAAGATGCATCAAAAATACTGCGGTACGCCATATCCTTACAACATTGAAGCGCTGTATTTTCAAAATGGCACATCATTGCGCGATGACCCTGGCTGCATTCTGGTGCGTCATGTCCCAGGCAAATCTGATGCTACTGCTGCAAAAGTGATACAGGGCAGGCTTGTTGCATGTAAAGTGACCGGAAGCGGCCCGTGTCACTTTTGTGCATAGAAATCCTCAAAAAGCTACAAAAAAAAAGTGCATTGGAGGAGAAACCATGGAATACTCACTGAATGAAGCTATGAAACCTGCACTGGATCACAGTCAACAAGAGAATCACATTCGAACTCCTCACCCATGCTCACAAATCACTGCACAACACCGGACCAGAATACCTCAACAGACTGCTCTCCTTCTACACCCTGACCTGGCATGTCCGCTCTGTTGATATTGCCCTCGTAAACGTCCCACGCCTCTGCAGAACTACAACCGGCGGTAGATCATTCTCGCACCTCCCTGCCAAAACGTGGAACACTCTTCCCAACCACCTGCACCAGACCAAAGACTTCCTTCCCTTCAGGAAGCTTCCCAAGACCTGGCTGTTCGAGCAGTAGAAGCACCTCCCCCCCTTTCTCCTCCCACCTCATCAGCACCTTGAGACCCTCACGGGTGAGTAGTGCGCTTTACGAATTCCTGATTGATTGATGGAGCCTGCAGTAGGCAGCGGAAGCAGGTTCAAGAACCCCAGCACGACCACGTTGTGCACACAGAGTCACAGGGGAAGAGGAAGAAGAAATCAAACTTCAGTGAGGAGGAGAATGAGATCTTGATTGAGCACCAACACCAGCTCTTTGTCACCTCAAAGTTGCCTCTAAGGAGGAAAGATGCCATTTGGGTGTCTATCATGGAGAAGGACAACAGCGTGGGGCAAGCAAAGAGGACTGTCATCAATTGGCATAATTATGAATGCTGCACAAAGGAGAAACTGGCAAAAAAACCTGAAGGCAGCACTGCAGACCAGAGGAGGGAGCCCTGTGCACCAGGAAGAACTGGATGCCTTGGAGGAGCAGGTGGCAGCTCTCATTCCAGATGAGTTGGTGGCTGGAGTCCCCGGACACAACAGTGCAGCACATGAGGGACAGACACAGGGTAAGTATAATCAAGCAGCAATGGGGGTAGCAATGTCATGTTGTGCAGTGCAACTGCCTATGTCCGAGCACTCTAATTCGCTGTCTGCAGGGCAATGGGCTGGAATCTGGACCATGTCACATTAATTTACACTGAAATGCCACTCTCACTGCCCAGCAATATTTCACACACCTTAGTCAGTCTCTGACATGTTCAGCCATTAAGTGTGTGAAGTGCATCACCAGTCCAAGCCAACCAGTGTATACTGGCATGTGTAATGTAATAGACAACATTAGTCATCAGAACACTGGGCCCCATTTACTACTGTGTGGTGCAGTGCAACGCTGCAGGCCTTGTTGCGCTGCCCTAGTTAAAAAAAAAGGGCAGGAATGCACTGTATGATTAAGATAGAGCGCATTACAGTTCTTTAGCCCTGCATTTGCGCACAATGGCCTGCCATGTGCCAATGTAGGCACCCTTGTGTCATGTTACAAGTGTGTCTGCATTGCAGGGACAATTGTGTTTGTGTAGGAAGAGGCACATTCCTGCACAAAAACAATCCCAGGAGGCATGTTCCATTTGCCATGTGTGCTGCAGAATGCAACACACATAGAACAAGGAAAAAATGAGGAGAAATGACAGAATAGCTCCATGTTGCGCATGACTTATACCTCCCCTTAGGATGCCTATGCTTATGATGCATTTCCAGGTTTACAAAATGTGTTAAATCAGGGAATGCATATAATCCATGTATGTTACGTGAGACCCATCTGCAACATCCGTGGAATACCTCTGATGAAAAGTAAGGCAACACAGTGATGCACATCAAAGGACCATGTGTATTGAAACCAAGGGGCAGATTTAAGAGCCACTAGCGCCTCCTTACGGCACATTAGCAACCTTTTTTGATGCCAATGTGGCCCAACGAGGCCAAAATCCCAGCGCCAAACTTACAAAGTGGCGCAATGCATGCATTGCGCAACTTTGTAACCCTTTGTGCTACATTATGCCTTTGCCAGACATAATGTAAGCAAAGGGGGCATTCCCCTGTTAGAGGGGGCAAAAGAATGGCACAAAGAAATCTAAGAGCTTTCTTTGTGTCACTTTTTTCAGCATTTTTAACGCCTGCTCATTGCAGGCGTTAAAAGGAGACATACCACTGTTTACAGTGGGCCCCAACGGGCTTTGCAGGATTAGCGTCAACGTTTTTTACGCTAATCCTGCAAAGCTTCTAACTAGTTAGTGTCATAAGTTATTTTGCTAGTTCCCTAACTACTGCCATGGTGCGCTATATCTTATGTACGACGCACACATGGTGGCATATCAGGGGGCCCTAAGATGCACATGAAAAATGGTGCTGAAAAGGGAGCAGCACCACTTTTATAAAAATTTGGCCCCGGTGATGGTGTTGTGCCCGGTTGGGCCTATGGGTGTGCAGTGTATTGGAAGTACTGGATGAGTAGTTAGAAGTACCAGTGTGTCTGAATAATGAGACATGGCATAGCAAGGAAGCCAGAACGGAAAAGTGCACTGCAAGATAGTCAGACCATTACAAATGTGCTTCTGTGTCTTATAGTGTCACACGTGTTACAGCTGGGAAGGGATGACTTGTAAGACCCCATTAGGATATCACATCATAATTGTGATGTGGTCATGGGTGAAAATGTAGCATCTGGCAGGAGGGAGTCTGAAGTCAAATTGCTTAATAATGCCACAGATGTCTAATTTGGAGGACGTGAAATAGGCATCTGTCAAGTGAAATTCAAAACTAGTCCACCAGCACAAAGGGCAGCAGTAATCAATGGTTTGACACTGAGATGGATGTGTCCAGTCATGTACAAAAAACTTGGTAGGTACATATCTGCAAATAAAAGACTACTACCATGTGGAGTATAGCCTGAACCTTAACCCTCAAATCCAACAAGACGCGTCAGTACATGGGACATATGGCTACATGTACGTAGCATTTTGCACATCGCAAACAGCGAATCGGGCCATTTGTGATGTGCAAAATGCACTTTGGTATGCTAATACCCATTTTTGCGATTCAGTAAACTATTTATTTACTGAATCGCAAAAAGGGATTGCGAGTCGCAATTAGGAAAGGAAATTTCCTCATTGCGAATTGCAGTCCCATGAATGATTGTTTTGTGACCGCGAATGCAGTCGCAAAACAATCGCAGTTAGCATCAGTGTTACACTAGTGCAAACCCATTTTCAAATGGGAAGTGGTCCCCATGGGGCCCCTTCCCCTTTGTGAATGGCAGTAAAAACTATTTTTTGAGCAGGTAGTAATCCTACGGTCCTACGGACCACTACCTACTTTGAAAAAAAGAAACAAAAACATTTAATTTTTGTTTTTGAAATGCATCTCGTTTTCTTTAAGGAAAACGGGCTGCATTTAAAAAAAAAAAAAATGCTTTACTTAAAAGCAGTCACAGACATTGTGGTCTGCTGTCTCCAGCAGGCCACCATCCCTGTGAGGGTGGACATTCCCAAGGGGGTTGCAAATTGCGTCCTACCTCATGAATATTCATGAGGTAGGACATTTGCAACCCCCCTCGCGAATCGCAAACAGTGTCATTGACACTGTTCAACATCAGGTTTTGCAACTCGCAAATTGCAAGTCACTCTGACTTTGCGAGTCACAAAACCATTCTTTCGAACATTAGCCCTAAGTCACACATATTGTTGACTTAGGCACACAAGAGTCAATGTATGATCTGGGTTACCGCACTGTGTGGCAGTAAGATGAGTACCTGGCCCTGAATGTGGAGTTGCAGAGGAGGCATGTACAAGAACAAGTCAGTTACCATGTGCCAAAGGATGTGCAATACAATGCAGACACCCAATACTTTGTAATCATAACCTGGGTTGGGGGTATGTGCTAGTAACCTGCATATGTGTGACATTGACCATAGCCTCAGTTCTGTTACACAGTGCCGACTGTTTTCATTAATGGTGCAAAAATGGAATACCACCATTCAATCTGAGGAGAGTGATATAGGAAAGACATGGGAGGAACATGCCCTCACACATCCATGCAGTCTCTCAAAGTGAATTTTATGTGTAGATTTGGCCTGGATATGTGTAAACCATTGGCCACAGGAACAAATAAGGTGCATGCAAGGCAGCACAACAAGGTACTGTGCCATAGTGTACAGTGTGAAACCCAGATAGCAGCTGCTTTACAAATTGTGCCCAAAAGCAACATTACCTGCACATTAGCAATCGGTATGATGATGGCTACAGGGAATGCATGCATTCTAAGTATTAGTTGTAGCCTGAACAGTACTAGTGTCCACATGCTAAGACACAATCAGCACGGGCTTTACAGGAAAGAATGCAAATCACTTTGGCAAATGTGGACAGAATCTCATCTCATGATTGCAGGAATGGTAGGCTTACTGAGCTGTGTAACTGTGTTGTAAAATGCGTCATGTGAAAGATGAGTCTGCCTTGTTTGTCACACAGTTGTTGTATTAAGATTGTACAGATACTGCCATCTGAAAAGCAGCTTATGTGGGAATCAGACTCAATACAGCTGAGTAACAGACATCCATTGCCACAATGCTGTATACAAGTTGAAGCATTAGCAAGTCTGAATGACATACACATTACTCCAGTCAAAATCTAACATAAGGCACCATTAACATTGTTCTGTCACATTGCTGAGGATGTAACCACAACTACTAAACAGCTGCATGTCTGGGACTATGATCTGAATGACAATGACTGGCTGCCAACCCAGGATCAAGGCAAAAACACCCTCTGGGAAATACTGGACTCCTTCAACACACCATCTCCGGCTGTGGGAAGGGCCATCAGCACAGCAAGGTCTCTAGAGGATTGACCCAGCACACACCAAACAGTACCTGCCACAGCACTCCTAGTCCTGGACTCTGAGGACCCCCAAGTATTTTTTTAGCACCCTCCGGTAGGAGTCCTGTGAGAGATGCTAGATGTGGTATGGGAGGGGACGAAGACCATGGCCGGCACCCTAGAGTCAGTCAATAGGTGCCTCAGTCCAAGGACAGCTCATCTGCTATACAAGGCACCTACACTCCACTCTATGGACTCCAACAGTCCCTGGCTGATATCGCAGGTGTCATGAGGCAGAGGCATGAACAACTGCCCAGTCAAAGTGGCACCAGTGAGTTTGCCAAACAGATGAGGGAAATACACAACATCATGGAGTCCCTGGAGCGGCAGCTGGACATATACGTTGCAACTATGGGTGCATACCACAGCGATATTGGTGTTTTGTTGGCCAACCATCTGACCCTTTTCAGTGCAATGCTGCCTCACCACTTGGCACGGAGAAATGCTGCTGCTGACAGGGGATCCACATCTTCAGCCCCTGATGTGTGTGTGTGTGTGTGCATCATTTGCCTCAGGTACCTCACCTCCAACACCCTCTTCACAGGAAGCAGCACACACATCATAGGAGGAAGATGTGGAATTTACCTCCTTTAGACGTAAAACTGCTCAGTAGCATCTCTCTGTACCAAATTGCCTCTTTCTCCTTTGCCTAATATTCCTCCTTTCTAGTGTATGTGATAACTGCAACTGTCCTCATTTTACACTCCCACCTGTTGACCTCAAACACATTAGGGGGGGGTAATGTGGATTTACTCCCTATTTGCAATTTGATCAATCTCTTCCTCACTGAAACACTCCCTTTCAACATATGTAAAATGCAATGGATCTTCCATTGGACTCTGTTTGACATTCTGCATCTCTGGTGCAATGTTGGGTTCATTGTACCAAGGACTGCTACTTGCAACTTGCTCCTATGTCCACTTGTAAATAAAATCACTTCACCCATACAGCCTGTTCTAGTAATAATGAAATGGAGCACCCCATGTTCTTTGTTCTGGCCCATAGTTCTTTGTTCTGGCCCATAATACTCTACAGATAAGCAAGCTGAAATTGCATGAAATAGACAATTACAGAATGCAGGCCAGGGCAAGGACTCAAATGTCTGAGAAACATATGTGCATGAGAACTAGTAAGAAGTTATCCAAGGTCACATGTATGAAGTTCTCCATTCAAAGATATCTCAGTGTTCATGCACAATTATGTGACTGCCCCAGTGACAGATATGTGAGTGGATGCTAGCCAATTCTTGACTATGATGTGACAAATGAGAGTTGCATGGGTATGCGAGAATGTGTACAGGAACTGTATGTGAGCAACACATCCCTGATAACTCCATATTACATCAGATATTTGCCCTTATATTACATGTAGCTTCACTTATGGCACACAGTACAACATTTGAATGAAAAGCTGTATGTGGCCTGTTTGAATTTTATCTGGAAACCAAGGTGAACGATCCCTTTAGCAATTCCTGATCAAACGTACCATTCTACACTCATTTGGTCCTTCAACCTGTCAACAATATTTACAAATAGTAGCATGGAAACAAACATCATGGGCCTAATCCAGCAAAGCCATATATGTCAATTGCCGCAATGTGAGTAAGGAAGCAGTATTGTAATTCAAGAAAACATATTTATTATACAAAAAAACATAAGTACTATATCTGAAAACAAATTAAACTAACCTATCTTACACACTGAACCTAGCTATGTCTATCCTAACCTATGCTAACTATTCTATCCTACCTCAACCTAAGAACAACCTAAACTACCTGTCCTTAACCTATGCATTTAAACACATTAGACCTATTAAACAGAAAACTCCCACCCACCTTAATACACAATAGCACAAGGGCACACGCACAGTAAACCTATACATTAACTAACTTAACATAGAAACCTAAATAAATTTATGTTTTAAAAAAATGCTTAATGAGTTTTAACTCTTTTTAATATACACTCACTAGACATCACCCCCACCCACTAAATAAATTAGCCACCCTCATTCACAACTAACAACTATGAAATATTAAAAACTAATGAACTTCAAAACTACCTAATCTAAAACTATTCTAATCCCTATACTATACTATGCACACATCAGAATAACATGAGGAAACAACAAACCAGGGAAGGGATAATATGTTCAGGTCCACTACAGTTGGGCCAAAATAGAGTCCACTCATTTATTAAGTCTGTCCAGTTTAGCCAACACAGTGGCAACCTGTAGTTCCAGGCCTGCCTGCCTCCGGTGAATGTCAATATTGTCATCCACTGCGCTTGAGATAGACCCAGGCATAGCCTGGAGTACCTGTGCTGGCAAGGGTCATGTGGCAATTGAGGGCCCAGGGACACCTTCATTATCTTGTGGAGTGTTGCCATTCTTATCCCCAACACCTGGGATTGCCCTCTCTCCCATTGAAGCTATCCATGGTGGTGAGCTCCAGGATCCTTCAGCCTTGCTCCTTGCAAACCTCCGCCCCCATTCTCCTCAATGCCTTGCAGGCATGTCTGATGTGGTGGTACCTCTCCAGACAGTTGACATATGTGCGTTCCTGCTCTGGGTTCATATTGTCTGTTGGTGAGGAAGTGGAAATATATCAGACCAAGATGAGCTTGTCCCGGTTGTCACCTTTTACATGCATGAACTTGTGCCAAAAGTATCAACACATAGCTGCACAAGTGGCATTTCCAGCTCTAGAAATCACTCCTATATTAGTTATTATGCACAACTGTCACAAGATGCATGATAATCACCTGAAGTAAACCTGCTAATGTGCTAATACTTTGACCACATAAGGATCTATCCAAAGAAGATACAATGGGATTAAATGTTAGAGGTCAGGACATCCAGAATGTTTGCTACTGAGTATTGACCTCTGCCAAGAGCCTATTCCTAATATGTGTAACAACAGGCATAGGTGGAGTGTGAACTGGTCTGCATGCAGACAATGATGTGCATACATGCCTGTGAGGTTGAATGCATTATCTTTATACCTGTCCAAATACTACAAAGGTATGCATACATATCAATTATAGTTCAATGTGTATATGTGGGCATGACTTAGGCATTTAACTGCATTGTCATGTATGGAATGCTGACATGTTGAACATTTACTAAAACAAAATCTATCTATTCTGGTTGATTAATGAACACAGCCTAGGTAAACCTACTACTCTAAGGGCCTCATTTACGAGGCCGTATTGGGATACTGCACCAGTGGAGCATCAGAATCATTTTGTTTTACACTCCGGTGGCAAAGTGTGTCTGCCCATATTTACAACGCTATGCAAAGCCACCTTGAGTGGCTTTTCCTGGCCTTGTAAATATTGACCACTTTCATGCGTAACACTTTGTAAAAGGGGCATTCCATGGGTGTTGCTTGAGGTGTTTCCACGCCACACCCATAGAACCCAAAGGAATCTGACCCATTCCCAGATTTACAAGTCTGGGAATGTGTCAGACTCTTCATTTCTACCCATTTATTTCCTCTTTCTATGCGTGCTGCATTCTGCAGCACACATAGAAAGAGGAAAACAGTTTGTGTGATTGTTTATGTGCAAAAAGGTATCCCTTCTTGCACAAAAACAATCATCCCCACAGTGCAGGCCCCTTGCACCATGGTGCAAGTGTGCCTGCACTGGCACTATGCAGCTATTTGTGCACCAGTGCAGGGGGAGAGGACGGAAATGCAGTGTTTCTTTTAGATATGGTGCATTTCTGCCCTTTCCCAGTGGTGCAGGGCAGCACAGCAAGGCACTTCCTGTACTGCTCTGCACCGCAGTCCTCTTGAATGAGGCCCTAAGTATATCTAACATTGCTATGTGGGAACCTTCACTAGCATTGTGCATCATACAGGTTGAGAGACGTTCATCGTACAAATGTGTTGGTCACCTCACATTCCATACCAACATCCTTTGTCCCAAAAAAGCAAATTGGATAGTGATCCACAATCACCCATGACACTGATGTGCAGTAGTTATAACGATGCGCAGGTACTCATGAAGCTGGGAGGACAAGTGCAACATTGAATTATATATGTGTGTTAAGGGGTGAAGAAAAAAATACTCACTCACTCACTGCAACAGTTTGGTTATGTGATGTGCACACTATTATGGCTACCCTAGTTTACACATGTCAACTATGCAACATTAGAACTACTTCAGCACTATGTGAACCAGTGTGGTATCATGTTTAAGGATGCCAAGGCTGCTGGCATGGTCTGCCAGGTCCATTGTAGTACTAACATTGTGAAGCCATTAAACCACTTGTACAAGTAGGGATCTCAGAACAGATAGCAGATTCAGTAGCATAAATGTCTGACAAGCCTTCAATCAATCTGACTGTACCATACAACAGTTATGTCAAAGGTTTTGGATCACAGGTTGTCATCTCCTGCCCATGGTAGATGTAACATATTTTTTTTTATCAAACTTATCTGATGACATATGGGGCAGGATATGGTACATGTGCCATAAGCATCAACAACATAGCTTGCACAACATCAGCACATCAGGTTCTTATAATCCCATCATGTGTGTCTGACTATATAGGATACTGTACTGCAATACAATGTGAGCTTTACAATTGTACATGCTACATTGGCATACTACTGTTGCGCGCCAACAAGTCAGCAAAAGCTTGTTTTAGCTGACTTATAATACACCTTACACATGCATGAAAAACAGCATACATGAACTCAGACATTCTTGTCAGCATACATTAACAATCCAATCAGGAGATACTCACTGGTAGCATTTGGATACTGAAACGTGCCCATCTCCCTACAGGTGTAGTTAGCAGGTCCACCTGAAATACAGGAAAGGGTACAATGTTTAGTGAATGCAGAACAACAGTACATTGACATAAATAATGCCTGGTACTGGCACTACATTGGACATGTAGCACAGGGTGGAGATTGTATGACAATACTGGCTAAACTCACAAAGCACATATAAGCTGTATGTGGTATATTTGGTATATTTGGAAATGTCATAATATTTTAGTCAACAGTCCTATAGTGTAACCTGGCATATTTAAGAAAAGTCTCGCTGCACACAGTGCAGCACCACTTTTCTTGCGCCCCTTAGCTCACCTCAATGCCACCATGTGCGCGCTGTGTTTAAAATATGGCACACTATAGTGGTAGTTAGAGGACTAACGTCTGAATTTTTGCAGCTAGTCTGGTGCTTTGCAGGATTAGCATCAACAATTCTGATGCTAATCCTGCAAAGCACCATAGAGGCCCATTGTAAGCAATGAAAGCCTCCTTTTAACACCTGCTCGGATCAGGTGTTAAAAGTGCCAAAAACAAATGGCGCAAGGAAATCTCCTAGATTTACTTGCACCATTTTTTGCCCCCCCTTCCCATACATTAAGCCTGGCGCAGGTTAATGTAGCGCAAAGGGTTACAAAGTGGAACAATACATGAATTGCCCCACTTTGTAAATATATGATGCAGCGTTTTTGGCCTTCAAACGCCACATTAGCATAAGAAAATGACACCAATGTGGCCTTGGAATGGCACTAGGGTATCTTAAATATGCCCCTATATATCTCACACATCATGATACATTAGTTGTGGATTTTGACAAAGCCCTTGTGTGTCACAGGGATGACACTCCAAATAACAGTGCGGTGGAGCACACTGCAGAGACTTAACTACAAGGCCACACCAAAGAAGCCTGTGATGCTTTTCATGGCCTTGTAGATATGTAGTAAGGCAACACAGCACAATTTGCTGCGTTGCCTCACTTTGCGTCAGGGAGGCATTCCATGGATGTTGCAATGTGTGTTCTGACACAACACCCAGGTATTGTGTAGCATTTCTACACTTACATGGTGTTGTACACCTGGGATTGTGTCAAAATCCTATGCCACCCCAGAGATGTTATAAGAGTAATGTAGTGGTGAGAAATATCTTAATTTCTTCGTGTTTTCATCTTTCTATGTGTGCTGCATTTTACAGCACACATAGAAATAGAAAAAGGCCTCTCAATATTAAATATGTGTAGAAAGGTGTCCTTTCCTATACAAAAACAATCATCCCGACAACGCAGGCACCCTTCCACCATGGTGCAAGGGTGCCTGCATTTGCACATGGCAGCAATTTGTGCACCAGCATAGGGGAAAAGGGCCGGAAAGTGCCATATCTTGTAGATGCTGTGTACTCCTGCATTTTTGTATTTTACGCAGGGCAGCACAGCAAGAAGGCTTGAGGCGCTGCCCTGTGTAAAAATGTTGTAGATGAGGCCCCCAATCGCGACATTTTTAATATAAACACACAATCATAGGATCATGCAATTTATTAACTTACGGCTATATCCACCAATTTCAAGTCCCAGCGGATCAAGTAGATTCCCCTCTCAGTTCACAGTGTCTGCCCAACTGTGTTTGACTTGGGGGATGCTCCGAGTGACGTTGAAAATCAGGGCCACCTGATACTGGACATTGGCACTGCTGCCTCTCCTGAGTTGGGTACCCTGTGGACCACCAACCAAAGCAGTCCCCCAAACTTCTCCTCTGACATATTTTGGATTCTGGCCCTTCATAACATTATCAAAAATAAGGAACCCCACCTGAAACACACAACAATCTAAATACTACCGTTCCTATTACCTCAAGAACAACTAAACCCTGAAAAGGACAGCCACTCAACAACACAGTGGGCAAAAATTGAAAATATACAGTTATAAGAGAGGAATGACAATAAAACTACATAACAAGGTCAACAGACAGCACAATATGACCAAAGAAAAAACAACTTTCACAGCTCACACTTCAAACACCACAAATACCAGCACGGAGGCAAAGGGGCATATTTAAGAAAAGTGCACCCCTTCGCATCCCCCTAATACCACCATGTGAGCGCAGTATTTAAAATACATGCACCATGGAAGGGAGTTAGTAGACTATCATCAGAATTTTTTATGCTAATCTGGCGCTTTGCACGGTTAGTGTAATCATTTCGACTCTAATCCTGCAAAGCAGCCCAGAGGCCCATTGTAACCAATGGAATTTAACGCCTGCTCTGAGCAGGGATAAAAGGTGCAGAAAAAAATGACACAAAGAAATCTCTGAAACAGGGGAATGCCCCCTGACGTAGGCATAATGTAGCACCAAGGGTTACAAAGCTGCGCAATGCATGCATTGCGCCACTTTTTAAATATGGCTCTGCATTTTTGGCCTTCTAACACCACATAAGAGTAAAAAATGATGCTAATGTGACATTAGAGTGGAACTAGGGAGTTCACACTTCCTGGTTTGCAGCATGGGTGAGGCATTGCAACATTTCCTAGGTGCTTGCATCACGTTTTTCGACAGAAGCATCACTTCCAATACTGAAGCATCACTCTTTTTTAGAAGCATCACTTTTCCAAAGGAAGTGTCACATTTTTAAGGAAGTGTCACTATTTTCTTTTTGTGTAAGCATCACATTTCTTAAGGAAGAGTCATTTTTGTTAACCTAAGCATCACTAGCATTATGTTTTCCACACAAATGTCACTTTCTACATTAACCATCAAGGGCATCATGTGGCATGATAATGCCTCACTTTTCCTACCCTGGCAGCAAATGTGTCACTTCACATCTGAATGCATCACTTTTCATACAAAATAATTGATTTAGTGACTCATTGCTTGGGAATGAGTAAATGTGTGGTTTAAATTTTTGCATTTTTACACATCTTTTTACTGAGGAGCTTTTACACTTCGCCTGTGTTGCATGTTTATGTTGACTGTGTGCATATGTCTGGGTTGTTGCAATCAGGGGTGCATTTTATGAGTGGCATGGGCCCTGGTGCCTCACAATGCAAACCCACTTTGCTTGGCCTTACATTGCCGTCTAGCTATGGAGTAAGGCAATGCAGAGCAAGTTGCTGCATTGCCTTGCTTAGCGTCAGGGAGGCATATCCATGTCTGTTGCATGGGTGTTAAGATGCAACACCCATGGTATTTGAGGCATTCCCACTTTTACAAGGTTAGGTAAACCTGGAAATGCATCAAATGCCTACAGCACCCTAGGGATGGTGTATGGGTGGTACAATAGGGAGTAACATCTTTCTTTCTATCTGTTTTGTACTCTTTCTATGTGTGGTTCATTTTGCAGCCAACATAGGAAAATGATAACTATTCTTATGATTGTTTTGTGGCAGGAAGGTATCCCATCCTGCACAAAATACAATCATCCTCACAATGCAGGCACCCTTGCAGCATGGTGCAAGGGTGCCTGCATTGGCTTATGGCAGCAACTTTGCACCAGCGCTGAGGAAAATGACAGGAATTCACTGGGGTATATTTAGGAGCCCCTAGCAGCATTCTAACACCATGTTAGCTTAATTTTGTTACGCTAATGTGATGTTAGAAGGGCAAAAATGCCACGTCATATTTGGAAAGCGGCACAATGCATGCAATGCACCACTTGGTAGCCCTTTGCAGTCCATTATGCCTGCTCGAGCAATAATGTATGCAAAGGGGGAGTTCCCCCGTTAGGGGGGATGAAAAAAATGTCACAAGGAAATCTAACAGATTTCCTTGTGTCATTTTTTTCGTCACTTTTAATGCCTGCTCCAAGCAGACATTAAAAGGGGCAGGCCACTATGTACAATGGGCCCCTCTGTACTCTGCGGGTGTTTTGCCAACATTTTTGGCACTACTCCTGCAGAGTTCATCAATAGTGTAACAAAAGAAATGACTCTATTGTCCCATTCCCTACCCATTGGTGCACCGTATTTTAATTACGGCACACTGTATATGTGCAAAATAAAAGAGAGAACTCTGGGTAGTTCCCAAGTTTGGTTTGAGAGCAGCTCCAATTAAGTATTACTCTGCAACACGAGCGACACTGTGGATATGCTCATCTGAAATGTCTGTTTTTCTAGCAAGGTTTTTAAGCATAGGATTGGCACAGGGCCATCCACACCAAGCTAGAAAGCAACAAAGTATTTTGCCATTTGTAGAGCAAATTCTTTAAACATAGGATTGACCCATGTCATCCTTGCTGAGCTGTAAAATGACAAAAGCCTTTCACCACTCCATACATAGTGTTACAGCTTTGGACTGGTAAAACACCATTCATGCCGATCTAGAATGAACAAAGTCAACCCCGATCTGTTTTGATGTCATTACATCTCTTCAGCGGGTTTTTGCTTTGTCCAGAACAAAGGGACCACCCACTATAAGTCAAAACAACATCCTATCAGGGTTAGAGTGATGCATAAATTATGCAAAACAAAAGAGAGAACTTTGGGTAGTTCCCAATGTTAGGTGTAGCGCAGCTCTAGTAAGGAGCACCCTGCAACATCCGTGACACTCTAAATTAGCTCACCTCAAATGTATCTTTTTCTAGCATGGTTTTTTAACTATTATATTGGCACAGTACCATCCATGCCGAGCTAGAAAACGACAGTCTTTTGCCATTTGTACAGCAAAATATTTAACCATAGGATTGGCCCAGTGTCATCCTTGCCGAGTTGTAAAATGGCAAAAGCTTTTCACCAGAAACAGTATTTCAGCTTTTGACTGGTAAAATATCATCCAAGGGAACTTGGAATGAGCAAAAGCAACCCCTGGCACGTATTTCAATGTCATTATATCTCTCTAGAGAGGTTTAGCTATGTCCAGACACAAGGGAGCACCCTTTATAAGTACAATTAACACCCTATCAGGGTTACAGTGATTATGCAAAACAAAAGACATAATTCTGGTTAGTACCCAAGTTTTGGTGGAGAGCAGGTTCAGTTTGTCGGACACTGCTGCAACACCAGCGACATTCTAGATTTGATCACCTCAAATGTCCCAAAACACATTTTCCCTATTCATTCCTTCATAGGACCTTTAGAAACGCCTATGGCCCGAATCACTGAACAAAATTACCCCAAGGACAAAGCTAGATTCTGTTCCACAGATTATACTTTTTGTGGTTTGATGCAAATCTGTTTAGTAGTTTTGGGATATTTTAAGGCCAGAAAATATAGATATCTAGGGACGTGGCTTCTACGCTGATCCACCTGTCCCCGTGCTGATATCTGATTGGCTGTCAACTCTTCAACAAGGAAGTGTTGATAGCTCTCTTGGCACTCAGCTTCAGCCAAGTGTAGGAAGGTAGCCTCTTTCTAGCTTTGTTACCCCACTTTTGGCCTGTTTGTGAGTATATGTCAGGGTGTTTTTACTGTCTCACTGGGATTCTGCTAGCCAGGACCCCAGTGCTCACAGTGAAAACCCTATTTGTCAGTGAGTTTTATATGTCTCACTGGGATCCAGCTAGCCAGGACCCCAGTGCTCATAGTTTGTGGCCTGAATGTGTTCCCTGTGTGGTGCCTAACTGTGTTAACCAGAACAGGCTCTGCTGACCAGAACCTCAGTGCTTATGATCTCTCTGTCTTTAAAATTGTCACTGCAGGCTAGTGACCATTTTTACCAATTCTGATTGGCACACTGAACAGCCTAATAATTCCCTAGTATATGGTACCTAGGTACCCAGGGTATTGGGGTTCCAGGAGATCCCTATGGGCTGCAGCATTTCTTTTGCCAACCAGAGGGAGCTCAGACAATTCTTACACAGGACTGTCACTGCAGCCTGAGTGACATAACATCCACATTATTCCACAGCTATTTTACACTGCACTTAAGTAACTTATAAGTCACCTATATGTCTAACCCTCACTTGTTGAAGGTTAGGTGCAAAGTTACTAAGTGTGAGGGCACCCTGGCACTAGCCAAGGTACGCCCACATAGTTCAGGGCAATTTCCCCAGACTTTGAGAGTGCGGGGACACCATTACACGCGTGCACTAAATATAGGCCAATACCTATATGTAGCTTTACAATGGTAACTCCGGATATGGCCATGTAACATGTCTAAGATCATGGAATTGTCCCCCCATGCCAAATCTGGTACTGGGGTGCCAATCCCATGCATCCCCGAGGCTCCAGCATGGACCACGGGTACTGCCAAACTAGCTCTCTGGGGTTTTCACTGCAGCTACCGCTGCTGCCAACCCACAGACAGGCTTCTTCCCTCCTGTGGTCTGGGCAGCCCAGTCCCAGGAAGGGTGAACAAAGGATTTCCTCTGAGAGAGGGTGTTACACCCTCTCCCTTTGGAAATAGGTGTTAAGGGCTGGGGAGGAGTAGCATCCCCCAGCCACTGGAAATGCTTTGAAGGGCACAGATGGTGCCCTCCTTGTATAAACCAGTCTACACCGGTTCAGGGATCGCCATCCCCTGCTCTGGCGCAAAACTGGACAAAGGAAAGGGGAGTGACCACTCCCCTGTCCATCACCACCCCAGAGGTGGGGCCCAGAGCTCCTCCAGTGTGTCCCAGACCTCTGCCATCTTGAATGCAGAGGTGTGAGGGCCCAATGGAGGCCTCTGAGTGGCCAGTGCCAGCAGGTGACGTCAGAGACCCCTCCTGATAGGTGCATACCTGACTAGGTGCCCAATCCTCCTCTGAGGGCTATTTAGGGTCTCTCCTGTGGGCTTCTCTTCAGATAACAAATGCAAGAGCTCACCAGAGTTCCTCTGCATCTCCCTCTTTGACACATGCCAAGGATCCACCGCTGACTGCTCCAGGACACCTGCAAAACTGCAACAAAGTAGCAAGAAGACTACCAGCGACATTTTAGCGCCTAATCCTGACGGCTTTCTTGACTATTTCCTGGTGGTGCATGCTCTGGGGGCTGTCTGCCTTCACCCTGCACTGGAAGCCAAGAAGAAATCTCCCGTGGGTCGACGGAATCTTCTCCCTACTAACCCAGGCACCAAACTTCTGCTTCACTGGTCCTCTGGGACCCCTCTCATGGTGATAAGCATGGTCCCTGGAACACAGGAGCTGGATCCAAGTGACCCCAACAGTCCAGTGATCAATCTATCCAAATTTGGTGGAGGTAAGTCCTTGCTTCCCCACGCCAGATAGTAATCCTGTGTACTGCATGAACTGCAGCTGCTAGGCCTTCTGTGCACTTTTGCAAGGAATCCTTCATGCACAGCACATCCCAGGTCCCCAGCACTATGTCCTGCATTGCTCAACTCACTGAGTTGACCACCGGCTTCGTGGGACCCTTCTTTGTAGTGTTGAGATGACCGCCATGCTCAGATTTCTTGAACCCACGTTCAAGTGCTTCTGCAGGTGCTGCCTGCTTCTGCGTGGGCTTTCTGTATGGCTGAGCACCCTCACTGTATCCTCTTCCAAGGGGTGACCTCCTGGTCCTTCCTGGGCCCAGGCAGCACCCATTTTCTTTAGTCGTGACATCTGCAGCTAGCAAGGCTTGTTTGCAGTCTTTCTGCGTGGAAACAACTCTGCATCCTTCATCACTCCATGGGACATCTTCTGTGCAAAGGAGAAGTTCCTGGCATCTTCCGTCATTGCAGAAACTTCAGCTTCTTCCACCTAAAGGCAGCCATTTTGCAACTTCTTCTGGGGTTTAGTGGGCTCCTGCCCCCCCAGGACACTTTCGTGACTCTTGGACTTGGTCCCCTTGATTTACAGGTCCTCAGGTCCAGGAATCCATCTTCAGTGCTTTACAGTCAGTTGTGGTCTTTGCAGAATCTCCTATCATGACTTTAGTGTGTTTCTGGGGAAGTACTGTAACTTTTACTCCTACTTTTCAGGGTCTTGGGGTGGGATATCTTGGACACCCCTAGTGTTTTCTTACACTCCCAGCAACCCTCTGCATACTACACTAGGCCTGGGGTCCCTAAGTGGTTCACATTCCACTTTCTTAGTATATGGTTTGTGTTGCCCCTAGGCCTATTACATCCTTTTACATTCTACAGTGTTTGCACTACTTTTCTAACTGTTTACTTACCTGATTTTGGTTTGTGTGTATATTTTGTGTAGTTTACTTACCTCCTAAGGGAGTATATCCTCTGAGATATTTTTGGCACATTGTCACTAAAATAAAGTACCTTTATTTTTAGTACCTCTGAGTATTATGATTCTTATGATATAGTGTTATGTGATATAAGTGGTATAGTAGGAGCTTTGCATGTCTCCTAGTTCAGCCTAAGCTGCTCTGCTATAGCTACCTCTATCAGCCTAAGCTGCTAGAACACTACTATTCTACTAATAAGGGATAACTGGACCTGGCACAAGGTGTAAGTACCATCAGGTACCCACTATAAGCCAGGCCAGCCTCCTACACCAAGACCCAGAAAAAAAGCCAAAAAAAAAGGGCCAGGTAGAATCACCCTGACCTCTTAGCCCTTATGTTGAAAGACAGCGCCAGCACTAAAATGCATTTTTATTTTTTAAAAACATTGGATCCATCTGCAGATTTGTCTGGGATTAAAAAAAAGTGATCCTCATGTTTTGTATTCCCCCCCCCCCCAATGGGAGAGGTCCCGGGGGCATTTGGGGCTTAGAAAAGGAGGGTGCCCACAGGGCCCAGGCTATCCTACCCCAGGATATAGCTGTTTGCTGTGGCTTGGCTGCAGCTTTGAAGCTGCAGCCAATTTACAACAAACACTCCAGTTTCTGACAACGGGATGACAAGTAGTTTCCACTATCCGAAAGAGGAGTTTTCATCCCTGTTCTCTGCATGCAGGAATGCATGCAGGGAACAGAGATGAAGGCTTTGCTTCAGCAACCACAGAGCTGCTGCTTAGAGCAGCTCTTTGTTTGCTGAAGCAATAGGGCCGCAGGGGAGTCCTTGAGGCTTCCCCCGCGTTCCCAGATAGGGAACCGTGGGTGAGCCCTTCAGGGCACCCCCCCAGTCTCAGATAACCCATAAAGGGCTAAAAAAAAAAACTCTGTTGACAAAAAAAGAATAGCTCAGTGTGAAGGTCACAGACTTTCACACTGAGCATTGAGGGTTTGGGTCCATCAGGACTTGTTTCACTTATTTTTTTAAGTAGAACTGTTTAAGGCTTCGATGAAAGGTAATCTTACACTTTTTCAATGACAAATAATTTTTTAGTTTTCAAACTGCAAATTTCAAATTATTCTGGCACCCAGAGAGGCAGCAGCCAACTCACACCATGTACCGTCAAAGGGCCGTGCGCAGCGTGGGATAGGTTGGTTAGGAGGGTTGGCCGCAGGGTCTGGCTGGTGACAAAGTTTACAGAATTGTTATAGTTAGGAAATAGAACTTTAAAAAACATAGAAATTCACAGAAAAAAACAAAGGTTATATGGACGTTATAGTTAGGGACACATTTAAAACGTACAAAACCATAGAAATTAATCAGTTACAGCTAGAGTTAGCTCAAGTAACTATAACTCATGCCCTAAGGGAACTATAACTTGCACCCTCTCCATGCCCTGCTAATTACCACACAAATTATAGCTCTCATTACATCTTTGATAATATCATTGATAATATCAATGTAATATTTGCAGTAACAATTTTAAGGAAAAAACTGTGCATGGCGAGGAAGTGCGAGTTATGGTTACCTTAGGGCACCACTTATATTTATTTACATATTTACACAGTCTTTTGCCAATAGAATTTCACATGCCATCTGTTCCCATCACACATGATTAGTCGGAAAAAGTTGTTGACTATGTAGTTCCTTCTGTGTGTTCCAGCTGCAGTTCTGACAATTCAGCTCTGTCCTCCTCATCTAAGTCATCCTCCTCCACTGGTTTCTGCTCATCCTGGTCCTGGTTCCATGGGACATTTGTCTGTATATCAATGTTGTGCAGGATACAGCATACCAATATTATTTTTCATACTGTTTGTGGGGAGTACAGCAGCCGGCACCTGGATAAATTGAGGAACCTGAAATGTGAATTTAGCAGGCCAAATGTCCTTACCACTATGCCACTGGTCATGCTTAGGGCTCTGTTGTATTTTTACTGTTCCTTAGTCTGAGTATTTGCAAGCAGTGTCATCACCCACGCCTCTAGACCATATCCTTGGTCAGCTGAAAAGACAAAGGGAGATACGTCAGTTGCAAATATGACACAGTGGCTTTGTATGTCTTGTGACATGTACAATTGATGCATGCATTTGATATATGTCCAGTTTTGATGGTACCAGTATAAGGCACACCCCTCCTACATGTGGACTCTAGGGATTATTTCAAATTAACTTGCACCACTGGTGCTTGAGTGTTTGGAAGACACTTACAGTGCATGAGGCCAAGCCATGTGTACATGGCCAAGCTAATCCACTTTACATGACTTTTCCTGACCTTGCGTTTATGGAGTATAGCTTGGAACCTCAAGTTGGTATGTTCCCTAACTCTACGTCAGGCATGGCCTTCCAGGGGTTTTGCAGGGATTTTTCCCATGCAACACCCATGGTTCTTGATGCATTACTAGATTTGCAGTCATCTATAGACCTGGTTAAGCCTCAATATTTTGTAGTCCCTCAAGAGAGATGAAACATAGAGGACTATCTGTGTTACCCCTTGTTCTAACCTATTTCTATGTGTGCTGCATTCTGCAGCGTAAATAGGAAGATGATGGAACTTAATTATATGTTTTTGTGTGAGAAGTTGTCATTTTCTGTACATGGACAGTTATTCCAACAAAGTAGGCACCTTTGCACAATGGTGTACATGTGCCTGTGTTGGCACTTGGCACCAATTTGTGCACCTACACATGCAGTATGAACAGGACTGCACCATATCTAATTGATGTCGAACATGTTTGTCCTTAATTTTGAAGTCAGGGTTGCGCTGCATTAGGCCCTGCAAAAATCATGTTGGATATAAGGCCCTGAGTGGGTTATCAGACACAGATATGTCCATTGAGTCATTCCACATTTGCTGTTGTTACTTGCTATGTACTTACTAAATAGTAGGCCATTCGGATATTGGCCATTCTGAAATCTCTCATTGATTGAGAAGCGGAAGATGTATGCATCATGCACATTCCCAGGATATTTGGCTAGGGCGTTGGTAAACAGGCCACAATGATCCACAATGGCCTGGAGGTTCATAGAGTAGTTGTGTTTCCTTTTGCTGTATATGTGTGCCGTAGCTGCTAGAGGAACAAGTTGCACATGTGTGCAGTCCATGTGAAAAGGCAGCAATGATGTAGAATCGTTGTTTTACCTCCAGCTGCATGTGTTGTGCATTGGGGAAGATGAGGTACTATGGTGTTAAAAATATGATGGTTTCCAGGACAGTATTGAGGTACATGTAGAATGATGCTGAGAGATTCCAGCCACTTTGGCTGTCATGGTCTGGAACTAACCCAATGCCAACATGTGCAGCATGGCCATGAGCTTCACCTGTCATGGGTTTTTGGTGATCTGGGCAGTTCTTGTTTGGAGCCCAGGTGTTATCTGGTGTAACAAGTGGACACTGGATCGCCTCCATAGCTGGTAGTGGGTGATGAACTCATCTTCCCTTAGGTTAAGGAGGCTATCCCGCTGACGATATACACACTCCTGTCTCCTGCACACCCTTTGTGGTGAGGTGGTGGGTGGAGGTGCATGTGGTTGGGGTGGCACAAGTTGTGGTCTTTTACTTGCAGCTCCTAGCTGCAAGATGAAAAGCTCCATGTTGTCACTCGGCTTCCCAGACTGTTTTGTCTGTATGCTGTATTGGAAATGCATAATTTCCTACACCTAGGTTACTGATGCGCAGGAATTTTTACATATTTGTACACTTGCTGTAAAATCCAATACAATGCATCACTTTTAATTTTCTTTGTAAACAGCCATATGTCTGTTTGGCAGTAAAACGTACACAGGAACACCTATCATGCATACATTCATACTTATGTGACATAGCAGGATCCGGCATGGACCACTTTCGACGCAGGATGATTAAAAGTGACACATCTGCCCAGATGCATTAACTTGTAAATTTGGAGCACTAACTGCACTGCCAATGCGTACAATATTTTGATGCATTGGAGGCGCAAGCTCCTTGTAAATATGCCCCCTTGTATATATGGCATGCAATAGTGTGGCCCTGTTTACTTTTAATGGAAAAATACTTGGAAAACACAGCTGCTGGATTAGAGCATGTGATGCCATTGAAAATGTTTTAATAAGCTATCCCACTTAAAGTTCGATCTCACTTCATTATTTGATCTGGCTCACTTACATAGGGTGATGTCTCACTACTTTACAGGCTGAATTGGGAAGACAGGACTAAATACAGTAAAAACAAGAGTATCCTGAATTTAAAGAAAGGGAGTACTAAATGAACTGAATTAGGCTACAGTGAGTGCTGAATGAAACAAGCAGGAGATGTCACCCTATCTAAGTGAGACCAATCAAGTATTAAACTGGAATGGAACATACCGTTCATGAATAAGAATTGAGCTGGGCTATATGGATCGTGAAGGCTACAATTAGGAGATGTGGCTCTATCGAAGTGAGTCCTAGCTTATAGAAAACTGGATATTTGTATTAATTAAATGCACCTTTGTATCCTGAAGAAGGTGGGGTGAACCATCGTGAATACCACTGAAACACTGCGTTGACAGTAATTTTGATAGTGCTTTGATAGCATTTTTCATAGTATTCGGACATATGTTTTATTTTTTATATCTGTGATTATGTATGAGGGATATTTATGAAAGACAGAGTTGTTATTTATGGGCCTAATGATTTTAATATAAAAAGGAAAGGCCTATTGTGTTTATACTATTTTTACCATTGATGTAATATTTGATGCAAATCACATATGATGGTGTAATACAGATTCTTTTTGTTTTTTGGACATATATGGTTTAGAATTGTTTGTGCCTTTTCACCATTCACCAATAAGTAGAATAATCGCCAATCTTCTAAAAAAAGAGTTTTAGCATGAAAGGTTTTTTTTTTAAAAGCATACACAGACATGGTGGTCTGCTGTCCCCAGCGTACCATCATCCCTGTGTATTGCTCATTCCCAATGGGTCACAAATTGTGACCTGTCTCATGAATATTGATAGACGCAAATTGAGAGTGGCAAAAATGTACAATATGTGAGTCACAGAAGAAAATGGTCATACATCTTGCCCCAGATCCTTTGCATTATTTCTTTTTTTCATTTCAGAATAAGCTGGGTGGTGTAATCAACTTAATGGTAGCATGACAGGTGAAGAGGCTTTATCAAATTTTAAAGTGGTCTGAAATAGCATTGAAAAGGAACATGGCAATGATTGACACTTGGGTAGCCATAGTTCGACGCTAAAAGGAGGAGATGTTATTGGAGAAGTAGGATGATGCTTGATCTGTTAGACTGGCAGAAAGAGACCGAGGCAAGGGTTGATTTATTTTATGCTGAGTACTTATAGTGTCTCTAGAAGTGTGTGATTGTGATGGGGAACATTGCTGAATGCAACTGACATCAAATAAAATAATTGCAGCCATTTCTTTTCTAGGCCCACGTGGAGTTAATGGAGTTCTACTCTGGGGAATTCCACAGAGTTGGTTAAAAACTCTGTGGGATTACATGGAGTTCAACATGCAGCATAGTGCCACCTGGCTACCACCCTGGCTTATGTGCCTGATCTCAGAAGTGCTAGGCAGGTTCAGAAGACCTGACCCTGCTTAGCGCTTCCAAGATCGGACACAAGTCTTCACCTGCAGAGTTCCTTTCACCAACTGACCTAATTCACAAACTTGCTATGGAGGACCAAACATATCCCCTGTCTTGCACCAGTCCTGCAATCACTTCCTCTGCAGTTACACACAGCCTCAGACCACCCTTTCTTGAGGGCCTAGCACTAGTCATCAGCAAACCAGCTCAACACCAGCAGCATGGTATTTTCACAAACTGCCTAGCCTTGCTTGCCACTGAGCTCTAAGATATTCTCTCAGGCATCACACATCTGGCGGGGGCTGCTGGACTGCCACTCAGCAGCTGTTCCTCTCCCAGTCTCCAGCTCTGCCTGCTCTCCTCAGCACCGTACCCCATAACACCACTTCCTTTTCCAGGGACTCTGGGGAGACAGGTTCCTTTCAATTGGAGCTCTGACTGCACATTTCCTTTTTCCAAGCACAGACTTCCCTATCATATGCAAATCCTGTCCATGCCTAATGCCTGCCCCCATGTGCAAACAGAAGAGAAAGTGAAACGAGGACGGTCTTACCTGCCTCAAATCTTCTTTCTGGTTCCAGGGTCCCTGTTGCCAGCAGCCTGGTTCTTTGCCTCCATCTACTCAGGACAGTGAAAAGAGTGAGGCCTAGCTCCAGAGCTGGTGCCAGTGCGGCCCCTTACCAAAAGCTCCACGCTGACCGGCAGATTAACGTGTTGCCTTGCTTGCCACTGGGCTCTAAGGCACTCTCTCAGTCCACACACATCTGGCGGGGGCTGCCGGACTACCACTCAGCAGCTGTTCCTCCCCCAGTCTCCAGCTCTGCTTGCTGGCCTCAGCACCATACCCCATAACACCACTTCCTTTCCCAGGGACTCTGGGGAGACAGGTGCCTTTCAAGTGGAGCTCTGACTGCACATTTCCTTTTTAAAAGCACAGACCCTACCCCTCATATGCAAATACTGTCCATGCCCAGTGTTGGCCCCGTGTGCACACAGAAGAGGAAGTGAAACAAGGCCAGTCTTACCTGCCTCAAATCTGCTGTCTGGGTCCAGGGTCCCATTGCCAGTGGCCTGGCTCTCTGCTTCCCTCCGACCCCGGGCTGATGAGGACAGTGAAAGGAGTGAGGCCTGGATCCAGAGCTGGCCCCAGTGCAGCCCCTCAGCAGCAGCTCCACACTGACCAGTAGATTAACGTGCAGCCCAGTTATGGGCCTCAAAGTGCATGCACAGATTGTATGCACTTGCACTGTGTGGCCCATAACTGGGTGTCAGACTAGTTATGGGACACACAGTGCAAGTGCAGACAATCTGCGCTTGTGCTGTGTGGCCCGTAACACTAGTGCAGTGAGCTCCATTCCAGGGCTAGCAGAGTTTTTGGCCATACTCCACACTCAAAGCACAGCACGGAGTGCCAAAAACTCTGTTGGCGCAGCCAGCAGAGCAGAGCTCATTACCCGCCCTTCATCTTTTTTGTCCACTATTGTCTTTCGGTGATCCCTACAGAGATCTGAGGCAATTTTGTGCCCATCCCAGAGTGGAGCATAGTTTTTTGGTCTGAGTCTCGTCAGTTGCTTTCATTAGGATCTAGTAAAACTGCGTGAATGATGCCCTTCCTGTCAGTTTTTCATATGATGGTCTTTTTGAGTTTCGTTCTTACGTGGTTGAGGCTGTCCGGCTGAGTCTTTCTGATGGGCCAATGTATTTAGGATTTCCTTGGCTCTGGTGGGAAAGTGATAAAATATAAGTAGTTCTTGATCACTTATCACATGGCTTGCATCAGTGGTTGGTAGTAGGATACTCTTGGGGGTTTAAAGGGGATATAGGTGAGTTGGGGATCCACAAGCCCCCTAGATCTGACCAGAAAATGGAATTTAAGAGCTGTGAGTTGTTTGAAGGAAGTAAGAGTTGGGTGTCTGTTGGGTGGTATAATCCTCTTTGTCTTGACTGTGTTCAGTTGTCAACTTGATGTCATGTTATTGAGATGCAGCTCTAATATCTTATTTTCATGAAAATGCATTGGAATTACAGAGTTATAGAGAGTGAGAAGTCTTTTCACTTTTGAATTATCGGTTAAGGAATTCTGTGAGGATCCTGTTGTGTTCCTTCATGGAGCATCTGAGATTGGACATCCTGATTGCATAATGTAGTATTTTTGTTTTGTTGGGAAAGACTTTGTAGATTCTGTCATGTGAATGTGATTTTTTTCCATGGTTCAGGTGTTTATCTGTGTCTGTGGAGACCTACTGGCCTGCTCATTTACAGTTCTGCTTCTTTGCGTGAACCCAGATCGTCACACTAACATCCCAAGCATGTGCTGTGCTTGTTTCCATGTGTGGCTTGCATGTTAAATGCATGATGAGTATGAGTGAACTAGAGTAAAGGAGGCCTGTGGGATCACTTTTGGATACCACACGCCTTGCTGCCTTGTGCACACAATGGAGTTGAGATTATTTTCTCAGAGAGTGTAAGTGTACTCCTTACCTTCCTGAGGGAGAAGCCCTAAACACTGGATTAGGGTAAGAGAAGACTATGCTCTTTTAGAAATATCATCAAACCTTTTGTTGGGATTACCTGCAGATTAGCCTTTCTGAAGCACTTGCATTTGTGTATGGCAGGTGAGAAGGGTGGAGGTGTAGTCTTTGTTGTTCAAGGTGAAAGGGGGCTTCTAAGTGAGGCTAAACCTTTGACTTTCCCCTGATGACTCTTCAGTATGGCTGACGAGAGCCTCATACAGAAACCGCACACACCTTTGTGCCAGTGTTGTGGATGATCCAGGCTGAAGACTAACCTGCTGTGAGGACCATCTATTTGTACAAAGGCTGTGTCTAGAGAGCAACTTGGAGATCATACATGAAAGGAGAACCACCCCAAAACTCTTCTGAAAATGCAGACAAGGGATCCACATATCCCATCTGCTTTGGCTGTATAAATAAGGGCCAACAACCCCATTTGTTGGGATCAATTACTCTTAAACTCCTCAGAGTACTCAGACTCCTTGGAGTACTAAGAGGGGTTCTTTGCAACCAGAGCTGGAGTCATCTTGATAGGCTGTTCCCCTGAGAGGAGGGAACATCACCATAATCCATTTATTGCTTTAAGCGCTGGCTTCCTGTCTTGAAGGACCTAGAAACTAATGTGCGTGCTAAGAGAGGGAAGAAGCCAGCCAACCCTGCTGAAGAAGTGACTGTCCAAGAGGAGTGAGGTTCAGTGTTGTTACCAATGTGGTGGGTCTACAGAAGTAGAGGGCTACTGGAGAGTGATCTAGTGGCCTGGTGTCGGTGTCTGCAGGCCTCAGACTCTCTTGCGTGATTCCTATCTGGACTCATAAAGGTGTGGGTAAACTGAAATGCTGGGCCAATCTGTTAGCTCTTGCACATCCTGGGCCAAAACACCTCAACTGGTGTAGCCTGAAGAATCTGTTGCATCTGCACCCAGTGATGGAGTGATCCACAGCTCCTGGGAGACCTAAGTCCTCAACATTAATTAAGCTTTGGCCCATCATTCAAGCAATGAGGCTGGTGCATGGCCTCACCATTTGCTTGAGCCTAGCCATCTATGACCACGTCAACCTGGACCCAATCAGCCCAAAATGGGCTTCATCAGTCACCCGCCAAACCAGCCTTGAGAGAAACCAGCCCTCTCCTGAGCAGCCCTTTCTGGCCAAAGCTGCACCATTCAACTTCAACTACTGAGGAGGCAAAGATGATTAGTAGGCTTGCACTCTTCCCAAAAGAGGGTGAGTAAGCAAGGATTGAAGGAACAAGGTAGCTGCTTGAGAAGTTGATTGAAAGAGACTCTTTGGTTGAACCAGTGGAATAAGTTCAAAACACTGTGGCCCTCATTATGACATTGGCAGTAAATCCCACTTACCACCGTGGTGGCGAATATCCGTTTGCCATGTTATGACACACACACACCAATCCGACAGAATAAAGCCACATACATAAATCCG
This sequence comes from Pleurodeles waltl, assembly GCF_031143425.1. Lineage (NCBI taxonomy): Eukaryota > Metazoa > Chordata > Amphibia > Caudata > Salamandridae > Pleurodeles > Pleurodeles waltl. The sequence continues at coordinate 1,263,928,003 of NC_090444.1, read as the reverse complement.
CCAGCCCAAAGGTCAGTGATAAAGTGGCGGTCCCAACACCCATACCGTTACGCCAACAAAACAACCCCATCACATTATGACCCACGAATCACCATGGTGGACATTCAACGGCGATAAACCATTGGCAGTATATAGCACCGCACTCAGAATGGACACCCTCATACAAAACAACACCACATTGGCCAATACTAAAGACACACACCTGACACTCATACACACACCACACCCAGAGCACTATAAAACACACACCCACATTATCCACAACCCTTTACGAATAAAAATCATTGCCACAAGATTGACACCAAGACCACTGCGATGCCTAGACATACACACCACTTACACCTATACATCCCTCATGCATCCGACATCACACAACCCACCACATTACTTAACACACTCTCACCAACACACACCACACAACACCCATGTCCCCACAAAAGCACCCCTATTTCACTGATGAGGCGTTAAGGGTCATGGTGGAAGAAATAGTCCTGGTAGAGCCACAGCTGTTTGGAGCAGAGGTCCAGCAGATATCCATTGCAAGGAAGATGGAGCTATGGCAGAGAATCGTGGACAGGGTGAACGCCGTGGAAAAGCATCCAAGAACAAGGGATGACATCAGGAAGAGGTGGAACGACCTACGGGGGAAGGTATGTTCCATAGCAGCAAGTAACCAGTTTGCCATACAGAGGCCTGGCAGTGGGTCCCCACTTCCTCCCCCACAACTCAGAGCATGGGAGGAGCAAGTATTGGCAATACTGCATCCTGAGGGACTCACTGGAGTAGCCGGAGGACTGGACACTGGTAAGTCAACAATTACCACTTATCACCTCCCATACCAGCATGCCATCTCACACCCTCACTCCCATCACTCCACTCCATTCCACATACTGCACCTACACATATTACTAACCACAATGCCAAGTAGCCCTCCCAGCCCTGCATGGACACCCATCACCAAAGCAGGGAAACTAATAATGCCACAATACATCACAATACAAAAGCAAAAGGTGGCAGGGCAACACCAACGATAGAGGGGAAGCCAGGGATGTACAATATGTCACACACATGAAGGATAATATATCACTTACATCCCCACAGGTACCCCAGCCAAGGTCAGCGGAGAGGAGGTGCCACAACTATCCAGTCCCCCAACAGAAGATGCTCCCAGTGATAACAGTAACTCTGGACTTCAGGATCTGGATGACCTACCTGGCCCATCAAGGACCACTGGACAGCCGGTCACCCAAGCCCACTCACTGTCCACCACAGAACCTCCCCCATCAGGATCCAACACTACAGCACCCACCTAGCGTACCCACACCTCTGTCCCCGGGACATACCAATCAGCAGTGTGCCCACCTGTACAGGGACCCCAGGCCACACTTCATACCCAAGACAGTCTTGGACATGGGGTCAGTGGCAGTGCTCACACCGTTCAGGGGACAGAGGCACAGGCCAACAGGGACACTGGGAGGGCTGCTGTGCACCAGGGGGAGGACAGGACCAGGGAACCGACTCTCCAGGAGGCACTCTCCGAGATCCTGGGAGCCTATCAACATTCCCAGGACACAATGTGCCAGATCCTTGACAATGTGCAGGAGAACAGGTGGATGCAGGAGTGACAGTATCAGGGGATCAAGGAGGACTTGCAGACCATTAACACCACCCTGATCTCCATAGCAGGGGTGCTGGCAGACATGGCCAACATCATGAGGGAGGCAAGAGCACACCAGCAGGCCCCTACCACTAGCCAGTCCATTGACCAGCCCTCTACTTCTGTTACAGCTAGTGGCAGGAGGCCCCGCCACAGGACCCACAGGCCACCAGCACCCCTCCTCCTCCTGCAGTAGGTGAACCACCCCGCAAACGTTCCCTCCGAACCAGACAGAAGCCAGAGACACTTGCCAAGATCACTGCCAGGAAATGAGACTCTCCTGATTGTCCCCTTTGTGTCCCACTCAGTCACTTTGTCCACTTTGAACTGCCTTTGCTCCCCTTCCTATGGCACCTTGGACACTGCACCTGTGCTACAAACAGACTGAAACAATACCCTGGACTTTCCTCCATCATCACCCCATTCCATTGCACTGCCCCCTCAATTGCTTAGCACTACAATAAACACCCTTGAACACAACTTGACTACCAGTATTTTATGTATTGAAAATGTGTATTTATGGAAACATTCACATCTAGTGCAAATGAACTGTACACTGTGAGAGCATAGAAATAATTAGCTGTAGCTGTCTGTAGTCAGCACATCAGTACACAGTTGTTATATCACCAACAGCTTAAAATGACAAACCATAGGAGACAGTAAGTTGAGATGCAAAAGAAGTTAATGCCATAATGCTACAGCCACACAGAATACACCAATAGTCACAGGAATGTGCAGTTGCACTGTCTCACCTGTGTGTCATTTGAAGCACTGACGGATAACTGATGTTCTGTTGTCCTCACCCTCATCCTCAGCCTCTTCATCCTCACTGTCCTCAGGGTCTACTGCTGCCACAGGGGCCTCTCCAGTCTCATCCTCCTGCTTAAAAGGTACATGGTATCTGAGGGCCAGGTTGTGCGACATGCAGCAGGCCACAACAATCTGCAGACCATCTTGGATGAGTAGCACAGGGATCCACCTGTCAGATGGGGGCACCTGAACCTGGCCTTTAGAAGGCCGAAGGTCCTCTTGATGATTAATGTGGTTTGCCATGTGCCTCATTATAATGTTCCTCAGCCCCTGTCCTGGCATTTCTCATAGGGGTCAGCAGCCACAATAGGTTTGGGTAGCCAGAGTTACCTGCAAGTATTGGGGGAGCACAATTAGCCTTACACAATCCTATTGGGTTAACACCAGAAGGCATACACTAACATGCAGTTAGTGGGGACCAAGGCTCACCTGTTAGCCACACCCTGTGCCTCTGTAGATGGGCCATCACATTTGGGATGATGCTATTCCTCAGGACAAAGGCCTCATGGACCAACCTAGGATACTTAGCATTGACAAGGGAGATGTATTGGTCCACCAGGCACACCATCTGTACATTCAGTGAGTGGAAACTCTCCCAATTCCTGAACACCTGTTCATTCTGCGGGTGGACAAACGCAATATGTGTCCCGTCAATTGCCCTAATAATATTGGGGATATATTCCATTGCCTAGAATCCGGCCTTCACAGTGGCCAATTCTTCTACCTGGGGGAAAGAAATGTAGCTGCACATGTGTTTTACCAGGGCAGACAACACTCTTGCCAGCACAATTGAGAACATTGGCTGTGACATTCCTGATGCCAAGCCCACTGTCACTTGGAAAGCACCAGTTGCCAAGAAATAGAGCACTGATAGCACTTGCACAAGAGGGGGGATCCCAGTTGGATGACGGAGAGATGAGATCAGGTCTGGCTCCAATTGGGCATACAGCTCTGTGTTTGAGGACCTGTCCAGTCTATAGATGAGGATAATGTGCCTGTCCTCCAGTGTAGCTAAGTCCACAAGGGGTCTGTACACGGGGGCTATGTCTCCACCTCCTATTCATCTGCAGCGGTAGGTATCTAAGGGACACAAAAGTGAGTAGGCTATCACAATTGGAACAGTGGAACCTCAACTTCAGTATACTTGGTGCACTTATGTAATGAGACAGTGTTAATGGCGAGGTATGTGCCAATCTAATCTATGACGCAGTTAATGTTGATATGACTGTTCCCCCCCTGAAATGGCTACCGCCTGTCCTGTATGTCGGGACAGGTGGAAGTGAGGTAATTCCACTGACGTTGGGCTTCGTGGCGGAAGAAGATCTTGCACTGCCGTGCAATTGCTAATTGGATAATTTGGGCCCTATGGAGTACAGTGGCCAATGGGGATCTGCGCCGGCGGTGACGGTGTACACCACCGCAGACGTGACTGCCATTTTCTATCTTATTCCTCACTTGTTTCCTGATCTTTATCAGGAAAACACCTACACTGCGTGTGCTGCTGTGACCTGTGTCTAGAGCCCACCATGGCTTGTGTCTCCATCTCCTATTCATCCGCAGCGGTAGGTATCTAAGAGACACAAGAGTGAGTAGGCTGTCAAAGTTTGAAACAAATATACCACAACAGCAGTCCACATTGTGCAATCATGTTTTGGTACAGTGTAATTTAAAAGTATGTGCCTATATCCTGTGACACAGAAATTATCGATAGGCCTATTCACCCCCATGAAATGGCGACCACCTGTCCTGTGTGGAGGGACGGGTAGAAGTGAGGTAATGCTGCCGACAGTGTGTACTGTGGCGCTAGGCAGTCGTGAACCACTGTGCAATTCCTCATTGGTTTATATTGGGCCCTATGGGGTACAATGACCAAAGGGGATCTATACTGGCAGTGACGGTATGCACCGCCGCGGACGTGTACGCCATTTAATATCACATTCCTCGCTTGTTTCCTGACATTCCATAGGAGAGGACCTACACTGCATGTGCTGCTGTGACCTGTGTCTGGAACCTACCATGGCCTATGTGACCGGGGAAAGGGCCCCTACATTCACTTCGGAGGAGTTGGAGCAACGGTGGATGGGGTCCTACCTCAGTACGGACAAGAGAGTACACATTGGGCACGATGCATGTGGGAAGGATGCATGGGGATGTGTGTGCAAGCATCTTGTCATCAGGGGGAGCAGGGGAATGTCTTGTGGTGGTGTACATGGTGTGCGCAGGGGATGTGTGTACCAATGGTGATGGAAACGGGTATGGTGGGCCATTTGTGACAGGCTGGACTGTTTGTTTAAAGATGTTTTCCAGTCTGTATTGCCTCTGCAGGTCAGCGCCCATCAAAAGAAGGGATTATGGTGTGCCATCGCCAAGGACGTGCAGACCTTGGGGGTCTATGGCAGACGGACCACCCACTGTCGGAAACGATGGGAGGACCTGAGATGCTGGGCATGGAAGACCCAGCTGGGGATGGCCTCCCAACGAGTAAGGGGTTCCCGTCGGAACCTGACCCCCCTGATGGCCCACATACTGGCAGTAGCCTAACTGAAGCTGGATGGACGCTTGAGGGAATCACAGCAGCCACAAGGGGGTAAGTACAGTGGGTATCATAACAAATTTAGGCAGGTGGATTGGGATCTGGGGGGTGGATGTGAGTTAGTGGGTGCCCCTAAGGCCAGGCCAGACATTGCAGAGTGGGTCAACTCTAGGGTAATGGGTGTATGTCAAATACAGGTAACCTAGCTTGTTAGCAGTCCATTTCAGGCAGGGCATCGTAGGTCCCAGGAGGAGTGCGGTTGGCGGTGTGTGGCTCTCATCTTGCCTTAGCATCTAGCTATATCACTAGCAGTGCAATGCATAGTGCTTAAGCCTGTTCCCTGTGTGTGACGGTGCTGTGTATGGCAACTGTGGTGTTGGTGCAGTCATTGACCCACTGTTTCCTTTGTCTCTCCCCCCCTTTTTTGTTCTGTCATCCTGTCCTTGTGTGCATTAGCATCATCTGGCGGAGGAGCAGGGGCACCGGTGACAGAGAGAGCTGCATCCCACAGGACCCAGGAGGCAGAGTCCACCGACGCTGAGAGAACCAGTGGGACAGAGGGCGAGGGGAGCACCACGACGGAGACAGGAGGTGACAACACAGACTCAGATACTTCCTCCTATGGAAGCTCTCTGGTGGTGGCGGACACCTCTGTTACTACCCCAGCTGCAGGTACAGCTGCCACCCCCGTCCCAGCACTGCCCTCCCAGTAGCTCCTCAGCGAGTTGCCCGTGCCCGCTCACCCAGGAGTGTGGGCATCTCCTTCGCCCAAGGCACCTCAGGCCCTGCCCCAGTGAGCCCTGATGCCATGAGAGAGTAGGCTATTGACCTCCTGAGATCCATCTCTATAGGGCAACCAACCATTGTGCATGCCATCCAGGGGCTGGCATCCCAGATGCAGCAATGCAATGCATTCCTAGAGGGCATTTACAGTGGATTGGCGGACCAACAGAGATTGATTCAGGCTCTGGCCTCCTCTCCTATGGCAGCCATTGACCCTGTTTCTACCACCCACCCCAACTACCACTTCCCAGTCCAAGTCTCCTCAACCCCAACCCATCCCAGGGACACAAACTGATGAGCATGCACATAAGACAACTCCCAAGCACCAGACTTTATCCCACAAGCACTCACGCAAACATCAGATAGTTGCAGACACGACAACAACCACTGCCTCCACTGTCTCCCCCTTCTTCTCCTTCTCCCTCCCAGTCATGTCTACACTCAAACCTGCATGTACTACATCAACATCCACCACAGCATCACCACACCAAGCAGCACACACATCTCACTAGCAGACACCTCCACAACATCCATGCACGCATCCCGTGTCCTCTCCTACCCTGTCTGTCTCCCCTTCCTAAAGGACACAAACGCAAGCATTCACACACCCAACAGCCATCCACCTCACATCAGCATACTGCACATGCACCTGCACCCAAATCCAGCAGACATACACCTCCTACAACCACTCCCTCAACCTCCACTCCGATCACTCCTCCTCATCTAATCCCACTGTTTCTAAAAAGCTTTTTCTTGCCCAACTTAACCTCTTCCGTCCCCCTCCCTCCCTCCTGCCCGTAAGAGCAGGGTCCCAACAACCCAGCTCAGCACCTCAGCCAAACAGTCCACGTGGAAAGTGGTGGCACCACCTAGTCGTGGTGGGAAGGATACCACACCTCTAGCCAAGAAGGGGAAGGAGCCTGCACCTCCAGCCAAGAAGGAAAAGGAGCCTGCATCTCCAGCCAAGAAGGGGGAGGAACCTGCACCTCCAGGCAAGAAGGGTAAGTAGACTGCACCTCCAGCCAAGAAGGGGAAGGAACCTGCACCTCCTGTTTTGAAGGGAAAGAATCTCTTGAATCCTGCCTGGAAGGATAAGGACCACGGACATCCTGCCATGAAGGGGAAGAAGCCATCAAACCTTCCAGGAAGGGTAAGGAATCCATGCCCCATGTAATAGAGAGGACAAAGCCCTCTACTCCAGTGGAGGCTGTCAGGGTGACACCTCCACCACCACCAGCGGTCACGGGGCCCCCACCGCCAGCTGGGGAAGTGCAGCTATCACCACCTGCAGAGGCTACCCAGAAGGCACCCCCATCTGCCACCACCCCACAACCATCACCACATGCAGAGACTGCCCAGGAGGCACCTCCATCTGCCACCACACTACAGTCATCACCACCTGCAGAGCCTGCCCGGGAGGCACCTCCATCTGCCACCACACTGCAACCATTACCACCTGCAGATGCTGCCCAGGAGGCAACTCCATCTGCCACCACACTGCAGCCATCTTGACCTGCAGATGCTGACCCAGGAGGCAACTCCATCTGCCACAACACTGCAGCCATCTTGACCTGCAGAGGCTGCCCAGGAGGGAACTCCATCTGCCACCACACTGCAGCCATGACCACCTGCAGAGGCTGCCCAGGAGGCACCTCCATCTGCCACCACATATCAGCCATCACCACCAGCGGAAGACATGTAGGTCACCCTCCATGGGCTGCTTTACAAGGGGCGCCCTCCAGAACGAGTGGGGAAGTCACCCACCTGAGAGACTGTGGCCTTGCACTCCCCAGGATCAAGAAATGGTCATGGAGCCCCCTCCAGAACCAGTGGGCAAGTCCCTCACCTGAGAGACTGTGGCCTTGCACTCTTCAGGACAGAGAAATGGGCATGGAGCCCCCTCCAGAAACAGTGGGAAAGTCACCCACCTGAGAGACTGTGGTCTTGCACTCCCCAGGACCGTGAAATGGGCATGGAGCCCCCTCCAGAACCAGTGGGAAAGTCACCCACTTGAGAGACTGTTGCCTTGCACTCCCCAGGACAGACAAATGGGCATGAAGCCCCCTCCAGAACCAGTGGGCAAGTCACCCACTGGAGAGACTGTGGCCTTGCACTCCCCATGACAGAGAAATGGGCATGGAGCCCCCTTCAGGACCAGTGGGCTTGTTCCCGACTTTGGCTGAAGTGCCCCCCATCCTCCTGAAGTGCCTGCCCACTTGCAAACTGATGCCCCTGCAGAGTTCTATCCGGATGAAGTCAGGATTCAAGTTGGGCCTTGGAATGTGCCCTGTGGCCATGTGGGCCCTTTGAGCATTGGAGAGGACAGTTTCCCCTTGTGTACATCTGTACATATCTGTTTCATGGACAATTCGATTATTTATAAGCTGTTGATATTACTACATTTACCTTTGTGCATTCCTGTTGTCCTTGCATTATTGTGCCCTGTATCGGGTGCAAATTGGTTTTCGTGTGCAGTTGGACGTGTGTATGGTGTGTGTATGTCAGGTATGTGTTTTGCGTGTGTGTCACTCTCGTTTTCCTCCCTCCCTTCCTTGTGTTCTTGTTGGCTGTACTCACAGTCATTCTCTTCATCGGCGTTGGTGTTCCAGGTGGAGCATAACGTAGAAGATCATCGGAAAAACATGCAGTTCGTTTTCCATGGAGGCGTTGTTCTTTCATGTGTCTCTGATGGTGAGTCTTTTCTCTTCAGTGATGTGTTTCTGCCAGGCTTTTGATGGTGTTGCTATCGCCCTGGAAAAAGTGGCAGATTGTAGGGTCTTAATATGGTGGGTGGTACTTTGTCTCCCGCCTGGCTGTTGATAGCGACCGCCGGCATGCCTGGTGTTTCTGCCCTGGTGGATGGTGTGGTACATTGGCTGTCTATAGGAGTTATCACTGCCATGGTCATAATTTGGCAGTAATTACCGCCAGCCTCTTGGCGGTATTACCGTCACTTTATCATTCACCGCCAGGGTCATAATGAGGGCCTGTGTGCTAACTGAAAATTATGAGGTTACCATGCAAGTGAACCAAATCATGTTAGAAGCAGACCAAGGGATGAAGTGTTCTGGACCGTAAGAGGCTGGCGGAACGGGGCTAATAGCAAGAAGAGATTCTGATCTAAATTGTCAAAATATTCCTATCTGTAATATTTAATTCTACTGTTACTTTTGTTCTTGAAAGTCAAGCACTGGTTTGGACAACCATTTATGATACTAATGTTTATTTGATGAGTATTGGGCTCAAGCAGCCCTATAGTACCTCTCTGCGAAGCCTGTGACTGCTGAAGGGGTTGCACTTGGCCAAGTTCTAGACCATGACAGGATGGAACTTAGGGCATCAGATGCTAACAATCTCAATCCCCGCAGTTGAGGTCCAGTAGCCCCTTACTTGCCCCACAGCCTATAAGCTTTTCACCTCAGTCTGTGATTTTCTACCTAACGCATGCACCTGTTCACCTTCTCAACCCAACCTTCTCTGTAGGTGATTCAGGTGAGGTTGGCCACCCTATCATGCTCCTTTGGAGTAATCATGAGGCTATCCCCTCTGACATTCTTCTATATATACTTGACCTACCAGGAGAGCGCAATAGAAAGCCTTGATTGGCAGAACATGGAATTGTTGCTCCCAAAGATATTGCCTCTGGGATGTTTCATATCTTCAGTGTTAAAAATGAATAGATGATGAACTCTAAACCTTAGATTTATATTAATGCCTAATCAAGATACTGGACACCACCATTACAATGTGTGAAGAAACCATGATATGAAATAATACTGCATTAAAATGAGCGCCTCTTGGAATGCACACTATCTAATTTTTGTGGTTGATTGTGAGCTTTATCACAGACTTGTAGTGAAAACTATAATACTGCACCATAACAATTATGAAACCATTGTTGCCAACAATAAACAATGGCAGTCACAAGCTAACCACAATCAATACAATTCAAAATTGTGGTGTCACAGTCCTGTCACCATATAGATTACTCAGCTGTGAGAAATGTAATGTTTACTGTTAGACAAAATGGTTGGTTTAATCCTGAGTTAAGTAAGCTCAGACTTAACTTTTAGCCCACCTGCTTGAATGTAAATGGTGACAATCCTACAACCCTGTGTGAAAATACTGCAAGCACTGCAAGGTACATAAATGTAAGACCAGGCTTTCCAATAAAGCTTATTTTTTCAGAAAGAATACAAAACCTTGCAATTCATCCAAGCAGCTTTTCAGAAGTACTAAAAAGGTCCATCCAGTACAGTCTACTAACTATTTGCTGCTCATTGTGAGACAATCCGCAGGGACTTTTCCTAATTTTAGGAGGGTAAAGTTCTGAAGATAAGGGCAGAAATGTCAACTGAAAATTTCACAAACTTTCTTTCCTGTAAGTGGATGTCAAAAGTGTTACATTAGTGTTTATGCTTTGTCAAGTTAACTGGTTACAGTTGATTCTTTTTTAATGTAGGAGACAACATGCAGCCCTCAGATCCTCGGATCATCTCACTTGGAGGAAATCCCTTATGACCATCATATCGAACATCTTCACCACTAATATTTTAACCCCTCATTCCGAGCAGACCTAGGGGCATATTTATACTCCGTTTGCGCCGAATTTGCGTCGTTTTTTTCGACGCAAATTCGACGCAAAACTAACTCCATATTTATACTTTGGCGTTAGACGCGTCTAGCGCCAAAGTTCATGGAGTTAGCGTCATTTTTTTGCGTGAACACCTTCCTTGCGTTAATGATATGCAAGGTAGGCGTTCCCGTCTTAAAAAATGACTCCGATGCATATGCGTCGTATTTATACTCCCGGGCAAAAATGACGCCCGGGAGTGGGCGGGTCTAAAAAACCCGCATTAGCGCCGGATTTTAGCGCCTGGGTCAGGGCAGGCGTTAAGGGACCTGTGGGCTCAGAATGAGCCCAGAGGTGCCCTCCCCTGCCCCCAGGGACACCCCCTGCCACCCTTGCCCACCCCAGGAGGACACCCAAGGATGGAGGGACCCACCCCAGGGACATTAAGGTAAGTCCAGGTAAGTATTTTTTTTAATTTTTTTTTGTGGCATAGGGGGGCCTGATTTGTGCCCCCCTACATGCCACTATGCCCAATGACCATGCCCAGGGGACAGAAGTCCCCTGGGCATGGCCATTGGGCAAGGGGGCATGACTCCTGTCTTTGCTAAGACAGGAGTCATTTCAATGGGGGATGGGCGTCGTTAAAAAATGGCGCAAATCGGGTTGTGGCAATTTTTTTGCCTCAGCCTGACTTGCACCATTTGTGGACACCCATACGCCATTTTCCTCCTACGCCGGCGCTGCCTGGTGTACGTCGTTTTTTTCAACGCACACCAGACAGCGCCGGCGGCTAACGCCGGCTAACGTCACTGAATAAATACGGCGCCCGCATGGTGCTTCAGAATGGCGTTAGCCGGTGCTAATTTTTTTGGCGCAAAACTGCGTTAGCGCAGTTTCGCATCTAAAAGTATAAATATGGCCCCTAGTGCCTCCACAAAAGAAGGCGATTGTCACTCCTTTTGAAAAGTCTTCTTACATTAGGACATTTTTATGTATAGATTTATTTGAACATTCAGGAAGATCATACAAAATTATGCAAAATCATGCAAAAAGAAAGAACTTCTTACCTCAACCGTCACTGGAAATTGTACCTTTAGGATGGAAAAGGAATTGATCAGATTCAGCTTTACTGGAGCTTTAAAGGAGTAGCTTTATCTATGGGAATAAATGGTGAAAATGAATTAAATATCCATTTGCACAGGAATTTCCAATCATCCCAATTGGAATTTTACACTATTTACAATTCTGCACAAAGGGAATAGGAGCTGTTGAGGCATGTCACGTGATATTCCTGATACTAAACTTGGAAACCAACCCTGGGACAGCTTTCCAGGTTTTCAATAGGGAATGTTATCAGTAAGGAAAAATCATAAACGTATGGTCAGACAGACATGCAATTACCCAACTATACTTTCACATTTTTGTTTCAGAATAGGTCCCATAGTGTACTGGTTGCCCAAACAATGTAATGGTTTGCAGTAGACACCGTAAACATTGCAATAAAGTTGTTGCCACATTTTAATACATTTGATAATCATTTAAATGAAGACACTGAGGAAAGACCAAAATGTACGATTATTTACCGAGATCATCCACCACGTCTTCATAATCAGCACTTTACCAGTAAATTACAGTTACATGCATTTTTGAAAAATATGTTGGGTTTAGGTACATTTGAGAGATAAAGAAGAACATTTGAAATTTTGCAAATGGTTGGGGCTGTTGAACATAAAGGGTCTAATTTACGAAGCCCTTGCGCTACTGGAGCATCACTTTTAGCGATGCTCTGGTTTTCCAATGCCCTGCGGCATATGTATGAGGCGGCGTTAAGCCACTTTTTGTGGCTTAACACAGCCTTCTAAATACGGCTCCTTACATGCATCTCTTAGCATGAAAGGTGTGTGCAACGGGTGTTGCGGTCAGCATTCCACAGCAACATCTATTGCATTTTGACGCTGCCCCAGATTTACGATAAATCCTAAACCTGAGGCAACACCAAAAATGAATGTCACCCTGGTGGTGGCGTTAGCATGGCGCAATAGGGAGAAATACTTTTAATTCTCCTCGTTTTTGCTTTTCTATGTGCCCTGCATTCAACAGCACACATTGAAAGAGGAAAACACCATCAATGATTGTTTATGTGCAGATGTCCCTTCCTGCACATAAGCAATCATGAAGTTATGATTATTTGCTGCTTCTATGTGTTATGCGTCCTGCAGCACACATAGAATTAATACATTGCAATTATTTGTTGTTTATGTGCAAGAAGGGACATCTTCCTGCACATAAACAATTATTCCTTGCAGTTCAAGCACCCTTGCACTATGGTGAAAGGGTGCCTGCATTGGCGCTAGGTAGCTAATTTTAGCATCAGCGCTAGGGGATTTACAGCATTGCACTATATTTTTGCAAGTATGGCACAGCCCTGCATTTCTGAAGTGACGAAGATCGGCATGACAACTTTGGCACAGCGCCGTGCTACGCCGCTTTCTTGTAAATTAGGTCTAAAGTGACCAGTGGATGAGCTAAGTTGGTCTCTGGCACAGTTCCGGGCAGACTGGTGTCTTGGTTGCTGCAATATTTAATTCTGTAGACAGTGGCAAGTGGTTATTTGTCATTGAAACATTTAAAGAATGATCCAAATGTGCTTGGGAATGTGATAGCATTTTTGACTTTGTTAAGGAAATTACAGCTATCAACAGAACACAACGCAACAACATAACACAATGCAAAATAAGAACACAACCAGAACGTAACAGGGCACAATTGACAAAATAGCCACAACAGAACACAACACAGTAGACTTGTTACCACACATTGAAATAATGTAGCACGAAAAAAACCACAACAGATCACCACCAAAACAAAATTCAACACAACAAATATTGTGTCAGTAAAATATGTTTTGTTATCCACCTGTGCTGTTTACCATCTAGCTTAGCGTGACCGCCAGAAGCATGTGGCTTAGTCGACTAATGGATCCACTCAAGGGATGTGTATTGATCGCTTGGTCACCAGTGCAGATCCTCCGGAAGTCATTGAGCCATTGACTCTTCGGTGGTTAATAAATGACTACTATTCAATTGGCTATCAATAGTCATCTTTCAATACCACCAAGATACTTCCTTGTGTGTGTACACGTGCTTCACAAGTATGACTGTTTAATAATGTTAAATCTTCTTTCTCTTGAGCTTGACTTTCTGTCTAATGCACCCAGTTAAAGGTTACAATATTAAAACTCCTAAATTCAGCACCTTGGGAATTAGCTTTGGAATGCAAACTCAGATCGTGGGTAGTTGCATCCTGTCTACCTTTATGATATATTGTCTGAACTTACACCTGTTTAGCATGCATTTCCTTTGTCCTCCTCACTTGGAGTCATTTAAGTCCTTATGGCCATGCCTCTATACTTACAGATATATATTTTGGTTGAATTTTAAATTTGTTTCACACGAAGATAGTCCTTCCCACTACTCTAGACTATAAGTATGCACTGTTTTTTGTCTCCTGGCCGAATACTTGCGTCACTGTATGCATGCAGGTTTCTACGGTTTGCGTCACCACCTTTAGAAACTACCAAACACATGCTTTCAAAAGTACATTATGGAAACTGCCAGCTAACTCAACTGACATTTAAGTAAATACATTGTCCTCTATGCCAAAGTGGTATGCAACATGCTGAACAATAAAAAAAAAAAACTCAAGTCAAAACATAACCATCTGGAAAGCAGAGAGAAGTAATCAACTTGCCTTGTTCTGTCAAACATTTAGTCAAAATTGTCACCTGAGCACGGCAGATGACAGGTTATAGCAAGAGGGAGTTGGTTGAGTGTTTTAAAAGGGTTGGCAAAAAGGCAGACGAAGTTCTTCTAAAGTCGAAGGTTCCGATGCAGCGTTTTTTTTTAACACTGTGCACAAATTAAAATACCTCTGTTTTTTAGAGTGCAACAGAAATGTTATCTGACAGCGTATTACTTTGCACGCTAAAAGGAATAGTGGGCCGTGGTGATGAAAATCATATCTGTACTGTAAAACCAAGTTCACAAGAACACCATCAATATATTGCCTTACAATCTAGTGGTGTCGAAATCCTATCAGTATTTGTATCCCCCACAAAGACAGTGACCTAAGTTAGTTCTCATTGCCTCAGAAACATATTCCGTGAATGTGTGATCTGCTTCCCACAGGGCACATTTCAGAAGAAAGGCAATCAACGGAGCTGCTAGTGTTTTGTTTGCTGTACAGTCACAATTATAAAAACTGTAGAATTTCTTATCCGTCTTCAGCTGCATGACTGGAAGCCCGACCAAAAGCATCTCCAGGGACATAGGAATTAAAATGTAATTTAGAGGGCAAACACCTAGTGCATTTATAAATTAACTCACCAGCTAATATTTCAGAAACAATTGATATTACAATACATGTATTGTGAATGTGTTTACTCACAGAATGCCTTTGAGCGTGACAGGAAATAGAAGAGAATACATAATTAACAAAGTGGTCGTTTAACATACACATTTATCCATTAAAATGTTAGAGTCATGTTTTTATTTTTCGGAATGCAGAGGTAAGTACCGGTACTGATTATTTTCGAGGCAGAAGCAACCTTTGAAAGATAGAGGACAGAAATAGCGTATGTTAGGAAAATCTGAGAAGAGCATTATCAGATCATGGGCCAGATGCATCATGAAATGGCCTTGCGAATCGCAAATAGCGATTTTTAAGAAATCGCTATTTCCAAGTCGCAATAGGCCATGTATCACCATTGCGAATCAGAAATAGCGATTTCTTAAAATACGCTATTTGTGGTTTGCGAGGCCCAAATACCGAATCGCAATTTGCGTTCTTGCAAATTGCGATTCGGTAATTAAAAAACACAAATTGCGAGAATGCACACCTGGAGGAGCCTGATGACATCACAAGCAGGAAGTGAGTCATCCCAGGCAGTTTGCAGGTGCTACACCCAAACTAGCACTCAGAGAGAGTCAGCCCAGCCACAGTGAGCAAGTCTCTGAAGAAGGCAGCACAGCAGAACCACCATGGACACCTCTGCACAGGGAAAGGAGAAGGTAGAAAGGAAGCACAAACTAAAGTTTAGTGAGCAAGAGCTGGAGGTGCTCTCAGTGGAGGTCAGGAGCCATGACCGTTTGTTTGGCAAAAGCTCACTCCAGGTGCCTGAGAGTGAAAAGCGCAGACTCTGGGCAGATATCCAGACCAAAATCTGCGCTGTTGGAGTAGCGCAGCGCTCTGTGGAGGAAATAAAGAAGAGGTGGTACGACCTGAGGTCCCGTGCCAAGGAGAGGATGGCAAGACGACTGCAGGAGGCCCGGAGCACAGGAGGCGGACCACCCACAGAGACACCCTCCACCCCGATGGAAGACCTAGTGGAGTCCACACTCCTCCCAGAAGCAGTCAGTGGGGTCACTGACATTGACACATCCGGCGCACCAAGTACAAGTAAAGGTAAATGCAATATTGAAATGTAACCCCATATGGTTATGCACAAAAGCCCCTTGGGAGTTAGCAAGTAGGGCAAAGCATTGTGAGAAGTAGTCCATTCCACATCTTAGAAGCAGCACAACAATGCCTCATGGGAGTGGTAGTCCACAACCCAGAGCAGAAAGTAGCACATACAATGTAATAGGCAAAGCGACACACAGAAGACCACAACACCCACAACATTGTGATGAGAAGTAACTGTACGTTTATTACCATTGTGTGACCTTTATTGATACATACATAACTGAAATGCTGCATATTGTCGTTGCAGGTGGCCCAGGCCTAGCAGCTACAGCATGTGCCATTGCAGGGGAAACAGACACCGAACCTGCTTCTGACTCCAATACCAGAGAGTCACCGAACATAGCGCCCATCCGACGCAGGCCTAGGGCACTGCCACTACCAGAACTGGACCAGGACTCCGATGAGCAGCAGGATGACTCACAGACACCTCCCCCAAGTGGCAGATGCACTCGGATGCAGGAGCCCCATCCACAGCATAGCACAACACCCTGCAGGATGCCTACATTTGCAGGCACACAGGCTTTTGAGGCAGGTGAGGGACCATCACTGTTTGGTGGTCTGGAATTGGCTATGTTAAAGCAGCAGCGCCTGCAAAACAAAAAAATCTCTGTGTTACAAAGGCAGATACTGGCACACAATACAAACATGGGGGGTCTGCATCGCCAGCTGGAGTGTCTCAATGCCAACATCAAACAGCTGCATGAGGGACAAATCCAAGCATCGGAGGATACAAGGGAGCTGACTAGTGCAGTGAGGCAACTGTGTCAGGAGCTGTGCCACAACAGAGTAAGCCACTTCAGGCAGGAGAGACGTTTCATGGGTATGTTTGGTTTTTTTTGTCACTCTGTCAATAGGCTAGCAAATTCAACAGCCCTCATATTGCGGTGTGCTGTGGCTGCGCAGGTAGAGGCAGCGCACAGCAGTAGGGATGTGGCACAAGGACTGGTGCAGATAACTAATGTGATAGACAATATCATGGGTAACCGGTCAGCCACACCAAGTGAACTGGGACTGGGGGACACGGAGGGACACATCAAGCCTCAGCAGCTTAGCTGTGTCCACAATGGATGTCAGGCGTCGCAGTGCCAGGCACAGCACTGTCACTGAGGCAGAAAATAGAGGTGCCAGTGAGGCAACTGCGCACTCGAGTGGCTTGCGTGGCCGGAGGAAATGAGTGCATTGGCCACAGGGGACTGTAAATTTTTGTTCCATTACAAACTATGAAGGAATAGTTAATATTTGTTAACTGCTTTTGTTTATTGTTTCAATTACTTTTGTTGCTACTAGTGGAACTGTTATTACCTGACATTAATGTAAGAAATGTACTTACTACAAGTACAATTGTCAGTGGATTTGTGTTGTTCATACTTACATCTGAAATGGTTGTGCATGATGTCAGCACGCCTTTGCCTGCCCTCTGCTGCACTGGTCCGGTCTGCTGGCTGTAGGGGTGGTATGGGATCATCATCCTCATCAGATTCTGAATCACAAATTTCCACAGGTATGCCCCTGGTGATATCTATATTGTGCAAGATTGCACAAGTAGCCACTATTCTACATGTTGTCTCTGGGCTGTACTGTAGTGCCCCTCCGCTTTTGTGGAGGCACCGGAAGCGACTCTTCTGCAGCCCAAAGGTGCGTTACACTACGTTGCGGGTTGCCCTGTGTGCTGCATTGTATCTCCGTTCAGCAGGTGTTGTAGGATTTAGGTAGGGCGTCATCATGTAGGTGCGCACTGCATAGGCACTGTCTCCTGGAAGGAACAGAGGGTATAATGAGTAACTGAGCCATCTGACCTCAGCACACCATCAATGCACCAGTGTACATATGGACAATACCTAGTAGATATCCTTCACCAAACTCCCCTGCTAGCAGTCTTGTGTGAATGCCGCTGTGGCGAAAGATGTATGAATCATGTGTGCTCCCTGGGTACCTGGCCACAAGATCAGTTATGATATAGGAGGCATTGCATATCCCCTGTATATTCATTGAATGATGGTATTTACGGTTGCGGTACACATACTCTGTGGCTGATGGTGGACAGATTGCTACATGTGTCCCATCTATGGCACCTAGGATGTGGGGGAACTGTGCTATCTGGTAGAAATCTATTTTTGTCTGCTTTATTTCCTGTGGGGTGTGGGGGAATCTGATGTACTGGTGTATTCTGCTTAACATTGCGTTGATAAATGCATTGAAAAATCTAGAGAGGATACTCTGTGAGACCCCTCCAGCTGCTGCTATGACCCCTTGATAGCTCCCTGAGGCGAGTAGGTGGAGGGAGCATAATACCTGCACATGGGTGGGGATGCTATGAGTCCTATGTGTTGTGCGCTGCAATATGGGTTGTAGCTCAGCTATCAGGTCAAGTATCATGGCTGAGTTCAACCTGTACTTCTCAAATATTTCCTCCTCAGTCTGGTCAAAAAGTGTAATGCGCACTCTGAAAATGCGCTCCTGTCTCCTCCTCCCTCTCCTCAAACCTGCCAAAATCCTCATTCTCCTTGCCATGACATAGAGTACAGCCATTGTGGAAAAGAGTCTGAGGCATTCTGAGCCTCTTTATATGGGTTGCACCTGGTTACAACCTAGTTTCACTTGGTGGTATTTTGCATGTGCAAAATGCCATTCTGCGAAAAATCACTATTTGCAATTTTTTGGTGCATCAAATTGCGACTTGGTTTTGCGAGTCGCATTTTGCATCTTGCAATTTCCTACTAGAAATACCGAATCGTTAATTGCGATTCGGTATTTCATGTCGCAAATTGTGAGACGCAAAATGCGACTCGCAAAACGAAGTCGCAACGCAAAAAAACACAATTTTTGCGATTTCTTATTTTTGGTCTGCGAATGCCTTTCATGCATCGCAGACCACGTTTTTGCATTAGCAAACGGCCATATTTTGCGATTCGCACCATTTGCGAATGAAAAATTGCTTGATACATCTGGCCCTAAATATTTATTCTACAATCGCTTTATTTAGACAGAATCAGAGCATTTGATTAAAAAGTTATGAAAATAAAAATGTGATTCTGTAAATATCTAGCAATTGAAATAACAAGCTGATATGACTAGAATCAGGGTGAATGCATGGGTTGCCTGGCACTGGCATGGGGCCTCTTTCAAACATAGTTGAGTAGTACTGTATTCAGGCAGAAATTGAGTATAAGCAGCAACTTCCTTGCAACTGGCTGTCAGTTTTTTGAGCTGACCACAAAGTCCTCCGCTCTGGGTACATAGACTTCTGATAATCTAGCTGTTTAGTAAGTTAACTGCATGCTCAATGAACACAACAACAGCGGTGTTAAAGAAAGATCTAAATAACAAAAGATGGTGCAATGAGGGTGTATTTGCTATCCAGTGCCTCTGCTCACCTGTACTTGTAACTGTATTTTTTTCGGACAGATAGATATTTTGCACTAAAGGTTAACATAAAACTTATATCTACTGTTTCTCCTGGTGATTGTCCCACAATTTTCTCTGATTATACAATGTGGTATATTCAAGTATTTGATGAAATTGAGTCAATCAGAGTCTTCTTTAGAAAGAAACCAGCAGCTAAGTTTCAGCTCTGATGTACGTCTGATGGATAAACTGTGGTTTCACTCCTTTGAATTATCAGCCATGAAATAGTACAGGTTTGCCTCTCAACAACTATAAAAACTACAAAGTGCCACAAAAATTGATTTATTTTCTCAAGCTCAAAAAATTCTCAGAAAGCAGCTTTATAGACCATAAGAGAATTAACAAAATTGTGCAAATTGCAGTCCAGTATTTCTGCATCATATATTCAGGAATGAGTTTAACTTACATTTCATGCGGAAAAGGTACTTTGCCCCAGGCATATGCTCAATCTGATCAATACTTAGGGCCCCAATATGAGTTTTTGTGGTCCACGGGCCGAATAACTCGCAATGGTGGTTGGACTGCCGTGCTCCTGGTAGTTCGACTGCCAGAATATGATCCTCACAGTCGGACCGCGAGAAGACCACCACCACTGCCAGGATTAGGGATCACAATGGGTTGGTGGCAGTCAAAGTTGTGGTCAGTACTTCACTTTCTGCCAGCCTTTTCATGGCGAGGTTCCCGCCATTAAAATGCTGGTGGAAAGGCAGTGCTGGGGGCCACAGGGAGACACCTGCACTGCCCACGACCATGTTGTGGGCAGTGCAGGGCCCCCCTGCCAGCACCCTCAGAATGTGCACTGTCTGCTACTTTACTTTAATGCCAGTGAAATGCAGTTGATCATTCGCTTGGATCAAAAATTATCATTTGCTTTACTATTAGGTCTTTATTTCAAACCTTCAACACTTCAACTAAAAAGTTAAAAGGTTAACACAGTATGCAGCATCAGATCCATGTGAGGTCCTTCGGTCCTAAAATTAACAGAAATCTTCACTGGACAAGACAGATTCAGGATCTTTGTTAAAATTAGGAATCATATTAGAAGGCCAAAAAGGTTAGTCAGTCAGATTCATGAACAGCATCAATAATCAATAAAATAATGTGATGGAAGAGGATCAACACAATGTCCACCTCCAATCAAATGAACAGTCAATTCAACCCCATAAGAAAATAAACAAAAAGTATAAAGATAGAGCCAATTGACATACTAGCCAGGGATCTGCATGGTTTAGAAAAAAAAGAAAGGTCTACCACACATTCATGAAAGGGCACAATATGTAGGTTATAAGACTGTGAAAAGCACTTTCTGAACCTGATGTGAAGTTAGATCATAGGGCTAAAACAAATCATCATTCACATAAGAATGATACATGAAACAAAGAAAACGCTTTTATGGCCACCTATTTCACATCCATAACTAAGTATGAAGTCACAAGGAAATAACATGCCAATAGCAAACAATAAGAGACTCACAAAATGAATAGGGCACTGACCAGGCCCACGGAAAAGTCCTTGAGTTGTTACTGTGGTAGTACATCCTGACATGACTTCTATCCAAGGCACACAAGTAAATACATGTTACAAAACAGAAGCAAAATTTCACTTATTTTCTGAAATGAAAGAACATAGGAGAGAATACAGGCACAAGGAAGTATCTTTCACAAAACAATGAATTATAAATTCTCCAAAGCAACTTTAAAATGGATATTGTGCGAGCAGGATGATGCCTAATAATGCTAACCTGAAATCTAGCTAGTTTCATTGCAGCGCACTAATAATACCTTAAACACATCGCAATAAACATTTTCTTCTAATTATCAAAAACTCTTTAGCATTTGAGAGTGTGTGTGGTCAGCAATTTGATGAAACTCAATGCGGACATGCTTTGACATGCTCACTTGCACGTTGCTTTAATGCACTGAAGCAGTTTTGCTTATGTTTCTAACAAGAACCATTCAGTTTGTGAAACTAATAAAATGTGTGTGCATTTGTGTCTGTGTCTGAATGACACTCCTTCTGTAGAGCATTGTTTACTGTCTCCTTTGTACTAAAGCAAGAGCTCACCAGCAGCTGAGCCCTCCTTACCAATGTTTGGTGTGGGGTTAGTGAAAGGACTGGCCGTTCACTCGAGTCCAGGTAAGCAGGCTAAATCTTTATTTTAGTTGTATTCTTAAAACAGCTCCTCCCACCCGTCCTCCCTCTTCGGTCTCCGGCTCCAACTCTGCCGTAACACCAACCCCCCAACATTCCACACTCTGGTTCTTCGTTCGTCAGTTCCACAGCGCGAGGAACCAGAAGAGGAACCCAACACATCTCCTCCCTTACAACAAATTTTAACAAACAATAAAAACTATTTAATCCACAAAATAAAAAAAAAAAAAAAAAAAACCTTAAAACACAATCCTTGAAGAAGTAAAACTGAACATGAAAAGCATTCACAACAGACTAATCTGGCCAGTCTACTAGCATGTATAATCTTCTAATCTCACAGGAGCTTTAACAGTTCTGGATGAACGTCTATATGGACGCACAGGAAAATCGATTGTTTTAGATGCAAAGCTACCAAAATGCATAATGTAATCATCAAGTTTCTTAGGAGGTTTGATAGCCCTCTTAGTATGTTTGATCAATTTTGTTGTAAGTGGAGACTGTACTCCAAGACGTTCAATACTCTTGCCACTACTGTCCCTACCGATAATATGCTTTGCAGTATGAGGCTTGGTAAGGGATATCTTGTCCTTGTTCCACCATTTACCATCATCCAGTTTAACTGCACTATCACCAACTTGGATTGTTTTCTTACCGCTAGAAAATTTGGACAAACCCGTGTACCTTGGACACCTCACTCTCACTACATCACCAATCTTCCAATCGAACTTACGACAACGAGATACATGTGAACTCTGCACATATTTCTGTTGCGCGACTTGGCGTCTCTCCTTCACACCATCAACCTTATACCATGGCACACGAAAATGACCCATCCATTCTCTGGTCAATTTTGAGGATGGAACACGTCCCCGTAATAAAACGAAAGGTGACACTTGGGTATCTGAATTGTTAGTAGTGCGCACAGCCCACAACAATTTATCCAACTCGCTCTTGCAATGCAAACCACCCACCTTAGACAATTGAATATTGTCCTTGAGGACCCTGTTGAATCTCTCTACTAATTCATTACTCCTAGGATTGTACAAAGAGGACTTAGGGGGTGATTCTAACTTTGGCGGGCGGCGGAGGCCGCCCGCCAGAGTTCCCCCCTCCAGAATACCGCACCGCGGTCGTAAGACCGCTGCGGTGATTCTGGGTTTTCCACTGGGCTGGCGGGCGACTGCCAAAAGGCCGCCCGCCAGCCCAGTGGAAAACCACCTTCCCACGAGGACGCCGGCTCTGAATGGAGCCGGCGGAGTGGGAAGGTGCGACGGGTGCAGTTGCACCCGTCGCGAATTTCACTGTCTGCAATGCAGACAGTGAAATTCAAAGTGGGGCCCTCTTGCGGGGGCCCCTGCAGTGCCCATGCCATTGGCATGGGCACTGCAGGGGCCCCACGACACCCCATACCGCCATCCTATGGCAGTATGGGGTGTCAGAATCCCCATGGCGGCGCAGCGAGCTGCGCCGCCATGGAGGATTCTTTTGGGCAGCGGAAAACCGGCGGGAGACCACCGGTTTTCCACTTCTGACCGCGGCAAAACTGCCGCGGTCAGAATGCCCTGCGGGGCACCGCCAGCCTGTTGGCGGTGCTCCCGCCAACCCTGGCCCCGGCGGTCCATGACCGCCGGGGTCAGAATGACCCCCATAGTGTGTTTGATTCCTAAGAAATTCACAAATTCTGCAAATTGGCCTGAAGTAAATTGAGAACCATTGTCAGTCAAAATTTCATCAGGAATTCCTTCCCTGGCAAAAATTCCTTCCAACCATCGGATCATATTATTCGAGTCAGGGACTTTAACAAATTTTACTTCCGGCCATCTACTGTAAAAATCTATTAGCACAAACCCATATTCTTGAGATCCATATGATAAATTCACAGGCCCAATTATATCAATTGCTAACTTGCTCCAGGGTTTATCAGGAACACAGATCGCTTCTACCGGACTAGGAACTGTAATTTGAGATTTGTCACTGGCTGCACAATAGACGCAGTCCCTTACGAAGTGCTCGACACATTTATCCATTCCAGGCCACCAGAATCCTTCTCTGACCCTCCTTTTCATGGCACGCATACCAATATGACCCTCATGCGCAAGGTTCAAAACCCTATTCCTCATTCCCTTTGGCACAACCAACAAATTCAACCTGAATAATAATCCATTAATTACCGACAATTCATCAAAAACATGTTTAAACTTATCTTTAATATCACCATCTGGAGACCACTGTGACCACACATTCACAACTCCATGCACAATTGACTTGATCTCATCATCCTCTTCAGAAGCTTCCCTCCACTCTTGTTCACTCAACGCTCCATTCAGTTGCTCACCTATTATGCAGACAACAACCTCTCCATCTTCATCTTTGGGATTGGAATCCATAGATATTTCTTCTAAAGGATCAATGGTTGTTAATCTAGACAAACAATCGGCCAGAATGTTCTTTTTACCAGGAACATACTCTAACTTGAAGTTGTGCTCACGCAATTTATATTGCCACTTAGCTATTCGTGGAGTAGCCCTTTCCGCACCTTTGGCTGTAAAAAGTTAAACTAACGGCTTGTGGTCAGTTCGAACCGAAAACCTTGTACCCCATACAAATTGTCTAAAGTGGTTAACACCCCACCAACATGCCAAGGCCTCGCGTTCAATTACAGAATAAGTTGCTTCGGCACCTTTCAAGCTCCTTGAAGCAAATGCGACAACCTCCTCCCTATCATCCCTTTTTTGTAACAACACCGCTCCTAAACCTTTCTGACTAGCATCAGTCATAATAATAGTGTAATCTCTGGTATCAAAAGGTTTCAAGGGAATTGCTTGGGAAATCTCTTGCTTAATAGCACCAAATTCACGCTCACAGTCGGCATCCCACATAAATTTAGCATTCTTTTTCAATAATTTCCTCAGATTGTACTTTTTTTCCGAACAATTAGGTACAAATCTGGCGTAAAACTCTATTAAACCCATGAAGGACCTCAGTTGGTCTTTGTTTTCAGGACAAAGAAAATCCTGAATAGCCTTCACCAAACTCATCTTGGGTTTGATGCCATCAGCTGACAACTCAAATCCTAAATAATTCACCATGTATACTCCAAAACGACACTTATTTGAACTGAGAGTTACCCCCTTCAGTTTCAGTGTATCCAATACCTCGCTTAATCTATCATTATGTTCACACATATCCTTGCCATAAACTAGAATGTCATCCTGAAACGCCATCACACCACTCATGCCTCTGAACATACTTTCAACTGTCCTCTGGAAGACAGCGGAAGCGGAAGCCAACCCAAACGGCATGCGTTTAAATTGAAACAATCCAAAAGGAGTGATGAAAGCGGTGTAGTGTCTGGAACTAGGATGGAGACTAATTTGGTGGTAAGCAGAAGTCATATCGAGCAAAGAAAACATTTTCCCGCCCTTAACAGAAGATAACATTTATGTTATGTTGGGTAATGGGTATTGATCAACCCAAATTTGATCGTTAAGATCACGCAAATCCACACACATTCTTAACATTCCGTTGGCCTTGCGAGCTAAAACCACCAGTGACACCCAATCTGTGGACTCAATAGGTTCAATTATGTCCTGTGCACAAAGTTTGTCTAATTCTTTCTTGAAATCCTCCCTTAAAGTGACAGGGACTTTTCGCACTTTGTGCACCTTAGGTAGGGCATTGTCATTAATTCTGATTTTATGAGAAAACCCCTTGTATAACCCTACCTTATCATTAAAAATCTCAGGATAGCTAGATTCCCACTGTTCACACGTTACAGAGGATACAGGCATGAAATCACTTCTTGTTATAACTTGTTCAGGGTTATTCGGATCCAAAACCAAACCCAATTTACCCTGATCAAACCACCCCAACAGACAAGCATTATCCTTAGCAACATATATGGTAGCAGAAGTTGTGTTGTTCTTAAACCTGATATTAGCTTGAAACTCACCAATTACGTCAATTGATTTCCCACCATACCCAATTGGTTGAATACGTGACTGGTTTAAAATGATCCCACCACCTTTAAATAATTCTTTCCACTTGGAATCACTTAAGAGAGTAAAGGGAGATCCAGAATCAGCCATCATCTGAACTTGAATTCCGTTTACCTCTACCAAACAGAAGGGTCTTCTTGTACAGTGGTCGGTGAAACCAGTATTCACCATGAATACTTCATCCTAGTTACTGCTAGAAGAAGGCGAATTATTCGCATCAACATTGTTTACCTTGTTAGACTCATTGTTAGATCTGTTTGCCTTGCATACTCTTGCAAAATGGCCTTTCTTATAACATTTGGCACATATTTTACCGATAGCCGGACAAAACTTGGCATTACCCAAATGTGCAGTACTGCTACATCTATAACATTCTAATATCCTCGTAAATTTCTTATCAGATTTACAGTTTGAGGATTGTGGTGAATACCCCTTATACTTTTTTTTAACTTTAGATTTGACCGCAAACACATCAGACCTCGGAAAATGAAACTTCTTTTCAGAGATAGACATTTGTTCCATAAAAGAAGTCGTACTTTCAATTCTAGTGGCAATCTCCAATGCTTTCTGAAGAGTTAAATTGTGTGTAGATAATAGAGCCTCCTGTACCTTCTTATTATTTGTTTTCTCCACGAGCTGGTCTTTGATCATTTCTTCCTCAAAATCCTTGTAGTCACACAAAACCGCTAAAAGTCTCAAAGCACCAACATAGCTAGACGCGGATTCGCCTTCAGCTTGAACTCTTTTGTAGAATTGATGTCTCTCTAAAGTAACATTCCTGCACCTCTTTAATCTAGTGTCCAACGACTTAATTGCAGTCTCGTACTCATCTTCGATTCCATCACCTTCGCCCACTGCAGTTATCACGGACACCTTAGGAATATATTTTAAAATGTTCCTACCCTCATTACCTAAACAATGCCTCAAAATCGCAAACTTCCTCTTGTGAGTGAACGATTCACCCTCAAGGGCGTCTAAATATGCTTCCCATATTGCTCCCAATCAGCATCAGGAGACGCCAGATTAGGAACAAAAGGAGGAGGTGGAGAAATGGACTGTTGCATATCGTAATTAAAGTAACGTGACAAAATACAAGGTAATGTAAAATTCGCAAAAAACACAATTATATAACATTATATGAAGCAACAATGCACTATAAAGATGTGTGTAATCAATGACTGTAGCAAGAAGACAACAAAACTACATAGTTCATTAATGTAAAGCGGTAGAAGAAGCTGTCATGAAGGAATCATTAGCAGGTGGAAGTAAAGTTCTCCTCCCTTTGAGAATGTCCCAAAGATGAGCAAGTACACCTCTCACCAATGCGAACAAGCGTCTCTGTGTTCCGCGAGACCCGTAGGAGTGAAACGATCTTCCTTGGCGTGCCGTTGCCAAGGAGACCACGAAGACACTGGAAATGCGTGAGCACGTTCCGCTGCGCTTGGAGTGCAGTTGCCGAGGCGCGAGCACGCACCTCGCGTCTCAGTCTCCTGAGACCATTCCGCTCCGCCTAAAATGCAGCTGCCAAAGCGCGAGCACGCCGCTCGCGTCTCAGTCTCCAAGGAGACGGCCACCGGAGCAACGTGGGTTCCTTCGGCGTGCCGTTGATGAGGCACGAGCACGCTCCTCACACACAGTGGCACATACGGCAATAAATCCACAAAAAACTGGACTCCAGACGCCATGTCCCGCGAAGGCAAAGAACCAATATTCCCCCAATTGGAGATGCAAGCAGGAAGGTATACGGCACCTTACTGGATATTTGCTTGCATAGAGGAAGGTAATTTCATCTCTGGAAGTCCTCGTCGCCACTGAAAGGACTGGCCGTTCACTCGAGTCCAGGTAAGCAGGCTAAATCTTTATTTTAGTTGTATTCTTAAAACAGCTCCTTCCACCCGTCCTCCCTCTTCGGTCTCCGGCTCCAACTCCGCCGTAACACCAACCCCCCAACATTCCACACTCTGGTTCTTCGTTCGTCAGTTCCACAGCGCGAGGAACCAGAAGAAGAACCCAACAGTTAGATACACGGATGGGTTGCTGAATGGATGCTGAATTATGGAGATATGACTTTCAGCCAGTAAAGTACACACAGGAAATCTACATGACTTGTAATATTCTTACAAACTATTACAAACAAGCTGTTAAACAGCTGGTGATAAATAAGACAGGGATTAGTTTAAGTAGCTCAGGATGGTCTCTAATCTTCGTTCCGATGTTTATATTAATTGCTAAACTGTACACAACATGCACAGTTATTTTAGTGCACGTTGTCTGCATTGAATAGTGGGTAATATATAGCCACTCAAAGTTAGATATCAATACTTGAGTGTGGATTGATTTCCAGGATTGGGGGTCTATTATGACACCTGCAGCCACGGGGCCTCTGATAGATTATTTCCGACTCCCGACACTTTTAATTATGAGCATAAATGATTGGAGAGAACTGAAAGTAATGTGGCAGCTTTCCTTTTTGTCCAAAAATGACATGATGTCCTTATGGGGCTAAGGAAACCTGCTGGTAATGACACTAACAATTTTGGAGCTTATAAAACAGACACGCCAGGAGAGCTTCAGACAGTGCACTCCCCTCGTCTCCATCATCCCCCATGGCCCCACCCCTTTTACAATGAAACAATAATAATCACAGTTGTTAAAGGCTTGCTCATGCGAGGGTGACACTCCTCTGCCAGAGACGAGGAGCACTGCTGAAAGGAACATATTTGAGTATAGCGCAGCCCACAACTTTTTCAGAGGAAGTTTTCTTTACAACATTGATGTACAACAAGCTGCTTGAAGACATGTTTTGAATACTTTTAAACAATCATATTCAAAGGCTCATGAACAAACTAGATCGAAGTATTTGATAGCAAAATGTTAAGACATGAATAGCCTGATTTTAAGGAGGGGCAGAAATGGTACATTTGTCCCGAATGTCACTTACATAACTCCAGTGGCACAACCAATATATTGATTTTTAACTTAGCAGACTTTCTAATAGTATAATTCCCCCCAACTCACTATTAGGGCTGCCAAAGTGCATATGTAACTCTGCCAAAGTGATAAATAGTGCATCCATTGACTAAACTAGCATGACTGATCTTCCTCCATATTTGGTAGAATAACCTCCATGTTGGATTTAGATGAAAGGTAAGAAAACCTTTATGTCAATTTGGTTTAAGCATTCACTTTATGTTACATGGCACATGGCATTAAAAAAGACAGACTAGCAGGGGTGTGGCCAGGGACCCGTGCAAGATGATTGCACTGTAACATGGCTGTAACACAGCTCTGCAGGCCAGGAGCCATTATCCACTGAATATCCTAGCATCCTGCCCACAAAAAGCAACATGCGATGTGGTGCAGGAATGCACTAGGGGGCCAGACCCTGCTGATCATAGTTGACATTTGCCTCCAACCTTGGCACTGCCGTCAGTTTGATAGTGACTGCTGGCCTGCTGCTGTGGCAGTTATGCTAAGATGGCATAGACATGGGGACTAGCGAGTGTCTCAGAGGCCTCTATCTGACAGCAGGTTCTTCCCTGATGGCCCTGCCGACTTAAAGACTTGGCTAGTTGGTGTAGAGTGGAAGAGTGTGAAATCTTCCATCTGATTGCTGTCCTCTGGTTTCTCACAGTGCTACAGTATCTGTAATCGGTGGGCTGCAACCTGCGACTACGTACTAGTGGGAGTGGTGGCCCTGCCCTGCACCTGCTGTGTACGTGACCCTATTTTGCTGTTGGGGAGTGCCGACAAGTGCCCAGCTTCTGCAGGTACTGAGGAGGTGATCAGCAGATCAGATTGCCGTGGGTCTGCAAGGCCAACCAGGACTGCTGAGGTAAGCTGCGTGACCCCTCTGCTGCCCGATGCTTGGGCCCAGGGCATTGCGCCTCTAACCGCCCATGCAACCTATTGACTACTGCAGCACTAACAAGCCTTTTGTCTTTGGATTTGTGGACTGTGTGGACACTGGGGACAGTGCCAGTAAAACATGCCACTACTGCATAAGCCTTCCCCAGACCAGCCTGAGTGGGGGGTGGAGCATGAAGAACGCTTTGCCCATTTTAACTGCTCGGTCGTTCCAGGCTTCGACACCCAAGCATACGGAACAGTGCCCCTCTACTGGTTTGGCCCTGGTGTATGGTGGCCCCATTTCCCCAGGGTTCCCCCTTGGCCAATGGTGGGTGATACTTGACCTGGCCCCTGCCTTAACATTTGTGGTGAAAATCAGCAAAGCGCACTGAGTCTGATTGGCCTACATTCATCAGACGCCAGTGACCAATTGTCCTACATTCATCAGATCAAGCGACCATGCACATAGATAACAGGGGTGCCTTCTGTGGTCCACTTGCCTACCCCTTTTGTCCCACCCTGTGGCATCCAGAAGTGCTGTGCATCAACACCTGGACTCTATCCACCTGAGTGACACGGTGGCAGGTAGTGCACTTCAGTTGGTGGGATGAATGAAGGTTAAAGGGATCTCGGGCACGCAGTCTGCAGCTTTTGATCGACATGATGGGGAAGGTGAATAAGTCCCAACAGCGCCTCCGTGGATCCTGAGACTGAGTTTTCCCGCAGTAGAGTCTTGAGTTGATAGATGGGAAAATTGACAAACTGAACCTCCAAATGGTTGGCCTAACAGCCAAACTGGACAAGCACAATGCACGTACCAAAGAAATGGAAAAACACCTATCCACAACAGAAGATGACATGCATGGGATGAAGGATGAATGCTTAAACATGGAGAAAATTTTGTCAGTAATACAGGCAAAAAATTAACAATAACCTCTGTATCACAGGCATTCCAGAAACAACCAATACTGGCAAAATTGAACTACACAATGAAACCTTGCTGAAAGACACCTTGATTGCCTGGCATAGGCATAATGTGGTGCAAGGTGTTACAAAGAGGCACATTGCTAGCATTGCACCACTTTGTAAATATGGTGCATCAGAAATGCATACCTAACGCCACATTACTCAAAGGCTGCTAGATATGTTGTATTGCAAAGATCAACTAGATATCTATG
Source organism: Pleurodeles waltl (assembly GCF_031143425.1). NCBI lineage: Eukaryota > Metazoa > Chordata > Amphibia > Caudata > Salamandridae > Pleurodeles > Pleurodeles waltl. Next base: position 1,263,897,543 of record NC_090444.1, on the reverse strand, counting down.
CTGAGGAACTACTTTCAATGTTGCGACCCAAAGATATATGGAGCTCACTAACGTCCTACCTGTTGTTGCAAACCAATATTCCATGATACACTGTGTTCCAGATGACAGAGACCTGCTGTGCAGTGAGTTTGGATGTGTTCATTGATATCTGTACTGGTTATTCATGAGGAACTGAACCTACGCGATTCTGACTACATATGGTGATTGACAACTTACTGGTTATCTATGTTTATCATTTCAGAAATCTCAATTAAAAAAATGAAAGACTAGCAAGGCCTGCCTCGCCTATTTGTTCCCTTATTTATTTATTTATTTATTTATTTATTTACTGTCTCTGTGAAAAAGCTTGCAAGACTTGCACTTTACCTAATTGTTTTAAATATTAGGATGAATTTGGAGAGACCAAAATACTCCCCATCAGACAAATTGAAAGTTCTCTTTTGATTACCTTTCAAACAATTTGTCTTTTACTTTCCAATCCTCCATATTTGTCCTATTCTTGTACTATGCCTATTTCAAGCCCCAACTTCTCATCTCATATTACCATCCATTCTTGCAGCACAGTCCCCCGCAAAAGAGATCTCATCTTATGCAGTGTCTTAGTAGGCAGGTAACAGTCAATGCAGATTGTGCTATATTTATGAATGTATCACATAGCCACAGTGGCTTGACAAAAAACAGATAGAATTTTTGCTTTAAATTACATGTATAATTCTCATGATAATCGAGGAAGTTTTACTTTCTTCTCCATAGATGTTCATCTGAGTATTTCTTCACAGATGAATCAAAACACAATTTATCAACAGAGAATGCCCTAGGAAATCCACATAATAAACCTTGTTTGCAATGTTGTAGTCTGGGAAGCACAGATCATGTTCGCAATTCATGGCAAAAAGTTCAACTTTATTGTTGTCATGGAGATTTGGGCGAATATAGACTACAATGTAAATTCCAGTCAATACTCTCTTTACAGAGCAGTTGCAGAATATGGGCCTCATTACGAGTCTGGTGGTCACTATATCACCAGACTCGCAGATGGAGGTCAGACCGCTGCCCATGCGGCAGTCTGAGTGCTACATTATAACCCTGGCAGTTGGGCCGCCAGCTCTGCCAGGATCAGAGATCACGGTGGTCTGGCAGTAGGTGGCGGTACTATTCTGCCAGGGCAGCGCTGCAAGCAGTGCTGTCCTGGGGATTATGAACTCATTCTCCGCCAGCCTTTTCATGGTGGTAGCACCACCATAAAAGGTTTGGTGGAGAAATGGTGTATGGGGCACTTGGCATGGGCAGTGCAAAGGCCCGCCTGGCCAGCACCATCGCAATGTTCACTGTTTGCTCTGCAAAGCGTTCAGTAAACATTGCGAGGGTGCTGGTGCATCCTGCAGGAGACAGCATTGCAACTGTCTCGATTTCACAAACCCTAGCAGGAAACTGTTAATGGGGCTGGCGGTAAGGTAGTCTCTGTGGCGTCAACCTCCCCATCAGAAGTTCATCAGATGGTGAAAACCATCCGCCAAACTCATACTAACCCACTATGGGGCATATTTATACTCCGTTTGCGCCAATTGTGCGTCAAAACATTTGACGCACAATCAGCGCAAACGTTGCCCCATATTTAAACTCTGACGCCCGAGCCCACGGATGACAAAAATCCGCCGTGTGCATCATTTTTTGGATGCGGCAACCCGCCCTGCGTTAATGATATGCAGGGTTGGCGTTCCCGTCCAAAAAACAACGCACACGGCCGTGCGTCGTATTTATGCTTCCGGGCAAAAATGACTCTTGGCCGGGAGGCGGAGCAAAAAAATGACGCAAAGCCCGATTTGCGTCAAAATTTAACACCTGGGTCAAGGCAGGCGTTAAAATGGGGCAAACACACCTGTATTTAATCAAAACACACAGAACAAACAGCAGAGCAGCAGAGCAGCAGAGCAGCAACAGGGAGACATGGAGGTGATCTTTATCCAGCGTGCACGTAGACGCAGAGCCCAGCAGCAACAACACCAGCTACAACAACACCAGCAGGGACCTCAAAAGCAGCGCAGAAGGCAGGAGAGGATATTCCGCCCAAGAACAACCCTGCATGGCCTCAGGGAACACAACATCATCCAGAGGTACCGGTTGAACTGGCAGGCCATTCAGCAGCTGTTGGGAAACATTGAACTGCAGTTGGCCCCCACTTTAGTGACACCCCTCACTATCCCAACAGAAACAAAGTTGCTTGCCGTACTTCACATGCTGGCAAGTGGCTCATTTCAAACAACTGGTGCCCTGGTTGGCGGAATATCACAACCATCATTCTCCGCATTTCTGCCAAAAGTACTGGATGCCTTCATTCGCCTGACACTCCTCCACATCTGCTTCCCTAACACACAGCAGAAGCAGCAGGAAACAAAACAGGGGTTCTATGCCATCAGTGGCTTCCCACACGTCCTTGGTGCAATCGACTGCACACACGTACGCCTTGTGCCACCTGCTGCAACTGAACACCTCTACCGCAACAGGAAGCACACACATTCAGTCAACGTGCAGGCCATAGTCGATCACCCCGGATTGATCAGCAACATCGTGGCTAAATATCCTGGGAGTGTACATGACTCATTCATCTTCCGTCACAGCACCATCAACCAACACTTCCAGGATTGGATCGTATGGCAATGGACTACTTGTTGGTAAGTACAAAAACCTACTTATATACACACTGCACAGCAACCCTCTAGGACACACATCACATACACCACAACAGCAACATCTAGACAGGAACACACTGAGGTCCTTACATCACTAGCCATGTTTCGTATGTCACCATTGAACCTGTCACACATTGGAATTTACTGTAGACATGTAATGTGAAGACATTAATGAGTGTGGTTGCCTAAATGACACCTTGCAAATTGTAAGTATCACAATAGCCTTTACATTAATACATTGCATAAGTTTCAAGGGGTGGGATGTACAGGGTACTTTGATATGAACGTGTTAACAACACTTCCAAATTTAAATGTGCATGGAACTATCATCTCACCCTCAGTGAAGACACACGGACACCTGTATCACAAATCACAATGCTAGGGAGGGCACACTCTACAGCAAATCCCAAAACATACTGCTGACAAATGGTTAGCAGACAAACACTTGCTCAGCCAAGGAAAAAACACAATGCAGATGGTATAGCCTACAAGTATAGGATGTCACATTAGTACACAAAAGAGTCACAGACAACACAAGACAACTACTGCCATTAAAGGTCTTTTCAATAGTGCCAGCTACATCTAAATGATCCCATTCTGTGTTTTTCTTTCAGCTGATCAGGGGTATGGCATCCAGCCATGGCTAATGACACCATTTGGGAACCCGACTACTGCTGCAGAGCGGGCATACAACGATGCCCATAAGAGGACATGCAGCATTGTCGAACGCACCTTTGGGATCCTAAAGTCAAGGTTCCGCTGCCTTGACATCACTGGCGGTAGCCTACTATATTCCCCAGAGATGGTCTGTAGGATCATACTCACTTGTGCCATATTGCACAACATTTGTGTAAAAAGGAACATTCCCCTCCTGGAACCAGACCCATACATGCCTGAAGACGACGAAGAGGAGGATGCTGGCCTGCAACTGGAGGGGGAACAACCAAACACGGCTGCTGGAGTGCGTAGGCGCCAACACATTGTAAATAACTTCTTTTCATAATTATCACTATCATCACTTAATGCACTATTGTAAATAAACACTGATAACAAACACCACATCATGGTTTGGCCTATTCTTTTCTGCCCACCTTTAGCTTGAAATAGCTGAAGAAGAATGTCGTCTCATTGAGCAATAATGATATAACAATCAGGACACTAAAAAATACACCACAAATGTAATGGCCACCATACAATGGTCAAATACACACACCATGTAAATGACATACATCCTGTACAGTTCACCTTTGAAGGGCAATAGCTGAGGACCACACATATGACTCACATACATATAGGAAACATGGATCATCGCAGCAGATGGCACACAACTAAAACACCATCACTCAACTAGCGGAAAACAGGCCTCATACATCAGGCAGTTCACATGCTAATGCTTCAGGAACAGGAATGTAGTACTAGACTCTTGCCAACAGTAATTCAAACTACTTACTATCATTGCAATGACTATCTGTCACTAGAGTTACACATAAGCAGAACATACACAGCACAAGTGCTACACCTATGACAAGCATCCAGCACATCACATCCCATCTACATGTCAGCCCTTTTCTAAAAACATTACACACACTTGCAGCTGCTCACACCCCACCTGTCTGAAGAGGTCCCTGGAATGCCGATTTGTGTACACTGAGATTCCCTCATCTACACACACACACTCACAAGAGTCATCCAGTGTGTCACACCTTTTACTATGCCTACCAGTGTCATACTACCATCTCACTGCATGGAACACAGCTCATATAATACACTGCCTTGGAGTTTATAAGGCCTGGTATCACCTGTAGATTGATTCTTCTGTGAAAGGTACTGTGGGCTATTTATCAGCAAATACCATCTGACAGGACTAGTGAGACACAGATGGAGGCCACACCTGTGATCCCCTCCATGCACACCACCCAAATGTACATGCCCCGTCCCTGCAGATGCCTCCTACTGCATACATGTTTGAATGTGAGCTATTACATCATTAAGCTTTGACACAAATGTTGCTGTTGAAAACTTTATCTGGGTTCATGTGTCACCTTCAAAGCAACACAGGACATACACAGTGTGACATCTCAACTGTCTACTGCTCCCTCTGACCAGTCCTAGTCAGAACACGTGATCATGCAATTACTGAAAGAGCTTGCTCCTGATTGACCCAGCATCCTGTCAGCCTGACTGGCACCTGTCCGTGGGTCACTCTACAGATACCTGGGGTGCACCTATGGACCACACGTGCTGTCCAAAACCTTTTGTACCTCAGACACTAATTTGTCATTAGCCTCATCAATGTATACTCAAATACATAGTAGTGCATCATCTGACTGTCATTTGCATCCGATTTGTGACAGTGCCCATGAGTAGCCAAATCTTGGCACTTCTGTTGTCTGACCTTCATTAATGCCTAAACTACAAAGTGTGACAGAGGACCAGGACCATAGTGTATGATGGTGTAAATGGCCTCCATCAAAGCCAGCAACCTCAGATAATGTCCATGAAAAGGTTACACATATGAGGACCCTGACTGTTCAAAACGCTGAGTAACACTTTTTTCAAATGATAAAGATGAGTCGTGTGTTGAATACCAGCCATTTACTTCTGCACAGAGGCTATGTTGTTTCATGATACATTACCATCCACAGAGGCCAACTGGAGTAGAAATGTTGCAATTACACATGCCAGATCCAGACACCTGAGACATTCTCTCACTCAGCACACCAAGGTTGCCCAGTTGAAAGTCTCATTACACGTGTTCAGTGACAGGGTGGGACCATCCATGTGTAGGTGACCATGTCCTCAATGGCTTCTCTCCATTTTTGCTACAAAAAATGCCCAATTGAAACAAGATTATCTGCCACTAACTTATGAGGAGACCTGGAAGTTACAGTGACAACATACACCCTGACAGTTGATAGTGGATCTATATTGGACCACACACATAAACATGTACCATCCAATCAACAAAATATTTGCAAGCAGCCGATCACAGTAGTGTCCCAGTTGTAACCTAGCAGGAAGAATGAAACATGCCACTAAACCAGGTAATGCATAAAGGGCCACATACATCAACAACCTATTTGTCATCAGCACATGAGGAACGTTGAGATTTAGCTACAAATATCAATGCAAAATGGTATGTCAGATTTCTCCAAATATTCAATAGGGCAAACGTCAAATGGGCAAATGGGATTACAGAATGACAAACAGTGAATCATACCCTATGTGCTTCCATGAGCCTGCTGCTGCAGGTTTAGCATTACTGAATGTGGGAAACCCTTGGATAAATTAGCAAGTCTGGAAGAGCAAACCCTAGGGTGCTGGGGGCCTAAGTCCACCTCTACCGCCCCCCAAATATACATTATATATGCACATGTGAAGCACACACATGCATAAGGTGCATGTGTGGCCTACATGTCAAAAGTAAAACACATATAAGATACATAAACTCGAAATTAGGACATGGTTACCCCTTAAAAAGTGTAGGTGACAATTGCACTACCTATTTGGCCTATATATAATTTTGATTACCGTGATAAATGTGGACACATTTTTACTAAGGAATACATCCTGGTATCCCATTCATATTTTGAAATTAGCCATCAGCAATTACCCACATATGTGTACAATTATGAGTAATAACCATTTTGAGCAATCATTACTATTGCACTGTGAATACCTTCTATACATCCTATAAGGGACATTTGCCATAGCTCACCCCAAATGTGTATCACTTAGCACCGTTTGGTCATGACAAAATTCTTTTCACAATTTGACAAATTAAAGACATATTTGTCATAATGCGTCATATTTCCACGCATACAGCTTGTGCGTCATCATTTTTGATGCATAGGAGTGCACATAATGCTGAGTCAAAAAAATCGAATAAAAATAAATATATTAATAACCAGCATTACACGTCCTTCATTTTTTTCCATAATGCGTCATATTTCCACGCATACAGCTTGGGCCTCATCATTTTTGACACACAGGAGTGCAGATAATGCCGAGTCAAAATTAATTTTCATATTTGGATATCATATTTGCCAGCGGCTTAAATTTCAACTCTAGAACTGTAAAATAAGCCTCAAACAAATATAAGGGAACAATGATGATTTTTTTTTTGACTCTGCATTATGTGCACTCCTATGCGTCAAAAAATATGACACACAATCTGTATGCGTGAAAAAATGACGCATAGCGGGAAAAAAACCGGCGGCCATTTTATGCAGGATGTGATGTAATAGGATATCCTGTTTACAGAATCTGTACTGTGGGTGTACTTTCACTTTCACTTTGCAGTCTCAGATTATTCTAGACTGTGTGGCTGTGTGGAAAGTGTTGTCCTGTGTTTTAGTGCTTTTGTGTCCAGTGTACCTTCTCTATTGTGTTTTTGTCATCATTGTCTTGTTGTTGAATACTGTCTGAGTCTGTATTGTATTATTTTGTCAAGTCCAGTGTTTCTTTTATTGTCTGTGGGAGTCTGTTGTGGGTAGTGTAATTTAGGGGTTAGTTGGGCTCTTCTTCTTAAGTTTCCTTTGTTTTTCAATACTGCTGAGATGTCAGGATGGGTGAGGAGGAATTGGGGGGATTTATATGGCTTGTTTGCCATTTCCTCCCACTCATGCTGGAGGCTGGGGGTCGTGTGATACAGGGGTATCACACGGAGGCCCGTAAAGTCCGGTGGGGGAAGGTGCGCCATCACTTGGTTCGTGTCTATGGTAGCCTGAGGAATGACCATCAACTTAAACACCGATGGGCTGATCTGATATCCAGGGAGCAAGATCTGCTGGAACACCTGGGAATCAGGATTGGTGGCCATGTTGGTGAGTACACATCAATTACATGTGCACAATTGAAAACTGTGTGGGGACATGTGATGATTGTTACCCAATCTGCAATATAAGTTGCTGACTGTGTGTAATGCTAGGGAAGCCTACTGGGTAATTTTTGCACAATGTGAAGGTAGACAAATGCTAGCAGTCAGGTAGCTCATGTTTTCTACACATACCGGTTGCCTGTAGCAGTATGTAATGTTGTGCTGCCTTTGTGTCAGACAAGCAACACGTTAATTACTCATTTTGAACTCTACAGGTCACAATAGCCAGTGAAAAATGGATGTTGAAACATCATACCTACATATGTAGACGCCATAGCTAGACTGACATTTGTAAACCCAATATGATGCTATAAATGAGTGCTGCCTTCACGTCAATTGAAGTTAGCTATGTTGTCCACACATATGTCACATGTGTGTCTGGTTGGTGTGTGGAGAAAATGACCACATAGGCTGTTTGAGTTTGAGGGGTCATGCAGTCCTCAAGTAACCAGCTTTTGGATGTCTCTCTTGGATGCACATGATGAGATGAATGCACCCCTATATTGTTGGGGCATACTAATGGCGGTGCATCTTTGACACCACATGACTGTCCAGGCCACTGCATGTGTGTAGTAGGGTGTGTATCTGTAGCAGGAGACTCATCCAATGTAAATGTTGCTCAAGAATTATTCCATGCAGTATGAGCATGTGTGAAAGTGTTTCATTACGCATGTCATATTCTCACATTGTCTTTGTAATTGCAATTGTTTGTCAGTGCACGGATTCTGAGGATATTCTTCCTTCCATGCTTTGCAGGTGGACCTGCACCGTACACAGTGGGAGAGGTGGCTCATTTTGCGGAGCCCGACACCTACAGTGAGTGTTGCATGTGTGCTATTTTTATTGTTTGCTGGTGATGCATGATGGACTACTGTGTGTTCAACAGAATTCAAGGTTTGATGCGCTGCCCATTCATTAGTATTGTTCCATTAGTGGGATTTCAAATATCACTTCAGTTTGAGTAGACCTATGCTTATCCATTTCTCAGATTTTGGGTCTGTAGGCCATTCCAGTAGGGCCCGCTATGGGGAATGGGATGAGTCATGTGGAATACACTGGTTAATGTAAGAGTTGCTCTGGGACTTGTCTCGGACTGAGTCTGCATTTCAGACTGACATTCTCCCAGATAGCTTCTGCAAAAGGCTTGTCTGAAATATGCAGCTTCCCTAGTTGAGGATGGACTGAGTACACTGTAGGTTGGATCTTCCGGGGGCATGTACTTCCACAAGTTGAACTAGAAGTGTGTGGGACTAGAGTGCAATGGCCTAGGTCTACATTCTACTCATGATCATGGGTGTTCTTGCTCCTCTGTGTGTGTGTGGTAAAATATGCCTCACTGGTAGTATGTGATGTTGGCCTAAGTCAGTACATTTTGACATGTGTGGACCTTGGATAGGACAAGGTTTAGCTGACTCCAATTTGTTGCTAGCCCTTCACAGGTGTTGTGTGTGGAGGCAAATACTTGTTGACCTTTCTAGACACTCCTGGGTGTGCATTGAATATGGGATTGTTGGTTGTTCTTCCCATCCCACCCTCAAAGACTGCCATGTGTTTGGGAATAGGGTACCTAGGACTGTAGCAACCAGTATGTTACACATACTTGTGACCATTTGCAACTTTGTTTTGAACCTAGTGAACACACTCGGTTATGGCACATGAGCTCTATACTAGCAAAAAACAATTACAAATGGCAGATATTGAGGGTTGTGATTGTTATCACATAGACTGACATATGTAGTGAAGTCAGTAGGCGGAAGAGGTGCAGCCATAATGTCAGCTGCATTACCAATTATTTGCATGAGAAGTTTAGGCTGATGTCACCCATCATGTAGAGACATGGATATGCTAGGTGTGAGATGCCCTTTTGTATGCAGGCTTCCCATGTACTTCCTCTGAGACTTTCAATGATCTATGTGGTGAAAATAGCTGTTACAAATACAGTAAAAGTAATGTGCAATTGACCCATTGTGCTATTACACCCAATGCATTTCCTATGGTAAATAGTTGCCCTTTCTCTTCACAGCTGCAAACATGAGTGCCGCACAGAGGCATGATTTTGAAAGGCGGGCAATGAGATACCGGCACATCCTGCAGGTGTAGTCGGGGTTCCGAAGGATGGCCCGAAAATACCAAGCGGATCGGGCCTCCGGAGCATGGTGGGCCTCACCACAGGGTGGCCCAACGTTGCCCACTACAGCCACCACCACCACATCCACCAGTTCTCCACAAGTGGCCCCAGCAACGGCGGGGACAGTTGACCCTGCCTCTGCAGCACGACCTGGACCCAGCAATTTCAGAGCTGCAGGACAGTCCAGTGGGCTACCAACAACTCCCACACCGAGCACCTCTGCCAGCACACAGACAGCAGCAGCCCCTCCTATTGACCCTGCGGCATTCCAGGCTTTAGTCAGGAAAATGGACAAGTTAATTCGTAAGGTGGACACGCTGAGCCAGGATGTGGCGTATATTAAGAAGAGGGTTATGTCCATCAGGCAGACCCTACCGAGGGCCAACCTCTAGGACTTAATTGATTCTTTAAAATGTATCCCTCCCCTCTCTCCTCTTTCCTTTTTGTCATGATAGTTGGGTTTTGGGGATTTGTGTTAGGTTAGTATAGGTTGTTAGCTTAGTTAGTGTTAGGGAGGAGGGTGGGGGGTCCTTATTCTTTCTATTTTTCATTTTTGTGTGTGTGGGTGGGTGGGGGTCAATGTTGGGATTCCTGTCTGTTTAGCAAAAAAAAAAAAAAAGTTTAAAAAACAAAAATTACAAAAAAATATATGATTGTTTAGGATATTATAGTATGTGTGTAGGTTACTATGTGTTGTCCTGCATGTGTCCTGTCTCATAATGGTGGGTGGGGGGTTGATGTTTAGATCGATTTGTTATATGTGTAGAGTAACTTTAGCTTAGGTTAGTTAGGGACAGTTGTGGGTTAGGAGTAGTCAGGTTAGATTAGTGTAGGTATGACTTTTCCCTTAGTTGCCTCTGGTGTGAATACATATGAATAAACATATAGTTAACCCTTTGCATTATGTGTTAACTGCTACTTGATCATGGCCTTGACATCAGTGTAGGTGATTGTTTTTCTATGACATTTGGGTCCTATGCTACACACCAAAGAAAATAGAGGTTTAAAATGGCAGCTACCCCTGTGCTAACTTGGTAAGTATCCACCATTTGATAGACCCACCATTAGTAGTTTACATGGATCACCAAGGATTTGTGTTGATGAGTAGGTATTCTACATCACAAAGTATGCTTCCAGACTTGGGCCCTCATTACGACCCTGGCGGTATAGAACCGCCAGGGCCGGTGGACGCGGAGGCACCGCCGACAGGCCGGCGGTGCCCCGCGGGGCATTCTGACCGCGGCGGCTTAGCCGCGGTCAGAGAAGGGAAACCGGCGGTCTCCCGCCGGTTTCCCGCCGGTTTCCCGCTGCCCCCAAGGAATCCTCCAAGCCGGCGCAGCTTGCTGCGCCGGCTTGGGGATTCCGACTCCCCCTCCCGCCATCCATTTCCTGGCGGTTCTCCCGCCGGGAACCGGATGGCGGGAGGGGGAGTCGCGGGGCCCCTGGGGGCCCCTGCAGTGCCCATGCCAACAGCATGGGCACTGCAGGGGCCCCCGTAAGAGGGCCCCAAAATGTATTTCACTGTCTGCCTTGCAGACAGTGAAATACGCGACGGGTGCAGTAGCACCCGTCGCACCTTCCCACTCCGCCGGCTCGATTACGAGCCGGCATCCTCGTGGGAAGGGAGTTTTTCCCTGGGCTGGCGGGCGGTCTTTTGGAGACCGCCCGCCAGCCCAGGGAAAAACTCATAATACCCTCCGCGGTCTTCTGACCGCGGAGCGGTATTATGGAGGGCGGAATCCTGGCGGGCGGCCTCCGCCGCCCGCCAGGGTCGTAATGAGGGCCTTGGTATTGTGGGTAATTTATTAGGTCGGACTGCAGTGTGATGTTCAGGGACATCTTTGTAGATGAGGTGTTGTTAACACTCTTGTCTTGTTGTCTTCATTGCTGACATAGATCATGTGTGCAAAAACTCAGCATGACTTCCCTTCATGGAAGTATACTCAGAAAGGGTGATTGATGCTGTGTTTAGTTGTGTTTGCTTAGATTATACTGCATAATTTCATGTTTTAGTATTGCATGGTGCCTACATTTATCAGACACCATTAGTTGACTTTAATTGCTATAGTAGGAGCATTATTCTGTCCAACACAGCATAATTGTGTGTGGTTTGTCCCTTCATCAGTTATTCTCCTCAGGATGGTCAGGCTATGATGCAATCCTGGCCACTGCACAGATGTATCAGACTACATGATGTCAGGACAGTTGTATTGACAAGCTGCATGGTTGTCACACAGGCACTTTAGAGTTATCTACTGCACAGTTGATGTGTCAAATAACACAGAGACATATTAGGTGTGCAAGTGCTATTTATTGATAGGTGCTGTAGTGCAAAATGTACATTGTCCATGTTTACTGAGTCCGTTCTGGTGCATTCTTACATGGTGATCCTACAGAAGGGGTGTGGATGATGCTCCTGACATGCTGGGGTGATGTAACAGACAGTGCAGAGGGACAGGATTAGCCGAATTGTAGGAGAGAGACATTCACTGGCAATGCTGACAAGTCATACAGTGGTTAGCAGAACAGTCATTGAGTATAGTTGTAGTGAGACTGGCAATTGACAAAACGTAGGACCTTGGTCAAAGTAGGCCATGGAGCAGGGACTAGTGCTTCCAGGTACTCTTCCGTAAGAATGTGATCTGTTCCATGTCTTCTTCTTCTGATGTGTGTGTTGCCTGCTTTGTCCTTGTTGTTGTTGGTTGTGAAGGGGCAACACACACCTCAGTGTTAGAATACGTGGAGTCAGACATCCCGGTCGCTGCTCCCTGTGAAGTTCTTAAGGGCAGTACTGCAGCAAGGAGGGCCTGCTGGTTTTTGAGAATAGCAGCTACATCACGATGGTAGGCGGCCAGGTCAGCCCTGAGGGAGTCATGATTGCATTCGTGCATGCAGTGGAAAGTTTGGGGTGCGAGGTGTTGTGGCAACTCCCTTACTGCAGTGGTGAATTCCTTTATAGTTTCTTGTAGTCCTTGCAGTATGGATGTTAGGGCTTGCATAGCTGCTGCCTGATCTGCAGATGACATCATGCACGAGCGCACCCCCTCAAGGCTGGCTGCCATAGTTTGCATCCCCACCCTCACCTCCTTGGCCAGCTCCCGCTGTACTCCAACTACAGTTCTTTCAAAGCTGGTGCCAGTGTCGTCAGAGTCCTCAGCTGTGTTGGAGCTGGCAGGTCTTGCAATTGGGGTGGTGGGTGGTTCTTCTGTGATGGCTGCTTGTTCTGTGCTCCTCCTTGTGACTGAAGGTGGGGTCTGGAGGGTTTCAAGGACCTTTTGGATGGTCTCCTGGGGAATGTTTATGGGCTCGTCATCCATGTCATCAGGGAAATCAGGGACAGGCATATCGGCAGGAGATCCATGTTCCTCTGCAATGAAACAGGGTACAATTAGTGTGTCTGTGTTGTGACAATTTTGCCGTAACATGCAAGCCTTTGGATGAATTTACTTTGTGATCTTGTTTGGTATTGGTATCTGCTGTTCTTCATATGGGCATTGTTATAGGCCTATGGCCCACCTGTGTGTCACATGTATGATATAGAGTTATCAGACTTGTCTGCCTATTCGCCTCTAGGTGTTGCTTTGTACCAATTAGGGAATAGCCATTTTTTTGTCCTACTCGACTTCCGTGTATATCTATTCTTATGGTGACACCTTTCTCTGGCTGTGGGTGTTGTGATTGCCCTGGCAGCACACTTGCCTCTCAGGACCTGCCCCAATCTCTGATTGTTCACATTGACCTAATTGTAATTGTTATGTGGCATATCCTATGCATGGCAATGTTACGATGTGATATAGATGTAGACAATGTGTGTTTAATTGGATTGCCCTGTTTATAGTATCAATGTCCTATATGGTCCTCTGACTGTGCAGGTGTATTTCAGTGACCAGTTGCATGTGTCCCCTCCTCAATGTTGTTGTCTGAGCAGTATGACATTTGTGATGTTGCCTTGTTAGCCAGGCACGTGAAGGACCCTGACATATGCAGCATGTGTGTGTCCTTAGTGCTGTGTGGCTCCTATTGCTGTTTACTTTGGCTAATGTATGTGACAACTATGGGCATTGACATTTGAGTGTACTGGTGCCTTTGTCTTGTTTCTGGAGATTGTTGCAGATGTCATCCTCACCCCTTAATTTAGGTATGTATGTTCCATGGGGAGGTTACTGCCATTGGCTACTACAGCTGCACAGAGATCAGAGGTGTTAGTGTCAACTGTTGTTGCAGTTACATTGCAGTTGTTGTTTTGGCTACTGGATTACTGATAGGGACCTAGTTGATGTAGGAGATAGCCAGGATGAGTGCCAGGGTGTAAGTTTGACGTAGTGGCCTTCCCACCTGTCGAGGCTTTCCCTTAGCTCCATTGTTGTCATGACAGGATGCCCCCATGGGACTGTTGTTGGTGTTGTGTAATGTCGTGCCCCAGCTTCTGTCTGTGCAGGGCATGCCCCCCTGCCGTGCCCCTTTACCCATCCCACTCCATATATATGCTGACTTACATGCATTGTGTAGTAGGTATTCCCCACCCCGGTTGCAGTTAACATTATTGCATTATAATTCCCCATGCGACTTACCCTGCATGTGCGTTGTCTCGTGGTAGTCTGCGCTGTCCTGTCCTTAAATCCCTGTGACAATCTCCTCAGGTATGACGGCTGCGACCATCTCCTCCATGTGGTCCAGGGCCTCCTGGTGTGCTGGACTCCCCCCTCCAGTCTGCAGTGCTGCCTTCCTGTTCCTAGCCATTTTTTCCTTTGTCCTACGTTTGCAGTCATGCCAGCGTTTCTTACACTCTGTGACTGTTCTGCGTACTTCAGCCACACTGTTGATCATGTCAACAATTTGTTGCCATATGGCCTCTCTCCTGCTGATTGGCAACTTAGAGGTGATGAACAGTTGGTGCTGGTGTTCCGTCACCTCTTTAACCAGGATTTCCTGCTCCTCTGCACTGAAGCGACACTTTCTTTTTTTTCTATATATGTCCTGGTTCATGTATGGATCATCCTGGCTGGTTCCTGGTCTACTATCATCTTCCTGGGGTCTGTTGTGGCATCTGGGATCCATTTTGGCTCTCCTCTGCTGAAAGGGCAGTGTTCGCGGGTATTTTTGACGCTATTGCGTAAAAAAAAACAGTGCTTTCCGGGTTGTGCTGTCGTAAATCGACCCACAGTCATTTACGTTGTGTTAACGTTGTTTTCCTTTACGACTTGACGCCGCGATGTGCGTAAAAAAAAATGACTCCCACCTGGTGGTTGCGCCGCCGTGCGTCAAAGTATAAATTTGACGCCCGCATGGCGCATCGAAATGGCGTTAGCCGGCGGTAAAATTTTTGACGCAAAACTGCACCGGTGCAGCTTTGCGTCAAAAAGTATAAATATGGGCCTATGTGTCTGGCTGTAGCTGTCTTTTTGTGTCATTGTGGGTTTTATTTCTTTGTGTCGGTGTCAGTTCTATATGTATTTCACCATGTGTATAGGTGTTCCTCTGTCTGTGTTGGTTTGTGTGCGTCTGTTGTATGTGCCCCTGGTAATGTGTGTGTATTAATGTTCCCGTGTCTGGGGTCACTTTTTCTATTTAGGTGTGTCTTTTATAAGCATCAATGTGAGTTACACCTCATATCAAGGGACCATTCACAATCCCTTTCATGTGAATATGAGTGTCTTATCATCAGCATATATGTGACCTACTCATTTTTTAGCAGTAAGATTTGCTTTCACATGGTTATGGTGAATAAGGATGTCTGACTTCTGTAAATTATTCACCATCATCATCATCAAAAGGCTTTATTTGCTTATTTAAAAATAATCATAAAAGCATCACAAACATTAAATACATCATCTAAAAAAGAATAATACAAATATAGTACACATACAAAAACCAGGTACCCTAAAAAGATGGGACCTTCGTTTACAAACTGAAAGTTTTAAAAAGCCACCAACATTAAAACAGAACTCAATGTTGGAGAACATTCAGAAAAAGTAGAGGGCAGGTTTCCATTGTGAAAGCCATATGTATTAAGAAATGGTTTTGAAAATGTTTGAGTAAAATATCATAGAATTTCAAAAAGAAAAGAAAATGCTCAAGAGAATGCACAGCAGACTCATTACATGGTCAAAATTGCACAGCACCAATATCAAATTGGCCCAATGGAAAACAAAGTAACAATCTAATATTCTCTAGGCAAAACATGGATAAGAGTGCACGTTGCCCGGGGCTCACCACCCAACTCAAATATTTCTCAAGGTCCGGTGAGGTCTGTATGATTGTGTAGTCACACATGAGAGATTTTCTCAACTGTTCCTGTTCCCTGGTGGCTGGGATATGAGACATAAAAAGGCATCTAACCTTAGATCTATCACTTAGTAAGTGAGGTCAGAGATAGAAACATATCCTCTCATCCAATTTCTTTAGCCATTGATCTCACATAACTCAACAAGAGAATAGCAGGACCCTTTTTACATCTCAAGCAACCATTGATCATTTTCCTATTAAGGGAGGGACCCTCATTTGCACAAAGAGAAACCCAGAGAACCAAAGGGGTCATCCATATCTGATCAGTTACATATGTGATCCCAACTCCTCATGGAGGAAGAAACGTGGGATAGGAGGAGGTGACTCCAGTCGAAAGTGGCAGAATCGATTCTCCTTCACCTGCATCAATGCAACATCATGGTAACCCGAGACTCCTGCACTAAACGCTAAGACCAGTAGGCACTTCCGCAGAAAGGCCTCCAATAAGGGCTGTTCTGGCCTATTGCCCACTCTCTTGGAAAAGTCAAACAGTGCACCCACTGAATAACCAAAGTGTATGCACCAGTTACTTATGCAGAGTGACCATGTAGATTTCTGATCAAACAGAACTCCCAAGAAAGGAAATTCTGTGACCCTTTCAATACGCCAACCGTTAACAAGAACTGAGCCTGCCTTCCTGACTCTCTTCCTACATACCATATACTTAATTTGAGCTATATTAGTGTCCAAATCCAATCCATCCATAAAAATAACAAAACTGCTGATTAAGGCACTCAGTCCATTTGTGGTACAGGATAATAAAACATTGCTGTCTGCATAAAGCAGAGTCAGAACAGGAGCTGACTTTATAAAGGGCATGTCCTTCCCTAACACTACTAAGGAAGCATTTAAACCGCTAATGTACAGTAAGAACAGGATCAGGCAAGGACACAGCCCTGGCAAATACCTTGATGTAGTTCAAAAGTATAAAAGCATTCTCCAACTAGTAAAAATCTAACAGAAGCACCGACCCCAAAGTGTAGCGACTGGAGAACATTAACAAAAACCTTACCCAACCGTAAGGTTAAAAGGATATCCCAAAGCTTGCTGCGGCTGACCCCATTAAATGCATGAGATAAATTTGTAAATAAAAGGAATAACAGGCTCCATTTTGCAAATGTCTATTTGCTAACAACTAGATGGACATTAGGGCATTGTTCAATGGTGCCATGTTCTTCCCTAAACCCATATTGTGCTAGGGAGATTACTTAGTTTGCGCTAGACCAGCCCTCAGTCCTTCTAAGGGGTATGGGTCTAATGACCTTAACCATCGAATCCAAAAGGGAATGTGGCTTGTAACATCATGGATCATTTTTACAGTCTTTTTTTTCTAAACCAAGACAATCACATCAGTATGTGATGACTTGGGAAACCACATAAGGGTGCATGATTGATCACATTTGTAATAAAGGGGGCCCAAAACTCCATATTCGCTTCATAAAAGTCCATTAGGACCCATACAGCCTGGGTTTTAGCTTACCTACACTCTTTATCGATACAACCTGGTGCAGTATCATTTTAGGTCTTCACCTGGTTCAGGGGATTGCTCTTGATCTTAACATTCAAAGTATCAAAGACCTCAAGTATAGAAACACTAGCTTGAGTTTCCACAAGCAGATTATCCAGTACTAAGAAAAAGTTTGACTTTATCAGCTGGGTAAGTAACTTGACAAAACTGACCCTCTGCCACCTAAATCACAGCCCTTGATCATTTAGGCAAACCCCCACAGGGTTGGCCTTTGACATAAAATGGCCAAGGGAAAACCAAGGGATACCTCAATAGGATTGTGATCACTGAAGACAATAACTGTCAAGTAAATGGAAGTGAGCCCATTGTGGGAGAAACTAAAACATGAATGAGTCTTGCCCTTACCAACTAAAAGTAGGAGCATTGGACGGAAGGTTGCCTCTAAGCTCCATTACATTCTGTAAATCAAAACTCAAGTAGGTGATTTAACAACTTCCATCCCTATGATCTTTATTCCCCGAGAAGCCTATGCCTTGAGCCAACTGAAAAGGATGAGCAACAGTATGGTTAGACTCCAATTTGGCATCAAAATCCCTCCAATTAAAATATTGAAATTGAAAGGCACAAGTGAGAACCTTCACTAGGACCACTAAATTACATTACAAAACATTAGGCCCCACATAGTTATAAAAATGAATTAAACAAATATTAAATAAACTAGGAAGCACCACCCACAAGATCTGTATCCCGAATGCTTAAAGGGGATAGCATACATCTGAAAGTTACTTGTAGTGTGTGTCAAGCCCAACAAACCCTGCTGGCCCTCCCTCTTAGACACCTCTGGGCAGGTATGCTAAAGCCCTGAAAACCATCTCAGATTGGGTGATTTAGGCACCAGCTTTTCCAGAGCAAAATATGATCAAAGACAACTATAAAGTCAAGCCAATCAACATCTTCCATTTCAGAGAATACCCTAGCCACATTCCAACAGATTAATTGGGGCCAAATACAGAACAATCCCCAACTGCAGAGCTGGACAAAACTGCACCAGAGGACAGAATGCTTCCCTCAACACATCCCTTGGCCTGCCTACTAGAGCTTATATCAACCTGGGATCCAATACCTGCCAGGGGGCAGGCCTCAATGGTACCAGAGTAAGCATTGAGCTCCGACAAGGAGGGCTGATGGCATCTATATTATGATGATGCAAACCCAAGTCATTGAGGTCAACTAATGGCATGTATCTATTAGAACAGGACATTCCAAAATCAGTGCTCTGTAGATTAGGTGGGGGTGAAACAAGATGGACTGAACCCAGCTTGCAGATGCCTGTAGAAATATCCTAAGGGCAAAACACTGATGTTACCATTTGCATGGGAAGATTGTTATTGAAAGTTACTCAAAGCTCAGCTAGCAAGATAGGTGTTCGACCTGGCCCTTTTTGCAGTGTCATCCCCAATCTTGTTGTTAGCTCTAGTACTCTGAGCACTTTATCACTGCTGATATGTGCTAAAGTGAAGGTGCTCTCCCTTTTAAAGTTGGTATAAATGGCTTACACCTAATTGGTACATTTAATGTATCTGTAAGTCCCTTGTACAATGGGATCCCTATACCTAGGTCCTGTAAATTAAATGCTACTGGTGGGCCTGCAGCGATGCTTGTGCCACCCACTAAAGTAGCCTTTACTATGTGAGCAGATTCTTGCCACAGGGACCTGGCATCTAAATTTACTTGCCAGACCCTTTTACTATATGTAAGTCACCCCTAAGGTAGGCCCTAGCTAGTCCATTGGGCAGGGTGCTCTGTATGTAGAAGGCAGGACATGTGCCTCGTTGCGTGGCCTGTCCTGGTAGTAACAAACAGCCTAACTTGGTGTCTCACTGCTGTGAGTGCTGCCTCCTCATAGGATTGCATTGGAAATGCCTTGCCTTATGTCTAGGGGGTATTGTCTGATTTATGAGGGGTAGTGTAGGCATGTTTGGTATGGTTGCAATGGTAGTGAGAAATACTGCTTACTATTGTAGGTGGATTTTTTTATTACCATTATAGAAATGCCACTTCTAGAAAGTGAGCATTTCTCTGTGCTTAGAACTTCTGCAGACTGACTCTAGTCCACGTCTGGCCATAGTGACAGTTGGGCTTTGTGCATACGTTTCAGACAGCCTGTACACAGGGGGAGTGGAGGTGTCACAGAGGTGCATTTACATTTTGAATGGTCTTCCTGGGCTGAGAGAAGAGGAGGCGGGGCACACGTGCATCTTGAAAGGCTGTGCCCTGGCCTCACACAAAGGGCTCATTTACCCACAACTGATGTCTGGAACCTGTGCTGGAAGAGAGAGGGGACCCTCCCAATACCAATTGTAACTGGTGGGAACCTCCTCCTCCACTCTTTGTTAAACCTTTGCATAACTGAGTATAAGTACGGGGGTTTTCCCCATGAAAAAGAGACACTAGAGACACTGAAGAGACTTAAGGATATGGACACAGAATGCTGCTGGTGGGACTCACCAGGAACCGCCTTGGACTACTACTACTGCTGTCCTGACCTGTGACCTGCTGGGTCACTAGGAGGATCTGCCACTGACTGAAACCCTTTGTGCTGGCCTGTTGCTAGGCCCTGCTGTCCTGTGCTCCATCTTTGTGTACCCATGGGCTGGGGGCTGTTGCCCCTGACATCTCTAATTGCCTGCTTAGAACGTGTGAGGAGTGCTGTTCTTGCTTTCTGTTGGAGGGCCATAGCACCTGGTGAGTGCTCTACTTGAATTGCTTAGCGCCTTGAGAGCGACTGTGGTTTTACTCTTTAAAGCGTTTGGAATTCACTTTTTTTCTTTTGCCTGCTGTCAGAGAAATCACCACAGCGACCCGAGAGTTGAAATTGAGGAGCGCATTGGAAAGGCACTTTCCAGCGGAGGCTGGAGCGAGCGCGCTCCTAACGGTGCCTCTGGGGCAATGTACACTCTGAGGAGTGCCCCCAGGGCACCAGCAGGTCCCAGCTATTGCCTGATCACTGCTGCAGCCAGGAGAGGCTGCATCGGACTCGTGCACCAGGTGGGGGGCAGGTGAGGCAGTTGGTGAGGGCAGGATGGGCAGGGAGGAGGCCTCATCGGAGGCTCCCCCACTCCACCGGGACCCCAAGTTAGCATTGTGAGGACGGCCGGGAAGGAGGCCTCATCAGAGGCTCCCCACCGGGGCCTCAGCTTTTTTGCCAGAGGTCACGGTGGGGAGGAAGCCTCATCAGAGGCCCCACACCGCTTGGCCCCTTGTTTTGTTGCTCTGCTCCCCCCAAGAGTGCCTGTCATGGGGGTGACAATCACCGTAGGCACCCTAGTTCGAGTGCGGCCCCCAAGGAGGGGACCCTGCATAAAAACAGACGGGGTGTGTGTTGCCCCCTCCTCCAACCACAACACTGCCCCTGTTTGGCATCAAGCAATGCCGGGGGCCCCCATTTCTGAGGCATTCGAATTGCCTTCATGCCAAAAGCAGGTACATTTGGTATTCCATGTATGGGCATTATGAGGATGTTGTACTAAACTGTTGCTCTGACTTGCCATATGATTGCTAATGTTCCTGTTATGGGCATTTATGCAAATTTGTGTTTATGACTTACCATGCGTTTCCTATTGTTCCTGGTCTGAGGACCTTGTGACATGTACATTATTGTTGTTATGTTTTCCTGACTACTGCTTATGTTGCAGAAAAATGAGTAGCCTGTGTGTTATGTGTGACTGCTGCTGATTTCTGCTGGGTAACAGTACTGTGTAATGTCCTGACAACTGCTTGGGTAGCAGGGTATTACTGACATTATGTGTTTGGTTTAATAATGTTGTGTACAATACAGTTTATTTATATAGAACTTGGCATTGTGTTTCCTTTATGGTGGGGGTAGTTTGTCACATGTGTTGTGTGTGTTGTGCAAACGCTTTACACATTACCTCTGGGTTAGGCTACCAAGGGGGTGAGCAGGAGTTATCTTGGGTGTGCAACTCCCTCGACCTGACTAGAGTGGGTGGGTTCTGCGTGGCTTAGCTGCATACCCTAGCCAACCAGAAACCAGATTTCTAACAATAAGGAAACCTGAAATAATAAGAATACAATCTCTACAAAGAGTCTTATCAGAAGAGCCAATCCAGCCCACCAGTCAAACCATCATAATGTTCTGATAGTCCAGCAGTGTAAAAGTTGAGTGGACAGGTAACCAATAGCATATGTTGGGCCTGATTTACAAAGGGCCCTCACACTTGTGACAGAGGCTCTGCAGTCATGGGCACTTCACTATAATTGGGTCAGAATCTCAGAAATTAGAATCCTTAGTGTGGAGTTGCCACCCTGATTGTGGAGACTTTCCCACAACTGCGGGGCCTCGGCAATGAGTGCAGAGGCTCTTTGTGAATCCGGTCCTATGTTCTTAAGCAGGTCATATGACTACGAGGATGGGTCCACATGATTGGGGACATTCCCCAAGACCACTACAAAGGGACAGCTAAGGCAGGGCAGAGGAACCAAGTTAACCCCCTAACGATGGCTATCCCAATCCCTGCCCCTTGAAACACCCCCTTTAGAGCTGGGAGTGTAGGGCTTCTCTGGGACCTCCAATAACAGCTTGGGTAACAGCCAAGGATGAGCCTTTCAGGGCCCTTGCTACTTTAGCTTTGTTAACAGATGTAGGGGGGATTGACAGAGGTATGGTATGGGGAGCCACATCGTCTGAACCCTGATGGTCAGAGCGAATTGCACAGAAGCCAGAGATCCTTACCACTTCAGCTTCAATTTTGGAAAGTCTATTGTCATAGTCCCCGTTATAGCTCACATCACTACACACTGAGAAAAATCATTGGAACATCATGTCCGCTTTATATTAAAGAGGTACCCGACCTACCCATGGCTGTGATATGTGTATTATGTGTCACTGTTAAGCATGTTATCCTTCACCATTCCCTGATGGCAGTGGTAGGTTTAGTATGTATGCATAGGTCATGTTTCACTTTGCCCTGGTAGCAGTGGAAGGCGCTTAAGATTACTATCAGATTGATCATTTCTCAATATGCGCATCCTGCTTGTGCAAATTGCCTTATGGCAGTGGAAGGCTTGTGTTTTGAGAATCAGGTTGAGCAACAGCACTTGGAAATGGTTCCTTGTGCAAGCATCAACATGCAGAGTCACCGCTCCTCGTGTCAGCTCTGCACACACTGAGTCAATACTGCACATGCAAACACGTTCTGAGCAACTGCCTCGTGCTCCACATGTGCCAGCTTCTATTTAAACCACACTCTTGCTTATTACCAGCTCTTAGCCTCTTCAATCAGCTCTTAGCCTCTTCAATCCTCCCACTTACTTGTCCTCCTGACATCGGTCTCCTGGACTCCAGGTCTGCATCCCATCCACTTCTGCTGTTGCACGCCATCTGCACTGAGGCTTCCGTTCCTAAAAGAAAGACAAAAAAAGGAAGAGCAATCACTCCATGGCTTGTGGAGCCGCTTCACAATCAAAACAAGCAATGAATACAAGGTAAAGCGGTGTTTGTTTGTTAGAGAGCTGCAGGACATTTTACGAATTGAACAACTTCGGAACATTTAAAGATGTGCTGAATGAACAGTGACCCTCTGTCAGCATATATGGCTTATTTAGAACTGTGGTATACTTGTGCTGTCTTTATTGCTCATTGATAATGTACTGTTTAGCACTGAAGTGCTTGTGTTTTGGACTTTATCGCTCATTAATAGTGTACTGTCCAGCACTGAAGTGCTTGCATTTTGTACATATCCTGTAACATGTATGCTTGTGAAAGTAAATTGTGAAACTAAAAACATTGCAAAAAAAGGACAATTGATCAAAGGGACCATAATCAGTGGGCATCTCAATCTATCATAGCATTTGTAAAGCGCAGCACTGTCACCTATCTGGGATCTAAAGGTGCTTTCTCTCTGTCAAATAGCCACGTCTTGAGTATCCTTCTGAACTCCACCAGGGAGGGGGCTGTTCAGAGGTGGAGGGGTAGGCTGTTCCAGGACTTGGCTGCTGTGCAGGAGGAGTGGCTTCCGCTTTGGCTACAATGGATGCAGGGTGTGTGTGCAAGGTTTAGCGAGGCAGCGCATAGTTGTCTTGCTGGGATGTAGAAGCTCAGTCTATGGTTGATGTAGGATGGCCCTAGTTTGTGGAGAGTCTTGCATGTGAGGATTTTGAATTGACTTGTCTTCTGGAAGGTTCCTGAGGTGTGGGTGATGCTTGAGTGCTGAGGGAGGTTGAGGATGAGTCAGGCTGTGGTAGTGTCTGGAGTCTTTTAAGCAGCTAGGAGGACACTCCTGCGTCGAGAGCGTTGCCATAGTGGAGGCAGCTGGTGACCAGGGTGTGCATGACTGTCTTTCTGGGGTCAGTAGGAATGCATTTGAAGATTTGGTGGAGCATACAGGGGATGTAGAAGGAGGAGTAGGTGACTGAACTTACTTACCGATTCATGGATAGTTCCATTCATCCAGGAAGATTGCCATGGAAATGGAGATATTGAGGATGCGGGTTAGTTCAGTGCTAATGTTGTTGGCTCCAAGGTTGAAAAGCCAGGGGGGTAAGTGTCGGAGGGTGCCCCATGCTGGATGGATGACATGATGGCTGCAGTGGTCTATGTGGTAATTGGGTGCCAGGAGGTTATCATGTGGCTGGTGCTTGCTGCTTGAGAGATGTTGTCTAGGCTGGAGGGTTGGGGTCAAAATTGTTCTATATGGTGGTGGTCTTACTGTAGAAGAAGTCTAAGAGGGTGTCGGAGAGTTCCTGGGATGGGTGGATGGTGGCCTCTGTGGCTAATAGGTTAAAGAATTCCTTGATGATTCTGAAGAGTTATTTTGTGTGGTTGGCTGTGGTGTTTATGCAGGTGGTGATTGCTGCTCTTTTTGCTGTCTTGATGTGGTGGTGGTAGTTGCTGAGGGCAGCCTTGTAGGTGGCTCTGTCAGCAGAGTCCTTGGTCACATGCATTTGCTTCTCGAGTTGGTGGCAATTGTGTTTGGAGTTTCCAAGCTCCAGAGTGTATCATCTCGCTGACTTGGAGTTGTTATTGGTTTTAGCTGTTTTCAGGAGGGCGACTGTCTGTGGATTTGGTGATCCAGGTGGTGAAGTTTTGGATGGCCTGGTTGAGGTCCAGGTCTGTTGTGGGCTCAGGTTGTGCAGTGCCTTGGCCCTGTGCCCATAGGGTCTTGGTTACCTTGCCAAAGATTTGGTGGGGGGTGCTAAGGTGCTTGGAGGTGGTGTACTTGGAATTGGAGATGGTAAAGTTGACGATGACGTGGTTCATCCAGGTGAGTTCAGTCATGTGGGTGGAATTGATTCTGTTGCTGGAAGTGAAGATGTGATCCAGTGTGTGTCCGGCTTTGTGTAGGGGTTTGGTGACCAGTTGAGTGAGGCTGATGATGCTGATCTCAAAGTGAGACTGGCTGATCATTTCCATGGGTGTGTTTATAGAAGTAATGTATGGTATGTTGTCATGAACAATCAGTTATACAAATCTGTGTGTAACCATATAGTCATACTTATAGAATTAAAAGTATTAATTTATTTACAGATATTATTTTACCCTATGGTCTTGAATATCCAATTTCTCTGATAATCCAGTGACCACAGAGTGTGCCAGAGTCCTGTGAACAACATCCATTCCAGTATCCAGTGATGCAGAGAAGTGCCCAGTGAACGTTATTTATTTTTGTCTTTCCTCTCTCATCCCAATCTCCCTTCTCTTTGGGGATCTCCTCTAGTGCAGTGCAGTTATTGACTGCTGCCCGAGCTAGTTCTCAGGGGGTTTCAGGTATTATCATCACATCCTCTAAACCGCCTGGAGTTCAGGTGAGTGGCTTGTGACATCTATCCACCAAGGGCTCCAGGCAGGATTTAGGGGTCTCATTAAGTTGTGAGTTAAAGGGGGCTCAAGTTGCCACACACGAGGGTTCTTGTGTGTCAACACCCAGAACCACAGGATTGGTGCTATTGACAGTATATTTCCTGCCAGCATTAACGTTTTTCCATTTCTGCTTACATTTATCAATAGGCCTTTAGCAAGGTGGCAGCACATGCTGAAGAACTCTGAACAGGTTAAACAAACAGGGTTACCTCACTATCAGCGAAAACCATAGACTCTCACTGCTTAGCTTGACCCCAAAATGGTAGCATCTGCCAAAGAATGATCCAGCATGCCCTACATGCCCAAAGAAAGACACATCTCGACCAAATCTTAATTCCTTTTTAATGGCCCCCTCCCCCAGCTCTGGCCAAAAATGTATTTATAGTCATGTAGCTCGACACCACAGGGGTTTAGAGGATACAGCCTTTCCTTTCCTTTCCCCAGCTCCTGGTCCCAGAATTCCAGCTCTCCGTGTGAACAAATTACTATACAGTTTTATAGGAGACAGGAGTTACTTACTTACAGTCATACAGGGGTGCAGGAAAGAAGTTGCCTCCTTGAAGAGTTAAGGGACTAGGCCCAGCCCAGCAACGTTCAGCCACAGACGGGTGCAGACTGGCCCAGTCTTCACCTGGGCTCAATTCCGGGACTTTCCCAAGCATGTCCCAGTTGGAGGGCAGGCAAAGCTGAAGAAACAGAACCTGACTAGCGCAGAGCCCTTCCTCCTCCTCACAGTAGGCAGCGGCGGCCCGTCCTTTAGGGCGGAGGAGCCACACCCCCCCCACCCCATGAAGAGTGTCTGTCAGGCTGAACAAAGGTCAGCCTGACAGACACTCCTCATGTTCAGCTCTGGCGGCCAGGAGCAGACATCCGCGTTTTGCGCAGACTCCTGGCTGCCTGAGCTGAACTTTGCTGGGCTGAGGAGATCACAGCTCCTATGGGCGTGACCTCCTCGGCCCAGCAAAGGTACCTCGAGGCCCTCCCCTGGGTGACGAGGAAAGCGTCACCCATTGACACTCTCCCTGGGCGCTTCAGTTTAAGCCCTGAAGCGCCCAGGGCGAGTGTCAATCAGTGACACTTCATCACAGAGTGGGGTGGGGTCAGCAGTCTCACTGACCCCATACCACTCTGTGATGAGGCTGGGACTGCTGCCTTCCCTCATTGGCTGACCTAAGGTAAGGCTGGGCCAATGAGGGAAGGCAGCAGTCCCAACCCTCCTGGGACCTGGAGGCTAAAGGTAAGTGTGTGTGTGTGTGTATGTATGTGTGTTATGTTTTACATTGAATGTTTGGTGCGCATGTGCATGTTTGAGTGTTATGAGTGTTGTTAATGGATGTGCGTGCGTGCGTGCGTGTGTGTGTGAAAGAATGAATATGTGTGATCTTGTAAAATGAATGTTTGGTGCGTGCGTGCATGTTTGAATGGAATGAGTGTTGTTAATGGATGAGCGTGCGTGCGTGTCTGTGTGTGAAAGAATGAGTCTGTGTGTGTGTGTGTGTGCCCCGCCCGCCCCCCTCCCAAAGCTGCCGGCCGCCACTGACAGTAGGGCTTTCTGGGCAATTAAGTCCAGCACCTCTCCTGTATTGAAAGGCTTATTTCTATTCACAGAAAATATTCTCTGAATTAGACCTGGATATTCATGCGTAATTCACATGTAATAAAGGAAAGAGTAACACACACAACTACTCATTGGAAAACAAGCTTTCTGGAGCAGATTTTGTTTGTCTGTGCATGCAGGCTTGCCAAAAGAGAATTAATGTGTTAACTAAATGATCTTAGAGCTTTCTGTTTCAGTTGGTTGGAAATTACTTTTAGTGTAAATCTAAGAAATGCCAGTGCCGTACTTTATAACAAAACTTCCTGGAACTTGACTTCTGGTTTAGTAAACCTTAGATAACATAATCTCCATTGAATGGGATTTTTTTCTAGACAGTTGTGAGTCTTATGAATTTTTGTCAGAAAAGAACAGCAAATTTAATTTCAGAGAACAAACTTAAGAAGTTCATGAAACGGACAAAATACATTTTCCACGAACCTCAATGAAATCTAATGTATTGTTGGGCAGATCCGTGACAACTGGTATTCTCAGCAGCAACTGAATCAAAGAGTCTCACTGCATTTAATTCTGCAAAGCCAGATGGGCTTAGGTGTGATAGGAGATCCGCTGAACTGCATGTGGAAGTCTGTCTTTTGAATCATTTGGAGAATCATATCCTGGATATAAAATGCGTCACAGTCGTTTTGGGATGTTTATGTAATTCACAATAAAGTTATTGTTAGAAATGCAGGTAGAGGAGCAACTAGAAACGTATGTATGCATTTAGTGTAATAAGTGTAATAATGTGACAAAAAGTCGATCTTTATCATATATGTTTATTTGCAGCTGATAAACATGCAGTTGACTGGATACCGTCTGTCAAAAGATGTATGTATCTAGATTTTAAGTGCAAAGTGAAATTTTAATAACTGGATCATATTTTTCTTCCATTTAACTTTACAATAGTTTTTGGTTATAGAAACCTTTTAGCGAAAGCGAAATGTTTCGAGGTTCTTAATGCACAAAATGCAGTGGTATGAAAAAAACTATGTCGGAGGGATCCTTGAAATAGGGAACATTTTTCACAGTTTCCTGTGAAGTAAGGATTTCATCTTCACAATAAGAGTCCCAAAACCTCCCTGGAGAATTTTAACATTGTCATAGCTACTTGGGTCATACCAAATATTGCTGCAAGTTTATCTAAATTATGTGGCAGAAATGCAATTTATGTGGCACATTTCATGGCAGTTTTATTTCCATCTATGTGAGCTACAAACAATATTTTTAGTGAAATCTGCACATTTTGCTACTTATGTGGCATGTTATGTGGCAAATGCCATATACGTCGTTAATGTTGAGGTAAACTCTGCTGCCACAGAATCGCTTAATTGCACTGGCTCTAACTAATTGTTCGTTATTTTATCAACAATTTTTTCAAGAAAGGTAAGCAAAATCTAACTATTTTAACTTTAATCTTTATACATTATTGTCTGCACTTTTAAGAAAATATCCTGTGTTACGTGGATAAGCCTTTTCATTGTTCAGTGTTTGCCAGTGGTTTCAAATCTCCTATTTCACAAGGTATCTAACTGTGAATTATTTCACATAATTCACAGAGCTGAAATCATGTGTTGGATATTTAGGCCCATATTTATACTTTTTGACGCACAACTGCGCCAACGCAGTTGTGCGTCAAAAATTTTACCGCCGGCTAACGCCTTTCCAAAGCGCCATGCGGGCGCCTTATTTATTGAATGACGTTAGCCGGCGCTGCGGACTGGTGTGCGTCAAAAAAATGACTCACACCAGGCAGCGCCGGCGTAGGGGAAAATGGTGGTTGGGCGTCAAAAAATGGGGCAAGTCAGGTCTGAGGCAAAATTCAGGCCTCAACCCGATTTGGCACTTTTATTTTGACACCCAACCTCCATTGACATGACTCCTGTCTTAGCAAAGACAGGAGTCATGCCCCCTTGCCCAATGGCCATGCCCAGGGGACTTATGTCCCCTGGGCATGGTCATTGGGCATAGTGGTATGTAGGGGGGCCCAAATCTAGCCCCCCTATGCCACAAAAAAAACCGAAAAAAAATACTTACCCCAACTTACCTCAACTTCCCTGGGATGGGTCCCTCCATCCTTGGGTGTCCTCCTGGGGTGGGCAAGGGTGGCAGGGGGTGTCCCTGGGGGCATGGGAGGGCACCTCTGGGCTCCTTCTGAGCCCACAGGTCCCTTAACGCCTGCCCTGACCCAGGCGTTAAAAAACGACGCCTATCAGGCTGGGCGCCGTTTTTTAAGGCCTGCCCCCTCCTGTGCGTCAAAATGACATCAGAGTATAAATATGGGACACAGGCCTTAAAGTCATTTTTTGGAAGGGAACGCCTACCTTGCATATAATTAATGCAAGGCTGGTTCCCCCTTCCAAAATATGACGCACATGGTGGAACTTTGACGCCCGCGGGGTCGGACGTCAAAGTATAAATATGGGGCAGGGTTTGCGCCGATTGTGCGTCAAAAATTTTGACGCACATTCGGCGCAAACAGAGTATAAATATGCCCCTTAGCTTCTCTAGTGAAATAGTAAAGTTGAACAGATTTCAGCTTCTGTCCAGTGTCAATAAAAATAAAAAAGCCACAATGACAATGGTATTTGACCATTAATGAGCACACTTGAAAATACCACCCCGGCAGCCACAACCTGATACAAGCATCAAGCAATGAATTATCTCCATTGTGTGAAAATAAATATTGCAAATGTAGAACCCTTTCAGTAAAGAGGTACACTGTTTCGCACTGCACTTTATTTTCTTTCTATACAAATGTCTTGATAAACCTACCCTATAGTGTTAATGTACAGAAAAAGAAAATCACGTTAGAATGCCAGTTCTAAATTTCCTTATCAAGTGTTTTGCATGACATATTTAATTAATAATAACACATACTGTTGCATAAAACACATTTTATGTATTTGCACATTATGCCCAACAAAAGCACATATTTCTAAAAACATTGACGGATATGTCTGCAGTTTCAGGCAAGCGATGAAAATTGATAACACTCAAATCTTCCAAGGCCCTCATTACGAGGCTGGCGGTCTTAGGACCACCAGCCTCGCGATGGCAGTCGGACCACCGCAGACACGAAGTACGGGCAGTGAAATGTGCGATGTGTGCTGCTGCACCCGACACAAATAAACATTGCCGCGGCTCGACTATGAGCTGGCTTCAATGTTGTGGTGAGTTTTCTGCTGGGCCAGCGGGTGGAAACGCTGTTTTTGGCCACTGGCCCAGTGGAAAACTCCTAATAGGGCAGCAATCATGCCGCCAGCACTGGCGGTATGAAGGCGCCCGCGGCTACTGCGGTCTTTGACCACTGAAGTCATAATGAGGGCCTAAATCTTCTAAATATCTAAAGAGTACTAAAACCAATCAATATGTCATGTAATACAAAAAAATGAATAGTGAGTCATTTGTAATAAGGTCCTATATTGACATTTGGGTGTCCAGGTGACATTCATAAACCACTCAACCACTTGACATTCGACTTTGTGGTTTGTAAATGTCACCAGAACTCCTCGATGGCGATATAGGCCTATACCACAGAGTTACCCGCTATGTATATTTCCAAGACTTTTTTGAGACTAGTTGCTTTAGTACAGTTTTTTCTATTGTAGTCTGTGGCTTGTAGACCTAGGGCCAGATTTACAAGAAACTGGCGCAGCACAGTGCTGCGCCAAAATTATCAGCACCACACTGCACTAGTTTTGAAAAGCAGGGATGCGGAATATTTACCAGAATATGGCACACACCTGCATTCCCCCCTGTGCTGGTGCAAAATTAAGCAGCCTGCACCAATGCAGGCATCCTTGCAGCATAGTGCCAGGGTGTCTATGTTGAGGGGCGTGATTGCTTATGTGCAGGAAGGTGTCCCTTCCTGCACATAAACAATACTCCATGACATTTAGCTTCTTCTATGTGTGCTGCAGGATGCAGCACACATAGTATTCCTCACTGTGCCCTGCTAACCCCACCCCTAGGTGGTGTTAGATTTTGGTGCTCCCTCAGATTTACATTTTCTTGTAAATCTGGGACAGTGTCAAAGCAATGGGTGTTGCGGTTGAATGCCCAATACAACATCCCTTGCACGCTATTCTGATGCAGAAAACTGCGTCAGAGGGGCCATATTTACAAGGAGACATAAAGCCACAGAAAGTGGCATTACACCTCCTTGTAAATATGGAGAAGTGGTTTGCGCCACCGGAGCGTTACAAAAAGTGATTCTCTGGTTGCGATAAGGCCTTATAAATTTGACCCCTAGCTTTATAGTGGAAGGGCTAGATCATTGCTAATATATGTATGCTGCAGGGCTCAGTACCGGACCCTCTGAAGCAAGAAGTAATCACATTTCTTCTGACAAAGTAGCTGCAGATCTGCATCCTGTCGAACGTCCTGCTGAAGCAAGTGGTAATTGGCCTACTAGTTACGGAAGCCACTAAATATCTCAGTGTTCTGCCAACGACCTGCTGAAGAAGGTGGTTATTGGACCACTGCTTAAAGAAGCACAGCTAGCATCAGTGTCATGTCTCTAAACTTAAAGCAAGGGTCTCTAAACTTTCCATTGTGAGAGTTACTTTTGGTCATTGAAAACCATCTTGAGCTACCACCTAGTATTAGGGTTTTTAATAAGGGGACATATAACTAAAAAACTGCCCCTAGAGTATCCCAGTCCTGCTTTAGTGAAAATATTGCATTAATGCACCATTAGGTCTACAGCAAATGTTAACAGGCGGGGACATCAAAGATCAGTTTCTGCCACTGTTTGTGAATCTCACTGAGAGGTGAGAGCCTAATATAGACTTGTGTTCGCATTGTCATGCTATCACAGCTCTCATTTTGAGAGTTAGGGCACGGAGGGCCATTAGCAATAACACATTTTGCAAGGCAGACATGCAGAGATTATTGTACTTTCAGCACCAGTAGAACCTGGCACATAACTTCCCATTGTGCAATTGTAGCTTCCCACAGTGCTCAAAGTAACAACTAGAGCACTAATGTGTATTTATGACAAAAGTGTGGCAGAAGAAGTCAACTATGTTGATTAAAAAATGTATTAAAAAAAACATTTATCCTTTAGAAATGAACAAAGTGAGGTGGTTTGTTTTACCATGGAAATTGTGGTTAATATTCTAGCAAGCTAAAAAGAGGACATGTTTTCTATGAATTATCAAATGTATTCATCATCCATATCAATACAACTTTCTGACACTTGTGACTAAAACATATACCTTCAATAGCAACAGCAGTCTGTCAGTTAACTCCCCAGCAAGCTATTACAGCTTACTACAGTGTTCTCATAAACAACTAAAGTGCCAGCATTTGTAATTATGACAACAGTGTAACACTCCTGAAGCCATCTTGATGGAATCAAAGCTACGCAAACTTAAGCATTTCTCTCAGAAATTAACAAACAATGGGAGTTCTTTCTGTCATAGAATTTATGGTTAGAGTTGTAGAAAGCTAAAATGAGGATGAGTTGGTGGCAAGGGCAGTTGTAGTAGAAAGGTCCACTAAGGGGAGAAGGGGTGGAGCAGGGGCATGAACATGAACAACAGAGGGCGGGGGTCATGGGCAACTAGTGGATCAGGATGAGCAGGTTGCAGTGGCAGCATATTTGATAGAGGAGAGAAGGAGGAAGGGGGCAAGTGCATGCACACAAACAATGAAAAACGGGAAAAAATAGCAGGGGTAGAAAGCAGAGCGGGCAGGGCATGCAGCAGGGGCAGTGGAAGCAAAATAGATTGAGCAGGGGCAAGCACATGGACAATGAAGGGCAGAAGGCAGGAGCAGCAAGCTGACCTGGTACTACAGGAGACAGGTGGCAGGGGCAGCGGCAGCACAGAGAGGAAGAGAGAGGGACAGGTGCACGCACACAGACATCAAAGGATAGGGGCAAGGTGGGCAGGAACAGCAGGCTGACCAAGCAAGGCAGGTGGCTGGGGCAATGGCAGCACAAAAAAGAGCAGATGGCAGAAGGAAGGAGCATTCACACAGACTACAGAGGCCAGGGGGAGGGGGCAAGGCTGGAACAGCAAATTGACCAGGCAGCTCAACTGGCATGGGCAGTAGCAGAACAAGAGACAGTGGAAGGCAGGAGGAGGAGCACAGATATGGTTGATGAAGAGAAAGAGAATGGGGGCAGAGGCAACAAGCTGCCCATGCAGTAGAGGCAACAGGGGCAGTGGCAGCATAATGGACAAGGGAACAGTAGAAAGGGGCAGGGGAACTCACATGACCATTGGAGAGCAAGAGGGCAGGGGCACAGGCATTGGCAGCACATGGGCCCAGGAGAGCAGGGCTCACTCAAGGGCACAGACAGTAGAGGGGAAGGGGTATGGGAGCAGCAAGCTGCCCAGGCAGGGCAGGCATCCGGGACAGGGAATGGACCGCCAAGGACATGAGGGAGGCGGACAGCAACACTCACCCAAACAAAAGATGGCAAGGGGGCAGCAGCAGCAATCTGGAAAGGCAGGGCATGTTGCAGGGACAGTGACAGAACAACTGACTGAAGAGGGCGGAAGGGAGTAGGGTTTATGCACACAGCAACAGAGGGAAGGGGGGAAGAGATATAAACATGAACAGGCAGGGCTGACAGAAGGAGCAGTGACACTACAGCAGACCACAGAGGGGAGGATGGAGAGGACAGGGCTATGCACACAGATAACAGTAGCAAGCGATAATTACTCTGTATGATGTTGCATGTCTCTTCTGTGCTGTTGGAAGTGAATGTAGACTCCAGCCTTAGGCCAGGCCCTGCGCTACATTGCCCATTATACTAAGTTCTGTTTCATTTTGCTTCTGGTTCCTTGCAGCGTGGCTTTCCCTCAATCGTCCATGCAGCTAACCCTCTGCTGTGCATACGGTTTGAAAGTTAACCCACATTTTAGTATCTTGCCCCTTATACAACTCAATCAAATGTTGCCAAATACATACTAAATTGCAGTCTTACTGACAACCACTTTAAATTCAACCTTCTTGTTAGCACTGGGCTTATCTTTTTAACTCCATGTCATATTGCATGAAGATTAAGTAAGCAACAGTAAACCTATTGATGGATGATCATTTTTGTCCTCTTGAGTTTTGACACCTTCAACGGATCTGCACAAACCTTTTCATACGAACAGAAAACTAAATATGTAAATGTGTGCTGAATTTTAAGTGGGCTTGGCAAACAGCAACGAAGCTTTTAACAAATCAATACTTTTATGTGCCACACAATTTGTAAAGGCCTTTTATTTGGTCACTTTTTCATGGTAATTTCATATTCTTTTGCTTCATACAGGGCTGAAGATGCATGAAGGACGAGTCAAATTCCAGTTATAAATAGTAAGTGCTGTTGTTAATCTGTAAATCTGGTATTTGTGTAGTACGTTAGCTGTGTTTATATAGATTTTGCATTGATGAGGAACCATCTTTGGCTGTCCTATGCATTGACAAGGTCGGTCATGCCCGTCAAAGATGTGGCTAATTAGTGAGTATGAGGTGCTGGTGTATTGCCCTCTCAATGGTTGTGGTGGTTTCCTCAGGAGGTGTTGCAAATCAACAACAAATCATATACCCTATTTGCTTTCCAAGGCAAAACATGTTTTGCACTGAAAAGTACCCTAAATGTAACTCTAAGCTGCGCAGATCACTGATTTCCGTTATTTAGCTCCAAGGGGCTGCCACATGAGTGGTACATGGGCATCCATATGCAACAACCCATGCCTTTTGATGCAAAATCCTAGCTGTAAACAATAGTAAATAGGGTTTGCGCCAAAAGGCAATGCCATTTGAAAGCAGGCATTAAACAGAGAAATATTTGCATTTCTCCTTTTTGTTCCAACTTTTTATGCGTGCTGCACTGCTACAATGTCAGAAAAGTTTTAAAGTTTATCTACGCTTACTATTTTGTACTGGAAGGGTACCCTTCCAGAACGACACCAATGCTAGACTCACACACACAACCTTGCACTATGGGGCGAAGGTGTGTGTGTGTGGCGCACAGCACTGAAATCAAACCCAGCTCTAGGAAGAAGATAGAAGAGAGTCATATTTCTGTAAATATGGCACTCTCCTGTTATCTCCTTTTCACCCAGTGCAGCATATTTCGCTGCTGCACTGCTTTACTATTTCTTCAATCTGGGACATAGAGCCAATTTTATGCTCTTTTTAAAAATTCCTTGGAACAGCCTACTGTGATTTATTATTATCACTGATATTGTATGAAAAAAATCTAAACTGCACACTACATCTAGTCTACTAACCTGATTTCTTCTGTCAGTGTATTCTTTACTGAAGACCCTGTCACAACTTTATGGTCTGTCACCTCTCAGAGACTCATCCTGACGTTTTACCTCCTCCTTCATCCCACTCTTCCTCTCCAATCTTAAACTCATTTTGACAAATTATTCTGCTGATCCCTCCAACTTCCACCACCTTTATAATCTATATATTTATTTGTCAGTGGAGGTTATTTGAACTATTTCCCCTTGGCCTGTGTCCGCCATATCCGCTGTCTCACTCCTCCTTTTCGTCACTGTCCTTATCCTCACTCTCACTGTTTTTGATTTGTATGTGTATATCTTCAGGCCGTTCTATTTACAGCGCACTGAAATCCTAGGTACGGTGTTATTTACACAAATTCACAAATAGATAAATAAATTGTTGATTGCATCAAAGCGTTCCTGAATTTGTTCATTAACGTAAATTCACCAAAATGGTAGGGTAAGGGAACCATCACACGACCTTTGACCTTATATTTCACAAACATTCATTCTTACACATACACGCATTCACATGTACACGAATACTCTGTCTCATATAAGCCACATTTACCTGCAAGCATTCACACAACATACATTTTAATTTTTTTGTTTACTTACCCCTGCTTCCAGGGTAGGCTATATTCCAGCTAATTGTACTCCATTTGTTAATATACTAACAATTAATAATGAAACATTATTCACTATTAGTGTAATAAAAACGGTTAGAGAAAACAAAGTGGAGACCTAAACGACATCTATAAGGACGTACTGCTTCTGTGTTTCTGGCGCTGATATTGCCACCTCTGAGGCCGGAGGCGCAAAGACAGTGTCAAGAGCAGCAAAGGGCAAGCCAGTTGCGACCCTTGGCTACCCCTAAATGGCGTCCATGAATTTGTTTTTCATTTACAACATTTAAACATGCTAGAAAGTTATTGTGCTAAAATGTAAACCGGAATTAATTACAGAAGGGCCCGAAAAGGGTTGTAGTTTTGCAGTCCTTTCTGAAAGTGAAAGTGTTTGAAACATCTTTCTATTTCTGCACTAAATAGTTACAGATTTTGCCAACTGAAACACTCATTCACACGAACATTTAGAAATATCGCTGCTCGTGGTTATAAGTGTTCCCGAATGTTAAAGCACCACATGCAGTATTTCATCCACAATTATATGTGCAAATAAATGGTGAAATACCAGGTGCAGAAACACTGCGTTCACAACCATATCAGTTATTTTCAGGTGCGAAATGCAGGCTGCTTCCATAATAGAACAATTGCTATACAATTACAAATAATGCTTGCAACATTTGACAGCCCACACACAATATCATCAAATAATAACATAATATAATCAAAATTAGTGATATTCCTGGCCAGAATCCAACATATCGTCAATCACATCCCAATCATACACCCACCAGAGGCTAGACTATCACAAGTGAAAAATATGAAGTTACAGGTTACTTCAACTACCCACAAGACATATAAATGTAGTCTACACCTACCCAATATCACTTTAACCAAGCACCAAGGAATAAATTCACCCCCCTTTTTTTGATGTACATGAAGTGGCGCGCACATGGAAAGAGGAAAAAACGAGGGGAAATGAAATCATTTCTCTTTGCTACGCCTGCTCTGGGGAGCCGTAAGTGTTTTGGCGCTGCCCCAGGTTTGCATGACCTAGTAAATCTGGGGCAGCATGAAAATATACCCTCCTTGATGCAGAGTAAGGCAACTTTGTGTTGCCTTGCCGTACTCCTCATCTATGAGGCCATGCAAAGACAACCATTATTGAGAGGCCTGCGTCACTGGAGCATCTAAAAAAGTGACGCTTTGGCTGTGCAGGCCTCTTGTAAATAACCCCCTAAGTTTACAGGCTCACTTCAACTCACTCAGTCTCACTCTGTCTCACTAATTCACGCTGTCTCATTCATTCTACTCTGACCCACTCTGTCTCACTCAGTCCCACTCAATCTCAGTCATTTTGGATTACTCAGTCTTACTCTGTCTCACACACAGTAACACTCAGTTACACTGTCATTTTCCCTCACTCACTCACATTCATTCTCTCACATACTCATTCTTACTGTAACTCATTCTCACTGACTCTGACTCACTCCTTTACTGACTCTCTCACTCAGACTCACACACATAATGACACAGATACGTTCACTATGCTGGAATTTCACCAACCCTGATGGCTGGCAGAGGCACCTTCATGCACCTGTGTCAGCAATCAAACATTGTCACCAGCTGCCTCAGTTTGTTGCTTGACCTGAAGCAGGCCTGCATTTTACTTTTATTAAGACAAACGTGATTCAATTTTCACTTCTGATACAATAAAAATTGACCACAAAACAATGATGGTGTTGTGTAGCTTTGGAGTCCATAAAGAAGAGCCAACACTGGTCCAGGGGCACCCATCCATCAAACTAATCTATCCACTTAATCATTCATCTTTTCACTTATCCACCCCTTTCATCCATCCTTTCAATCATCCATCACCCTCCCTTTGGCTCATTTATCTATCCACCATTTCACTCAGCCCTCCATCCTTACTCCCATCCATTCACCCTTTGTCCCATCCATCCATCCATGCATCCATTCATCCATCCATCCACTCATACAGCCCTCCATTTACCCTATCACTCAGCCAGCCATCTATTCACTCGCTCATCCACATATCTATTCATCAATTCACCATTTCACAATCCATCCATCCATCCACCCTTTCATCTAGACATACATCTACTTCGCCTTTCACTCACCCATCCACTGTTTTACTCATCCATCTTTACATCCTTTCACTCAGCCATCCTTTTGCTCACCCATCCATATTTTCACCCCATCCCTTCATCCACTAATCCATTCTTTTACACTTCCAATCATCTATCCATTCTTTCACTCATTCTTCTATCCATCCATCCTTTCTCCCATCATCTATCGATCCATCCTTTCACTCCTCCACCCATTCACCCTTTCACTTATCCATCCATCCATACATACATGCATACATGCATACATCCACCCTCTCTTTCACTCATGCACCCTCTCTCCCTTTCTCTCTTCTATTCTTATGTCCATCCTTTCACTCATTCATCCATGCATATATCCATCCAACATCTCATCCATTCATCCACCCATCCATTCTTTCAGTAACTCACCTTCTCAAGTTAATTATCAGCCTTTTTCTGCCAATTGCAGACAGAAGAGGCCCATCAAGAACTCCACCGCCACTCGTAGCTGCTAAAGCAGGGAGTGGAGTGGGGTGAGGGTGACAATGCCCCTGATGCAGAAGCTTACCTCTTAGTACACTAGTGCACTAGTGCAATTATTGTCCGCAGCTGGCTCCTTACTTCTCTTGGGCAGCTACAGAATTGAGATAAGGAGCACTCTGTCATGCTCAGCTTCATAATGTTTTTTTTTTTCAGATTGAAACCAAATGCAGTACTTAACATGTGTCACGGCCAGCAGAGCAGCCCACTGCCAGCCCTCCTATACCCTGCCCCTCCATGATGATCAACAAATTGTTGCCCCCCCACTCCCTCCTTGTCCACAAAGGCCTGCTGCACCCCCAGCCTTTGAAGTGAAAGGAGATTTCCTAGTTTTTCCCATGGCCACTGTTTATGCGTCCCCAAAAGCAATTGGATCCATGGCTTTCTAATTCGTCACTCCCTCTCAGGATGTGGCGCTGCTGTAGCTTGGGAATGCAGGTCCAACAAAACCTCACCTGGCTGGCACTTCCACAGTAGGAAAAGTTCACTAGTGTTCACCCAGGAGATTTGGCACACTGTCTTGGAGCAGTAATTTCTATTCTGCTGCTCTGTGTTTTTTTCCCTGCTCTTGCCTTTTCCCGAAGGGTGACAGGGCAACGCCCCTTTTGCCCATGAACACCTGTCGTCTCCGCTAATGGGATCAAAGAGAGTAAAACCACTCTGGGTTGCTTGTGTTGCCATCAGGTCTGGCGGTACTGGCTTCACTGCCCCAATTAGAACAGGAGCATGTTTGTTTTGTATATGGTTGGACGTTGCCTAGAGTAGCATAGCAGGATAACCTTGGGCATTCCCATTTCATATGCTGCATGGAAATCGCCCCTGGTTGCCTATCTCCACACCTAGGCCTTAGCGTCCAGTGTGACTCCCACTGTTCCAATTATGTTGTAAATTGTGAAGGGCCTCCAGTCTTAATAATCCAGTTATGAGTGACTTTATTGAGTTATACTCTGTGTTTGATCTGTTGTACAATTGTAATAGAATGTCTTAGCTAATGTATTTTAGAGAGAGAAGACCAACGCAAAAGAGCAACGGCTTTAGCCTGGTCTGTCCTGACATCTCACACTCCTGTGGAATTTGATGGCTGCCTCGGGACCCACGATGTTTGGCCGCCATCTTATAAACTCGGGTAAATAAGACATGCCCTCCTTCTTCATGATGTTTTATGGTTAGATTTTCCTAAAGGGCGATGCATTTGCTATATCTGGGACCCTGTCAGCGTTCTGGCTTGAAACAATGAAAATATTCGCTACAGGGATAAAATCATTGCACGTTTCTTGCATCACAACAGCGGAGTCGCTCACTATTGTGAATCTATTATTATTTTGCATTTAATTCACCATTTAACAAATATCCCCTTAGCATTCTTGATATATTATTAACCATGGGAGAAAGTTGATGATTATTCACCAATTCATTCACACTATATATTATAATGACATCACACAGTGCATAAAGTAATATTACTCTGTTTTTCAGTCCTTTTATTATATTTTCACAAAAGCTGGGTGTCCAAATTTGAATAATGTCCATCGTACACGTTAAGGGTCTTCCAACAAATAACGCAATATAAAACATTATCACTTTAAAGCCTAATCTCTTTATGAAGTCGATTTTTCTACTTCCTAGTTTTTCCTGGGTCAAACTTCTTTCTACTAAGCTGTCAGCATTTTTCGGCCCATCATATTCAGGCCTCCTCAGGACAAAAATGCAAGATAGTGCAATATTCTGGTCACCTACAAATATATAATACTTGAGACCATATACATATTTTTTTTAAAAACTCGAATTAGAAATATATATTGTTATATACACCAGATTCTCATATAGCAAGCTCGCCCTCTGCTCTAAATACTAGCAAGTTTTTTAGTAGCTAACTTAGTTCATTCACCAATAAATTACATTTACAGACAGTCATATCATTTTGGGTACCACCGTATGTATTATCCTAAAATTTTAAGTTGCA
The DNA here is from genome assembly GCF_031143425.1 of Pleurodeles waltl. Lineage (NCBI taxonomy): Eukaryota > Metazoa > Chordata > Amphibia > Caudata > Salamandridae > Pleurodeles > Pleurodeles waltl. The sequence continues at coordinate 1,263,857,146 of NC_090444.1, read as the reverse complement.
AGATGCATCAAGCATAACTCCTTACTGTTCACAACAGCAGAAAAATGAATACCATTTTCTGAATATAAAATCCTTTTGAAACGTTGAGTAGAGAAACAGTATGATGTAAAGGAAAAATCTATCTTAGACTGCAGGCATCTGATTGATCTTATATCACCATCCTGTTATTTGACAATGTAGCGGAAACTGACCTGTTGAATTGGACAGTAAAATCCCCCAGTAACCTGTGGGTACCCAACAATCGACCATATTACTGAGCTGTAAAGCAAGGGGTCTCTTGTCAATGAGGCCTGGCACCAAAACGAAGACATTTTTCAAAAGATTTTTTGGCTCATCTTACAGAGATACCTGGCTATTACTTTGCATGTCCTGATCAGAACATCTCATTGAGGGACTAATTTCACAAATGATCTGGGTCACTGTTGGACAGAGAGGAAAGCCTATGTAAGCCACCAGACTGAACGGTGAGCGAGACACCATGGGAACAATTATTTTTTTTCCTAACTCACCTCAGACTCCGGATCTTCTCTTAACCATTTTGATTTGTGCCCTTAGCTTTCGCAGAGAAAGATCTTTGACCAATGAGGCTGCTTCTCTCTCACCCTGCCCGACTTCGAGAGCCACATTGTATACGCAGTGAAGAGAGCTAAAAAGGCACAATCATCGAACGTGGTATGTGCTCCTTTCATTACTCCCTTAATAAGCCTCCTGGTTCCTGATCCACCTCATCTGTGACTGCCAGAACGTTTTGCCCTTGGAGGCTTCCCAGCCACATCCATCCTTTAAATATAAAGAAGTGCATCAAGCCACTCTGAGTGAAGGGGAGGTACATCACCCACCCATTTTTGACAGATTACCCTTCTACAGAACAATAAAATAGAAGAGCAGCTTTCTCATATTGTCACTTAACCCTTCCTGCTTCTCCTCTATCCCAAAAATAATCAAAAACAGTCTTACCTTAACATCCAGCCCCACAATATTCGAGATGGTCTTACCCACTTCTCCACAAATAATCTATATTTCTGGACATTCCATGAACATGTGGATGTCTGTTGCTTTCTCTTACCCACATTTGGCACATTTGAAAACGCCCACTTTCTGCATCTTCAAAATCTTGTACTGTGATAAGTAAGCTCTATGAAAGGAAAGAAGATGATTTCTTCTTAAAAAGAAAGGTTTGACAACAGAGAATAAAGTGTGCATTGATACTTGCCAGATATCTTGAAACTGCTCCCTCTGCAAGCACACTTCTCAGAGTTTTTCAGCCAGCTTGAATTCCCCGTCCAATCTCTCTAAGATTTCCAGTACCAGATTGATACTTCCTTCTTGCCTGGATGTTTCCCTGATAATTGTTCTTCCAGATGATTCATAGATCCCAAATCTACTTGGATGCTCTGCACCCAACTTTTCAACTGTAAGTACTAGAACCTTGAAAGTTTCCATCTCATTTCCTTAATTAGCTCATCCCAAAAAAGTAACCTACCATCACGGGAGCTATCACCCCAGGATTTCATGCCTGCCATCCTAATGGGTATATAGGAGCTAAATAGCTGAAATATTCTGTTTTCATTGCACATCTAATACTTGACCATACCTTTGCCTTGCAGCACTTTCAACTTCACCTTTTTGAAAAACTCTGGATCTCCAAATTTAAACAGGAAGTGTGAGGGCACCCCTTTAACTCCTCCTAGCATGGCCTTAAACAGATACCCAATCTCTGACTAGTCTGGAGAATTAAAAAGCATCCTCGCATCCTTCAGTTGAAAGGCCCAGGCATAATACTGTATATCCGGCAGTGGGAGACCTCTCTTTGCTCACCTTCTGTGCAGCTTTTAACATGCAATTCTCTGCCTCTTCTATGCCAAGGCAAAGGAATTTATTGCCTGCTGTATTGTCGCTAACCAAATCCTATTTGGATTGAATGGAATTGTGTTAACGAAAAAATTAAACTTAGTAAAAATCAGCATCTTCACTAGTCTAATTCTGCCAAATCTGATCAGAGGGAGATAAGACAACCCCACATCAACTTGCTTGTTTCCATCAGAGCTTTCTCAAGGTTTACATCCGGGATTTTGTTGATATCCTGGTGATTTTTAGTACCAAGTATCTCATTCCATTTTTATTTAAAGGCTTATCCCTCCTCTGGTTCTAGACCATGATTTCAGTTGTCCTTGCATTAACAGAATAGCCCGAAACCTTGCCAAAATGTATTACAATTTCCAGTACAGCAGGAAGAGCTGTCAATAAATCTAATGAGCAAACCATGAGGTCATCAGCATAAAGAAAATGTTTTTCTCCCATCCAAGACAAGGAAAGGGGCTAATTGAAGGGTCCTGCCTTATCCTGGTAGCACAAGGTTTAATATATAAATTGAACAATAATGGAGATGGGGACAGCCTTGTCTAGTTCCTCTAGATATTTTGAAAAATGAGATTAGATTCCCTTTCACTAAAATTCTCGCAAATGGGTTATGATAGATCAAACAGACCACTCAGCAAAACATTTCACCCATATTATGTTGTTTTATGATTGTAATCAGATAGGTCCACTTAACTCTGTCAGAGCCCTTTGTTGCATCAAGTGTTAAGACTGCAAGGGGAACACTACAGGTTGTGGCCAAATCAATAGAGACAATGAGGTTGAAAGTTAATTCATGCAGGAAGTTTCCTCCACAATGCCCGTCTGATCACAATGTAAAAGCCCCTTCACTACCTCGCTTAGCCTTTCTGTCAACACCTTCGCCAATAGTTTATAATACCAATTCAGAAGCAAAATTGGTCCATACGACTCACAACACACTGGATTTTTCCCCAGTTTTAATATCAGGGTAATGGTTGCTTTTGTTCCAGGATTTCGGTAACAAAACACCGTCCGCCATAATCTCCCCAAACAAAGCTGTCATAACAGGTAGAATGGAATCCCCCAGAGACTTATGCAGCTCCACTGTTATACCATCCAAGCCTGCAGCTTTGCCTCCTTTGCTAGCTCTTATTGCTGCCCTTACCTCTCCTTGAGTAATCTGCTGATTCAGATGAGTCTGTTCACTAAATACAAGAGTAGGCAAATCATTCACCCCTGCCAGTTTTACACATCCTCCTCAGTAACTGCCTCCTCTTCAGAGTACAGCCCTTCAAAGATCCTCTATGTCTGAGCTGGTTTTCCACCTCTCCCCGATCTCTCCACAGTGAATCTCCTTTATAATATTTCTGATATTCCAAGCTAACAGTTTCCCTGCACTCCCTCCATTCGTGAAGTGGAAAAGATTACTGGCTCCTCATTTCTTCTTGATCCTAGCCTGTAATAGTTCATCTAACTTATACCTCAACAATCTCAACCTTTTTTCTAAAGGGAGTCTTCCTTTCGTACCTAAACTTGCCACCAGTTGTCTCTTTAGCTTACCCATCTCTGTCTTTAAGTAACTCACTTCATTTTTATACTTCTTATTTCTAAAACTCATGAGGCTTGTGACTTTCCCTCTTATGACAGACTTAAAGGTGTCCGAAACCACAGTCCAGGGAGCTGACCTCATGTTTGCTTTAAACAATTCTTCTGTCTCTATACGAAGGTGGGAAACCTCATCACTATCAAACAATAATGTACGATAAAGGGTCCATCTCCTTGCCTCTTGTTTCAAAATGGGTTTGGTCATTAATACTAAAGCTGAGTGGTCAGATAAATGGGCAGCTAGATAAGTGATATCATGGACTGATTCTTTTAATACCTGATCATCAAGGAAGTAATTCATCCTTGAAACATGACCATATTTTTTGTTGTAAAAGGAAACAACCTGTTGTACCCCTACACTTTGCCTCCATAAATCAGACAATCCTAAATGTTTCATCATACTCTTGAGATATGCCTGTGATTTAGGAGTCCCTGCAGATCTGCTTCTAGTAGACCTATCCAATATATTGTCTAAGATCACGTTAATATCTCCCACCATTATAACTTGGAATGGGAAATCAAGGAGACTGGAAAAAACAGCCTTAAGTGGCTTGATAAAACCCTACTAATGCAAAGATTCTATCATTCAATTGGAATTTTGTTATGATCTACCTCCCAGATTTATCTGTTGTGACTCCCATACAGCCGCTTTAACCTGCAGCTACACCAATATGACCACCACCTTTGTGTTGAAATTCTGGGCTGTGAAGACATAAAATTGGATCCACTTTAGAACTTAAATAATTCTACACATTCAGCTTTGATCAAGTGTGTTTCCTGCAGGATTAGTACGTGTGCCAGTGAATCCTTCAACTATTGTAAAATTGTGTCCCTCCTCCCTTTGGTATGCAACCCATCAACATTCCATAACATTATCTGAATCAATCCACCTCTTCCTCCCTGGTCTATGGCCCTCATTACGAGGTTGGCGGCTCATCGACTGATATGGTGGCAGTGGCAATCCGACCGCCATTGGGTTGGTGGTTGGACCACCAGATTACGAATTGCACAGGTCTAGGCAGCAAAGTCCACCATGGTCCCACCGTCACTAACAAGCAGCATAGACCTTCACAGTCATGAGGCAGCACAAACAGGCCAGTGGAGCCTGTGTTTACTCTGCCCACATTTTGAGGTTGCACACCGCCAATGTGACTGTGACGCTCCAACCACAATGTCTCAGCAGATGGAAATGGGCAGTAGAAAGAGAGGCACTAACCTGCAGGCTTCCATACATGTCCGCTGTCACCATGAAGCCCATTACACATGTCCTGCCACTGTTGTTGATCATCCATGGAGCACAAAATCAACGCCGCCATGGATGCAACCGACCATAAGTACACACACCTACCTGTGTCATTATGCTCAAAACAGATCATGGCGCCATCCTCCACATGATATGGGGGTCATGCTACAGGCACCAAGCAAACGTGTCATTGTGTACACAGTCAGAATCACAGATAAAGATGGACACATTAAAAGTCACAATATGACCCCTTTGGGCAGGTCAATCACACTGCACTGCAAAACTACATAAAAACACGTCTACTCATCTCAGGCACAGGGATAGTGAAGGCTACACAACATTGCCTCACACAACACCAACAACACACCAACATCACATATACAAATACAATTCACACACTCACGTTCCTCACAGGCTATGGACTGTCATCACATACAGCACACATATGTATGTATTTGTCATAGAACACAAACATCACTCTCATGAAACAGCCTTGCAATTGACACACACATCACCCACGTTACAGCACAAGGGAAGGACATTGGAATGCCCAATAGACAGAGAGACAAATATACGAAGATAACTATGCAAACAATATCTTCACAATAGCAATGGGGGCATCAGGAGCACTCAGGGAAGGAAGCTGCACTGAGACACATAAAACAGCATTTGCATATTAAACAGCATTTGCATAGGAAATGGCCTGACCTGTGTCTCAGGACAAACAATACTAGCCCCGAATGACATACCTATCTGCACAATGTGGAAGTACAAGTCAACAAAGCACATACAACTCGAACAGCATGGGACATACCTCTAAATGACTTAGCTGCAAGGTACACACAGTTAAATGGACACATGCACAGTCAATTGTAAACATAAGCATTACAACTGAACACACTGCATGTCTGCACAAACAAAACTGAAGCTGACACACATCAGATGAATATATAATCCATATCAGGGGGACAAGTCTAACACCATACATGCTGAGATTGGACATCACAAGATTAAATACTTACCATAACAAACAGTACACAATGCCATGACACCAACATTGCATTTACACCCACATATCCATACTCTCAACATATGCCCTTGTCTTGGGGGACACCAGCACTGCCCACAAAGTCATATACTGCAAACAACAGACAGCAAATGGATCGGCAAGCAGGCTGAAACACATACCTGTAGGCAAACAGCACAAGTCACTGAGGAACAGCATTATGGTAGTAAAGGAACTGTAGGACAAATGTGTACCCCACCAAAAAAACTGTTTGGTTTATTAACCTTAGATTTTCAAAGTCCAAGGCCATTGGCCAGTCCATAGTGTGATGCACAGACACCTCATGGTGCCCTCACTTGACTCCTAACTGCCATGGAACGTCCACAGGAAGGGGCATCAAGTGGGCAGGCAGGCACCTAAGGGATCATCCTTGGGAGAGTGGGTTACGTTTGGGAGATGGGTTTTGGTCTTGGGAGGGGTCATCTTCTTTTTGGGAGGGGTAGGGTTCTTCTTGGGAGAAGAGGTATGGGTGCTTGCAGGGGGGGGAGGGGAGGCCTTGCAGGTAGAAGGGAGGGGCTTGGAGCTGGGTGGGGGCTTCTTGGGTTTGGGACAAGGTGGAGGGAACAGGAGAAAGGGCAATGTCAAACATAATTATTTCTTAGGACAGAGGGGTCATCATCAGAAGGGGGTTGGGATTGGGAAGATGAAGGAGTGTTTGTAGGCTCTGTTGGTGTGGATGTCGTGGGTTCATGTTTCTGGGAGGTATGTTTGTGTTTGTGTGGTGTTTTTTGGTTGGGTGAGTGAGTACATTTGTGTGTCTTGTGGTTATGAGAGGTGGAGGTGCTGGAGAATTGAGTGGTGGATGTGTGTGTGTGTCTGTTTGGGATGGTGACTGTGGGTATGGTGGATGTGGTGGATGTCTGTGTGTCTGTAGTTTGATGTCTGTGTGTATGGTGCTTGAGGTGGATGTCTGGAGGTCTGCTGGGGGGTGTCTGTGGGTATAATGGGATTGGTGGGTGTGACACTGACTGCTGGTGTGGTGCCTGTTGATATGCTGCATGTTGTGTGTGTAATCCTGCTGGTAGAGGGGATGTCTAGGGAAGTAGTGACTGTTGTTGTGTTTGTGGATGTCTGTTGTTTGCTTTCATGCCAGTGCGTTTTGTGGTGCTTGTGTTTGTGTCTGCTGCTCCTGTGTGTTGATGTGGATGCATGTGCATCTGTCTGCGTGCTTTAGGTAGGTAGGGGAAGGGAGAATTTATAGTTGAAAGAGAGAGGTGGTGCGGGGACTGAAGGTAGGGAGTGACTGGCTGTCAGTAGTAAGAAGGCCAGAGCCTGAAAAGATCTTTGTAGGCCAGGCTTCGCACCATGAATGCCTTCCAGGAATGCATTGGTCTGTTATAGCTGAGTGGCCAATCCCTGGAAGGCATTTACAATGGCTGAATGACCCACAAATATACTACTCAGGAGGTCAATAGCCTCCTTACTGAGGGCAGCAAAGGTAACAGGGGCTGTGGCAGATGTGCCTGTTGCAAAGGAGACACCCACCCTCTTGGGTGAGGGGGTATTTCCAACTAGGTGGGGAGCAACAGGGAGGACAGCAATAGAAGGGGGGTGGCAGACAAAGATGGTACAGGGGTATGCCCCAATGGGTCCGCCACCATTAGGGATTGTCCACTGGAGGAAGAATCCATTAATGATGAGGATGTCCCTGTCTGCTTGTGGCAGTCCCCTTGCCCTCCAGGCCATAGGGTTCCTCTGTATCGGTGGAGTATTGACCAGAGGCCATATGGCCTGATGCTTTCCCACTCAGCTGTGCCCCGTCTCATTCGCCTGCCGGTGCTGATAGTGCAATACCACATGTCCATGATCACACTTGAACAATAGCCCTGATTAGCTTATATTACCATGAAGTCAAGTAGGCCCCAGAAAAAAACACCACCTAAGTGGCCCATACAAGTGCCATATGAATTGGCATAAATGTGCCCTATGAAGTGTCAACAGTTGCCCACAGGAAAATCTGGATTCCAGACGACTACAATTGCATGGCTGAAGTTGTGCGAAATCAATACCCATTCAACAAGTAGGAGACACTATCACCCTCAAACCTTTGCCACACGGAGCAGACCTCAGTCACCTGTTGGCAACCAATAGTAGGCCAATGCTAAATGCATTTCCACAGATCCCACACAAGGTCATGCATACATCTATTTGTCACATACATGCTCACCCAAAAAATAACAACTGGTGCTACAAAAGCATGCTGTGTTGATGACAAAAGTCCAATATCCTGGAGAAGGTGACATGGAAATACCCATGTCACACTGGAAACATATCAACAATGCACAGTTCACCAAGTGATATTTGTCCCAATAGAGCCATGGAGGTAGTATTAATGTTACTCAGATCGGCCACACATGTGGCTTATAAATGGACACTGTAGGCATGATGTGCAATATGCCAGGGAGAGATGTCCCCAAAATACACCACACAATGAATCAGCAAGCCCCAGGGTAATCACCACTAAATGTCTGGCACCCCTTGCAATGACATACTCTAAATGCATCAGTAGAAGCCATTAGCTCTTTGTACGTTGGAGAAACACAGAGATGTGCAAGTATTTTAGGAAGACCCTCAACATTTTGCCCAATGGGAAGCTACATCACTGTCTCCATTTTAGTCATGCAAACCCAGACATCTGTCTGTGGATGGATGCTTGTACCCAAACATGTGATTTCAACATAACTGCAAGTCAGTTCATGATGCTGGCCAACAGTCAGGGCACAAACCTTACCCATTGCACATGTACAGCGCACTTTTCCATATGATGCCACATCAAGGGCATATATATTTACATGTGGCTCTAAACACTAGGCCTACCTGTCATGTCCCTCATTGCTACTGCAGTTGTACATGCCAAATGACATGGTGAGGGTATGTGTCAGCCAATAAAGAATGGTGACACACTCCTGTATGTGGCACAACATGAAATGTATCCCCATTGTAAATGTCTTATTCCACAAACAGTTTGCCATGCATATATATGCTAGGGAGTACAGACATCATCCCATCAACATAGGTAGACTATTCATGAAACTGTAGCTTACAAATGAGAATGGGACACATGCTGACATGTAGGCACAATGAATGTTGGCAACAATGATGGCACATAAATCATGCCAATGAATATTCCCCACTTCCCAAGGGAAAATATTGACCTATGCTGCATCCAAAGAACAATGTAAGCCCTGTCACACGTGTGTTGGACATCTTCAGTTTACAAATTGCATTGAGGCACCAGCACCCATCATACACTGAGGAAAACTAGCTTCTGAATGGCAGGTGCCTATAATCACATTTACCCAGACACATGGCAGAGGACAGAGATCCATCATTTACTTACATTTGGCCTGGAACATTTAGGAGTAGTGGTCTGTAGCACAGAAATTACACATACTACAACAAACAGTACCTGATTGACCAACTTACCCAGCCATATGTCGTCCCTGCAGAGCAAGTGGTTTGTGGATTCTACCTGTTGTGTCCTAGGTCCCTGGGAGAATATACAAGGCACATCAGTATGCACCACAAAAGGATGATGGACAGGGTGCTGAACAATGCAAACACTCACCCCTAGTCACAGATCTGGGTTTAATCCATTGTTCTTTTGCTCACCACGCCACCCCAGTTTGGACCCAACCATATGAAAATCAGTCTTGACCCTGTTCCTCATGGGAACAGTCCAGCCCGAACTGCCAAGCCAGGTCCTCATTGGACCGGAAACAAGCATCCTGGGACCGGTTTCAGGGTTTCACCCTTCATCAGCCAGGCTAGCTTGAATCCAGTGGTACAGTGAGCAAGGGACCCACGTCTCTGCATACCCTTCCCACTTGGGACAACTTTAGCAACACAAAAGGATGATGGACGGAGTGCTGAACAATGCAAACACTCACCCCCAGTCACAGATCTCGGTTTAATCCATCGTTCTTTTGCTCATCAGTATGCACCACATTACATGTCAAAACAAACAATCACTTATCTCTTGTGTGACACATGACCCATCCCTAATTATCAAGCAATGGGACATGCAGGAATATGCCCCGTACTCACCCCCTTGTGTCTGCTGTACTGCCCTCAAAAACCCATCAAGCTCCAGATAGGCCACCACCAGAACGCCATTAGGGGGTCATGGTCTGAGGACATCTCCAGCTGGACTGCTGCGATCCTCTGGGTCCAGCATCTCAGGTCCTCCCACTTTTTTCTGCAATGGGCGCTCCACCGGCTGTGGGCCCCCAGGGTTCACCCTTTCTTTGCGATAGCTCTCCATAATCCCTTCTTTTCCTGGATGTTGACCTGCATGGATGCAAAGCATGGAAAGATCATGATCACAAGTCTCCTCACGAATGGTTGAGTCACATACATGTCAGTAACAACAAGCTAGAACTTTCCAATTTTTAATACTCCCCAAGTGTGACAAATACAAGCCAATAAGTGTACGGTCATAACTATGGACATACACTTCTTTATCTGCAGCCTAGCCCACTACCCTGCTTAGGCCATACAATGGCTAAGCAAACTTACTTACATCATGTAGGCCATGCTCTAGCAACCTGACTGAGATGTGAGCAACTATGAGACCCATCACACCTCTGTGGCTTCTTAAGGGTAAACGTCTTAGGCATGAATGAATCAACACATTCACACTTTGTGAGAATGACTCACTGCATACAGTCCCTATAGACAACTGTAAAAACTCCAACATTAAACATGGGTAACAATGAAGGGACTGGCATGGTGGATACAGAAAGTGTCTTCCCTGTCTATGTGTGGACATGTGGACTAACAAATGGAGACTCATGCCACTTCAGGGGGTGGGGTTCTGTGTTATGTACCTGTATCACAGAACTCTCCTTTGGGCATATGTGTCCATCCTACAGAGATGGCACTCAACACACAAAGTCATGCATTGTATAGTTTCTGCTGTTTGACCAAGCTACAGAGTCACATATAATGACCTCCCAGGAATAAGCACACGGTCTGCACTGTGGGACTGTCATTTATGAAATAAGCCTGTACAGGACAAATATGACCTGAGTGAGGGTGAAAACAGGGCCATTGGAGTAAGAGATCTGTCATGAGTCAAAGACACACATTGACAGTGAAGCTAAGTACACATATGGACTAGTTTAATAACTTACTGCTGTATCCATTCCTAATCTAATCAAAGGAATGAGGCATTCTAGGCAGGATTTTACACCAAGGCCCAAATGATAGGATCTGCTGGGGTATAGGGAGTGGGCACAGTGCTACATTTGCATAGCCACAGTGATTCTAATCCAGCCTAGACTAGGACCCATACTGGGAGATACATTTGAAAGGCCCTGGTCTCTGCAGGCTGAGCATACAGAACATACATGACACTCCATTCCCATCACTTCCATGCATGACAGTACATCATGTAGTTAACAGCAATTTGGCACATAGTGTGTGTGGCAACCTCAAGGGCACAGTCATTTATGATATGCTTTTTTAACAACAGTTTTGCAAGGGCAGATGTGTTTAGAAATCTCTGTGGTACCATACACATTGCTCACATTACCCTCAACTGACTCATACAACATGCTGTCATGCACATACATGTTGTCTGATATTATACAACAATCAATAAGAAGGAGATGTCAGTGGATGGCAGTAATGTTTCCTCACCTACTTAAGTGTATACAATACAAGGACGATCTAGGAATCCAAAATCCTCACACAACACAACATGACTGGACTTTACATATAGCATGGGCCACCAATACCTGCATATTGTACATCCCTTTGATACCACACAGACTGCAACAACTGACACATGAATAGTCAACCTGGCACACATGGCCACATTCAAGCCTGTGAAGAGGGAATGGAGGGTGAAATACAGAGAAAACTCTACAAATAAAGTACTTACCTGCTCCTCTAGTGCACCATTGAGCTGTTCATACAGGGGTAAGACCTTATCTACTAGCCTTTCCAGCTCCTCTGGTGAGAAGGCAGGGGCCCTATTACCTGCTGGACCAAACATGGCTTGATTGCTCCCAGAGGTGCTACACAGCAGTTCAGAATTGTGGAGGTCTTGCTGACAGCAGTGTCAGGAATCAAGTGAGTGAATCTGCAGAACATGGCAGTCACGTCCACCATGTATACAGTTGTCACAGGTGGTGGGCACAGCCATTGGCCTGTGACCACCACTGACAACAATGTTAGCCTATGGCTGTGTCTGCCACAGTTACATTCGCCTACAGTCAGGATGATGTCTGCCAGCGGTAGCGCGTATTTTTTAATGTCCAGAGTAATATGTGAGGCAGCCGCCATTTGAGAGGCCTGAAATGTGGTATTGGGCTTCACAAATTGTGTCACAACTCCGAAAATGTTGTTTTGAGCTCACAAACATGCTTAAACTATCTTGTCATATAGGTCCTACTACTCAAACACTGCTGTAGTATGCTGCAGGGCACAGATGGCATTTAACAGCGGGACACAGCCTACCCGCCAACGGTCATTTTGGCGGTCGGGATATCCATTCAAATTTCGAGGAACAATTGTGATGCGCATCCTTGAGTTTGATCGAGATACATGTTGTGGACACATGTGGAAAACCATGGGGAGTCACGTGTGACCCTTGTGTTATATGTAGCTGTAATGTGTCCTGGTTGCCATGTCTGCCCCTCTGAAATACCTGGTCACATGATATCATTGACATACATCATGTATGTTACTGTGAACATGAGTAGTGCTAGACCGCATTTATTGTCATACGTAGTACTCAGGGAGAGGGAGGATGCAACAACCACCTCGCTACTGTCAACTGCCAGACCCTCAGACTATGGATGAACGCCACCTAATCCTTCTGTATCATCTGAATAGACAAACAATAGTGGACTTATGTGATCTGTTGGAGCCAGACCGGATGCCAGCTATTAGTTATCCACTCAGCATACCACCCATTGTACAAGTCATGTCAGTATTTCACTTCCTAGCCACAGAGTCCTTCCAATGTACAGTGGCCCTGTCAGCTGGCATGTCCCAACCTATGTTTAGTCTAGTGTTGAAGGATGTCCTCTCAGCAATGATGAAACACTAAGACAGCTACATCCATTTTCCCCGACCTCAGGATTTAGCCCATGTGAGGGCTGACTTTTGTGATTTTACATGCCTCCCACATGTAGTGGGGGCCAATGATGGAACACATGCTGGCTTGGTCCCACCTCATTCCAATGAACAAGTATACCACAACAGAAAGAACTTCCATTCCGTCAACGTGCAAGTTATCTGTTTGGCGGATCTCCTCATTTCACAGGTCTGTGCCCATTAACCAGGGTCAGCCCATTATTCCTTCATAATGCAGAACAGGACAGTACCCCAGCAGATGTCACAACTGCACCCAGACAGGACCTGGCTGGTTGGTAAGTCACATCTGTCCTCTTTTGTGCGTGCAATGTCAAGAGAGGGACTCATTTTTGCTCATATGTCCCATTCCAACAGGAGGCTTTGTATATCCAAACTGTCCTTAGTTGTTGATGCTAATAAGGAATCCAACTACACCAGGGGATGTTCACTTCAGTGAAGCCCATGGAAGAATACAGCGGGAAGTGGAGCAGGCTTTTGGGCTCCTGAAGTCCAGATTGAGGTGTCTGGACCAGACAGGTGGATCCCTCCTCTACTCACCCGGGGAAGTAGGAGAGATCACTGTGGCATGCTGCTTGTTCCACAACATCGCCCTACGGAGGAATATTTCATACATCCAGGAGGAGGGGGAACCTGCAGTGCCACCGGGTGAGACTTCAGAAATGCCAAGTGAGGATGACAATGGTGAAGAAGAAGGAGCTGACTTGCAGGAAGTTCTCATCAATAGCTACTTAAGTATGTCATGTGATGTAATGACTGTAACTGTATGAATAACTGTAGTTGTTAGAATGTGTGCAGTAGAGTGTTTTGGCAACGACTAAGAAGCTGATACTCTGCAATATTCAGCCAAAGGGTGCTTGAAGGGTTAGCCTTTGACATATCCCCACCTTGATGTAGCTACTTTGTTTGCGTCAGTCTCATTGCAATGTAATTTTCTTTCCAGAAGCTTGCTATAAGATTTGTGTACTAGGTATGTTTTCAAGCCTCTACTCCTTGTTTCGCCTTTGTACAGGTCCCTTCACCATGAAATACTCCTATGGGCATTTCAGAGTTGTATTGTATTGTATTGTATTGTATTGTATTGTAATAGTATTTACATATCGCTTACTACCCCTGACAACACGTCAAAGTGCTTTTCGGCGAGTAGCACGCTACTCCGGAGCCCAAGAGGAATTAGTGGTGGATTAGTATAGGGAATTATGAGTTCAGTTTTAGTATTTTACGAGTTTATTTGAGCAGAGGATATGTGAGTTTATTAATTGGATTGACTAGAGTAATGGAAGGATAGAGGAAGAAAGAATCCAGAAGTGTTAATTGGAAGTTTATAGTAATATGACGAGGCTTGGGATGAGTAAAGGAGAGATGGAGGAGGGGAGGGTCTGTGGAAAGGGTTAGGGAGATCATAGTAGCAGGAGGGGTTTTGGATAAGTCAAGGTGATATAAATGAGGGAGAATTTATTAGGGTTGTTTGGGAGATCATGGTAGTAAAGTGAGGTTTGGGTGAGCTAGCTGTAGAAGAGGAAGGAAGAGCTTAGGCAGGGTTATTTTGGAGATGAAAGTAGTAGAATGGGTTTGGGATGAGTCAGAGTGGGGATGGAGGATAGATTGATAGAGACATGACATATGGTGATGGGTAGACACACTGAAGCTTCCAAGAGAGTAAACTTATATTATGTTTATTTATACTTTTATTTTTATATATATATATATATATATATATATATACTTTTTTAATCATTATTGTATTTTTCTTTCATTTAGTTATTCATTATTATTATTATTATTAATGTATTTCATTTTTTACTTTAATTTACTTATTTATAATTTGAGTTTTATTTACAGATTTTATTTTATTTATTTTTATCTATACACACACATATACACACACACACACATATATATATATATATATATATATATATATATATATATATATATACACGTATATATTCACATACATATACATATATAATTGTGAGTAAATATACATTTGTTAAACAGGTTTTAAGAGTATGTGTGTAATTTATTGTTATGACATAGTAGCAATACATATTTCCTATAGAACTATACATATCTAGAATATACACATGTTCAGATTAAAAATATTTATCAACACAGGCATACCCAGTCCACTGCTGTTTGAATATGGTGGTTATGAAGGAAAGAGCCAACTCTTGAGTAGTCTCCTGAAGACAAGATAGTTATCCGTGGATCTTATATTTGGGGGTAATGAATTCCATAGTTTTGCTGGTTGGACAGAGAAGGATGTACACCCTATAGTCTTTTTCTTGTATGGTGGTGTTCTAAGGCAGGGTGCCAATGTGACATTGGCAGATATCTGATGCATTTCTGACATACAAAGTGTACATGGATTGTTCCAGGTATTGTAGGTCACAGATTTGGAGTGTCTGAGACCTGTGCCAAGGCAGCTTGAACAGTGTTTGGGTGGAAGGTCAGACGTGCACATTGGACTTTGTTTAGTATGCTGTGTTGGGCCGATTCCATCATGTTTGTGATCATGTGGGTATGAAATATGTTGTCATCAAGTGCAAGCAAGGCATTCACCCTTCACATAGGCTAAGCACCCTTCTTGTCTGACCTATATGTAGCTGTAAATGTGCTTCATAATTGCAGGCCAAAGTGCCTGTGCCACAACACTGACATATGTTTGTGTCATACCACCAGGTGCATGGTCATTGGATTATGATGGACCTGTGATCAGGGACTGTTGTACTGCCCTTTGTCTGTACCTTGGTTTATGTTATGTTGGATTGCTTTGGTTTGGTATGTGATAAGACTCAAGCTGGTGTCACCATCCACGTTTCTGTTTGTCTAAACTACAGGACAATGTCTGAGAAGGCCCTTCCTTCCATGGTCTGGGGGATGTACCTTGCTATGTGTATCTTGACACAGTATGAGACAGCCAGTCTGGGCTATGACAACCCAGACATTTCAACAGCCTATGTGCTGCACAGTGGAATAAAATGTTAGGTGTGATCAGACACTTGTAGCAATGTGTTTGTTGGGTGCTGGTAGTAATCCTTAGCAGGACACTCTACCTCTCACACTTCCCTCCTTGCATTAGTATCTTGCGTTTTTCTCATTTGCTTCAAATGGTCTTACATCTCTACATAGCTAAATGTGAGAGGAAAGCAAGCAGACACTGACTTTGTGATAGATGAATTTATTGAAAATGTGTGTATAAAATAATATTGGGGCATGGTTGAAAAGAACAGTGAAGGGTTGAGGTCATGGTGGATGAAATCATTGGAGTAGATTCCATACCACTGGAAATCCAAAGTCCAGTGTACTCCTCCGATTGGAAATGGAAGGTGGTTGAAGAACAGTCAACAGAGTGGATATCTGGCACACAAAGAGGTCATTTTGGAAGAGGTCACTTGCTGGCAGTGGTGAGTAATTTGCTATCCACAACTTTTGGAGACTTTGCTGGACATCCCTGCTTATGTAGTAGGCTGATCTGCTGCTACAGAGGCAGGGGTGTCTGGGGCGGGTTCTTCCCCTAAAATGGCCTCCCTTCCAGTAGCTGGAACTTATGAAGGGCCTGGCACCAGAGGAAGGAGTGGAATGTTATTGACGATCCATGATCAGTGTAGTGTTAATGTCCCTCAGACCCCCTGTTAGTGAGGCCATGTTGGTAATGTGTGGCTCCCAAGGTTCACGCATATCCCTATGGATGTCCCTCTACAGCTTGATCTCCTGGAGTTCTGCAAGTACCTGGCCCATTATTCCTTGGGACTCCTGATAGACCCCCAAGACGTGGCTGATGATGTCCTGGCCAGGATCATCCCATAGTGTCCTCACCCCGCTGGCTCACATTTTCCTCCCCAAGCTCCCTACCCCCACAGCCCTGTGCCCTTGATACAGGGTGCACTCTACCACTGGTTCCAGGACCATCATTGTCTGAGGTGTTGTGTGACCACTCAAGATCCTGATCTGGGGAACACAAGATAGTAGACACTGTCATAGTCACACAGGTTTGGG
This sequence comes from Pleurodeles waltl, assembly GCF_031143425.1. Taxonomy (NCBI): domain Eukaryota; kingdom Metazoa; phylum Chordata; class Amphibia; order Caudata; family Salamandridae; genus Pleurodeles; species Pleurodeles waltl. The sequence continues at coordinate 1,263,840,287 of NC_090444.1, read as the reverse complement.
GGTGAATGGCTGCCTGTGATGTCGAGGCAACTGGGCTGGGGGGTGATGTAGTAGCCACAGTGAGAAAAACCTACATACTGAAAGTCAGATTAAGTACCTGGCTTCTCCTCTTAATGACGTTGATTAACTCATCTGCTTCTCTATTATCTTTCAAGTTGTGCATTTTTATGATTGTACTTAATGTGCAGAGAATCAGGGAATCTGAGCTGGTTCATTGCTGGTTAAACTAGTCTAACTGTCTCCCCAGCTCCCATTGCCTATTTATTGTGGCTCGAGATACATCTGATCTAATCTCAAAGGAGAAGTCCTTCCCTCACAATCATTTCAACAAATTTCTTATTTTAAGGCATAAGTTTGGAAGTTTAGAAGGCTTTTCCATGGTTTAGTTTTATTAGGATTTCTCCTAAACGGAACCATGTGTATTCTCTGGATATCCCTGTGTCTTCTCTCTGTGTTCCTACCTTAATAAGGGAAAGCACATATGCTTAACTTTCCACCCACTCCAGAACATTTAGAATCCTTAAATGGTTTCTTCTTGAGGTGTTCACCAATTGTTCAAATTTTTCCTGGATTTCCTGCTCCCTTTGTCTTAGTGTCTATATTTCTACCTGATTTCTCCTCAACTCAACTTTCAAAACCCCTACCATGTCATCAAGGGCCTGGGTCCTTAAACTCAGAAGATCCAATTTTTTCTCAACGGCTTCACAGGAACCCCTTATTTATCCTTGATTTGCTTTAGAGACAACAAAGCCCTTTTTGATGTCAGCCGAGAGTGATAGAGTCATAGTTTTAAGGGAAGCATTTGTAGCTGTGGTGCTCTATGGTCTTTGGGGATGTAGACTCATGTATAGGCTCCCGAGTTGATGCAGAACCTAAAGGAAAACAACATGCTTCAGTCTGATTGGAGGTTTCCTTTCCCCTTTCTGCATTGAGGTTCTCTTCCAGACCCTCCAGAACCTCAAACCTATTCCCCACTTACCTGACCATGTCCTCCCAAGTATCTATCGCTTGCAAACTTTGTGTCTCTTCTTTCCTTAGTTACAATCCCTCTCTCGAGTCTTCTTTCGCTTCACTGTAGGCTTCCCTAATATCTACTACTGTAAGCAAAACCCTAGTGAGGGGGTGATTTTTAGTTTTCTGTGATCAAATGGATATGCTCTTTTACCCACTTTTTCACATTTTTGTGAGTCACTCCTTGAAGGTGCTTGGGGTACCTGTGATAAAGGACATAAAGGGTTGAAGAAAGCCACCCACAGCTTCAGATTCTACCACTTGAAACAGTGGAGAAGGTAGCTTTTGAGAGCCCCTCCTAAAGGATCCTACTAGAACCAGGTGCTTTCCAAAGCCTGCCCTTACCAGTGCTTTTCCCAACAAAAGCAATTGTCTCATAATTTGAGCGTACCTTCATTCTCTGCCCCCTTCCACTTGCTTGAGGAGCATAATTGCTTCTCCCAGCTTCCTGGTAAGGCTCCTCCTTTCTTGCAGCTTTCAAACACACATCCACTGGGGTCGCAGGGGCTGTGTTTGTGCTGGTGCTGCCCCTACTCCCTGGGAGGGGAACTCATCCCACTGTCCTGCGACTCTTCTTGAGCTCCAGGGCGGCTCGAGACTAGCATCTGAGCTTGCTGGACTGTTTTCCTCTGACCACCTTTTCCTCCACTGCAACACCCTCAAATACAGTAGGGCAACACCTTTAATCACATTTTCCTGAGGTCCTAAGGCTTTTCTTTTGCTAAATACTGACCAGGCATCCCAATATATGAATGCTCTAGCAACCTTCTACAGCATGGGCCACCATATTCTACCGCCTGTTGATAGATTATCACCATGGAAACAATGGCAGTGCTGAAAATATAACTCTTTCTGCTGAGTTCTTCTCATAACTTATGCTGCCTGTGTGGCATGATAGTGCATGCCTCTTTAACCATGCCATATTTGTCTATTGCATCCCAGATGAGCGAGGGTATATCTGACCATGTCCACAGCATAAGAGCGTTTACTGTATCATGTTGGAAGAGGGCCATGGGGAAGCATAAATGACAGGATTCTATGAATTTTTTTAGTTTGCAGTGACATATGTAGTGGCATTACATAAGGAGCTGGGTGCATTACACAATGTATGTTTCTATGCAGGTGTACAGACAACACAAATTCAGATTGGAGACTTTAGTCACAGATATTGGCATGACAAAAATGGATTGAAGTGTCTAGATAGATTTGAACTGCAGCTAATTTCTATCCTCCTTCTTCCTGTCTTTTTAGTCTATCTTGGATTGAGCCTCACCTCATACAGTCTAAGAAATGTAATCATTTGTATGCTTTTAATATTTGCAGTGTGTGTAAATATCTGTGTATCTCCAGATGTTTCTGGTGAAATTTTTCAAAGGTTTATACAGGTTAAAGACCACCAACCCACATAGGAGGCTTGACCAACAAACCAATATTCAAACCATCCTGTTAGCTCAGTGAATGATGCTTTGTGATGTCATCAACAACCTAGGTTCTGTTCTGGTCACCTAAGCAACAATAACGTTGATGACATTCCAATCACCTAGTGAGGAAAACATTCAGCAGATCATAATCTTCCCCCATACAATATTACAGAAAAGAAACTGAATAATGTATACAGAAGACATAGTATAATATATACACAATAAAAAATACAATAAAATCAACAACAATATAACATATAAGTGCCAGTGTTTATGTCAACACATAGTCCTTGTGCTCAGCTGGTTTGATTCTAGACCTCCTAGCAAAATGCAACACCAACAGTACTTCAATAGACTATGGCAGTGATTCTAACCGCGGCGGTCGCCGCCCGCCATGCGGTTACCGCCAAATGACGCACCGCGGTCACAAGACCGCGGCGGCCATTCTGGCTTTCCCGCTGTGCTGGCGGGCGACCGCCAAAAGGCCGCCCGCCAGCACAGCGGGAAAGACCCAGCAACGATAAAGCCGGCTCCGAATGGAGCCGGCGGAGTTGCTGGAGTGCGACGGGTGCAGTAGCACCCGTCACGAATTTCAGTGTCTGCTATGCAGACACTGAAATTCTTTTTGGGGCCCTCTTACGGGGGACCCTGCAGTGCCCATGCCATTGGCATGGGCACTGCAGGGGCCCCGAGGGGCCCCGCGGCACCCCCTACCGCCATCCTGTTCCTGGCGGGAGACCCGCCAGGAACAGGATGGCGGTAGGGGGTGTCAGAATCCCCATGGCGGCGGAGCGTGCTCCGCCGCCATGAAGGATTCTCAAGGGCAGCGGAAAGTCGGCGGTACACCGCCGACTTTCCGTTTCTGGCCGAATGCCCAGCGGTGCACCGCCAGCCTGTTGGCGGTGTAACCGCGGTCATTCGCCCTGGCGGTTTTTACCGCCAGGGTTAGAATGACCACCTATATGTCAGCTGGATTTTCTTCCACCAAATCACCATCATTTCCAGATAATTTGCCATCATTCTTTTTGCCAATCTTGACATATTCCACACATCACCTGATTCCAGAACCACCACATTTTTACTCACCTTTGCAAAGCTGAAAGTTCCCATGAATTTAGATTGACCATTTATTTTTTAACAATTCCAGTTTCCTGTCCAACACCTTATCCCCAACATTCCACAGACTTTTATATGCAGGAGTTTTCTCATCAAATCTAGTGTTATACTTTTCCTGGTTTGATGTTCAATGGATTTAAGATATTCCTCGGACTGAGTTACACCTTTCCTACCAGTCAACTTCAACCATGCTAGATTAAGTGTATTGTATGGTCTCCTGCCTCTCAATGCAGCAAACACAATGAAGTCACACAGATAGATGTATTCAGAAGGGCCACCATGTTTCTCCTAACACATTCTTTAAAGAAAACTTAGGGCCTGATTTAGATATTGGCGAATGAGTTACTATGTCACAATGGTGGCAGATATCCCATCCGCCAAAATCGAAATCCCATTACATCCTATTGGATTTAGAATTCAACCGACGGGATAGCCGCCACTTTCGTGACGGAGTAACTCATGCGCCAATATCTAAATCAGACCTTCACTTTGTAATGCTCGCTGAGCACAACTTTTCACCAACTTCTTCATACTCTCTGTCAACCCATGAGCCTGGGGTGAGCATAGAGCCATTTTGTAATGGACAATTGACAAATCTTTAAGAAACAAACTCATTTCTTGTGAGACAAATTGGACTCCATTGTCTGTAATTAGACACTCAGGAACACCTTCCCAAGAACATTCTTCACTTAGAAATTCAGTTGCCGTCTGTGAATTTATAGAAGGTACACATTTGGTGACTGCCCACTTAGAAGTATAATCAAGTAGTAATAGAACATACTGTTTGTCTCTATCTAAAAGTTCAAAAGGCCTTGTAATGTCTAGTTCAAAATTTGTCCAGGGTTTGATGGGAATTTGAACAGGAGATAATAGGGCTGTACATGTCTTCTTACATTTATCTTTTTTTGCACACTGCTAACAGTCCTTTACAACCGCTTATACTTGACAATCCATCCCTGGCCACCAATACTGTTCTTGTAGCCTAGCCTTAGTCAAATTTCTTCTGAGGTGTCCTTCATGTGCCAGATTCATAACTTTATCTTTTAGGTTGCAGGGTAATATTACCCTGTCTCCCCTCAGGGATTTCCCTTCCACTATACATAGTTCATCCTTCACATTTAGAAATCCTCTTAATGAGCTTGGTGCATCCTTGTTGTCCGGCCATCCATTAACAATATACTACTTTAGAATTACTAGATTGGCATCCTTAAGGTGGCTTCAGACCATTCCTTGTCATCAACTGCAGACTTGCATACCCATCCAACTAATGAGGTATCACCAACATCCTTTTTCCGATCAATTGGTACCCTTGATAAACAGTCTGCCAATTTATTGTTTTGCACTGACACTTATTCCACAGCACATTTCAATTCTGTTGAGCTTTCCATCCACCATTTAATTCTAGAAGATAGATTCTCCATTTCTCTACACATGAAGATTTGACAGAGTGGGCGATGGTCTGACCTTATCACCAATGGTATTCCCCAAAGATAGATTTTGAAATGATAAATCTCCCTAGAAACAGCCAATGTTTGCCATTCAATTACTGGTATCTTTCTTCTCGCCCTGCAGTGAACGAGAAGCAAAAGCCATAACCTCTGATTCACCATCCACCACATGGGATAGCACTGCTCCTAAACCTCGAAAACTGGCATCTGTTGACAGCACTATCGTCTTACACACATCAAAATGTCATAATGTAGGCAGTTTCCCAATATTGTTCTTAATATCACAAAAGGCTAATGCACACTCATCTGTTCACTCAAATGTTGAAGTCTTTTTATAAATAATAATAGTTGTAAAGGCAGAGATAAGGTGGCAACGTTTGGGTAAACCTCGAACAAAATTTAGGTAACTTTAAGAATGAACGCACTTGCGCTTTGTTCTCTGGTGTGGTTGCTTCCACAATTGTTTTGGCTTAATCCAATTTTTGACTTATTTCCTCACCACAGATTGTATGTCCCAAAAAGGTCCCAGAGGTCACAAGAAACTTGCATTTCTCTTTCTTTATTACCAACCTAGCCTCATACAAGTGACCTTCTAGCACTTTTTTTTATAACTCACTAGAAGCAAACAGCAGCAGAGGCCAGTCCAAAATACATGCAGATAAATCTATCTGCACCCAAATGATGTTAAATGCCTAGATTCATGGTTGAGCAATACTTTGTGGCAAGCAGAGGACAAATCCATGACACTGAAAAACTTGGCATCTTTAATTAAGGCTAAAGATTCTGAAATATATATATTTGGTAAGGTTTGTCTTTCTTTCCAGATGTGTTTTTTCAAACCCCATAAATACACACACATAGTAAATTCTTTCCCAGCATCCTTCGCAACCAAAACCACTGGATTCAAGCACTCTAAGCTTTCAATCTCCCCAATTACTCTAACTTCCAGCAACCTGTTTATTTTCCCTATTAAAGACTCCTTCATCAAATGAGGTGTTTTCCTCACTTTGCTCACAAAGGGTGTCTCCCCGTTTTTCAATATGATATTGTGTTGTGTTCCAAATTTTTCAGCAACCTTAGTTTGTTACCAAACATATTGGGAAACGTTGAACACAAATCTTTTGGTAATGCTTCTGTTGAGAGTAATAATAATTTCTAAGGTACATTGGGATTAAGGGTCATTTCCATATCTCTCTGATTTCCCCATCCCAACAGGTTATTACTGTTGGGATGGGGATAGAACTCCTGCGCATAGAACTCTGCTCTGCCGCGCCAGGGTTTGCAGAATTTGGGCACTTCGTGCTATGCAGAGTAGTGCAGAGTTCCCAAATTCCACACTCTGCTGAGTGGAGTTTGTTCACCCTCACCAGACTAGGTTTTGGCACTCATTTGGGAGCACTTGGGAGTAGATTTTCTACTCCAGACAATTAAATATAATCAAAAAGAGATTTTTACTAGATTTCCTTCTCCAAGGGACTCTGCAATTTGTTTTTCAGATTGAAAAGCCTTTTTTTCATAAAGCAAGGAAGTGTGTCAGAGACTCCAACTTTCTGTTCCTGTCCAGCAGGCTCCTCCCAGTGGTTTGTCCATCTCCTGGTCTTTTGTCACTTGGATTTCAAGGTGGAAGGATCACTCCACCTGGATATACCTTTCAATTTAAGGAATCCAGGGCTGATTATGAGTTTGGCGGTCTGACAAAATCTGACTGGCAAACTCCTGATGAGGAGACTGCCACAGTGCTGGCGGGCTTCCCATCAGCCCCATTACGAGTTTTCCACAGGGCTGTCTGGAGGAAACCAAAGTTTCCACCGGTCAGCCCAGTGGAAAACGTGCAGCAGCACTGGAATCGGCCAAGTCCAATGCCATAGCACAGGGGGCCTCCCTAGCACCCTTGGAATACACACTGTCTGCACAGAGTGCAAAAAAAATATTGAAAAAGGTTGTTGTTTGTTTGCTTGGTTAGGCACCAGTATTGCTTTGTACTTTAGTTTGATTTTGACAATTTATAGTGGTGGGTGGCATGGAGTTTAAGTATGGGCCTGGTTGTTTATTTTGCATTTGATGGATTTTTTATCTTTTGTAAACGAAGATGGTTGCACAGCTCAGTACCTGTCCTTTTCTACATGTTTGCAAAATTTTCAATATTATCTTACAATGTGGCCCAGATTTCCAATGGGACATTTAGCCACTAGGCCCAGTAGTAGTAGACAGCATTGCATGAAATAAATGGTTCAGTGGTATATGTTTTTTAAACTTCATTGAGGTCAGGGGTGGCATTCGATAATTTTTGCAAAAAGTGTATATATTGTGAGGTAATATTTTATGGAATAGGAGATTGTTGTTTGACTATGTGGCTGGCATCCACTTTATGCATGCAGCCATTATCCCTTTGCCATAAGCTTGCATGTGTTTATTTTGCCATTTCTCCTTGCTCTTTGTTGTTCTTTGACCATGTGGGTGTCTGGCCATTTGGTCCATTCAGCCTGTGTCCCTTGCCATGGGCTTGCATGTGGTCTTTGTTCTCCATGCCTCCTTGTTTGCAGTTGTTCTTTCACCATGTGGCTAGTGGCCATTTTGTGCAAGCAGCCAGTGTCCATTTGCCATAGACTTGCATGTGTTCTTTGTTCCCCACGCCTCCTTGTTTGCTGTTGTTGTTTGACCCTGTGAATGGTGGCCATTTTGTCCATCCAGCCAGTGTCCCTTTGCCATAGGCTTGCATGTATTCTTCTCTTTTCTCCTTGCTCATTATAGTTGTATTTTCACCATATGACTGGCAGCCATTTTGTCCGTTTGTCATAGGCTTACATGTTTTTTTCTTTGCCATGGAGATGCAACCTTGCTTCCAGTTGTTGCTGTTTGACCATGTGACTAGCAGCCATTTTGTATTTTCACCCAGCGTCCCTTGAAATAGGATTCCATTTGTTCTTTGTTTCCAATGCATCCTTGCTCCTTGTTGTGTGACCATGTGTCTAGCTGGCAGCCATTGAGTCCATCCAGCCAGTGTCCCTTGCTGTAGCCTTGCATGTGTTCTTTGTTCTCCATGCCTCCTCCTTATTCCTAGCTGTTTGACCATGTGGCTGATTGGCAGCCATTTTGTACATTTAGCCAGTATGTCTTTGACATAGGCTTGCTACAAACATCATTAATTAATCATCACTTGTTTTTTAAGTTTCTTTTTATTTTTTATTTAAATTTTGTATGTCACTTTTCATTTCATTTTGTATGTTTTTTATGGTTTTTATTTCTTTTCTATTTTGTTTTTTCTATTTCAGTTTTTTATTATTGATGTTTTTTTAGCTTTTTTCTTTTCTTTTTTATTTTAATTTGTATATTTTATTTTTTACATTTGTATAATTATTTTTTTTAACTTTTTTCATTTATATTTTTATTTTTATTTTTTTAATTTTTATATATGTTTTAAATGTTTTACAATTGTTTTTATTTTTTTACTTTAATTTAAATTTTAAATTAAATGTGCATTTTGCCTTGATCCATCATTCCACATCCATCCATTCCTCCATCCATTCATCCATCCATCCACCTAAGACGCACAGCTGCACTACTGCATTTGGTTTCTTTAGGTGTAATTCCATTTCCTCCAGGAGACACTAGCTGCAGAGAACGGCAGACAAATCAACAACATAATTCATTTTGCTAATGATTATTCCATTTCCCCTGGACAACCTTGCCATCATAGGTTGTTTAAAGGATTATTCCATCTACCCATGCACCTCTCTTTGACTTCCCCAGGTGTCTCCTTTAAAACAGATGAAAATAAAGCAAAGAACTAGAGCTGCCTGTTGTGCTGTCTGATTTGAAATGTAATTGTTTTATGATGTGGAGGTTTGGTTTGCCTTTCCAATGAATGTATATAGGTTTATTACATAAGTAACCAACCTCACTAAAATTGCATTTCTCAGTACTATATCAACCTGCAAAAATGCTATGTTTCACTAACTACTTCTTGCTTGGTTGTTTGTAGCTGCACAAGAGAAGAGATCCCACATCTCCTGCAGTGCTGTCCAATAGAAGACCTTACATTTACTTCTGTCCACAGGCACCAAACTCTTTCGCTGGTGCATCTTAGTACCACTGCCTACCTAGAGCTTAAGATAGCACCAAAGAAATGTGCTCCCAAGAAAGTTGCCAGTGAGAAGAAGCAGCTTTCTGACAGTGGCGTGCCAACCACAACCTTTTTTGGGAGATGTGTGCCTGCCACACCGGCCTCCGGGGAAGAACCTGGGAGCAGCACTCCTGCATCAACAGCACCACCCCAACCCAAGCCCAAGAACATGTCTGTCAGTGAGACAGCCACTTCAATCATGGTAACACTGATGAGTAGTGATGTTGAATTGGACTTTCTCTTTTCGCAATCTAGTACCCAATCATTTCAGGAAACAAAGTAAAGCAGACACCAGCTGAAGCAAGATCTTCCCAAAGTTGGAGCAGAATGCCTGCTAAGCAGGAACCTCTGCTTTTAGAAACAATGGCTCCCAGATCTCAAGCAAGATGTGGCACAGGCAGCACCACCTGCTCCCATACTTGTACGGTCCCCTGCACCAACCCGTACTTCTGTAGAAGTATGTACTGCAGAGAGGCATTCAACAGAGCAACCTACCTCCAGTTAGTTTTCAGGTATTGGCAGTGGCCCAATAAGAAAGTACTCCTCCCCAGTTTAGGTCTTTTTTTATGATTAGCAAACTGGAAGAATATTACCATATGCTCCTTTTGCCACACAAGTACTTGTCAAGGCAAATCAGGTTCACATTATGGCACTGGAGGCCAGATAACCCATATGAAAAAACATCACTGAATCCTATGGGAGGAGCATCTTAAAGAAACAGCTCAATGTGTTTGCGATGAGGAGAGCAAAGAAACATCAGCTACAACTGGTCAAATCACGGTAGATGGTGATGAAGAAGAGGGTGACATCCTACCACAAAGCAGAACTGTCCCCAGCAGTGTGCCAGAATCGTCCACCTCAGTGACCGTACAATGGCACAGGAAGACTCAGAGCCCGATGGACACACCAGAGCATACAGTGACTAAACCACAACACTCATTGATTCTAGCACCACCTATATCTCAAAAATCACCTGAGTCAGTGGCCCCACAAAAGAAGAACAACCAGGCTACAATTACAGGCATGTTTAGGTAGGAGATGCCGTATGATTGCAACCACCCAATAGTATGTTTGTACAATGGAAAGTAGGCAAAAATAACAACGCTGGACCTCCTCCCTTTTTCTTTTGTGGAAGGAGTGGGATTCTTAGAGTTTGTGGCAGCCATATGCCCGAATTAGAAGGTTCCAAGTCAGACCTATTTTGCCAGATTTGCTGTTCTAGCACTGCATCACTATGTGCTACAATTAGTTGGACAACCTTTGCAGCAAAGTGTTGTCCACACTATCCACCTTATGGTAAACAGGTGGACCAGTTGTCAGGTGACTGATTACATGTGCATCACTGCACACTGGATCTATTTTGTAGGGGAAAAGCAAAAGCTATCTACAAATCTTGGCCCTGAAGAAATTTTTAAGAACGTTCAACTGCATGCCTTTGTAGCCATGTTTGCCATGGAGAAATCACACACAGTTGCAAACACCTTAGAGGAATTTAATAGCAAGGTGTCTCAATGGCTGTGATCCTGAGGACTTTGAATTAGATGTATTGCCCAGACAATGGCAGAAACATAGTCAAGGCCGTGGCAGATGGTGACAATATCAGGGTCGTGTGTTTGGTGCACTGCATCAACCTGGTTGTGCAAGACTTTGTTAGAAAAGAAAACATAGTCAACAACATACTGACAACCTGCAGTAGCATCTGCACTCATCTCAGCTATTCTTTTAAAGTCAGATCATTTGTGAATTATTCAGCATGGTGACAGATTACCAGATAAAGCCTTGATATAGGGGGTGCTAACACATTGAAACACAACCTATTGCATGTTACAACATCTGCTTGAGCAGTACAAACGGATCAATGACTATGTCATTCAAAAGGGAGCTGGTACAAATGTGAAAGCTATGACAATTGATGCAGACAAATGTGGCCTAGCAAATGCCTCACACAGATGCTGCTCCCTTTTAAGATTTTCATGCAGGACGTAAGCAAGGAGGACAGTACAATGGGCCAAGCTATCCTGTTATTTCATCTGCTACAGGAGCAGCTAAAGAAAGTGTCTGAACGGCTTGCATTTGGGGTGGGAGCGAAAACCCAGAAGTGCATGCCTTGGTTGAGAGCCTAAGCTATCGATTGACTTGTAATGCAAGGCTGCAAAATTACATCTTCTCTTTTAAAGAGTACATCTGTGCCACCCTACTTGATCCACCCTACAAACAATTATTTCCACTTTCATTCCTTTTCCTGAAGGGGATGCTCCACAATACAAGAGGTGGATTGTTGAGAAAGCAGTAGAACTGGAAGAAGAATCGCTGGAAATTAGAGTCCCACTCTGCAGTTCTGGGGTGCTGCCTTCAACTTCCACAAAGGGGCAACAACACCAACAGATGAATTGGTTTAGTTTCAAGTGGCATGTCTGAAGTCCAGTGCTGAGGTGAAGGAAAAAGCGGTCGAGCAGGTGCCAGCACCAATGACCATTCAGAGTATGTTCCAGGAGTATCTGGATGACCCCAAAGAGGTGTGTGTTCATCAAAACTCATTTGTGTATTGGTATTAGAAGCTGTGCCAATGGCCAGAGCTGAGTAGGCTGGTAAAAATAATGTTTCTGGCTTGTCCTGTAGCCAGGGTGTCTGCTGAAAGTGTGTTCAGTGCAGCTGATGCAATTTTTACAATCAGAAGGACCAGTCTCTTGCCTCATAATGTAGAGAGATTGACCATGATCAAAATGAACCAGCATTTTATACCACCTGATTACACCATCCCCAAAACACCATAGGAGGAGAAACAGGATGATTGGTCAGAATCAAGTATGTCAGCTGACCAACTTCTGAGAGAAGCACCAGAGTTTGAGGATAAACTCTGCTACCCGGACTGAGTATGCCAGTGCCAATATAGAAATTTACAATTATTTCTCGCTCAGCTTCTTTTTCTTTTCTTGTAAAAAAAAAAATGCTGTTGCAACATTATGTTTGTGTCTGATTTATGCTGCCCCACCATTTTAGAGTCACACATAAACAAGGATTGGATTACCCGTGTGCAGAGAAGAAACCCCCACATATCCTTCAGGACATTGGAGACGATGCCTACCACCCTCAGATGCTATTGCCTCTTCTATTTTTTTACGTCACCTAGCAGGGCTGCCCCAGAAGATCATTGATTAAAGGACTGCCAGTGCTGTTGCCTAATTCCAATGTGTGGATGCCATCTAAGAGGCAATATTTTATTTAACCACTGTGCTTGGATTGTAAGAAGTAACTACTGAGGGCCTGATTATGAGTTTGGTGGTCTCATGACTGCCATGTTGGCGGTGACAGTCCGACTGCCAATGGTCTAGTGGAGCGGACCTCCACATTACGAGTTTGGTAGTCATACAAACCAGGCATCACAGACTGCCACAGTCACAAGGAAGCAAAAACAGGCCGGCGGACACAGTGTTTCTGTCAGACCCATCGCAAGGTTGCACGCAGCCAATGTGACCGTGGTGGTCCAACCACCATGTACAAGCTGGTGGAAATGGACAGTTTAAAGGGAAATGCTCACCTGCAGGCAGCTTTAAAAGTCTGGGGCCACCATGGAGCCATGTGCAAACACCATGTCACTGCTGCTGCTCGTCAAAAGACAACAAAATCAATGTCAATACCATTAACCGTAAGTACACACACCTACCTGTATCATTGACCTTTAAAAACACCTTATATGCTGGCAAACACATCATATGGGCCGGTACACCATGGGCTGCAGTCACATGTCTCATACAGCACACACTCACTGACATACATCAACAAGGACACATACACACACAATATGCACACTTTGGCCAGCACACTCACACTGCAATGCAACTCTAAACAAATACACAGATCCACACATCCCAGGTACAGGGACACTGAAGGCTACATAACATTGCTACACACAGCAACAACATACCTACAGCACACATACAAATACAGCTCACACATTCACATTCCATACTGGCCAGGGACTGTACACACCTACAACACACATACCCATTGATGTGGCATGGAACACAAAGAACACCACCAATAAACTGTCCTGCAGTGGACAAACACATCACTGAACAATGGAAGCACAATGGCATGCATAAAACAACAGAGAGAAAAATACACCAATAGCAACATAACAACTACACCAACACTGTAGATGGGGCCATCGGGGACACCCAGGGAAGGATTCTGCACTGGGACATGTAACACTTCGAACAGGACCCTCAAACAACTTGTTCACAGTAAACGGCCCTACATGGGTCTCAGGGACAAACAATACCAAAACCAATTATTATGCACACCTAAACAATGGGGAAGGGAAAGTCAACAAAGCACATACAACTCCTACTACATGGGACATACCATACCTCTACATGAACCATATGGAAGGGACACACACCTAAATGGACACATGCACAGGCAAATGCAAACAAAGGTAGCACAATTCAACATATTCCATGTCTGTACAAACAAAACTCAGGATGACACACATCACGTGTATACATAAGCCAGATCATGGGGACAAGTCTAACACCATACATGCTCACATTGGACATCACAAAAAGAAATACTTACCATACCGCCATGACACCACCATTACATTTACACACACGTACCTATACACACAACATATACCCTCCTCCTGGGGGAAAACAGCACTGCATACAAACGCACATGCTTCTTACAACAGCAACTGGAGCAGCAAGCAGGTTGAAACACACACACGTGCAGTTACAGAACCAAAATCACCCAGGGACAACAGAAAGCTAGAAAAGGAATTGCAGGGCAACTGTTTAACCAAAGCAAAACAACTGTTGGATTTATTAAGTTGAACAGTTATGATTGTTCACAGACCATTGGCCAGTCCATGAAAAATGCCAATAATGGCATACTGTTGGGCCCAAAATGGACTACTAACTGTCATGTATCCTCCAAAGGAAGGAGCATCAAGGGGGCAGGTAGGCACCCCGAGGATTTTCTGTGTAGGGAATCAGGGTTGGGAGGTAGTTTGGGCAGGTGAGGAGTAGTCTTCTTTTTGGGAGGAGAGGGCTTCTTTTTGGGAGTGGTGGGCTTCTTTGGTGGGGAAGAGGAATGGTTACATGCAGAGGGACAGGGGAGGCCTTGCAGGTGGAAGGGGTGAACTTAGAGATGTGTGGGTTCCTTCTGGGCCTGGGATGGGGGAACAGAGCAAAGGTTAAGGTCAAACAAAAAATATTTTTGGATACACGGAGACAGTCATGAGAAGGGGATGGGATTTGGAGGATGAGAGAGTGGTTGTAGGCTGTTTAGGTGTAGATGTCTTAGGTGTGTGCTTATGGGAGGTATGCTCGTGTGTGGTGGGTATCTGTTGGGTTGGTGAGTGAGGACATGTATATGTCTTGCGATTGGGGGGTGTAGGTGCTTGGGATGCTATGGTGGGTGGATGGGTGTCAGCTGGGGTGGTGTCTGTGGGTGTAGTGCTTGTGGTGGATGTCTGGTGGTCTTCTGGGTGGTGTCTGTGGGTAGAATGGGTGTGGTGGTTGTATCAGTGACTGTTGCAGTGGTGTCTGTATGGATGCTTGATATTGCGAGTATGATGCTGGAGCATCAGTGGAAGTTGTGAATGTCGCTGCGTCTGTGGGTAGATGTTGTTTGTATCCATGCTTGTGTGTCTTGTGGCATTTGTGTCAGTGTGCGCTACATTTGTCTGTTGAGGTGGATGCATGGAGATATGTTTGTGTGCTTTGGGTGAGTAGGGGAAGGGGGATTTGAACTGGGAAGAGGGAGATGGAGGGGAGACGTAAGATGGGGGTGGGGGTGACTGCCTCCTATCAGTGTGGAGACCAGAGCCTGAAAGATCTCTATGGGCCAGACATTGCACCATGAATACCTTCCAGGAATGCATTTGTCCATTGGAGTTGGCTAGCCAATACCTGGATGGAATTCACAATGGCAGTCTGACCTGCAGAGATACTTCTCAGGAGGTCAACACCCTCCTCAGTGAAGGCAGCAGGGGTAACAGGGGCTGGCGTGGAGGTGCCTACAGCAAAGGAGATGCCCACCCTCTTGGGTGAGTGGGTACTGCCAACTAGGTGGAGAGTAACAGGGAGGTCAGTAATAGAATGGTGGTGGATGATACTTGGGGGGTCTCCAATGGTTCTAGGGATTGGCCACTTGAGGAGAAATCCGATGATGAGGATGTTAATCATGTCTTCCCCATGGCACTCCCCTCATCCTCCTGGCTCTGGGTTCCACTGTGTCAGTGGTATCTTAACCTGAGGGCAGGTGGCCAGATGCTTCCCCACTCAGCTGTGCCCCGTCTCCCTGCCTGTGCTGATGCTGCAAAAGAATGAGAAATAGGATAATAACATGTAAATGATTGCACTTCAATCACAACTCTGATTGGCAATCAATACCATCATATCAAGTAGGTTCCATCAAAAAGTTTCTCCTCAGTGGCACATTCATGTGCCATAATATATGCATGCATGCTATCTGGACTTACCAAAATTACACACAGGCTAACCAGAATCCTAAATACAATTGCATGCCTGAAGTCTTGCAACCACAATAACCATAGAACAACTAGGTGACCTCTCCGACCTTACAGCTGTGCCACATGCAGCAGATACCAGTGAACTTGTAGCCAACAATGCCATCCCTTTGTAAAGTATCTTCAAATATTTCAAACACAAGTGTATGCACGCATCTATTTTGCACTTACATGATGTACCAACAATTGGAGATGATGTCAATAAAATCCAGCTATCTCAGATACAAAAGTGCAATATCCTGGAGTAGTTGACATGGAAATACCCATGTCACAATCAAAACATTTCAACAATGCACAACACAAAATGTGACACATGTCCCAACAGAGTAAAGGAGGTAGTACCAATGTTACTCATACAGGTCTCACATGTGTTATTTAAAGGAATAACATTGACGTTAGGCCCAATACATCAGGGAGAGATGTTTCCAAAATACACACAACAGTGAATCAGTATGCCCCAGGATAGTTATCACTAATGTTTGACACCTATTACAATGACATTATCTGAGTGTGTCTGTAGGAAACATCTGTACCTTGCATGTTGGAGGGACACAGAACTTGCAAGGACAAATAGAAGAACCCCAACCTGTTGTCCAATGAGAAGCAACATCACTATCTACACCTTAGGCATGCCAACCCTGGTATCTGTCTGTGGAAGAATGCCTGGACCTAAACACATGTGATGTCAACATCACTGCTAGTCACTCCATGATGCATGACCACAGTCAGGGAACAATACTTAATCATTACACATGTACAGTGCACTTTTTTAAAGGATGGCACATCAAGGGCATAGAAAAACAAAGAATGGTTCCACAATCTGGGCCTACCTGTCATGTTCCTCAATGCTACTGCAGTCCTACATGCCAAATGACATACTCTGAAGCATGAAGGTACCTGTCAGATTATAAACAATGCTGATGCGCTCCTGTCTATGGCACAACATGAAATGGACCACCATTGTAAATGTACTATTCCACTAACAGTTTCCCATGCACACATTTGTGAGTAAATACAGACATCATCCCATCAACCTGGGTAGAAAATGCATGAAATTGCAGAATAAGGATGTTTCTTAAAGAGGAAGAACACATTTCATTATATAGGCAGAAGGAAGGTTGGCTACAGTCATGAGATATTGTTTAACTCAATGAACATTCCTCACTTATCAAGGGAAAGTACATCTGCATACCATTTGCCATGTAAGCCATGTCACATCTATGCTGGGCACAAACAACTCACATGCTGCAGTGAGGCACCAGCACATATCATAGACTGAAGATAACTTGCTTCTGGGTGGCATATGTCTGTATACACACATGCCCAGACACATGGTAGAGGACAGTGATTGATAACCCACTTACCTTTTGTCTGTGTCTTTCAGGGGAAGCGATCTGTGGGTCAGAAATTAAACCCACTACAACAACAAAAAGTACATGAAAAATCACTGAACACAGCCATTTGTAGTCCCAGCAGAGAAAGTTGTTTGAGGATTCCCCCCAGGTTTGTACCTGATCCCGGGTTCAGTAGGCAAGGTACACCAGTTTGATACACATGACATGTCAACACAAGCAATCTTTCATCTACTGTGTGACACATGGCTTATCCATAATTATCAGGGGGAGCAGTCAGTACCCAATTTAATCACCTAACAATGGGACAGGTATTAATGGGATCATGGCCTACATTGGGAGGACAGCCCCACCTGAGCCTCCACGATCTCAGGTCCTCCCACCTCTTTCTGCAATTGGGACTCCTCCGGCTGTGGACGGCAAGAGTCTGAAACGTCTTGGCGATGGCTCTCCAAATCCCTTTTTTCTGATGGCCATTGACATGCATGGATGCAAAAGACATGACAAGAAATTACGTCCACAAGTTCCATCTTGCATTGTGCATTGTCTGCTATGTGACCAAATAAATGAGTCACATATCCTGTGTTCCCAGGATTCATTACACATGAAAATCTATTCCCATCACTTCCATGCGTGACAATACGTCATGTAGCCAACAGCAATTTGGCATGTGGTGTGTATGTGGAAACCTAATTACTAATAGTTCATTTTACACACACCTGACACATGCAACATGCATACACAGCTCATGTTGTCATGCAAATACATGTGGTCTCATATTGACAACATCCATGTGTCAAGTGATGGAAGGAGATGGCTATGATGTTACCTCACCTAGTATTGTGCATCAAACATAAGGTACAACAAGGTACGCTCAAAACAGACACAAACACCAAAGTCTAAAGACTCAACATCTGGCACTGAACACAATTACATGCACATTAACTCTCCCATTTATATCACATCAACTCCATCTCCATGGCCTTGACCTTACAATCTGGCACACATGGGCACAATCTAGCCTGTGAGAAGGAAAAATGTGGTGAAGTACAGTGAGAAAAGTGGACATGAGGTACTTACCTGCCCCTCTGGTGCACCATAAGGTGTCCATACAGGGGTAGCACCTCCTCCATTTGCCTCTCCAGCTCCTCCAGGGAGAAAGCAGGGCCCCCATCACCTGCTGAACATGGCACAATTGCCCCAGAGGTGGTACACAGCAGCTCAGGTCATGGAGGTCTTGCTGGAACAGTGTCAGGAGTCAAGTGAGGGATTTTTCAGAATATGGCAGTCGCATCCACCCTGTACTTGGCTGCCACCACCGGTAGACACAGCCATTGGCCTGTAACCACCACTGGCAACAACTTTAGTCTGTGCCTGAGTCCGCCGCAGTAGCAACCGCCTACCGACATGACGATTTCCATCAGTGGTCATGGGTGGCTCCTAATATCCAGTAGAGTAGGTCAGGCAATTACCATGTTAGAGGCATAATATGCAGTATATGGCTAGGAAAAATCTGTCACATCTCTGAAAATATTGTTTATAACAATGATAAGCACCTGTCTTGTCCTGTCATGTGGGTCTTTTGACTTGGACACCATTTTTGTACTTTGCTAGGTACATATGGCAACTTGCTTTGTGGCACAGCCACACCCTCCCACCCATAATGGTAATTTAAGTCTTGGGACATCAAGTAACTGTCCGAGTTGCAAGAGTCATGCACAAATTCTTGCTGTCCAGATAGATGATGTGTACACATTTGTGGCAAAGCTTAGGGGACATATGTTAATTATGTGCCATTTACAGTGGTGATGTGTACTGTGTATCATGTCCTCAATGTGTGACATGCCTTGTCACAGTTTGTCATCGACATGCATAATGTATGTTGCAAGGGACAACTTGAATGATGACTAAACTAATTACTTGACCTACATAGGTACCAAGGGAGGAGAAGGATTAGACATCCTCCTGTCTACCATCCACTGCCAGACTTTCAGGCCGTGGAAGAAAGACACACTATCCAGATCTGGTGGATCTCTGTCATCAATTGGAGCCAAATCTGATGCCTGCCATTCTTCATCCAAATTGCATATCACCTGTTACACAAGTCATGGCAGTGTTGCATTTCCTGGCCACAGGGTCCTTCCAAAATACAGTGACCCTATTTGCTGGAAGGTCCCAGCCTATGTTCAGTCTTTTATTGAAGGATGTACATTCAGCAATGTTAAAGCACCTGGACAGCTACATTTGGTTTCCTCAATGTGAGGATTTAGCCCATGTGAAGGCTGACTGCTATGGTTTGGCACACATCCCACAGATTGTGGAAGTCATTGATGGCACATTCTTGCCTTGGTTCCACCACATGGCAATGAACAAGTTTATCAGAACAGGAAGAACTTCCATTTCATCAATGTTTAAGTTGTTTGTTTGGCAGACCTCTACATTTCATTGGTCTGTGCCTTTTATCCAGGTTCAGTCCATGATGCCTTTATCATGTGAAACAGTGCAATTCCACATCTGATGTCACGCCTGTACCCAGAGAGGGCCCGGCTGGTTGGCAAATCACATATGTCATGTTTGTTTGTATGCAATGTCTGCTACAAAAATTCAGATGATAGAGACTCATGTGTCCCATTCCATTACAGGGGACTCTGCATACTCAAACTGTCCAAGGTTTTTGACACAGGTGAAGAACCCAACTATGCCAGGTGAAGTCCACTTCAACGATGTCCATGGAAGAACACGCGTGTCATGGAGTGGGCTTTTGGGCTCCTGAAAGCCAGATTTTGGTGTCTGAGCAAGACAAGTGTAGCCCTCATCTACTCACCTGAAAAAGTATGTAGGATCATTGTGGCCTTCTGTATGTTCCACAACATTGCCCTGAGGAGAGATATCCCATATATTCCACATCTCATCAGTCACTACTTCACTTGAGTGTAAGTATGTAATGTCACGTGATTACTGTAAATGTATGGGGAACTGTAGGGGTCAGGATGTGTTGCGTAGGGTATTTCTTTTCCAATAGACAGAGGATCTTGTGCTATGAAATATACAGCAAAGGTTTGCTTGCTAGGTCAGACAATCAAATGTTACTACCTTGATGATCTGCTTTGTTTGGGTCAATCTCATTGCAATGTGAGTGGATCTACTGAAGTTTGACATGAGGTTTGGGTCATTTGTATAATTTTTCCAGCCGAAACTCCTTGTATTGTGTTTTATGCACATTTCTTCACCGTGCAACATTCATGAGGGCATTTCAGAGTTGTGACGTTGGCAGATAGCTGTTCCTGTTCTGACATATTAAGCGGATATGGACCTTTCTAGGTAATACTAGTCGCTGATATGGGGTGTGTGAGTCCTGTGCCAAAGCAGGTTGGACAGTGGGTGGATGGAATTCTGAAGTGCTGAACACACTTGTTTGATGTGGTGAGTTGGTCAATTGTCTCATGTGTGTGATCATGTGGCCTTCAAACATGTCATCCAGTGCAATCCATACATTCTCCCTTCACATTGTGTTGACAATTATCCTTATGAACTTTGGGTAGCTGTTGATGTGTTTCCTCATTGCAGACCACAACACTTACATAAGTTTGTATCATGCCATCATTCCAATTGGACGGATGTATGATCAGTGTTAGAAATGGGGTTTCTGGTTGGCTAGGGTATACTCCTCAGCCAGGCAGAACCTACCTACTCTAGTCAGGGCAAGGGAGTTACATGTCCAAGATAACCCCTGCTCACCCCCTTGGTAGCTTGGCACGAGCAGTCAGGCTTATCCCAGAGGCAAGGTGTAAAGCATTTGCACAACACACACAACACACGTGACGCAATATCCCCACCACAAAGGAAACACAACACCATATTATATGAAAATATACTGTATTGTACACAACACAATTATTAGACCGATCATCACATATCAGTACTATCCTGCTACCTTAGCAGTTGTCAGAACGTTACACATTAGTCACTCTGCAAACTAGCAGTAGTCACATATAACACATAGTTTACTCTACTATTCTGCAACATAAGCAGTAGTCAGGAATCACGTTATTACACCAAAGCACTTGTCATAAGAATATCATAAATGCCCATTATAGGAACATGTTCATACATATATCTACACATCAGAACACAGGTAGAAAATATATATATATAAGTCTGTAGCAAAAACTTTGAAATAAGTATATAATTCCTGGTACGGAATACCTGTTTGTCAGGTGAGGCACCTCTGTGCCTAGAAGATGAAAAATGGGGCCCCCAGCGCTCCTTTGCGCAAAACGGGGGCCTCCCTTATCCTTGGGACAGAGGAGGGCAGCACGCACCTCCTCTCTTTTGTGGACGGGCCCCTCTGGGGACCAGTGATCACTAGGGGCCCCCCTGGGCCTCAATCGGCCCTCATGAGGGGGTCCAACGTCCTCGGGATACGCCACGCACCCCCTCCGATTTTGTAACAGGCCCCTCCAGGGGCCCGCGATCTCCTAGGATCTCCCCCGGGCCTGTCCTGGCCCTCCGTTGTGGGAGAGACATCGAATACTGACCATAGCCAGCACGATGCCACACATGAAAGTCCAGCGTGTCGGGGAAGCAGGGGGAGCCTCCGATGAGGCTTCCTTCCCCCTGCCTGTCAGAAGTCTTCCAAGACGGGGCCTGGTGGGGCGAGGGAGCCTCCGATGAGGCTTCCTTCCCTGCCCACCTGCTCCTACAGCACTCGGCGGCCCGCTCGGCCGTCGGAAAGGGGGCATGCACCAAAGTCGTGCATGCCAGTGCCCCGGGGTTGCTCCACGGAGGCATGACAGGAGCGTTTGTGCTCCAAGTTTGCTGTCAATGGATTCTTCTGGTGCCCTGGGGGGCACGAAGCAGCGTGTTCACTTGCGCTCAGGGCAGCAACTTCCCCGGGCTGCAGCAGTGATTTCAGCCAATAAGACGTTCTTCCACAAAAGCGCTGGCACCACCACTAAAGCCCGGGTCGCGGCTGGTGATTTTTTTGTAAAAAAACGAATAAGCGTTTTTAACATCGCGATGCACCAGCAAGGGGGAGCGCTTCCAAGCGCTAAGAAAATCCCCTAAATGAGCGCTTTCCCAAGCGCTTAGCTCATGAACAAGGTGAAGCACCCCTTGTGCTTCAGGGTGAATGCAGAGGTCAGGGGCCACAGCACCCTGCCCCTGAGGAGCAAAGTTGCAAGAAAGGCCCACAGATGGAGGGCCCAACAACAGGCCAGCACGAGAAATATGCAGCAAGTGGAAAGTCCTCTTCAGTGACCAAGCAGGTCACAGGTCAGCACAGCAGCGGTAGTCCATGGCGGTTCCTGGTGAGTTCTTCCAGCATTTCTGTGTCCAGTTCAAAGAAGATTTCAAGAGTCTCCAAATTGTGGGAAAAATTCCCGGGTACTTATACTCAGTCCTTACAATGTTTTGCAATGGTAGGGAGAGGAGGTTCCAGCCAGTTACAACTGGTTCTGGGAGTGCCCCCTCTCTCCTTCAACACAGGCTCCAAACATCAGTGGGGGGATTAACGACCCTATTGTGTGAGGCCAGGGCACAGCCATTACAAATGTAGGTGTGACCCGGCTCTTCCTTCTCTCGGCCCAGGAAGACTATTCAGTATGCAGATGCACCTCTGTGACACCACCACCCTCCCTGTGTACAGGCTTTCTGAAAAGTATGCACAAAGCCCCAACTGTCACTCTGCCCAGACGTGGATTGGAGTCAAGCTGCAAAACACCAGAGTCATAAGCACAGATAAATGCGCACTTTCTGGAAGTGGCATTTCTGTAATAGTATTAAAAAATACACCTACACCAGAAAGCAGCATTTATTATCACCATCACAACCATACCAAACATGCCTACGCTACCCCTCATAAATCAGACAATACCCCTTACACATGAGGCAGGGCATTTCTAATGCAATCCTATGAGAAGGCAGCACTCACAGCAGTGAAACACCATGTTAGGCTGTTTGTCAGTACCAGGACAGTTCACCCAACCTGGCACATGCCCTGCCTTCTACATACATCGCACCCTGCCCATAGGACTAGCTAGGGCGTACCTTAGGGGTGACTTACATGTAGTAAAAGGGGAGTTCTGGGCCTGGCAAGTAAATTTAGATGCCATGTCCCTGTTGCAGAAAACTGCGCACACAGGCCCTGCACTAGCAGGCCTGAGACAGGTTTGAAAGTCTACTTCAGTGGGTGATGCACGTAGCGCTGTGGTCCTACTGGTAACATTTAATTTACAGGCCCGGGGTATAGAGATACCACTGTACAAGGGACTTACAGGTAAATTAAATATGCCAATTAGGTATAAGCCAATCATACCAACTTTAGATGGGAGAGCACCCGCACTTTAGCACTGATCAGCAGTGATAAAGTGCTCAGAATCTTAGCCAACAGCGAGAGGTCAGAAAAAATAGGAGGGAGGAGGCAAAAAGACTGGGGATAATCCTGCATAAGTAAAAAAGTCCAACAATCAGGGACTGATATACCGCCCTCTATCTGTGCCATGGCGTATGTTAAGTTGGCAGACATGGTTGTGGTATATGATAAGGCTTAAGCTAGTGACAATATACACTAATCTATTAGCCTATTCTATGGGACAAGGTCTGACAAAGCCCTTTCTTCTATGGTCTTGGAGACTGTACCTTTGTGATATCCAGTTTGACTCAAAATGGTTCAGCCATTCTTGGCTATGACAGTCCAGACATTCTGACAGCCTATGTGCTATACTGTGCAATAAAATGTTTGGTGTGACCAGACACGTGTGTCATTGTGTTGCTAATTCTCCTCTCCACAACACTATCTGAGACATATCACTCCTTCCATTACCATCTTATTTCTTCCTCATGTGCATCACATGGGTTTACAATTTAACCTTTAAAAATGTTAAACAGTAGCAGGTAGTGTTTTTGTGATAGATGTGTTTATTTACATATGTACAGAAAATGACTGTGAGACTCAACAAAAAAGTAAAGTGAAGGGATATGTCATGGTGGATGAAAGCAAATTGGTAGATACCACAACATTTGAAGTCCAAACTCCAGTGTCCTACTACCATGAAAAATGGAAAGTGGTTAAAGAACAACCAACAGAGTGAATCTGTGGCACACAAAGGAGTTACTTCAGGAAGAGATCACTTGCTGGCAGTGGTTGATGACTTTAGCAACACAAAAGGATGATGGAAGAAGTGCTGAACAATGCAAACACTCACCCACAGTCACAGATCTGGGTTTAATCCATTGACCCAGTCGTTGATGTCTTGCCATCTGCACCTCTTGGAGTCTTGGGTGGATGTCCTCTTTTGTGTGGGGGGATCTGCTGCTACAGAGGCAGGGTTGTCTGAGGTGGGTCCTTCCCCTGACAGGGACTCCCTTCCAATAGATGCCACAGATGTTGAAAGGGCGGGTGTTGCTTGGCTAAAGAAAGGGGTGTGGTGTATCTCACGGTTCCTGATCCGGGTACTACTGATCTCCCTGAACGTCCCTGTTACAGAGGGCAGGATGTTGTTGGTGGCCTCCCACGTTTCCAGAGATTCATGATGGAAGTCCCTCTGCAGCTGCTTCATCTCCTAGAGTTTGGCAAGGACCTGGTCCAGCATGCTTTGGGATTGTTAATAGGCTCCCAAAACTTGGCTGATGGTGTCCTGGCCAGGACCTTCACCAGCAGCTTCATGCTGCAGGCCCCCACTACTGGATCCAGGAGCATCATTGTCGGAGGTTTTTTGCAGAGTCTCAGGATCCTGAACTGAGGGGCACAAGATCATTGTCAGTCCTTAGGACACAGATTTGGGGTTGACTGGCTGCCAGAGATGCTGAAGAGGTTGATGTGGTCATGGTGGGGCTCACTGGTGTCTGACCAGGTTGCCCGTGTGGGACTGATGATTCTCAACGTCCAGACATGCAGGAGTGATGTCCTTACTGAGGGCTTCATCCATGGGTGCAGTGGCAGTCTCTTCAGTGGGCTCGGTATTCGCAGTGGCAGCTAGGCCTGTTGATATGAGAGATACAATGTTAAAGGTTGTATTGAGACATCTACCTCCAATAGTAAACAGTGACATTTGGCTATGGCCATGTACATATTATATTTGCAGATTTCCCTTATGTGACAGGTACACATGCTATTAGTTGTATTGACCTGACATTTGAGTGACAAATAAATTCCATTTCAGTCAATTAGCTTCAGAATGTCTAAATTTCCTAGCACTTGGAAGGATGGTCAGACTAATTCACTGCCAGCAGTGCAGGCTAAACAGTGGCTGGGCAGGATGTGTTTTATGTAATTTAAAGACCTAGTTGACTCTTATGCAGGCAGACCCAGAACCTTGTTGTGTATGTTATAGTTGTCATCTTGTAGTCAGTGCATTGTGAATGTGTCTGCTGCCAATACCATTCATATGATGCATCTTGGGGCCTTTGATCTGACTCAAAACATTTGGGGCACAGGTTGACCTGTCCTTTCTGTCCGCAATATTTTCAGCTTGGCATAGCTGCTCAAGATGGATCTAGGTGGTAACCACATCACAATTAATACCATGATCTGTCTCTAGGTCCCTCTCAGATGGGTAACCTTCATTTGTGAGTTCACAGATAGATGCACAATGTCATATGGGCACTGGCCTGGTTATTGGAGTTATAGGGTCTGGCGACCCCTGGAATCTACAGTCATATTGCTCCAAGTACTACACACAGTATACATTAGTCATCCTCTCAGGTGGGTATAGTTCGTAGACTGAGTAGAGAGAGAGAAGGGTCATTGGAGTAGAGCACACTGTTTTGGCTGAGTGTAGTGACAGTAGCAGTGCCTCCTGGCCTTAGCATTACTGTTTTTGCCTGTCCTACCTACACACTATACAGATGTCATCCTCTCAGGTGAGTACAGTTCAGAGGCTGAGTAGAGGGAGAAGGATCATTGGAGCAGAGGACTCTGTTTTGGCTAAGTGTAGTGACAGTACCAGTGGCTCCTGGCCTTAGCATTCCTGTCAGTGCTTGCCCTACCGACACACTATATATGTGTGTACATTCCAATGTGGAGTTGACAAACAAGGTAATTTTGAGTAGGATACACTGTGACTGCTGGGAATTGTAGTGCTGTCAATCCCTGTACTCCACACAGTATATATAGATGTTGTTGCCCCAGGTGATTTTAGTTCACATGTGGGAGGCCAGAGAGGGGTATATGGACAGGTGGACACTAGGCTGTTGAGGGGGTTGACAATTAAGTTGGCAAAGGATGATCAGTGAGCATACATGACAATACATTTTGGTGATATTTTTGTGTTGTGGCTCACCCAACTCCACTCCCCCAGATATTCCTGTCAAGCCCTCAGGATGCAAGGAGGCCAAGACCTTCTCCTCCCATTATATGAGTTGTAAGGGAGTAAGTGGTGGACCACCCCCAATCTTCTGGACATTCAGCTAATGCCTGGTTGCCATGGAACAGACCTTGCCCCTGAGATTGCCCCTGAGATTGTTCTACCCCTTCCTGATGTCGTCCCTTGTGCATGGGGTAGAGCCTACAGCATTCTCTCTATTGACTATCCTTTGCCACATTTCCATTTTCCTGGTGATGGTAGAGTGCTGGACCAGGGCTCCAGCTAGATGTGATTCTACTCAAATGATTTCATCCACCATGACTCTTAACTCATCTTCAGTGAAGATTTTTCTGGGATGACATGGTGGCGATAATAAAAAAAATAATAGGTGGTGGGAACAAAACAGGTAACAGGGAGTAAATGGACTAGAGAGGTGCAAATGGATGTGATAGGAGTGTGTTGAGGGTGTGGGATATGTGCTTAGTGAAATTTGGGGAGGGTGCCTATTCCATGTTTTTCATATTTTTGGTGAAGCGCACTGGCTACAATGTTTATCGTCATAGATGTAAAGGATTGGGGTGTGTGAAGGGGTGTGTTTTTGTGTGCTTTACAGGTGTGTTGGGTGTGGCAATGAGTGTCAGCTGTGTTGTTTTCAAATCCATCCAATGTGGCGATGTGAACTAGTTTGTTGACTGCGAACTGCCATGGTTCAGGTCGCCATTGGTGGACTTCCATGGCTGACTGCTACTGCAACTGTGTACTTGTAATAGGTTCAGTAGTGGACTGACGGGCTGTTACTACTGGTGGTCGGACCAACTATTTCCTGCACTCCAAAGTACGGGCTGTGTTGGTTTCTTGGTTGGCTTTTGTCAGTCCTACCTGTGTAACTTGTGATACAGCAGTCTGTATGTCCTCCAATATGGAGGTCCTTTGGCATCTGCCACCATAGCTGTTTGGCAGCCAAACCCATAATGAGGCCATAAATAACTATTGCACAAATGAGTGAGGATATATTGAGTGATTGTGAATTTGTGAGTGATGACTGATGTATGTGGTGGCTGACATTGAGGGAGGGAGTTGAACAAATTTGTAAACTTGTTTCTGATGAGTTGCAATGTTTGGAGGCTGATGAATGATAATTTTTCCCTGAAAGTGATTGTCCATTCAAACTTAGTGAAATTTACCTGCAAGGTCCACTCCTTTTTGTCTGGTTCAGCAGAACAGAATAGCCACTTTAGGTGCCAAACACAAATCTAAATATAAAATACTCCAATTCTGTTTCTCTATTTGTTCAACAGCAGTGTACTTCACAGGCCTACCTTGCTTGGTTTGGGACTGGGACGGAGTTGCTCCGAATCTGGAGGAGGAAGATTTAAGGTCTCAGGAAGGGGCTACCTCAACAGCTAGAAAGAAGAAAGTTATCGACTTCAAAGTGAACCCATGATGATGGTGAAGACTTTGAAGCTTAGTGCTCACTCAAGTATTTGAACTGGAGGGAGGTGCGTTAATTTGAAAATGCTGCTGAAAATGTGCTTGCTGCATTCCTATCTCAAATGTGCTACTCCTATTATGTTCTTGCTCTGCCTCTGAGTCTTCTTGGTACACTCCTGACTCCTCATGAAACTCATCTTGCTTTCTTTTGTCCTTCTCCTTTACTCTATAATACAGCTACTGTGTTTTTCTTTAATAGACAGACCTTCTCCTAGTCCTCTCCTGCATGAACAAAACTTGGTGAAAGCTCAAGTCTCCAGTTTACCTATTGGAAAGGTTCAGACAGGTGCCAGAGTGATGAGTATTCCAAGAAGAGTGTAGTTACATCACCCATGTGTCAATACAGTATAATTTTCCTTTTAACAATCATAATTGTTAGAACCGGGTGGGTTAAAATCAATCTTCCATATTTCAAAACTAGAAGACATCTTAGGGTATACTCTCTGGGCTCTCTCTGGGGCAGAAGGACAGTTTGCAATACTTTTAAATGAACTGTGTCATACTTATCCCTGTGTTTCCTTCCACAACAGATTGATGATGGTGTGCTGCTCATCTTCCCAATTAATATTGCTGTTGTTTCTTTTGTGTAGTGTTTGTCTTTGTCACATGTCTCCCCACTTCCCCTTTCCCATCCATTCATCGAGTCCCTAACCTTCCTTCCCTGGGCTGTGTTATTTATTGAGGTGTGACTTAATTTTACTCCATAAATGAATCACACACTTGCTGGGGCGGATGTAGTGAAAGCGACACCAATTCACTGCATGACCTTAACCTTCTATTACCGGAGCAATATTCCACACTGGCCCCATCAACATCATCATTCATGCCTTGTGTCTGGTCTGTAAATGTTTAACCTGGTCCAACCACTCTAGTCTGAGCCCACTTCTCCTGAGTTTAGTAGCTCCCCACCGTTGTTCAGAAGACATTGATATTGCTAGATGTTATTATCATATTATCATACCAGGGCTTCTTTGCTGTGTGTTGAATACTGTCATTGTGGTAATCTAGTCTCAGTCTTTCTAAAGTTATAATAATGTGATGATGACAAATAGCAGTTCGTTTTCCTATAATCGAGTTGACAGTGATGGAGAACCCTTTCATATGTCCTGTGTTCGCATGGGTGGGAGTGGCACCTTCTGTGAAGTTCTGTCTTTCCTGTTAGCGTGCAAGCCTGCTAATACTACTACCTACCTACCACCTCCTTAAGAGGCCATCGTGGGAAAATCCCTGCAGTAAGAAGACTCTTATCCCTTCAGCTATTCAGGTAAGAGAAGAACTATGAATTGAAGTTAACTTGCTCAGTTAGTAATTACCTCCTATTAAAGAAGATGTTATTTTACTTGTCTATGTGTATCTAGGTTTATGTAGGCAAAATAGGCAATGGGAATCATTTCCTTGTGGACAATAAAATTGCAGAGGGCAATAGAGCAAGGGTATGAGTAAATGAGATACACTGTTTTAGCAGAAGTAAAAAAAAGGCAACACTAAAAGACAGCAGTGCAAACTAAAACACTAAAATAAACATTTGAGGCATAAATGGAGTAAAATAAATGGTCCCTTTTATTTTAAGCAAATACGAAAACCCATCCTTTCCACCAACAACAGGCCCACCCCTCTCCCGAAACAAAGAAATAGCCTTGTCCCCAAAAAGTCCAACGAAAAGTTCAATATGTAATGTAAAAGAAAAAGTCCCAACTCCCTCCCCACCCTCTCCACCCACAACAGGTGTCCCTCTCACCAAAACTAAAAATTGAAAAGAGTCAGAAGAGGGTGTTTTCGACATGGGTCCAGAGATCTTTGAGGCTTGCCTCCATGTGTGTCGTCTGTCAATCCAGGTGCGCAAGGTGTTGGAGGACGTGGTGCTGGAAAATGTGGTCTAAGCACTAGAGGGTCAGCAGTGGTGGAACGCGGACAGTCTTATGCCACCTGGTGGCTGTGATGGTGGTGCCACTGGGAGGCTCAAGGCGCTGGCAGCCGGGTGGAGGAGATAAGGCTGGCGGCTACTGCTGCTCCTCCTCCAGAAGGGCCACCAGCAGCTGATATCCATTCCATATCCTCTCAAGCCTCCGGGCTGCAACCTCCTGGCAAGTTGGATGATGTCCACCAGGACTAGCTACAGCAGGAAAGTAAAAGGAAAATGAAAATGATAGTTTATCTTCTTCTATCATTCACTTTAGAAATGTCGTTGTTAGAAAAGCAAGGCAGACAAATCAACCACAAACGTTTCGTAAAGTAGGGGCAGAGCTAAGTCACTGAAGCGCAACAAAGGGGTGGAATACTTTGGTTAGTCCAGGAGAACCTATAATGAGGTCTCGGTTGGCAAATGCAATGGACAATGGCATTGAGCAAGGCAAAGAAAACCTTCACAAACGTGTAGAAAAGCTGACTTGAGCATGCAATCTTGTTGGTAGAGTACCTATCCAAACAATCTGTACTCTTGGTATTAAGTAGGAGTCTGCAAGATATAAGGGGAGAATGGAAAGCTAACCTTACTAACAAAGCAGAAGATAGATGGCACAGACAGGAGAAAGTCAGGTACAGAGGAAACATTTAAAATAGATAAATGAAGGGATAACAACAGCTATATGGAATGAAGATGAGTACAAAAAAGTAGACAGGCACAGCAAAACCTAAAGAAATATTGTTTGAAATAAAATTAGGGAAATAATAACAATAATATAACAGGAAGTCTTACTGGGGCCAGAAGATCCACCAGCATCTACACTGGTGGCGGCACTGGCACCCTCATCTCCTCCTAGACCTGCCAACAATGTTGTCCTCTTCTTTCCCTTTGGTGCTGGGGTGAGAAGTAAATGGAGATTAAAAAAAGATTAGTGGCACACTTAGGGGCATATTTATACTCTGTTTGCACCGGATTTGCGTCGTTCTTTTTTACGCAAAACTAACTCCATATTTATACTTTGGCGTTAGACCCGTCTAGCGCCAAAGATCTAGGAGTTTGCGTCA